>NC_090936.1:789416556-790068556 GCF_040938575.1 Ambystoma mexicanum | reverse complement strand
GACAATGCGGGAACTGGAATGGTAAAAAGAGTCTTAAACTTATTCGCTGCAAACTGGAAGTTGTGACCTGTAATGACCACATAAATATTTGGAATTCTCTGTTCTTGGCAGACTCGCTTGGCTCATGCCCCACTCATATGTGCACACAACCTAAATGTATCATTGATAATCATCTCAGATTCATGGCCAGGACACAAGGCTCCACTCGGAGCTCTCTGCAGCTCTCTGCTGCTTGCCGATGCATGATCGTCCACCGTGCGCATCCACACTGTTAGCCCCAAAAGGTAAGCCACTCGTTAACCTGCAGAACCTATGATCAATTACTCGCTGCCTAAAGCGTTATATCACGCTCCACTGCAATGAGAACCTCACCCTCCCATGCCCGACATCACACAATCCACCAGGATATACAGGGCTGACCGTCAAAAACGTTAGCTGTCAGAGTGGAATGAATGCTAACAGCTCAAAATTACTGGCAGTGTTTTGAATCGGCCAGACTCTGAAAAAATTGGCTTTATATTTTAAAAATGACGACCGATATATTGAAAATAAACTGCATTAAAATGCTGTTCCTCTGACAATCTGCTGCCCTAGGCTTGTGCCTAGTCAGCCTTGTTGTAAATACATGTATGGTTGAGCTTCAAGTATGCACTGGACATCTGAGACTGGATCAGCGAGAGACAGGTTTTGAGCCTGTGGATGCCCTTGATGGAGTCGCTCTTGAGTTATAGCTGTGTGTCATTGGTACACTGGTTGGAGAGTTTGATCTAGGTGTTGTCTATGCCCTTCTTCCTGTCATGTGGCTTTACAGATAAATCCCAGGTCCCACTGATGTGTTGAGCCCTTTCTACTCCATTCCCCTGAACCTCATGCCGGAGTCTCATGCTTATCACACCTTAGGGGAACTTGGCCCCCTCATTCCTAACTGTTCTTACTGGGTACTTTGTCTGCTCCATCTCTCACCACCACCTCTAGCCCACTCACGGTCCCCTTCTGTTGTTACCTCTGCCAACAAGTTCTCCTGTCCTCTTTCCACCACCTCCTTACATTCCTGTTTTTTCCTCCAGGCATTAGCTCCTATTTCAGCTTCATCCTGTCTCCGACTATTTACACATTCCCCAGTTCTTTACCTCCTTCTCTATATGTAATCACCTCCACAACCTCCTCACAATCACCTTCTACTTCTACCTCTTCCAGTCCTTTTCCTCCTCCTTCCCCATCTAGCTCATTCTCCCCTTCAACCCTCTAGCAACCTCCTCTCTTCTACAGTCTTTGAAACATCTTTGCAATCCTTCACACCACCAGCCACACCCTGCTTCAAAAACCCACCTCTTTGGACCGGATGGGCTATGCTTTATAGACAGAATCCCTGCACCCAAGGTTTGACCAAGGTTGAGGGTCTGAAGCTGTGGGCCCTTAGTGTTTATGGGTTGTGATTGGCTGGGATTCCTCCCTACCTTCTTTTGAGTAGGAATGAGGCTGAGGTGGCCTTCCTAAAATTATATCTACTGTGGCTCTCATTTTGTATTTGCTTTCGGTATGTGAGTGGACAGGGAGAAGGCTTTGCAAGGTGGCTGTTCTGATGCTGCGCACAAGTGAACACATTTTGGTGTGTCTGGCTTGTCCCTTGGGCTGTCCTTGAGTTTTTTTTAGAGATTTTGCAGACTGTCACTAAGCTTGTAGGCTGGCATATTTTGAGGGTGTCTCTCCATGGTTGAGGTTACAGGTTCAGAAACCTGCATGAGCCCACAAACTGCATTCATGTTTGCTGATACCACTGTGGATGTTATGGGGAACTGACCTATCGCTTGGGAAGATGTTGTTCTGTAAAAGGGGTTTGGTGCTGTGGGTTCCTAATGTCTGACACACTTTGGGGAGGGAGTAAAATAGGCCCAATGTGACTGTCCTCTGCTACATGGCTTCAACAATGGGAACATGGGTTTTCCCCATTCCACCCCTTGGCTTATCATGAACTCGCTACAGCCCCGAACCACTCTCCCACCTGTCTGTAGAGCAAGGCAGGGGACTTTGTCACACCACTTTTATCTGCAACACTTGGAATATACAATAAGGCCCAGCTTACAATAAA
This sequence comes from Ambystoma mexicanum, assembly GCF_040938575.1. Lineage (NCBI taxonomy): Eukaryota > Metazoa > Chordata > Amphibia > Caudata > Ambystomatidae > Ambystoma > Ambystoma mexicanum. The sequence goes on along the minus strand of NC_090936.1, from coordinate 790,066,467 downwards.
TTAAGTTGGTGCAGCCAGGTAAATTAACTGGTCCACCAGAGTGAAATATAGTACCTGACTTTAGGAATGCTCCTACTAACTGTGACTCTCAATTATGCGACACATTGTTTAACCTACTATCTAAAGCTATACCCATAAACATTATTTATTTATTAATTAGCTTACATGGTCAGGCATCAACATGAATGGACCCATGTCAACAGGCAGCACATGATTAGACAAAATGGAGTTTTGTGGCTTAGCCCAACATAGCAACTCTCGTTTGCCAATCTGTTATGTATTTTTTTAAAGTTGAGGTTGGACAGTCGTTTGGCCTATTGTAAATGAAGGGTGCTGGGGGAAAATAGATTTTTTTTTATCTAAGTGGTCAACTCATTTGGGGCTTTGTCAGACAAATCTGAGCATATTAGACATCCAAACTTAAAGACAATCCTTACCTGAGGAGGAGACAGTTTAATGATTTTCTCAGTTTTAGTATGTGATCATGCTTCTGACTCCCAAAAATGAGTCTCACCTCAGGTGTCATGAATCAACTCGGGTATTTGTGCAGATCACTGACTCAACATGCCTTGGTTCCCTTCAGAGACACCAGAAGAGCTAGCCTTTTTTGATGTTTCTCCACTTGGGCCCAACACTCGCCAAAAGAGGCAGCCCACCTAGGTAAACCTAATTTATAAAAGCTAGTACTGCATCCAAGCCCTTCACCACCCCTAGGGACAGGGTGTTCTTCCCGAGGGCCAGAATAGCTCATCATCTTGTGTTTTCCCCTTGTGACTAATCCAAGTTGCCCTAATCACTCCATTTTGCCTTCAATTGCAAATATACCTTAGTTCTCCCAAGGAACCGTTCTTTTGCTATAACCCTAAACCTTTTAGGGCCTGAACGACCTAAACGCAAAGTTTGCTATGCGCACGCCATGTATTCATGGATTCCAAAGCGCAAGTCAACCTGACCTGAAAGAAAAACTGAGCTGGGCGAGGAACGCCCACAACACACTCCCACGCAAACCAAAACCATTTCCATAGACCGACCTTTGCGCAAACCTCCGTGTCCACCACTGACCCACCATCCAGTAACCCGGCGACACTGCATGCAGTCCTCCATAAGTCAAGGCTGTGCCCCTGCAATTCCGCACAAGGTCATCCATAAGTAACAGCTGCACTTCTGCGAAACTGCACAAGCTCCCCCATAAATAACAGTTGTACTCCTGCGAAACTACGTGAGGTTCCCTGGAAGTAATGTTGCACTGCTGCGAATCTGCACAAGGTCCCCCATAAATAACAGCTGCACTCCTGCAAAACTGTGCAAGGTCCCCCCTAAGTAATGGCTGCAGCCATGCAAATCTGCGCAAGGTCTACCATAAGTAACATCTTCACCCCTCCGATTCTGAACAACACCTGTAAGTAACGGCTGCATCCCAGCGAAACTGCACGAGTACCTCTTAAGCAATGGCTGCAACACTGCAAACTGCCCCCCTACTTCCAAGGCACCAAAACTGCTGGCATGTACCCCTACTGCACATCAGTCCCCTCAAGCCCAGGCACCACCCACCAGCCCCCTCACCTCCACCATAGCGCCAGGCAGCCCCCTCAAGCCCCGATACCACTCACCAGCCCACCTCACCTCTGCCAATACCTCCAGGTAGCCCCCTCAAGTCCATACACCACCCACCAACCCCCTCACCACTTCCAATATCCCAAAGCAACCCCCTCAAGCCTAGATACAACCTCTATAGCCCCCCTCACCTCCGACACTACTCCAGGCAGCACCCACAAGCCCAGACACCACCCACTGGCCCCCCTCACCTGGCTCAATACGCCCAGGCGGCCCCCTCAAGTCCATAAACCACCCACCAGTCCCTCTCACCTCACCCACACCGCCAATGTACTCTCGAGTGATTGTGCACTTAAGAAATAACAGTAACATAACATAACCTCTGACGCTACTACAGGCAGCTCCCTCAAGCCCAGCTAACACCCACCAATCCCCCTCACCCTTGCCAATACCCCCAGGCAGACCCCTCAACTCCAGATGCCACCCATCAGCCCCCTCACCTCTGCCAATACCCCCAGGCATCCCCCTCAAATTCAGACACCACCCAATTACCCCCTCACTCTGCCAATACCCCCAGGCAGCCCCCTTAAACCCAGACACCACCAACCAGCCCCTCATACCTTTGACAATATTCCAGGAAGCCCCGTCACCTCTGCCAATACCCCCAGGCAGCTCCCTTAAGTCCAGGCACCACCAACCAGCCCCTCATACCTTTGACAATATTCCAGGAAGCCCCCTCACCTCTGCTAATACCCCAGGCAACCCCCTCAAGTCCATACCCCACGAACCAGCCCCAATCAGTTTCGACACTACTTCAGTCAGCACCCTCAAGCCTATATACCACCCACCAGCCTCCTCACCTCTGCCAATACCCCCAGGCAGCCCCCACAAGTTCAGACACCATTCAACAGCCCCTGTACCTCCACAAATAACCACAGACAGCCCCCTCAAACCCAGATACCACCCACCTGCCCCCTCACCTCTGCCAATACCCCCAGGCAGCCCCTCAAGCCCAGATACCAGCCCCCCTCGCCTCTGCCGTTTCTCACAGGCAGACCCCTCATGCCCAAATACCACCCACCAGCCCCCCTCACCTCTGCCAATCCCCTAGACAGCCCCCTCAAGTCTGTACACCACCCACCATTCCCCTCACATCCAACACTACTTCAGGCAACCTCATCAAGCCCAGAAATCACCCACCAGCCCCCCTCCCCTCCAACACGACCCCGGGCAGCACCATCAAGCCCAGATACCACCCACCAGCCCCCCTCACCTCTGCCAATACCCTCAGACAGCCCCCTCACTTCTGCCAATACCCCCAGGCAGCCCCCTCAAGTCCATACACTACTCACCAGCCCATCACCTCTGCCAATACCCACAGGCAGTCCCCACAAGCCCAGATACCACCCACCAGCCCCCTCACCTACAACACTACTCCAGGCAGCACCCTCAAGCCCAGATACCAACCACCAGCCCCCTCACCTCTGCCAATAACCCCAGGCAGCCCCCTCAAGTACAGACACCACTCAACAGCCCCCTCACCTCCGCCAATACCCCCAGGCAGCCCTGTCAAGCCCAGATACCACCCACCAGCCCCTCTCACTTCTGCCAATACCCCAGGCAGCCCCCTCAAGTCCACACACCACCCACCAGCCTGCCTCACTTCCGCCAATACCCCCAGGCAGTCCCCTCAAGCCCAGATACCACCCACCAGCCCCCCTTACCTGTGAAACTACTACAGGCAGCACCCTCAAGTCCAGTACCACACCCCAGCCCCCCTCACCTCCACCAATACCCCCAGGCAGCCCCCTCAAGCCCAGGTACCAGCCACCAGCCCCCCTCAGCTTCCCCAATATCTCCAGGCAGTTCCCCCAAGTCCAGACACCACACACCAGCCCCTGTCACCTCCGCCAATACCCACTGGCAGCTCCCTGGCAGTCTGCCACCCTACCAGTCGAATGGGTAGCTGCAACTCATCTGAACCTCTGTGGTCTGTCTCCACCATGAAGCAGACCTCCAACATGTCCACCACCAACAACATCATCTGGTAGCACTGGTGTTGAATCCAGAACTGGAGCATCTCCTGTCACTCCCTGGCAGACATGAACGTGCAGCACCTCAACTGGACCACCACCAACACTGTACCCACCCCATCTACATGTGACATGTGAACGCAATGCAAAGTGGCATGTGCATATTGACCATGAGTCATTAGAAAAAGTCCTCAAAGCACAGCAAGTGAATGCCTGTTGAGGACAGAAGCACACAGAATCATAGATTGGGCATATCCTCGAATAATGACTGGTTGCATTACAGCCCGTGCATAAGTATCACGGTTTGTAGGGGTGGCAAAGCCCCTGTCAGGGACGGAAACATGACAGCCTGTACATGGGTGATGGGAAGACAGTCAGACAGTGTTGCCTCAGTGAAACAGGAATTGTGTGCTGCCACAGAGAAACAGCAAACATGGGACACAACTGCATTCCAGTGGCAGAGTTGGAGAATGACATGAGAGCAGGCAGTGTGTGACTGCAGATGTCAGTGGGTGTGTGAGTATGACATGGGAGTAACATAGCAATGAAGTATCAAATGCTCAAGGATGTGTCCAGGCCATCCATCCACAGTGAGACCACTTCCAACCACATCACCTATAATGATAAATACACACTGCAGTTAATAGACCGTGGGCACATACACATTCCCAAGCATGTGCAAAGGGGACACATGAACAACAGTGGACCAGAAATGAAAAGAATGCGAAAGTGTGCAAATACACATGAACAGGTGGCAATCCATACCCAATGAGAGTCAACAAAAAAATATCATAAGACATCCACACATCGCCACAACCATACCCATATATACATCAATACACACAACAGAAGCCTCCATGCCAACCACACCTGACACACTGACAGTTCAGCCTCAAGTTGTCTCAGGGTCTCACCCCCACATGTACACCCCCACATGTACATCCATCCACCCACAAACATCACAGCATCAACATGACAAACACAGGTATGCCACAATAGACATGACCTGCAGTGAACAGATACACTGGGCGAAACTCAAACAATTAAATGCATAGACAGACAAATGAACTGCATGAAGCGTGGAATGAACTATTGCAAACCCTGTATTGAACATGACTATATACATGAAAAATAGGGAAGGAATGTCTTTGAAGTCCGTGGAAAAAGAAAAAACAGAAATGAAACCTATTCCTATATAACTATATACAAAGGCAGCGGGCTAGTCCACACCGATTTCTGACATGTCCTCTAGGGCTGAATCACAGGCCATGTACTCCTCCCTCAGACGGGCCTCTGTTGTTGCGCCAAGGTCTTGCAGGGTAGTCACCAACTGATGCTCTGCCTCTGTTGACCTGCAAGTTACCTCCAGGATGGCAGCACGCCTCCTCGCCAGCCACAGCGCCACCTCAGACCTAGCCACTATCACCTGTGCCTCCCATGCCCTCTGCCTCTCTGCAACCAGCTGCCTCTGATATTGCAGGAACACAGTAGACAAAGCCTGAAAGGCCAGCCTACCTTCCTCCTGCCTCATAGGTACCACCTGCCTCCTTGGGGTGGTTTGCCCTGTCAGAGTCTGCCTCCTCACAGTTTCTATCTTCTGCCACCATCCCGAGTGCACGCTACGTTGCTACACCCTCTGACGTGATTAGTTGTCGGGGGTACGGCACCTGCACTACTCCGAGGTGCCTGCTGACCCTCCATTGCCTGTGGCTTTGTTGGTGCCTGGGTAGGCACGGTGGCCACCTCATCCGACGTTGATGGGACTCCCACCTCGGACAGGGATGTTAGTTCCACCAGATAGGCATTAGTGGTGGGACTGGTGCACAGTGGCTGTGGTGGAATGTGGCCCGGAAGGAACCCTAGATGAGGACAGAGGAGGAAGCATAGGAGGGGGTCGCGCCAGAACAGTCCACGGAGCCCACCATAGAACATTGCTGGCCATGAGGTGGCACATCTCATTGTGATGATACACAAGCCTACCACGAGTAGCTTGTGCATCATCACAAATGACTGCAGTCTGCCTTTTGAGACCAGCAAGCAGGGGCAGCACATGATCTCTGATAGACACATCAGCTGGCATGGGGATGCTGGTCTGGGTGGAGGCATCCCAGAAGGTGGGCACTGCTGGATGCGATGGCCTAGGGATAGGATTTTGTGCAGGCTCCTTCACGGTGGCCTGCACAACCTCATGCCCTGGAAAAAGGTTGCAGCATGAACACCCTCCTTGACACCCCCAGCTGACCCCATTGCCTGGTCTGCAATGGCCACCTCCTCTGGCTACACCTCCGTGAACCTGGATGACTCCAGGGTGTCTTCCCCCATGGATGGCCGCTGTATTGCATCACCCTGTCTCACTGCTGCTGATTTGTCCCCTGCCTTCTTCGCCTCCTGGGACTTATCACCAGCAACCATGCCCAATGTTCCTGGCTCTCCCTCAGCCACATTGCTCCCCGAAGATGAGCTGTCACAGGGAAGTGGCTGGGGTCTGCCCTTGGTCTGGTGGATTTTTCCCATGTCCACGCTACATAGCACCGCTTCTGCCCTCTTCTCCAGCTGCAGCAACTGTGGGAAAGGAGACACAGAACATTGACATCAGTGTACAGTGTCAAAGCTTGTGTGGCATACAGTACATTTACAGTAACATGAAGTCACCATCAACAGCACACTCGCACATATGGCCATTCAATTCCCATGAAAACAGACACACCAATCCAGGGTCAATGAGGAGCCCAGTCATGACACATTCACATGTAAACACAGCACAAAGACAGTGGTGCACAGACACATACCAAGAAATATGACATGACACAATGGCATCAGCCTGGTGACCCAAATGTAACCTGCTTCAGGGGCACAGGGGTGGGCAAGGAGTCAACTGGTAGGTTCAGCCAAACACGGAAGGCATGGAAGTGGAAGCACAGATGGACCAGGTTATTGCTGAGTACACATTGGTGGCAAGACACACAGTGGAATGTTGGCTCCCAGTAGATACTCATGATTGTACTACTCACAGCATGGCCATGCCACCAACTGCTTGGGCATCTATCCACATAATCACATCAAACAACATGCCTCACTGACAGCCTGACCTGTGAGCATGCAACACATACATGCACTAATTGCAGAGGCACACATGAGTATGCCATAGCCTCAACCACATACACATGGCATGCTCACACATCAACACATCAACTCAGAGTACACATGCAGCAGCATGACAGATCACATCAACTTCCTCGAAATGTCAATAACACAACTTGCCCCCGCCAAACATCCATGTACACGTGTCTCCTCCAGATGTTGAGGGTCGATTGACACACATTACAAGGGTCCACACAACATCATGTCCATCATGCATGCCCATCACATGGGCACAACCTCATCATCTGGCACCCTGGCTGTCCAAGCATGTGTAAACATCAATTGGCATTGCATGTGCATGGTTGGCGCAACTGTACAGCTACACACACTGCAAATATGAGCGCATGTCCATCAACAGTTGTCCGATTTCACACATGGGGAGCATTATCTGGGGGCTGCATGCCGCTGTGCATCACTGAAACACACATGCTGCATACATAAGGGATTAACTGCAAACATGAAGGCCCATGCACAACACACATGCGCTGTAGAGCAGTGCAGCTCATGGCTACTCACCACCAACATCCGGTTTCCACTTACAGATCCGGGGATAAAGCTCTGGGTAGAACGTTACCAGGACCCGCATGTTCATGGTGGACTTGCCCGCACGGTGCACCGCCATGGCGGCACTGGCCTCAGGGTTCGCTCGCAATGCCTTGGTGTGGGTCCTGTCCATGCTCTTGTGGCAGCGGACTGCCCCCCCTCCACATTGATGGCAGCCGTGATGTTCACCCAGATCTGCTTGCATCCTTCAATCCCCTGTTGCTTTGCTAGGTCGAAGAGGACAGCATAATACTCCAGGACCTGATCCACCAGGATGCCAACTTCTCTGAAGCTGAAGTTGACAGCCCTCTGCCTCGCTGCCATGGGGGTGTCATTCAGTGAAGAGGATGATGGTGCAGACATGGCAAACCCCCGTGGCAGGTGTGGGTGGGCAAACTGGTCCTTTAGATGGGCTAAGGAGCAGTGGTGGTGAAATGGAGAGTTGGGAGTCTGACACAGCAGATGAGGTGGTCACTGGGCTGGACACAGGAACACAGGCAATGGCAGTTCAACAGGCATTCACAAAACAGTGCATGGGGGCAGCAGGCACTCACTCTGGGCAGGTAGCAACAGATGGCAAGCTGTGAGGCACCACAGAGCAGGAGGAGGCAGTAAAATTGTCACAGGCAGGAGAGGGGTGACGTCCGCATCTAGCATCGAAGGCAGCTGAAAACAGAGTAAAGGCCCTTAGCATGTAAGTTGCATGACACACGCTGCATGCAGCGTGCCTACATGGCTCATGGCAATGACAGTGATATTTAAGGGGTGCAATGCGCTACAATGGTTGTGTGCGCAAAGATACATAAATGGATGAGTATCGCATGCATGTATTTGGGGGTTTGTCAAGCCGTTTTCCTTACCCTATTTTTCTTTTTGGGGGTTGTCTTTGCACATACACGCATGTATTTCTGTCCATTTTGAGGCCTACGGTGTGTCACATATGTAATTTCTAGTTTTGGGGTACCCCTGCGTATCGCCTATCACTTATTTCACTCTTCGGAAGCTTTCTGAGTATCGCATATGCAATTGTTTGTTTTGGGGTGCTTCTGCATATCGCGTATGCATATTTTTGCTTTTGGGGTACATTGGAGCCTTGCTGGACCTCACATCTACAATGCACATCACGTAGATGGTTCCCTTCCTCGTATTGCCCAGAACAATATCTTGGTGTGCTTTCCATTTATCCATTACATTTGCACCATGAGTGGACAGGCCCCCAAAGGGAAAGGGAGCAGACGGGGTCGGGGACATGGTTAGGACACATCTGCCCCAGCACCTGGAGGATGTGGTGAGTCTCAGCCCACAGGTGACCGGCACCTGGATGCCAATGTGGTTGCAGCCAGACAGGTGAAGCTGCACCACCTAGGGCCACTAGGGACAAGAAGGGATGCCCTGTAGAGCAGGAAGAGGCTCCAACCCAAGAGATGGAACCGGAGAAGGGTCCGCAAGGGAAGAGGCGCTTCACTGATGAGGAGCACCAGATCCTTGTTGACTAAGTAACCGATAACCATCATGAGATGTTCCTGTATGCAGGGAGCACGTTTACATCCACACACTGAATGGTGCATTGGCAGCATGTCAAAGACCTCATCAACGCCTGTGGTGCGGAGAATCGCACTGCTGAACAAGTCCAGAAGCAGTGGAATGATCTCACGTGGAGGACCAAGCATAAGCTCAGTGTCAACCTGGCCTCTGCACTGGCCACCAGAGGGGGCCACCAGAGGAGGAGCAGCTGAATCCAATCTAGGAGGCCACAAGTCGAATCATCAGCATTGAGCAGGTGCAAGGTGTGGCAGGTGTGTAGACCCCTGAAGACATATCTGTTGAGTGGGATTTGTGTGCATCTTATGAGTGGACAATCATGGTTGACCTACCCATATTTGTTTAACAGTACAACTGCAGTTATCAGCCATCCTGTTTGCTACTGTGTACACTTCTGTCACATGGCCTGCATTCAGTGAGTTTCCTGTGTGGTCCACATATGTGGCACACATTCGCGTGACGGTTCATATCACTGTCTGCTGGCCCACACAGCCGTGCCAGTACTTGCAGTCAGGATTTCAATATTCAGAACATGCACAATTTGCAACACCCCATAACGTGCACCTTTGACAGACACACATCACCCACAGGGCACACCTCTGTGTCACGTGAAACAATGCCACATCCACATGTATTGTAAAGATGCAACTTGTGTAATTCAAGGGGCAACAGTAGACAAAACATGGTGAATAATTGCTGATGGTGGGTCATTATGGCAAGGTGGCCAGACTGGTATTCTCGAAATGAAATGCCTGTAGACAGCCCATGCAAAAGGCTAGGGGCATTAATAATGCCAATGAGTGTGCCTGTCCGCATTGCATGTCAAGTAGGTGCATGGTCGATTTACAAATGTGTTCATACAGTTCAAAATAGTACCACCTGTCTGACATGATAGTCCTGTATGTGTCTATCTGTCGATGCATGACAGACACATGCCTTCTCCCTTACATCATTGTGGCCGACAATTTAGTATGTCTATTTATCCACTAACGGCATGGACTGGAACAGGTGTTGGGTGGTGCTGCATGTCAGCAAATGCCATATATCTGTGGCTTACACTTCACAGTGTGCCAAGTCATGATGTCGGATGCATGGGTGTCCTGCCATTTTGTGTCTGTTTGCTCTTTGATGCAAATGTGCATATTTGTGAGGACACACATGACTCAAAATGTCAGTCTCTGTCCATGTGCAGGTGATGATGCAGTGAATAGGAGGAGGAGGACGAGGAGAAGGAGGAGGAGGAGGAGGAAGAAGAGGTGATAGTACGTCAGTCCACCAGTGGAGGTCACACTGTACTGCACCATGAAAATACACAGGTGCTACAGGTCATTATCAGTTGTGCTCCGGCCTCTTCAGACTCTTCTGACTCTGCTGATTTGGATGCAGAACCAGAAGTGGAAGACTCGCTGAGGGAGAAGGTGAGGGGCCCAACAGGCAGGTCAGATGGGGGGATACATAACCCACTAACCATATGCTCTAATCTCTACATACCTAACAAACACGAAAACCCACACAACCATCTTCTCACTCAGCAAACCGCACGCACTTCACCACACTGCACTAACGAATAAACAACACATAAACCGCATCAACAGCACATGAGGTCTCTCACCGGTCTGATATTCACACCAAAGTTCAGTGCACAGTGAAAATCGAACTAAAGCTGCCGACAGCACATCACTTCTCTCACTTTCCTACTCCCTCTTTAACCAACTAACCCACCCCGCCTTTGTTTTCAGATCCGCCTGAGCGCCTGGGGACCAATTCCGTTGGTGATGGTGCGCGGTACAAATACCTTTAATACTAACATTAACATTAACATCTGGACTCTGTGTATTTTGATTGTTTACCACTTGCCTCACTGACCATCATAATGTATTCTTACTGCCACCCTTCTCCTCCCCATTTCCATCTGTCCTACGCGGCCCTGCATGTGTACTCCCTGTCCACACTACTCTTTGACCTGTGCCAGTGCCCACTCCACTCACTTATCCACTCACATGACCTGCCCTGCTAAAAATCCACATCTGACACGCACGTTTATCGTCAGGTCTACACAACCTCGGCTGCTCTGCTTCATGGCCTTGCTTCTGGTGACACAGATTTGGACATTTGTCTATATCGACGCCACAGGACAGGCGTGTTACACTTGCTGCATCTAGGGTTGTACAGCTATGTGCATGTGTACCACTGACGGACTGTAGCTGTGTTCCCCAATCAGGTCACTTGTTGTTCATTGATCTTTTCAGTATGTTCTCTCCACCATGTATTGCATAGCTTCTTTTTCTTTTACTTTTTGTTCAAATCCAGCACTGTGAGTGACTGCATGGTGTGTGTGCACATGCATGTGGTATATCCTCCACTCCCCCACCTTCTATTCTTCTGTTGTCCCTGTAGGTGTTGCCAGTGCACCCTGTGATTCCAGCACACTTACTGGGACTGTCTCATCCAGGGTGTGTGGTCTGTTGGAGGGTGAGTGAACAGGTGCGTATTGTCCTCATGTCCATTTTCAGGGGTGTCCAACCGTGGGGTGGGGGGTTGGTGCATGGTATGGGGATGTGGTTGAAGGCACTTATTTGCGGGGATGATGTAGACATGGGTCTCTTTCTGGTTTACATGACATGGTGGGTTGAGCATGTTGTTTCTGTGGTCTGAAGCTGCTGATTGACCTTTCACATGTGGCCTTTCTTTTTAAGCTGCCCTTCTCCCTCACACACTTTTGTCCTTCCTCACCCCAGGATGTGCAACCTTTCCATCTATGTGCCTTCCAGCCTCTCTGGCCATGCTGCTTTTTTTCAAGTGTTTCTGTCTCTGTCTTCCTCTCTTGCCCACCTTCTCTCTGCCCTCATCCACTCTAATGTCCAACATATCTTTCCTCATCTCCCACCAGCCAGTCTCCTCCTTGAACTACAATTCCCCTATCGCTCTCTCTCTCCACTCCACTGCTATACATTCATCACTCTGTGTTGTGTCTCTCTCTTGCCCTCTGTCATCCTTCTCATCAGCTACCACACTTGTACGTCCACTCCCGACGAGACTATTACTTTCTCACTTGGTGTCCCTTTCCTCTCCTGCATCCATGGGTGACCCAAAGGCGAACGTGACACCTGACAGTGAATGTGCAGAACTTGTATGCCTGCAATAAATGTCCCCACTTGTGCCCGTATCCTGGGTCTGACTGACACCTGGTCTCAGGGTGCATGTTGTACTGTGGTTGTGATCTGTTTGCTTTGCTGCCAGTGATTTCTCTCTTGGTACGTTCTACTGATGGGATGTGATAGTTGTTCACCCCTGGTTATTTGTACTTCCAGATGTTGACACTGGGTGGTCCATGGCTATTTCCTTGTTCCATATGGGATTTGTCAAGGCTGTCCAGTTTCTTTACATTGATGCAATGCATGTCTTTGCAAGTTCAGAATGTCGTTTCAGGTGGGATGCTGTGGGTGCAAGACAGGTGGGTACCTTGTGCAAGTAAGTCGAAGGCACTCAGGGTGGCACTTGTGGTGTCGTTGGTGGCAGGGATTTGGCCACTGTGTGGAGTGTTCAATTCTTTTCCTTGTACTGAGGTGAGAGGGTCTGGCTTCATGGGTTCGGGGACACATGGTGATGGTAGGCTGGTGAGTTAATGCTTGCTGTTTTTGCATGGCAATCAGGGGACCACTGGTTGTGGGGGGATTGTTGTGATGGAGGCTGCACTATAGGGCATTTATTGGTGAGTTGTCATGAGGGTGGCCAGTCCGGCTGCATGGGTGTTGGGACACATGGTGATGGGAGTCTAGCGAGTAATTGCTTGCAGCTTTTGCATGGGTGTTGCCTGCCATGCAGCATCCCGTTCACTCAGCTGTTCATCATGTCTAACCTCGCTGGCAGCCCACTCTTGGTTCTTCTACCCCTTCTGAGGGTGGTGTCCCGAGACAAAACCACACACAGCACAGCATTCTAGCATTTGGGATGCCATGTTCACCACAGACACCGGGCACTCAACATTGGCCTGGTGTTTTTGTTTGCCATGGGGGCATGTTCCATGCACGATACACTGGCAGATATTTAGCTGCCTGTTGACTGCTGCTCAGTACATCTCAATGCTCCATTCAGTCCCCAGCACATTGGTCCCCCTTCAGTCCAGTCCTTGTGAACTCTGCCTTCCCTTATTCTTGCCTGCTCCCTACACCCTTTGTGTGGCAGTCTCCTTGGTCTCTGTTTCTCATTCCTTTCTCTTGTCTGCTTGCCTTTTTTATGCCAGCTGCCTCTGTGCCCTGCCTTCCTGTTATGAATTCTGCCTCTTCGATGAGCTGCCTTCTCCTGGATTCTGTCATCACTGCAATTGATGAGATACCTGCATCTCATCCACTTGGACTTTACATCATCGGCCCCCTTGCCAGTGTTTACTGCACTGTCCTGATGACACGTTAATCAGGGGATGTCATTTGTGCATTGGGAGGCTTCCAAGGGGATCTTCACCAGAATAAGGGGTAAGTGGTACCTGGCCCTTCACTGCATGGCAACCTTGATGGATCTGAAAAAAAGAGGGTAGGCTGAGTTAGTGGGACTGAGGTGGGATGAGCCCAAGATAGCTTTGATGTGCTGTTGTCAGCTTCAGCTCGGTTTATACTGTTCGCTGAGTCTAAGTGTGATTTTTCAATCAGTAGTTGTCATGTGCTGTTGTGCAAGACTATGGGCCTCATTACGACCCTGGCGCTCCCGGAGTGAAGGGGACCGGCCCCCTTCATTACGGGAGCGCCGATTACGAGGTTCCCTTTGCGGGACCAGGATCGGATGCCTGGTAAAACCAGACGTCCTTTCCGGGTCCCGCGAGGGGAAGAAGGAGGTAACAACGGGACACTTGTAATGTGCCCGTTGTTACCTCCCTCCCCATTCCCATTGAGCCCTATGGGGGCTCAAATGGGAATGGGGAATGGTTCCTGCAAGGAGGAATTACCGGATCTCCTATGTTGGAATGACCCGGTTATTCCTTATTGCAGGACCCCGGTAATGGAGCCCAGTTTGGAGGCAGCCATGGAGCTATCTCCAAACTCGTAATGAGGCCCTATGTGTGGTTTGTTTTGTTGTTGCAGTATTGTGAAGTGGGTGTAGTTTGCTGTGTTGTGTAGGCATGGTTGTATTTGGTGCACCAACACGTCAACATAGTTGGGGATTTTTCAGAACTACGGAGGGAAGCATCAATGCATTCGACGGTACAGCTGGTGCAGGCTCAGAAAATGAAAGATGTGAGGTGAGATGTGTATCGTTCTTGCAGTGCGCTTACATTTTTCAAAATCTTCATGATTACGTTTATGTGAATGTGTATTGTGAGCATAGTTGTCACGGAATGGGGTGGGCACTCCACCTGGTTATTCTTGTGTGACAAGCATAGGGTGGCCAGGGCAGTACTGACACGTGTTAGTTGTTATTTTCCATTTTGTGCTGTGCCATCCTACTTGTGTTCTCCTGTGTGTTGTTGGGGGTCTACATGCACAATAGTTGGTGGTGTACATGTTACAGTGGTCAGGGACTTTGTTGCTTGTATGGTGTGCTTTGTTGTGGACAATGTAGGGGAACCTCCCAACAATCAGAAATAATAATGACAACCCACTTGGGAAAAAGGCTTGGTGCACCCTCTTTTCGAATACAGTAAGGGCTTTATTTTCTATACAAAAATTAAAATGGGGACAGGGTATTATTAGTCCACTGCCACAGAGCTCTCTGTCTTCGGCACATTATTACCATGACAATCGTCACGTCTGATACATTTCATATACAGGGCCTCATTACACGGATGGCGGTGAACCATGGTTCATGCCGGTAAAATACCGGCACCGCCTTGGTGGAAAGGGGAATTACCGCCCTATTCCGGTAAAATACTGGTACCGGTAAACTCTTACCGCCATCCGTGTAATGAGGCCCACAGTGTTCATACCCGCTCTCATTGTCTATTGCCAATTTACATGCTATTAGTCACATATAGACCCCTCTCCCATTGGCTGTATCAATTTCTCCTCCACTTCTTCACACATGGCTGATGGTCACTGTAAAACGATTGGTTAGGCTTTCGAATACACCACCCTATCTTTAGGTCTAACAGCGTGATGTGAACTTGGCCATCAGCATGGCTTAGAAGACAACTTTGAGGTCAGCCTGGTGCATGCAAACAAAGCAATTTATTTCTCATCCCAGACATGCAGGCGCCTCCATCATGCCTCCCTACCACAATCTTATAAACGTTGGCATCACTCTTTGCTCTCCCTGGTACAAATCACAGACCTTGTTGTTCTCTCTTCCCACCTTTATTAGATGCTCCTCTCAAGGCCTAGGGCTGGAGTTCCTACATGTCCCACTAATCCATCTAATTCATGAACGATTTGGGAACTTTACCCCTTGGCGTCTGGTAGTTCAAATGGGATGACCATTATCCTGGAGTTACTGGGGTCCTGAATCTCAGCTTGTGTTTTGGCAGCTCAGGACCTCTGCCCTGGCGCCCATGGCATGGCCTTCACAATCGGCCAAAGCCCTACTCCCTTTGCTTGCATTCCTGTGTAATTGTACAAAGTTCTAAATGGATACATTTGTTTGTGTGTGTATGTGCGTGTTCCCTGACTTGCCTGGGGGTTGGGATGTGATAGTCATGCAAGAGAAGAGAACTCATTGTTCTGTATTTCCAATAGGGCCTGTGAGGATTCAGGCCTACTCTCGATTACGGTGTTAGTTCATGTTATGGATATCACGCGCATACAATGGCCCTCATTACAAGTCAGGCGGTGGACCATGGTGCTATTAGCACCATGGTCCATGCCGGATTCCGCCATGGTGGATGGCGGAATTACTGCCCCATTCCAAGGTGAGTGGAGCGGTAATTCCCCATTCACCATTTGCCCTTCCCCATTCCCATTTTTGCCCCATAGTGCATAATGGGGATTGGGAAGGCGCTAATTACGGCATCCTAAACTGCGGTGCCGTAATTAGCACCAAGGTCGCTTAGCGCCTTGGACTTTAATGCCTGCAAAAAGCAGGCGTTAAAGTGTGAATCAGGCGTTAAGGGTTAACGGCGCCGACAGCGCCGATAAACCCTTAACGCCTGACTTGTAATGAGGGCCAATGTATTCTATGTGACATTTCTGCGAAGCATGTGGTTAGTTCCACTTCACTATGTATGTGCTTCGACTATATATGTGTCTCCATCCAGTCACCTCTACCCGCATGATTTCCCTCTCCCCCATATTCACCTCTAATCATTCCCCATGTGTTTGTATACTTTCGCAATCTGAATAATTTGGGAGGGGCAGGTATCTGAATGTGCATACCAACAACAAAACGGATAATGTTGTTTCCATTTGCTATGACTGTGTCAGTGTTTGGTATTTTATTTTATGTCTAATGGACACAATGGAGTTTGCCTCTCCCAGGCATATATTCTCATGGTATTCTTACGGGCACGGAGGGTAAGTCCCAAATCATCTTTGAATGGCATCAGAGCTGCTGCCTCACTGTGTGTACCTCACAGGGACAGGTTTTCAAGTAAAGTATGTTTGCACCAGCTGGTTGCATGCAGCCTCTCCCTGTGCCTTTTGGCGATCCAAGGGCAAGGGAGGTGCCTGTGGCTGAAAGCGATGTCCCACCTGCATATCAACTGATATGCCATGACATGTGGCTACATTGTGCAGTACACATGCTGCAACAATGATTTTACAGACTACTGGTGGGGCATATAGCAAAACCCCACCAGATTGTGTAAGAGGATTCAATTCAGCACTACAGCCAAGTCAACGCCTAGTCTAGAATACTGAATGAAAACCCTTATTGATATATCTTTATGTCCAGTTCATGCGTTCTGGATGACTACCCCTATATAACACCCCTCTCTCAGAATCCCCCTGACCCCACTGAGCCAAGAAGTAGTTCTGTTTTGCAAGTTAAAAGGTTTATTTGAGAAGTAAAGCAATATATATCTATCACACTTTATAATAAATTAATAATTGAATATCACACTTAATCTGAGATGATAAAGATTAACAACGGAGAATCTGGCACTAGCACACTTCTTGATAATCACTAAGGAGTTGACATGAAATGGATAAGATAGCAACAATACTTTTATGGTTTCAAATGGATGCAATGTGGAATGAAATGCAGTACAGAAAATAACTTGATATGATTTCAACAAAACAATGTAATCACTTTTCTCTGGCAGTCCCCTCCCCCCCTTGATGCAATGCAAGGAAATGGAAGGAAAGCACACAGTTCTCAGAAATGCAATCAAATGTGATTCAGTTCACCCCAGCAAGCTTAGACTACAGAAGTTGAAAACACAGGCAAAATGCTTTTATATGTGCTGGCAATAAAGTGAAAAATATGCTAAAATGCTTTTAATTCCATCTAGAGGTTCAGGGTGAGTGGTATATGCTTTGAATAAGTTCAGGATCACTTTAGCAATGCTCTATAATGGTTGTCAGGTTGCAAACGAATTTTTCTTTAAGGGAAGGCAAGCAGCAGCAGATTTTTACACGTGAAGAAATTTGCAAATCGCGGCAAAATTTGCGAGTGCGTTTTTCACGATTGCGGCAAAACTATATGGGGTACGAAAGCGGTTCTAGGTTCGTAGGAAAGCCACGATTCCCAGCTTTCTGAGGAAAGTTACTGCAAGTCTCTAGCACAAACGGTCACGCAGATATGAGCGATTAAATAAAGGTCGTTTTTCAGATTTGAAATTTTAAAGTTCAAAAAGACAAGTGCAGCTTGCAACTAGAAAATGACAGGTGACAGCTTTAAAAATGACCGGTGACAGTTAGGAGACAGTTCTACTTAGATTAAAATAGATTGAATTATATTATTTTAACTAAGAGATTGGTTCTGCACAGTTTTGCTATGTACTCACAATATATTTAGAAATATGCCTTGCCACGGATCTGGTCAGGTTTAGGACTGGACTCTGGTCTCTGCACTTCACAGTGATCTGGGTCAGCTCTCTCTGGTTCTGCTAACAGGTCAGCTCTACTCTGCTGGTCTGGTCTGGGTCTCTGAAGGTTGATGGAGGTAAAGTATGGATTTTCCCGGCAGAGCTTACAGCTGCAAATGGATTTGAAGGTCTCTATCTGTCCTGTCTGTCTGCTTTTATGTGTTTTTTTTTATGGATGGGTGTGCAGCATCACTAGACCCTACCCCTCTCCACTTATCATTGGCCAAGCTTTCATTTCTCCCCTGATTGGGGGAGCTAAGTTGTGTCAGAGTGATGTCATTTTACAGCCTGCAGAAAGTCCACTCCTCCTGTCAACTTACACACAAATCTAGATTTGAACCAAATACATATTTGCAGAGGTACATATTGTTTTAAAATCATATGCACCCATCATGCATTACAGGAGGTATACCCTGTTCAAACTCTGCTCTTCCTGGGAGCTTGCATTCAGAAATGGCAATATTTTGCACTTTTTAACTGGTTTGCAATATCGGACATTAACCCAAATTTACACACATGTGCACAAGGAGTATGGACATTAGTTGATGAAGTGTCAGATTTTTCACATGCACACATTTTGAGTAATATCCTCTTTTCCGCTAAAACCCCCCTGAACATACCACCGGGTCCTAGCACGTCTTAAAACGTGGGCAGAAAAATCACAAGAATTATGGTATCATTTATAAAATTTTCACATGTCCGCTCTATGAGTTATTCATCTTTTTAGAGTTATGTTCTGGCCCCAAAGGGGTGTGGTTTTCCTCCAGCACAAGGTTGAATTTCTGGTTTTTCCAGTTCTGCCAAGCCAGCTTGCTCTCACAGGCAGTGCCCCTCCTTTGTCCTTCCAGGAGGAAGCTACATTTACGACATCTGCAATAAACCATCTGCCTGGGTCAGGACAGGGCTTTGTTCAGAGCTCCTGTATTCTGTGGGGGCTCCGCTTAATTCAATTATCAGAGAGATGGCATATCCTTAGTGTGGTCAGCAAAAGGCAGATAGGCCTGGGAACACAGCTGTGACTCAAGTTTCACTCCTGATGGGGGTAGTTGCCAGGCAGAATTCAGTTCCTTAAGCCAGGTTTCAGATAAAATGTCACTTTTTGTTCCCCAGTTTAAGTCAAGACATTTTTTACATATGCAGCTAGGATGCTGATTCTAAGTTTAAAACTATGACATTTAAACAATTGCAACCTATGTGACACTCAAAGTAGGTCACTCAATTCTTTTAAACATTTAGATTTGTAGTGTCTTTCAGTCCAAATTTACTTAAACTGCTGAAATCCACAGCTCAGCCAGTCTTGTCATAAACCTTCAAGTCACTTCAGAATATAACTTTACATTGGATCCACCTCTCAGTAAGTCTTTCTTTGGCATGTTTTGGGTTCATTTATTCAGTTTTCTACAAAATCTGGGGGTTTTAAAACGCCGGCTTCTGCATAGTGGTGAGTACTGGTACTGCACCCCTTTTTGGGATTCAAGAAAATGAATTCCCAACAGTTATGGGTTTGCTTTTGGCAATCAGCATTGCCACTCCCAATGGTTTTAGACTACTGTGTGGGTAGTCCAATGGTGGTTTTAGGCAGTGTCCTTCTGTGCCCATAACATCGGCAAAAATGAGTGGCAGCCTATTCTTCATGCATTTCCCTGTGCATTTTCTGGGAAGCTCTGGCCATCATGATGTTTTCCATGTCAGTACTGCACAGTTTTGAGGTAGGGCTTGGATGCGTGGATAAAAACATCCCACAAGCCCCCCTCTTGCGATGGCCATTCTATTTCACGAATGGGACTCGCAAGCCCTGGGATGTTTCCTCATCTTCTTCCAATAGATGGCACAGTTCAGCATCTTTTCCTCCATCCGGTACTGATCGATCGGTTCTCCTCGCCGGTCCTGATGGGAAGATTGGGCGGTACCCCGGGCCCGTTGCGTCTCTGCTCGCGGTCTCCGGATCGTCCTCCTTGGCCCGTCTCAAGGTTTTCTTTCTCCTAGGACGACAAAGGAAGAGCGGCAATACCTACTCATAGACGTCTTTCCACCACTGTTGAGATAGTGGGGCAATATATGCATTTCATCATAACGAAACATTACATTCTTATTTTGAAAAAAAACAGTATAACTAAGAGACAGTTTCATGCAAATCACAATATTTTAGAGACTAGATGTGGTATGTTTTATGGTTGGAACTGAATTAGTCTGAGACAGTACCCGCTAGGATTCCAGAGGATTCCTCCAGTTGTTGCAGAGTGTGCCTGGGATGGCAACATTTCAACTGGTTTATGTGGACCCACTTGTCTTCCCCCGCTGCCAAAGGACCTTTGGGGATGTGGATTTTGTAGGCCACAGGGGAGATTTTGTCTATAATCTCAAAGGGTCCCTTCCATGTAGGCAAAAATTTGCGCTGCTTGGCCTGGTTCCTTTGGAAGTTGTATAGATAGACCCGGTCCCCCACCTGATATTCCTTCCTGGAAGTCTTCAGGTCATAGTGGGTCTTCATGCTATCAGCTGATCTTTCTAGATTCCGCTGAGCGTAAAAGCATGTTGGAGGTGTTTCCTTAAATTCTCCACATACTCATGAGTAGTGGAGGCATTTATCAGTGTCTGCTCTTGGGTCCTGTAGAGCAAATGCTGAGGAAGTACCATCTTGCGCCCAGTCATCAACTCAAATGGTGACATTTTGGTTGCAGATGAAGGGGTAGATCTGATGGCCATTAGGACCAGAGGTAATCGGATATCCCAACTTGGCCCAGAATCTGCCACAAACTTTTTTAAGATGCTCACAATTGTCCGGTTGTAGCATTCCACTGCTCCAGAAGAAGCTGGTCTATAAGTAATATGCAACTTCCTTTTAACCCCCAGTATCTCCCACATCTTTGTCATTACTTCACTGGTGAAGTGGCTACCTCTCTCTGACTCAATCCTTTGAGGTAGACCAAAACGGGAAAAGATGTGGTTAATCATCAGGGCAGCTGCAGTTTCTGCTTTGCAGTTTGGGGCTGGGAGACATTCCACCCACTTGGTAAACAAGCATGTCACAGTCAACATGTACTTATTCCCCCTAGCAGAGCGAATCACGGGGCCTACAAAGTCGATTTGTAAATCTGACCATGGCAGTGTCATCCCCCGCTTTTGGAGAGGCGCACGGTGTGTGAGGGATGATGGCTGAAATTGTGCACACACAAGACACCCCTTCAAGTATTGGTCGAGGTCCTGCCCCATGTGTGGCCAGTATGCAACCTCTCTTAAGATTTCCAATGTTGTGTGAAACCCCCTATGACCGGCGGTGGCCGCATCATGGGCGTGACTTAACATCAGGCTTCGGAATGAGGTAGGAACCACCCACTGATCGTGGCCAGCTTTGGATTTCCTTACCAACAAACCGTCTTGGATCCGGAACATTTTTGGACATTTCATCAACACTCTTAGGTCCTCTTTCCCAATGTAATCGGTATCCGTCAGGGGAAAGTTCTCAGGGTCCTCAAGGTGTTGGTAAAATTTACCAATTATTGGATCCCCCTTCTGAGCGGTAATCAAATCAGCATCAGGGGTCTCCTTACTCCATTGTGCAATTGAAAGGTCGTTGTGAGCATTTGTCTGGGACCTAGTGATAGCAGTGACCTGGATTTCCCCCAACAGGGACTCAATCTCAATTAGATCCCCTTGGATGGCCCCAGTTTTGGCCAGCTGATCAGCTAAGTCATTTCCAGTTTTGTCTGGTCCCTCTACTTTGGAATGACCCTTGATCTTTTTCCAATAGATGGTCATCTCATTCGAGGTGACCAGATCATCAATGTTTTGGATCAACTTCCCATGTTTCAAGGGTTTGTTGTTAGCACATAACATGCCTCTGGTTTTCCAATTAACCAGGTGCTCCACGAACCCGTTCCGTACATAATCCGAATCTGTGATTATGACCAGTTCGTGGAGTTGATGCTGGACAGCAGTGAGGATGGCCTGATGCACAACCATCAATTCTGCCACCTGACTACTTCGGGGACCAATTTTGTATCCAGCGGAGGGTTCTGTGGACTCATTCACCCATGCATTCCCTACGCCGGCCACCAGTTCTTTCTCCCCGTTGTTGTCAACATGGTACGAGCATCCATCCACATAGACAGTGGGCATTCCCTCACACTTGTCCTCTTCAAAGACTTTGTGTGGGGAATTAAGGTATGCCTCCATGTTGTCCTTGATTTTTAGACTTTCGTCCTCGAGACAGTTTTCTCTGGCACAATCATGCAAGTCAGCCAGACCTTGCGCGAGGGGACTCTTCTTGTTTTGGCCATATCTGACCTCCACAGGAAAGCCTTGCATTGACAGAATCCAGGAAGTAATTCGGGAATTACTCACATTTCCGGCCCGGATTCTGTCACTTTGGAGATATTGCAGAGGCTGGTGTGGAGTCTCCACTATGATGTGTTCCCCCGGGATGAACGGGCGGTAATTCTTCAATGCCCACACTGTTGCCAGGAGTGCCTTCTCACAATCGTTGAATTTTTCCTCCACAGAGGATAAAGTTTTGCTCGCATAGGAGATTACTTTATTGACCTTGTCATGCTTTTGGTATAATACTGCCGTCAAGCACGTATTAGAGAACCCTGTCTCCAGGAAGAACTCCTTGTTTCTGACAGGGTAAGCTAGGCAAGGCGCTTGTGAGAGGCTTCTCTTGAGTTGTCTTACTGCCCCGGCTTGTTCTGGACCCCATTCCCACTTGACCCCCCCTTTCAGGAGATGAATCAGGGGTCTGGTGATCTCTGCGTAGCCCTCAATGAACTTTCTGCTGTAATTAGTCAGTCCAAGGAGGCTCCTTAGTTCCTGCAGAGTTGTGGGGTCTTTCAATTTTTGAAGTGCTTCCACTTTCTTTTCCTGGGGACAGAGACCCTGAGGAGTAATCTCATGCCCCAAGAAATTAACACGGGTTCTACACCACTGTGCTTTCTGAAAGGAAAGTTTTGCTCCGGCGGCCCTCAACCGCGTCAGAACATAACGCATCTCTGCTATGTGTTCCTCCACAGATGAACTTTTGATGAGGACATCATCTACATAAACCAGGTTACCCCTCACACCCAGGTCGGGCATGGCCTTATGTAGGAAAATATTGAACTCATTACCGGAGTTAAGGTATCCGAAGGGAGTCCGGGTCCATGTGTACTGCCGGCCCCCAAAGGTAAAAGCCAGTTTGTATTGGTCCTCCCTACTGACAGGCACGGTCCAGTATCCATTGGTCAGGTCTATTGCAGTGAATACCTGTGACCCCTGGATCTGGGCCAGCCCTTGGTCAATGTACGGCAGAGGCCATCGGGAAGTATGGACCCGTTTGTTGAGCTCCCTGAGGTCGGCGCAGAGTCTCCAGTGGCCGTTTGGCTTCAATATTCCCAGCACCGGATTATTGAAGGTGCTGTGGACTGGACGGATTATTCCCCGGGACTCAAGGTTCTTAATTATTTCAGTAAGGGACTCCATTGATGCGAGAGGCAAGCGATATTGCTTCACAAACACTGGAGTCATGCCAGGGTCCGTGGGGATTGTTGTTGTGTGGATGTCAGTGCGACCACAGTCATATGAGTCTACCGCAAAGAGATCTTGGAAATCCAAGAAAACTTGTTTCAACTTTTGCTTTTGTTCCAGAGTCACACAGGCATCAGCTAGGTTGACTCTCTCTTCCACCATCTGCCTGAAGCCTGGAAAGACTTCTGGTTTGGCTATTTCAGCGGCCTCCTCCAGCTGGGTGGAGAAGTCCCTGGTCAGAGTGCTGATTTGGACTGGAGGCTTCAGGTGGGAAAGGCAGCCCTCATGGACTTGGAAAATCACCTCATCCCTCCTGAAGTCACAAGTCACATCTTCCTTACCATAAGGGCAGGAAGTGTACACCAGGAAGTTCCCCCCATGCCGGGTAAAAATCCTGTCTGGTGTTGTATTGTCATCACTGTCACTGTCAAAGCAGTCCTTGGGGATTGGCCCTAACAGTTCATTTCCAAGATCAATGGAGAAATGTTGGTCATCAACCGCCATTCCAATAATGGTGCCTGCGGCTAGAGTAATACTCTTTAAGTCGCTGTTATCCACCTCTATTGGAATGGTGTCATGTTCTATGTTGACTAATGGAGTTGGGTTTACCCCCAACCCTTGCTGTTGGAGAGAAGCGTTTAGATGTATGTAAGCATCAGGGTTTTTCAAATGTTGTCCTCTTTTAACTTTCACTTCCAGGGAGAATTGTCGAGTCCTTTCTGGGATGGTGACTTCCTCTTTGATCTGAATTTCAACTGCATAAGGTAGCAATTGAGCTGACCTAAATGCTTTTTCTGGATCAAAGCCCATGGGATTTTCCGCTAATCGGGACCAAGCTTTGAAGTTTATTAGGTCCAAACTAATGGCAAAGCGATTGAGAATGTCACTGCCTAAGTAAAAGGCGGCAGGGACGTCTCGCACGACCCAACAATTGTGGACTATGCTCTTGTTGCCAATGGAGATTTTGAGCCTACACCTGCTTGGCAGGAGATGTTTGGAATTGGGTGCTTCCAGGTCCATTTCCCATTTGTCTATCAGTTTGAATGTGGGAATGGCTGGATCTTTTGGGAGTTGGCGAAACATGGCTTCGCTGATGAAGCTCTTACCGTTGTTCACACACACTCGAGCGAGAACAGAGTCCTTCCCATCATTTAATTGAACAGGGATGAACAACTGCTCTCCAATTTGCTGAATATCAGCCAGGCTCTGAGCTGATTTCACATCTTTCTGGACTATAGGAGTGGGAGTTTCTGATGGTGGATTAGTATAGAATCTCAGAGTGTTTCCTTCCAGCGTGGAATACCACTTTAGACTGGAAGGAAGGTTGATTTTCAGAAATAGAGAGGACCCTCCATCACCAGTCTGTTGTCCTACTGCTATTACTGTCACGTCTGGAATTTGGCTATTCTGGAAGTGAAATTCTACTTGGTCAGATTTTTGTTCAACCATGTGGCAGGTGCCGTTTAAACTAACATGGTTGACACTCTGTTTTAATTTTATGGGTCGGCTAGTCTGGGTCCAGAGGACCTTGTTTACACAATCTATTAGGGGTGACAACCTTCTCAGGAGGTCATTCCCTAGTAAACAAGGGGTGCCCTCTGGAGTCCCAACTATGACCGGGTGTTTCACCTTTTGTCGCCCAATTTTAATGTCCAAGTCTGCAGTCCCCTCAACGGGAATTTCCTTCCCGTCAAAGTTCTGCAGTTGTCCAGGAAGAGAGGTGAGAGGAATTTGGTAATTCTCTCCCCTTCCTGCATTCAGTTCGTCAAAGGCCCTTCTGGACAGAAGGGTAGCTTGAGATCCAGTGTCCACCAGTGCCAAGATTGTACCCTGCCCCTGTACTTGTACCGGGGCATAGTATCTTCCCTCCTTCTCCTCAAGGGGGCACAGATAATGCACATTTTTGGACAACTGGTGGGCTAACTTTCTGGTTTTGGACATGGCGAGAGAAGAGATTTGGGCAGAATTCTGTGGAGAGTCTTGGGAATCTGAAAGAAAAAGTTGGCAACTGGAGATCAGAGCCATTGTGGGTTCCCCTGGCTCCGGTTCTGGGCCGCCCGCCCCTTTTAGGAGGCAGTCACCAGGATGGGTTTGAACCAGGGGATTTTCTTGCTGTTGGTTCTGGGATGAGATGGTGGGCGGCGGTAGCTCAGTCTCCACATCTCCCCAGTCTGGATTTGCATCCCTAGGGACCCATTTTTCTTTGGGAGGAGTTGCCCCATCTCTGAAGGAGAAGATCCTTTTCCCAGGATCCTCTGCGGATCCCTCTCCCTCAAATTGGAAGATCTGTACCTCCTCCTCAAACTGAGTCTGTTTGGGTCTTTTGTTTCTCCTACCCCCCCTCTGCTCCTTAAGAGGCAGACTTTCAGGGGCAAGAGATTTTGTTTCCGGTTCCTGAGTTTCCAGGGGCTGTTTACAAGTGAGGAAGGAAGCTTCCTCCAAGGCTTTACACCCCCCTTCCCCTTGTGTCTCCCCCCTGGGAACCGGTGAGTTATCGGGGTGCTGCCCCCGTCATTGTTCTGGAGCACCAGGTCCAGAGTTGGGTGCGTTCTGCGCTGGCATGCCGATCTGAGGATTCTGCTGAGCCCTCAGTGTGTGACCCAGATCCCGCGCCATGTTTTGAACCTGGCGCTCTAACTGGGAAAACCGCTCAGGCTGATACGGGGCCCTGTTTTCTCCCCTGGGCTGATCCCGGGAAGGGTAGCTATCCCTTCTTTCGTAGTACCCCTGGTTGGGAAGATTTGGGTACCCCTCCACCCTTGGCCTCCCCTCTCCCGGATTCAGTGGTCTGAGCTCAGGGAATTGGGGAAAGAAGGATGGATGGTTTTGGGGCTGAAAGTTGGGTGGATACCTGGGGAAAAAGTTCTGCCCAGGATTTGGAGAGTTTCTGCCCTCCGGTGGGAAGTTAGGAGGGAAGTTCCCTGGGCTAGGTGCTTGGCTGGATCCCCCCCCCTTGGGCTGGAGGAGTCCACACATAACCCAGGATGGGTCGATTTCCCTTGTAACGGGGACTTACAAAGTCAGGAGAGCGAGGGACCCCATTTGTGGGGCTGCCTCCCTGGCTCCCTGTCTGTGCCTGGCCCGAGGACCTTCTGGGCCTAGCATTATTAGGTGCAGGTAGGTTTTTAGGCCCCCCCATCTCCAAATCCAAAACGGGGGTGACCTTTACCTCTGCCACCTTGGCAGCAGCAGGGGTGCTGTTGACTTTGGGGTTTTTCTGGGCATTACTTTTGCTATCTACCGGTTTCTGCACCTCATAGATCCGGTTAGCCTGTTCAATGACCCAGTCTAAAGATCTTTTCTCGTGAAAATCCCTCACGAGCTGGGTCATTATGTATTTGGGCAAGGCATGAAAAAATGTATTAATGAATTCTCTACTGTCTGTGCGCACCCTTCTGGTGGTCTGCGCAAAAGCACGTTTCAGTTCTTGCACAAATTCTTGTGGGGCCTGATCCTCCCCACATTGCAAATTGTAGGCTGCCTTGCGAGCCTCTTGAGGATTTCTATGAATGGAAAAATGTTTCAAGATGGCCGCCTTATAGGTGGACCATCTTAAATGATTTTGGTCCTCCAGCCCCGCAAAGAAACTGGAGTATTCCGGGGAGAAGGTCCACTTTACATATTGAATACAGCTTTGGCTGTCCTTCAAATGGAAAGTCTCCATCATTTGCTCAAACAACTCTAAGTGCTCCCAAACAGAATACTTAGAGTTCTTATGGTAAGGCATGATGACGCTCCTGATCGCCTTAATCTGCTTTAAGGGGTCCTTAAGCAAGGCCCTTTTTGCCTTATTGGCCTTTTTGGTTCGGGTAACCCTGGTCCATTCATCTTCTGACTCAGAGGCACTGCTCCCAGAGGTTCCCGTCTGTTCTTCCAGGTTTTCCCGGATTCTGCGAGCCTGGGAATGGCTGGCAGAATGTGGGGACCTGGTCTCCTGTGTCCTGCGCAGTTCAGAGGAGTCTTCAGATTCCTCCTTGCTGCAAGGATTTGATGGGTACCCCCTCCACTGACCTAACTGGGCAGAGGTTTTCAGGATGCCCTTAATGGGCCTACTCTCCTGGGGTTCCCCATTAAGTTGCACTGTGCTTGGGTGCCCATACCCGGATGCCCGCCCCTCCATTCCTGGGTGGTACTGGCCTATGAGCCCCATGCTTCTGGCTGGATAGTAATCTGCCATCCCTGTGGCCCTGTGCTCATGTGCGCCAGGGGACATGGGGGTGGCAGAGTCCAGGGACTGAGAGATATACAGGCCTCTGGTACTAGGGCTCCTGAGGTTATGCTCAGGAGTTTCCCTTTCCCAGCGAACCTGGTCTCCATCCGCCCCTGCTCCCTGTTGCAATGCAAGAGCCTGCATTTGTGCCTTCAGTTCCTCAGTTAAGGCCTTACTAGACTCTATCAGTCTCTCCTGCATCGCTACCTGTTGTTGGAGCCTATCATTGTGTTGACAGAGGGCCTCATTTTCCCTCTGTGCTTCCTGGTTGGTCCTGGAGAACTGGGCCAGTCTTTGCTGCAGGAGGTTTACCTCCTGAGTCCCATCCCTACTGGCCTGCTCCTTTCTTGCCAGAGCATCTTCCACCCTTCTGGTGTGCTCTACCAAGTTCTGGTTTTCTTTTTGGAGGTCACCCAGCCCCTGGAGGGCCAGGTGATTTTCTTCAATTTCCTTTTTTAAGTGGCAGACTTCCTGGCCTACAGTGTCTCTTTCCTGACTGAGAGCCTGCATCTGTGCTGCCAGGTCGTCCCTCTGTCGTTGAAAGGCACCAGCTTTTTGGCGCTCCTCATCAAACTCTGCCTGGGTATCCAGGTCTTTCAGAATCAGTTTATTGCTCTCCTCTTTCTCTCTATCTAGCTGGCTTTGCAGGGTGACTACCTGCTCCGCGCATGCCCTGTTGAAATTGATCTGTTGCTCCAACTTTTTCTGGTTCTGCAGTAAGGAGTCCAAACTGTCTTGGTGCTCCTTCTGCAGGGCCAGAAATCTGGTATCCTGGTCTGTCTTTTCCTGTTGTAGGATGCCCATATCCTCTTTTATTTTAATGATATATTGCCTACTATCATTTTCTGACTCCTGGCTCCTCTGCAGCCTCTGCTCAGAAGAGGCCAGATCAGATCGGGCCTTCTCTACTGCCATCTGTTGCCTATTTGCCAGATCTTGGCTTTCAGTGCATTTATCCTGCATGTCTCCCATATATAGGTACAGGTATGCTGCTATCCTGGCAATCTTATTGTGTTCATCTTTGGCTTTAGGAGCCATATATAGTTCACTCAGGGCCACATGTAATGGACCCTGATCTCTCCATAGGTCTGACCCTGTTTCAGTGACCTGTCGCGTGATGGCCTGCAACCAGGCATCCTGGCCCTGTTCAGTCCATTCACCTCTCACAAATAGTTTATGTAAGAGGTGCTCTCTGGCTATTTTCATGTCTACTAAGGTCGTCATTCTAGAGATTGGTCTCTGTCCTGACAGAAGTTTGTATTTTATTTTTGCAAAACAGACCTTTTCCTAAGGGCGTTCCTTTGAGGAGTGCTTTACAGCGTAACACAGGTGGTGATCCGACCGGATATGTGTATCTGGTCAGCTGGCACACTGTATTAATCTGCACAAGTGATAGATCTAACCCATCAAATCCCGGACGAGCCCCCAATTTGTAAGAGGATTCAATTCAGCACTACAGCCAAGTCAACGCCTAGTCTAGAATACTGAATGAAAACCCTTATTGATATATCTTTATGTCCAGTTCATGCGTTCTGGTTGACTACCCCTATATAACACCCCTCTCTCAGAATCCCCCTGACCCCACTGAGCCAAGAAGTAGTTCTGTTTTGCAAGTTAAAAGGTTTATTTGAGAAGTAAAGCAATATATATCTATCACACTTTATAATAAATTAATAATTGAATATCACACTTAATCTGAGATGATAAAGATTAACAACGGAGAATCTGGCACTAGCACACTTCTTGATAATCACTAAGGAGTTGACATGAAATGGATAAGATAGCAACAATACTTGTATGGTTTCAAATGGATGCAATGTGGAATGAAATGCAGTACAGAAAATAACTTGATATGATTTCAACAAAACAATGTAATCACTTTTCTCTGGCAGTCCCCTCCCCCCCTTGATGCAATGCAAGGAAATGGAAGGAAAGCACACTGTTCTCAGAAATGCAATCAAATGTGATTCAGTTCACCCCAGCAAGCTTAGACTACAGAAGTTGAAAACACAGGCAAAATGCTTTTATATGTGCTGGCAATAAAGTGAAAAATATGCTAAAATGCTTTTAATTCCCTCTAGAGGTTCAGGGTGAGTGGTATATGCTTTGAATAAGTTCAGGATCACTTTAGCAATGCTCTATAATGGTTGTCAGGTTGCAAACGAATTTCTCTTTAAGGGAAGGCAAGCAGCAGCAGATTTTTACACGTGAAGAAATTTGCAAATCACGGCAAAATTCGCGAGTGCGTTTTTCACGATTGCGGCAAAACTATATGGGGTAGGTTCTAGGTTCGTAGGAAAGCCACGATTCCCAGCTTTCTGAGGAAAGTTACTGCAAGTCTCTAGCACAAACGGTCACGGAGATATGAGCGATTAAATAAAGGTCGTTTTTCAGATTTGAAATTTTAAAGTTCAAAAAGACAAGTGCAGCTTGCAACTAGAAAATGACAGGTGACAGCTTTACAAATGACCGGTGACAGTTAGGAGACAGTTCTACTTAGATTAAAATAGATTGAATTATATTATTTTAACTAAGAGATTGGTTCTGCACAGTTTTTCTATGTACTCACAATATATTTAGAAATATGCCTTGCCACGGATCTGGTCAGGTTTAGGACTGGACTCTGGTCTCTGCACTTCACAGTGATCTGGGTCAGCTCTCTCTGGTTCTGCTAACAGGTCAGCTCTACTCTGCTGGTCTGGTCTGGGTCTCTGAAGGTTGATGGAGGTAAAGTATGGATTTTCCCGGCAGAGCTTCCAGCTGCAAATGGATTTGAAGGTCCCTATCTGTCCTGTCTGTCTGCTTTTATGTGTTTTTTTTATGGATGGGTGTGCAGCATCACTAGACCCTACCCCTCTCCACTTATCATTGGCCAAGCTTTCATTTCTCCCCTGATTGGGGGAGCTAAGTTGTGTCAGAGTGATGTCATTTTACAGCCTGCAGAAAGTCCACTCCTCCTGTCAACTTACACACAAATCTAGATTTGAACCAAATACATATTTGCAGAGGTACATATTGTTTTAAAATCATATGCACCCATCATGCATTACAGGAGGTATACCCTGTTCAAACTCTGCTCTTCCTGGGAGCTTGCATTCAGAAATGGCAATATTTTGCACTTTTTAACTGGTTTGCAATATCGGACATTAACCCAAATTTACACACATGTGCTCAAGGAGTATGGACATTAGTTGATGAAGTGTCAGATTTTTCACATGCACACATTTTGAGTAATATCCTCTTTTCCGCTAAAACCCCCCTGAACATACCACCGGGTCCTAGCACGTCTTAAAACGTGGGCAGAAAAATCACAAGAATTATGGTATCATTTATAAAATTTTCACATGTCCGCTCTATGAGTTATTCATCTTTTTAGAGTTATGTTCTGGCCCCAAAGGGGTGTGGTTTTCCTCCAGCACAAGGTTGAATTTCTGGTTTTTCCAGTTCTGCCAAGCCAGCTTGCTCTCACAGGCAGTGCCCCTCCTTTGTCCTTCCAGGAGGAAGCTACATTTACGACATCTGCAATAAACCATCTGCCTGGGTCAGGACAGGGCTTTGTTCAGAGCTCATGTATTCTGTGGGGGCTCCCCTTAATTCAATTATCAGAGAGATGGCATATCCTTAGTGTGGCCAGCAAAAGGCAGATAGGCCTGGGAACACAGCTGTGACTCAAGTTTCACTCCTGATGGGGGTAGTTGCCAGGCAGAATTCAGTTCCTTAAGCCAGGTTTCAGATAAAATGTCACTTTTTGTTCCCCAGTTTAAGTCAAGACATTTTTTACATATGCAGCTAGGATGCTGATTCTAAGTTTAAAACTATGACATTTAAACAATTGCACCCTATGTGACACTCAAAGTAGGTCACTCAATTCTTTTAAACATTTAGATTTGTAGTGTCTTTCAGTCCAAATTTACTTAAACTGCTGAAATCCACAGCTCAGCCAGTCTTGTCATAAACCTTCAAGTCACTTCAGAATATAACTTTACATTGGATCCACCTCTCAGTAAGTCTTTCTTTGGCATGTTTTGAGTTAATTTATTCAGTTTTCTACAAAATCTGGGGGTTTTAAAACGCCGGCTTCTGGATAGTGGTGAGTACTGGTACTGCACCCCTTTTTGGGATTTAAGAAAATGAATTCCCAACAGTTATGGTTTTGCTTTTGGCAATCAGCATTGCCACTCCCAATGGTTTTAGACTACTGTGTGGGTAGTCCAATGGTGGTTTTAGGCAGTGTCCTTCTGTGCCCATAACATCGGCAAAAATGAGTGGCGGCCTATTCTTCATGCATTTCCCTGTGCATTTTCTGGGAAGCTCTGGCCATCATGATGTTTTCCATGTCAGTACTGCACAGTTTTGAGGTAGGGCTTGGATGCGTGGATAAAAACATCCCACAAGTGGTCTAGTGTCACACTCACCTGTGTCTCTGCGGGAGCGGTGGAGTCTTGACCTCTTTCCCCGTGTGCTCTCTTCCCAACCTGATAGGGGAAGTCTGCCTGCCAATAAAAAGGGTAAAGTACACTAAGATACAGGACTGACTTCACCACCGGACCCCCCTTCCTCTTATCCCTTGTGTAGAGGAGATTTGACTAGACTTTTCCCCAGCTCACCGTGAGAATTAGTTGGGCGAACTCTCCATCCTGCTATTGGCAGGGGTGCAATTCGTCGTGGGCCGGAGATCCGGTTCCCCACTTGTGGGTCTTTCCTTTGCGAGTTTTGCGGTTGCTCACGTTCAGTGTTTAGTCGCTGTTCTGAATTCTCTGCGGATACCCCCGGAATAATGCTGAGGCGAACCATTTACTTCACTGGTAATATTGAGCCGACTGGTTTAGCAGGTAAGAGTCTTTTTGTTCCAGCCAGAAATGTCTTTAGAGTTGGGGGAATACTGCTATTCAGGTAAGTGTCATTCAGGTATTTGCACAGCGTGAAAGGATGCTGGACGCTGCGCGGAGCGCATTTAATTGTTGTTTGCATTTTACAGGTGCGCCCAAGTTCGTAGGAAAAGGAGCAACTTGCGCGATCAGGCAGCTACAGTTTCAGGTGAGTATGCGCTGCGTTGGGCTGATTCAGGAGTCTGCATTATGCGAGTGCTACCTGACTTTCTTGTCTTTTCACTTTACATGAGCTGCCGGAAGTTCGTGCAATGATCTGGAGAGAAGATCCGAAGAGTGCAACTGCTGGGCGTTCGTGCAATGATCTGGAGAGAAGATCCAAAGACTGGAGCTGCTGGGCATTTGTGTGATAAACCGGAGAGAAGATCTGAAGCTGGTCCGATGACTGGAGCGGAGACCGTGCGCACGTGGACTGGATGTATTTCCAAGGACAGAAGCACAGTGAGCATGTTGGTTGCACAGCGTACAGAAAACAACACGAATCGCTGAATAGTCTTGGGGCGTGGCTTATATAGCCAGCAACGCCCAACAACTAGAGCGCACAGGTAGTTCAATATACTTCCTTTACTGGCCACAGGAAATGAACAGAGAGTGAGCAGGAAGGAAGTGGGCAGGAAGTGACTACAAAGATGCTAGAGAATGATGTCATGGGCTAAGAAATACTTTTATGTAGTACATGCCAAACCTGCCAGGCCCTTACCCATCTTGCCCCAGCCAGGCACCCAGTATTCCTGACAGTCTTTCCCCTCAAGACCCCTCCTAACGGTGTGTCCACTAACCTAGGTTTGGTGTGATTGTCCTGATGTAATTTTCTTACCAATCGGGGGGCATGTACATTCCTGCTAGGCTCCCATGATCTCTGTTCCGGTCCGTACCCTTTCCAATCAATTAGATAGTATAAAGTGTTTCGTACAAATTTAGAGTCTAATATGCGTTTAACCTCATATTTGGGTTCCTCTTTATCGACCTGTACTCGTGCGGGAGGAGTGGATATTTGGGTTCCTGGATGTACCGGTTTCAGTAATGAGACATGGAATACAGAGTGTATGCGCATGTGATGTGGTAAGGACAATCTCATGGCTGAAGGGTTAACCACTGCCTCAATTGTTTACGAGCCAATGTATCTGGGTTGAAATTTCTTGGGGCCTTTTAAAGCTAAATGTTTTGACGCTAACCAAATAGAATCCCCCACCTGATAGTTTGGGGCTTCCTGCCTGTGACGGTCGGCATATTTTTTCTGTATATCCTTGGCTGCCTGTAAATGCCCACATGCATCTTTTGCTGCTCGGGATATTCGTTCGTGTAGGGTCTTGACCGCAGGCCTTTCAACTGACTCCGGTGGATCATACACTGACGTCCTTGGATTGTTGCCATATAAAGTGAAAAACAGGGTTGCCTCAGTTGAACTATGCATAGAGTTATTGTAGGCATATTCTGCCATCCATAATACCTCTGTCCAAACCTGATTTGTCTGGTATAAAAGTTATTGTTCAATGGTTCATTTGTGTGTTCAGTCTGCCCGTCTGTTTGGGGATGGTGACTGGTAGACAGATGGATATCGACTCCTTCTAAGGTGCAACATTTGCTCCAAAAACGTGATACAAACTGACTGCCTCTGTCAGAGGTGATCACGGAAGGAAATCTGTGCAATTTTACAATTTGGTCCAGGAAGACTTGGGCTAACTTCTGAGCCGATGGGATTACTTTCAACACAATGAATTGGGCCATTTTAGAAAAAAGGTTGACTACTACAAGGATAGTATTATACCCAGCACTGGGAGGTAGATCGTTGACAAAGTCCACTGACAGGGTATGCCAAAGGTGCCGGGGGAATAGCAATAGGTTGTAGGATACCTGCTGGCTTTTGTCTTGACGTTTTACATTGTGCACAGACCTTGCATGTATTGACGAAGGCGGTAACATCCTCATGCCAGGTAGGCCACCAGTATGATTTCTCAATTTTTTTTAGGGACTTTGTTACACCAGGATGTGCTTCTACAGGTGAATCATGGTAATCAGATATTATGGCTTTCAGGAGGGCCTGTGTTGGGACGTAAAGGCGGTTCTGATGGTATGGTAGACCGTTATGAACGGCAAACTGATTCCCCTTCTTGTTCCAAGCTTGAATTTCCTTCCGGGACATACTTTTTCTGAATGCTTCCTGGAATGCGTCTAGCAAGGACGGATCGTGACAGAGGCCTAGGATCTTGTGACTAGGTATGAGATCTAATGGGTCGGGGGTGCTGTAGGCTTCTTCTCCCGTACCGATGCAGGACAAGGCATCCGCTTTTTTGTTTTTTACTCCTGGCGGTATGATATCACAAAATCATACTCCATCAAGAATAATGCCCAGCAAAGTTGTCTAGATGACTGAGCTTTGGCAGAACGTAGGTATTGTAAATTCTGGTGAGCGGTTACTATGGTGATTGTATGTTTTGTCCCAAGCAAGTAGTGCCTCCATTCGCTGAGGGCATCCTTGATCACCAGCAATTCCTTATCGGTGAATGCATAATTCAATTCTTCTGGGGAGAGCTTTTTTGACCAAAAGGCTATTGGGTAGAGGCATCTTGTTTATGGATTTTATTGTGACAGTACGGCGCCCATGGCGACGCTTGAAGCATCGGTTTCTACTATGTATGGCAGGTTAGGCTGCTGATATTGCAGTACTGGGGCTGAGTTAAATTTTTCTTTTAAGGCTTGGAATGCCTCTTCCGCTGCTGGAGTCCACTCGAATTTTCGATGTTTGCACAGTAGAGATGTAATGGGGTGCACCAGATGAGAGAATCTTGGTATAAAGCGCAGAAAAAAATGTGCGAAACCTAGGAAACTCTGTATGCCTTTTAGGGATGTGGGTGAGGGCCAGGTGAGTATCGCCTCTACCTTTCTATTATCCATCCTGATGCCCTGTGATGAAAGTATATACCCTAGGAACTCCACTTCATTGACAAGTGTGATGCTGGAAATGCATCGGAGGGACAGGGCCTCTGTATCCTTGTCCTTTACTGCTTTTTAACGTGTGTTCTGTTGTGTTTTCTGCACAGGAGTTCATGTGGGACTCCTGGCAGTGCAGCTCTCTCTTTTGGTTTGGTGTACAGACTCATGGGATACCCTGATGGCACCCATGGGTGGGGGTACAACCCTGTGCCCCTAGTGTATGTTTTTGGGCACCTGTGGGTGGCCCACAGAGCAGGGCATGGGCTGGTGGCCGCTCCATGCTGAATTTGACAGGTACTCTGAGTATCCTCCATTTTGGGATACCCAGGCCCTGCCATTGGGATCAGTTGATTCCTGATAGGAAACAAGATGGCCCCATGGCCTCTTGGTTTCTATTGCCTGTTACCTTGTTTTCCCAAAGTCCTGGGAAGCCCTGACCCTGTCCCTTCCCCCTGACCGGCTGTTGGGTGGAAGTTCCATATATGGTGTTGTTGTGAAGTCCAGGCCAGACTGGCTGGAGCTTTCCCAGTGACTGTATGTTGTGGGTACACCATGTGGGTGGGACCTGGGTGAATGGAGTGTGTGACGAATACACATTCTATGTTGTGGGTGTCTAGTATCTGGTGTTTGACACAATGACTGAGACAGCCCTGCCCGAAACTGGTATGAATGCAGTGTGGAGTGTTGAATGGCTGGGTACTTGTCCCAATACACATAACTTGTTGTGAGTGTCTGGAGAGTAGTGAATGGCCTGAAAGCACTATGCACCTGATTGGATGCCTGCCTGAATGAATGCCCTTCTGACCGATTGGTTGCATGAGTGTGACCCAGCAGAATGAATGGGAGATCAACTAGTATATCTGGGGTCCTCTCACTGCTAGAATTCGTGTTCAGAAGCTGAAGAGTAACTGGAGTGAAACTGAAGCTTAACCTTGAAGCCCTGCTGGAAGAGAAGAATTTCTGTTGCTCTCCTTCATCAATCTGAAAGCTGATGTGTCTCCAAAGACTGACCCAGAGAGGACCTGGTAAGGTGCCCTCTTCCCGAGCTACGAGGGACCATCGTGCATCAGCTGATCTTTGCCAAAGCTCCCTGGTAGACAGACCTATGAAAGGCTTCCGGCCGGAGACGGGGACTGCCGTGGAATCCCAAACAGATGTTGTCCATCGCTGACTGGAGCCGCCGTGCTCCCGTTTGCCTAAGAACTTTCAAATCCAAGGACACTCTCTGCATCGTCACCACTGTATCCTACTGGAGAAGCCTGACCGTCAACACGCCGAGGAGCATCCACTGGTGGGTTTCCCGCCACCCAAAGACCACAGAGACGCCGACGACTCGACGCCCTTGCTGGGCCCCAGTTCCTCAAACTCTTTGCGGTCCACAACTATCGACACCGAGGTGCCCTGCACGCCTCTTCCTTGCTGGACGTTTACGCTTCCCCGTCAATGAGCAACACTAGGAACGAAGCTGCCACTTCATTGTCGTAGTTCATCCTGTTCTCCGTCAGACGTTCGACAACCCGTGACTCCTGCCTTAAAGGGAGGGCACTTAAGAAAGGCTGTCGATTCCCCGCCGAGGAACGCTACAACGCCAGGTACTTTGGGGTTGCAGAACTATTGGGAAGTCTAGTGTGAACTATGTATGGACTGGGCTTGTATCTTTATTCTACAGGTTGCCCAGGTGGGGGGAACTCCACACATAGCTGTGTTTAACGGTAGTGACCAGTATTCTGCCAATTGTTCAACCATCTTGCTTTCCTTCCTCTCTCTACTGCTGGTTTCCTCTTTATTGATCTGTGTGACATTTTGACAGTATAGTTGATGCACTTTAATGAGATCTGATAATATTTGTGGTACCACTGTAGAACTGTATATCATTACCATTGTTGATTTTCTGAGCACAAAGTGCGTTATCCTGATATTGTATATAACCTTGAATATTAATGATATAAAGACTGTGTTTTAAACGATACAGTGTGCGGACATTCCTTTGTGGGTGCTTGGGGACTACACTGTACTTAAGAACCAGCCTGCATCACCGCCTGAGAAACTAGGCCTTGATTGCTCGACCATGTTCCAATAATAGAGAATCTTGGCTGGGTTCCTCTGTGCCTCTCCTCTACCATATAGAGAGCGGAAATACAGACACCCCCATCCAGTCTCTACAACATGGAAGGAGCATTTCTCAAGTTTTGCATACAAGTGATTGTCATGTAACTTACAGAGTACTGCTCGTACATGTGACACATGTTCTTGTTGAGTAGCTGAATAAATTAAAATGTCATCAATGTAGACTACTGTGCATACTTCTAGGAGTTCTCGTAGTACATCATTCACAAAGTGTTGGAACGCCACTGGGGCATTGCAAAGCCCAAACGGCATTACCTGGTATTCGTACAGGCCATAACGGGTACAGAATGCAGTCTTCCATTCATCACCTTTTTTCATGTGCACCAGGTGATAGGCGCCACAGAGGTCTAACTTCGTGAAGATCTTTGCCTGCCTCACTTGTTCAAGCAGCACCGGAATCAAAGCTAACGGATATTTGCTCTTTACCATGACTTGGTTCAATGTCGTCAATGCATGTTCTTAAGTCCCCTTCTTTTTGGATACACAAAAGAGTGGAGAGGCTGTGGGTGACTTAGAGGGCCTGATAAAACCATTAGCTAGGTATTGATCCAGATAACTCCTCAAATGAGCATTTTCTTCTTCGATCAAGGCATAAATCCGGCTGCAGGTTACCTGCGCCCCCGGTGGTAGGTCAATCTGGAAGTCATAAGCACGATGTGGCGGTAGTGTGCTAGCCTGCTCTTCAGCGAAAACATTCCGGGAATTCTTGGTACTCTGTAGGCAGAACTCCCAATAGACCTAGTCCAGATATTGGGCCTCATTACGAGTTTGGAGGTAGCCATGGAGCTGCTAGCTCCATGGCTGCCTCCAAACCGGGCTGCTTTACCGGGTTCCTGCAATGGGGACTTACTGGGTCATTCCGACATAGGAGGACCCGGTAAGTCCTCCTTGCAGGAACCATTCCCCATTCCCATTTGAGCCCTAATAGGGCTCAAATGGGAATGGGGATGGAGGTAACAACGGGCACATTATGAGTCCCGTTGTTACCTCGCTCTTCCCCTCACGGGACCCGGAAAGGACGCCCGGTTTTACCAGGCGTCTGATCCGGGTCCCACAAAGGGAACCTCATAATCGGCGCTCCCGTAATGAAGGGGGCCGGTCCCGTACCGGCCCCTTTCATTCCGGGAGCGCCAGGGTCATAATGAGGCCCATAGTCTTGCACAAGAGCACATGACAACTACTAATTGAAAAATTCCATAGGGCTCAATGGGAATGGGGAGGGAGGTAACAACGGGCACATTACAAGTGTCCCGCTGTTACCTCCCTCTTCCCCAGCGGGACCCGGAAAGGACGTCTGGTTTTACCAGGCGTCTGATCCGGTTCCCGCGAAGGGAACCTTGTAATCAGCCCTGACGGAATGAAGGTGGCCGGTCGTGAGGCCCATTGTCTTTTGCGAGGCTAGTAGCGGATTTTCCGAAACCCTTTCCTTACTATAACAGGAAGCACATTCCTTGAGATAGGTTATGGTCGTCACCCGCCAATCAATGCGTGGGTTATGCAGTTCCAGCCAAGGTGTACCGAAAATCATCTGAAATTGGGGTGCGGCAATGAGATCAAATGTGATGTTTTCCCTATGACCGTCCTGACAAAGCAAAGTGGTTACTGTGGTACTATTTGTTACTGGGCCC
Organism: Ambystoma mexicanum; assembly: GCF_040938575.1. Taxonomy (NCBI): domain Eukaryota; kingdom Metazoa; phylum Chordata; class Amphibia; order Caudata; family Ambystomatidae; genus Ambystoma; species Ambystoma mexicanum. Next base: position 790,027,414 of record NC_090936.1, on the reverse strand, counting down.
GAAACGAGCTTTGTTCCATCCACGGCCGTTACGTTTTCAATTGAGGCTTTAGGGTGGAATGAAAAGCCCATCATTTTTGTGGTTTCTATGTCCATATAGTTTCTGATTGCCCCACTATCCATGAATGCTTTTAGAGCGTTCCTCTTGGCGGGTTGTACCGGATTAACCAGGACCACTGGAATGGTGAAATGTGAGATCTGAGGAATCTGTTCTATGCTAAACAAACCGACCTCTAAGTCTGCCGGGCATTCAAATGTTCTGCTTCCTTGCCGCCTTTGACATTGTCCATAGCTCCAATGCCTTCTGTGGAGGCTTTGCCGTGCGGTTTCGAAGGAAGTGACTGGATTGGCCACAATGTAGACAAAGTTGTTCCTGCGCCTCCGTGCTCGCTCTGCCTCGGTGAGTGGATGCCGAAGGATGCCCAATTGCATGGGCTTAGAATGTGTCTCAGTGGATTGTCGGCTTGGGGTTTCCTTGGGTCGGTGTACACGGGCCTATTCTCTGACCAAGCCCGATCAGCCGTACGGTTCTGTAGATGATGGTCTAATTGCATTGCTAGATCGATGTACTCGGCACAATCATCGGGGGGTTAACTACTTGTGTTAAAACATCTTTTAATTCTCCCCGTAATCCTGGGTAAAATAATGTGATGCATTTTTCTTTGGGCCAACCTGATTCAGCAACTAGACGATTGAATGTCGATACATACGCAATGAGATCCTGACTGCCCTGTCGCAGAGAGAGGAACTGGTCGTTTAGGGCTTGGCCTTGTGTTCGATGAGCAAACAACTTTTCTTACTTGCCAAAGCGTTGGAAGCCAGGGTAATTCTGAAGTTGTGGGTCATCTCTATTTACCAATGGGACTGACCAGTCTGCGGCATGCACCCCAAGGTATGAGAGGACGAGGGTCACCCTCGCCTGGTCTGTCGGAAATAACTCAGGTTTACATATAAAGTGCAGGCGACATTGATTCATAAATGTCCCAAACTTCTTGGGGTCTCCTTGGAACCTCTCAGGGGAAGCTATAGGAATGTTGCCTGGGATGACCACTTGAACCGGAGCCACAGTTGGTGATGTGGAAGCCTGTCCTTCGGTAGCGTTTCCTGTCAAGGGTGCTAAACCAGCCTGTGTCTGCAGTAGCTGCCTTGCCAACTCATTGGTCTTATCCCTATTGACCACCAATGCTTTTATTGGCCCTCTTCACTAGCTTTTTCTATCAGCAATTTTAGCCGCGCCACATCATCCTATGCACTCTACCTGAGACATGCTCCGTTTGGTCAGTCTGACCCACGCTCATTCACGTGTGGGCCCGTCTCCCCTAGCAACACGTTATAAAGATATACAACCCAGGCTTCACAGATAAATCATGCATGCGCTACTACGAGACACTGATCCAGGCCTCTGCAGCTCGCACCAGGTAACCAGACCGCACGCTGCTCTGACTTCTTTGTTGGCCCTCCTGAGTCACCACTACTAATTCCTTTAGCCACACTGTTTGGAATAAGCAATTAGAGTCATTCCTATTGTAAACTTGAGCCCGAGAGCACCTTAGCACTAATCAGCGGTACGTTAACATGCATTTTACATCTAGAGTTCAGCCAATCATTATGGCAGCACACTCACTTATTTTACTCTGTTTATATTGCTTTTAGATTTTGTTTTGAACAACACTTTACTGACCATTATCACTTATCTCTGCGTTTCTAAGAACACAACCAGTCCTGATGATAGTTTGGATTTTCTCTATGAACTTTGTTACTGAAGAACTCCTTTAGAGAACTATATTCTTCCCGAACTTGAAACACTCAATACAGTGTCAACAAATCTTGCTACGAGTCATGATTTCAGTCCTGTCTCATGTAATATCTTAAAATGCTTTTTGCACTGTGAAACGGCTTGAATTGGTCTTCATGTTCATACAAAAATGTCATTCACTGTTTTCATATCATGCCTCAATGTACAATTTTTTGTACACCAGACTGTGTCATTTTATATGTGTCTGCTCTGTTTTTAAAGTTAGTATAAAATAGTTTTCTTATATTGTGTGCCCCACTAGTGTGATCTAATGTTTTCCCACTAGACTCTAGATAGACGTTAACCTCTGCTTAGCGCTTGAAAGGAGAGGTAGCTACGACTCATTTCCTCTTTCCCATATTTTCCCCATTCCAGGGCCCGGTAGACTGGTGACTGATGGTAAATGAAGCTGTAACGCGTGCTGTCAGGTAAATTGATATTGACTTGCATGAACACTCCATGTGCATCACAGACACCCTGCATGTTGATGGAATGCCAGAGCTTTCGATTGTGGTATATGTGCTTTGTAAATCGGTGGTGAAGGGGCCGTAGCGCAATATGTGTACAGTCAATGTCTCCAAGTACACATGGAAAGTGTGCAAGCGCGTAGAAATCCTGGCACACTCTCTGCCTTATCTCCCGTGTTCTCGGCATATATATGTGCCTACGCAGACACTCACGTGATGTTATGCAGGCCAAGTCCTTGTGGAGACAGCGAGATTGTGTGGCCTGAGATATCCCACCAAATATGGCAGTGGTGCGCTCAAATGAGCCTGTGGCACTGAAACGTAGTGATGTCAGCACCTTTTCAAGGGGCGTAAGGGCCTGGGAGCAGATACTGGATGATGCTAGGTCTTGTTCCCACTGCCTGACAAGGTCTCTAATGACATGGGGTGGGAACCGGCACCTAGAATACACCTGGTCATCAGGCATGGTCTGTGTTGCAAAAATCTGGGGCCTGGGCATCCTTCTGCTCCTTCTGTGTCCATGTGCGATGGCTCCCACTATTGTAGCATTCATCATGGCTGTGCGACTTTTGTATGGTGTGCACTGCATGCTTTATATGCAGTGGATCCTTTGTGCGTTGAACGTTATGCCTGCTATCATGTGACAGTTGGATCACAGGGTTTTGCGTGTGACTTTTCACAATGTGAGATTGCACGTTGGAACCCATGAAATTGGTTGGGTTTGTGGTGGATTGGGCGGGCCATTACTTACCATCCCCATCCCTCAACAAAGCCCACATTATTCCTCATTCTGCCTGAAAAATGGGGTATATGCATGTTCTGCCCCCTATTTGAATCTCTGCACAGGCCTCACCCATGCTCTGCATGGAGTCTTGCGCAATGCGCCCTACTGCACGCAGTGACGTGCCGGACCAGCGCAGAGTCCCCGTAAGGGCCGGAAAAGGCCCGCAAAGTCGATTCCATGAATGGACGATGGTGGGTTTTGCACGCAGAATGATGCACAAAGTCCCTAGTCACTGCGCATATTAATCCATGAATCAGCCCCTTAAACTAGGAAGCATGCTGGGTGCTATAAAACTGAGAATGTAAGTCGGAGGTAAGGTGCATACTTCATGCTATATGCCAGTGACGGTAGACAAACTGGGGAACTTGAGCGACGATCAGTGTTACCCACTGTGAAACATTTAGTATCAGTATTCACTATTAGTTCTAGATGTGTGGCCCTAAAACCTGTAGGAAGTAATCTCACTGTACTGCTATATTAGCAGCTTGGAGGTGACAGTGATGAGGCTCCCTGCGAAGCAGGGAGCTTGGAATGTGGGCTGAACCTTATGGTATCGGCCGTCTCTTCAAGGACCCCTGTGTATTGGAAAGCTCCTGTGTTGCTCCAAGGGATCCAGTACCAGCATTCAGTCATCCCTGCCACATTTCCCATCACTGCCTCCTCAATAGACCCCCGACCCCTGCCCCATCCACATATCTCATTCAGTTCTTATGGCCACTCCTCTAAGGTAGCTGCTGGCCCCACTGTCCCCTCCTACTGCATTGGCCACCATGGAAAGGGAGAAGGGACTTCAAGTAGTTTTCCTCTCCCTTTTTATTGGAGCCATTTTTGTTGTATTGTATTTATTTGTGAAACGTCCCCAGTGCCGTTTCAAATCCTCAAAGAAAAATGCTATTAGCATACTGGACAGCATGCCTGGTTGCTTATGGCTACAAGTCTTGCGGTAGTTTGAATTACTGCCTTTTAATGGTGCCAGGTTCCCTCATTAAGGCACTTGCTATGCATGGACCATCGTAATGCCCCACACCTCGGGTTTATTGTTAACAAAGTGTTGAGCTTCACTGACGACCCCTGTGTGTTCTGTTGATCTTGTGCCACAATGTATGATTTGAGGGTTTGTCTTTCATCAGCCCCTTAGATAACTGCAGCCAAAATATGAAAGCTGCAAATGACACTATTAACAAACAACAATCTCCAATCTGCAGTACCGTAGCCAATGTCTGAAAATGTTAAACATAGTAATTTAGCAAGCTTATGACAACCTCTGGCTTATGAACGCTTTTCGAGATATATTTCTCTCCATCAGTATACACATACATAGTATGAATTGGAAACAGTCATCAGTTCCTTATGGGAAAATACTTACTGGAGAGCGTTCACAAACTCATGCCAAAACTTTGGAAGGGGATAACTTTTGTTTTTTAAACAGATATCATCAGCGAACCCCCACCTACAAGAGACCACCATGTTGGTTGCTTCAACCACGAACTGCAAGACTATAACATCTGGTAGAAATCACTGAGTGGCTGGGGCAGGGTGTGGATGGAAAAATACCTTGTTTCAGTAATTTCATGAATAAATACATAATTACATAATTGCGATAGATTCAGCTCTGCTTAATACTATCCTACAAACCACATTTAAATCAGTATGCAGAATTGCATGCAATATGCAGTTAAATAGGTATGACAGAATTGTTAATGTCCGCTCCAATAGTAAAGAACTATTTGCTATCCTTTGAGCGCTCGAAACTCCCATCTCTCCTATTGTCAGCGCACATACAAACTGATAAAGTCTGGTGTACCATGACCCAAAATGCCCTCACTCAAAAATGGACTCTCTTCTTACATAATTGAGCACTAAAAAAAGCATTACTGGCCAACAAAGCACCGTCACTTGATCTACTAGCCCCGCTAGTGGGACTCCCACAACCAATACCCCCTCTTCACTTTCTCCCAAGCCAACCAGGAGCTACTTGCTGAGACCATTAGGACGCATAAACTGTCCAATTATAAAGGCGACTCATGTGCAGCCCCCATATTTAAGCTCTGTGCGCCCATGCTCACTCCTATCATCACATAATTTGCTAACACGTCCTTCTCCTCTAGCTCAGTGCACTCCTTCATAAAACAGCTTGGGTCTCACCACTATTAAAAAAAGATTCCCTTCTCCATCACCACTGTCCCATTCCTGCTCAAAATACTTGACCGCCTAGCTTATACCCAAGTCCAGCAATTCTTGGAGATCAGCCGCCTGCTTGGCAGAACGCAATCTGGGTTACGCCCTAAGAACAGTACGGAAACAGCCCTACTGGACTTAAAAATCCAAATGGACTCCATCCGTGACTCTGGAAAACTAGTGATCTTGCTCCTGTTAGATCTCTCAATGGCCTTTGACTTGGTTGATCATAACATCCTGTGCCAACACCTCATCCAACACTTCCTCTTCTCCCAGGAAGCCACCCAGTGGATCAATTCTTTCCTCAGTGGTCGCACCACACAGTGTTCATAAGAGATTACGCAGCAGATGCTATCCCTGCCCGACTTGGTGTCACGCAGGGCTCTTGCCTCTCTCCTACCCTTTAGAACACCTACACTCAACCTCATTTTGATCTCCTTGATGCCAGAGACATCATCTACACCAAGTTCTCTGATGATACGCAAATCCTTATCCCTCTTTCTGGGGATTATAATTCAGATGCTACAATAATCAATGATGTCTACAGTACAATCCAGAATTGGATGGCCATGCACAATTATGCTTCAATGATGAGAAAACCGAGCTCCTCATCATAGGCACCCTGCACTACGTTAAACATTTGGACACCTCCTTCTCATACTTTTGTATTGATAGCATGACCGCCCCTGTTCTGAAGCATATAAAAACACTAGGAGTACACCTAGAAGCGGATCTCACCATGTCTAGACACATCAATGCCCTTGCCTCGTGCACTGCCTGCACAGCTAGAATTATCTCTATTAACTGTCTCACTCTCGCCCGAGCACTGATCCACTCAAAACCTGGCTATTGCAATATACTGTTGATGGCAATCTGACTAAAATGCAACTGCTCCAAAACAAAGCTCTACACTCCAGCCTTGGTCTCAAACACTTTGGTCATATCTTAGCCACCAGACGTCATGCACATGGCTCCCTATTAAAGCACAGGTGGAATTTAAAACCCTCTCTGTGACCCACCATTGTGTATACAATGTGGCCCAACAATACCTCAACAATTGTATCTCCAAATCTGCTCATGGGCGGGGGTTCTAAGATCCAGTGGCAGTATTTCCTTACATACTCCCAGATTTAAAACCAAAAAAAACAGGTGGAGTGAGTTTCTGTGTTACGGCACCTGCTCTCTGGAATTCCTTGCCACCATCTATCAGAAATGAACAATCATTCACCACTTTAAAAAAACGTGTTAAGACCTGGTTATTTGACAAATATGAGTAACTTGCTGCCTCCGGCCTCCGGTCAGGCTCCTACTATGTATTCAGCTCTCTGTATTTTTCTCCCATGTACACCTTGCAGTCTTTTCTTTGTATTGTACCAGCACCGTGATACCTTAGGGTCTGGGTGTTTCAAAAATGTAATGAATAAGTAAAATAAATGTAAAGTAATAAAAACATTAAAGATGTAAATATATATCCTATATATTTAAATTGTAACAATTATACTGAAATACAGTATCATCATATAAAAGTATAGCCTAACGTCCACATGGGCATTTTGAACTGCCAATTTTACATGGTGATTTCTCCATAGCATTATTTTGTGTGTTTTTTCAGTAAAGTTGTAGGATTTTTCTAAGGGTAAATTAACCAAGACCCCGCTTTACCTAAGTATTTTCAGTTGGTTTCAATCTTTGTTTATGATATACAATATTGTATCCCAGGGCCCTGCCCTGTGACCCCGCAAACCAACCAATGGGTCCACTGGGCATGGCTTGCTGCAAAATACGATGAAATCTTGGTCCAGGAAATCCTGAATCATCAGATAGGGCACCTGGACATGGCCAACAACCATGAACAATTGCTATTTGTAATGGTGGGGGGCTTTCGGCCACCTGGGTACCCCCAATCCACCTTTGGTTCAAATTACCATGACCTGTGTCTATGCTCAGTGGCTACCTTTTTCATGGAAGGGAATTTGGCCTTGCCCCAGCACCCTAAAACTACCAGGTGGTCCGTTGGCATGGCCTGCAGTCATGTACTATGCCTACATTAACCTGGGACTTTGGCTCTTCCCCAAGGAACAAGCAAACACTCTGTTGGGCTCACTGGGCACAGCCAACAGACATGCACAGTGGCTACTTTGATCAGGGCAGAGTCAAACATGTAAGACATCCCACTGGTCAATGGCCAGTGGCTTCTCTGTGAGGCTAATCGAGGCTGGGGCAGGCCAAAACTCCATGCATGTGTCCCACTGGCCATTGATCATGACCCGGTCCATGCCCAGTCAAAGTAAACTCAGAGCATTGGTGCAAGCTCTGCTTAGTGGTACAAACAATGGCTTGGGGAAACCGGAAGCCAAAGACCCTGCCCAGTTAAAGTAGCACTGCTGGCAAAGTACCACCGCTGGCCCTGAAGAGTGAGCGTATCGGGTGGTTTGGGAATTCCATGACAGAGCCTTTGGTCTTGCTCTGGGAAAAGAGGAAATTACAGAAGGCTGCAGCTCATGCACAGTGATCCTATTGAGTGATTTCGGGGTTCCAAGAGCAGGACCAAAGACACTGTCCCAGCAAAGAAATTATTGGTCATGGTCGCAGGCCATGCCTACAGGGACAACAGGGTCCTTTGTAGGGCCCAAAGCGGGATAGAATGCCCTGCCCCAACAAGTTTGCCAATGGGCATGGCCATAGGCAATGTGAGTGGGCTGATCTGTTGGTTTGAGGTTGCCTGGGGCTTCACCATACACCATGCAAGGTGTCCACTCGGCATGGCTGCAGGCTACGCCCAGTGGGCACTTTTATAATGATACTGTATATCATTAAAAAATAAAAAAAAGTCACAGAAAACAGGAACATGACAGATGTTACTGTGGCTAGCACAGGGCTCCACGTGGTCGGATACCTCTGCTGGTGGCACTGGTCCTCCGTAACTTGAAAAGAAAATGTTTCTAAGTCCTGCCATTTATTAAAACTTTGACATTTTGTTTATGGTATGGAAGATCGGCCCTACCAGTATAGGTATCCGACCTCGTGGAGCCCTGAGCCAGGCACACCAAATGTGTGATATCGTTCACTCATGATTGCTGTGGTCAAGGGCTCCATTAGGTCAGGAAGCTCTACTGGTAGGTATGTGTCTTCCACAACTGGAAAATATTTTAAAGTTACAGTGGAGGTGTCCAACGTGTTTCTATTTGCACAACTTAACCATCAAATCCACTTTAATAAGTTTCCTGGCTGAAATTCTCAGGTTATGATTAGCACAACTTCTCCATAACATCTCATCAACAAACTTTTTTCATTAATAATATTCTTAATACTTACTGTGTATTTTACCATCCTATTTTCTACATCACATTCTGTTAAGTCTGTGAACCAATGCACTTGTTTTTCGACATTCACCAGGAAAGGTGTTATTTATTGTACTAAAATTGACACTTTTTAAAATAGGTTAATGGTTAATGGCAGCACGATCATGCATTCATCTTTCAATTTTAAAAAGAAAAGTAAAATAAAGGTAATTTTTACATTGTAATAACATCTTTAGGGTACCATATACTGATGAGCACTGCAGGCCATGTTTAAGTTATTCACTGCAATACTTTACTGGTATTGTGGTGCAATTTTTATTTCCAGGAGCAAGCTACCTTCTCCAAACACCAGTATGTGTTTCCTTTGGTAATGTATAATAGATGACATTTGAGATTATGTTTTATCACTTATTGAAATATAATCAATTTAGAAAGCCTACCCAAAGGACGAAATAGAAGAAGCTTGCTTTCGAACAGTTTCTTTAAACATTTCAATAAATTACAGCAAACAATTTAGTGTACTTCCCTTGCGTTGATACCTAGCCACAGAATGTTTATCATAGCAAAGATAATGTGAAACAAACTGCAAAGTGAAATATTCAAATCTGTTTTCTGTTCAATGGCTAGGAATAAATGAGAATTGTTTTGGATGCTTTCATACTATTTACAGATAAATATATAAATGCTACATACATCACAAGTTGTAATATTTTGCAGTAGTTCACAAAGACACATTCTTCTGTTAGATATGAGCAATAGTACCTGTTCCAGTCCACTTCAAAAATACCCTTTTCCGTCTATGATATCAGGCTTCCGATGAATGCTTAAATCGTTACCATCAATCTCTCTGATTACATAGACAAAATAATTATTTTTTTGTCAGTAGCACGGTTCTCAATGAGTGAAATCAAGTTCCAAATAAATTGCCCAATTTAGCTTGTTACCGTGAGATGTTGCCTCCATTAGTTTGAAATGTCTGCTGCGGGACTCTGACAAAAACAGAATAATTATGTCTATGTAATCGGAGAGATTTATGATAACGATTTAAGGATTCATCGGAAGCCTGATATCATACACGGAAAAGGGTCTTTTTGAAGTGGACTGGAACAAGAAAGGTGGTCTACGTTTGTCTTCATTGAGCAGGGATAGTGCTACGGCGGCAGACAGGATTAATCAATTTTTTCTTTGCCTACACCGCCATTACAAGACAGACGAAGTGTGATCCACCCTACCATATCTAATGGGGCTTTATTGTTGTTCCTGTTTATGTCCTGAAGATAGTTGACGTACTTAGTGGACTGATTAAAGTCTATAAGATACAACCGAAACACGTGTCAACCCCCTGCGTGATTTATAACAGGCAGTTATCAGAATTGTGAACTAAAAGGATCGAATTGTGTTTTTTTGATGTATAAAATTGTTGGATTGTGACCTTAAAATGTAGGTTATAGTGTATTTGTATCATTTGTTTGAATGAAGAAGTGAATGAATTGAGTGTAGGGATGAATGGTTTTATGGATCAAAAACATATATATGAATTGTTGTTATTTTATGCTTTGAATTATTTTACACCTATTTGGTGAATATTTCATAATAAAAAAGATCAGAAAGAATCTAGAGAATCATTTGTCAATATTTGTTAAAAAGATAAATGGATAGGTTGTCATCCTCTATCCAAGGGTCCACCTCTGTTGTTTGATATATATTTAGCCCGAAGGACCCTGGATTTTATTGGGCAATCCCCTTTATTTTTGAAATCCACGCCATTTACATACATTACAATTAGGAAAACACTCCCAACACCAATATATGAGATGATCCCAAAAACGTGCGTGCCACTGGGAGTGTATTTCACAATGTTTGGACCTTGAAGGTCTCACCATTCTAAAATGTAAACAAAAAACAGTTATATCCCTCTTTGAAACATAGAAATGCACCTGTAAAATATTATTTAAAACCTGCTGCTACCACACTTAAAGAAGAATTCAAAGCAGAGTCAGATACAGTCATTTCTGCACATCCTTACGTCTATTTCAGCAGGAGCAAGGAATGTGCAGGGTTCAAAATTGAGGAGAGCTGAAAGCTATTTAGCTCCTGCTTCTAATCTAGGAGAGCCTGGTTAGCTTAAAACCCACAGCTACCAGGACCTACTTTTGGCTCCCCAGGTCAACTGGCAGCTTACAAACATGATTAAGTGCCATCAACTATGAGTATTTGAGACTGTTTATAAAGAAGAATTAAGACACATTTAGTACATATTTAAATCATACCAAAGGGCCAAAACATTAAAAGTGTGCATCTCATGAAGAAGGTAGATTAGCATGCGCAATGTACTCGCTACTGGTTTCCAAGTTGTAGCTCCTGCCTACTGATTGATGCCAAACACCCATGATTGGGTTTTAGCTTCTGCTCTTTGAGTCTTAATTTCGAACCCTGAATGGGTCTCATTTCAAAGTGCATCCCATTTTCTTTGTGAATTTTAATATGCAGCAATGCCCACTTAAATGGACATATATTACATGTGGCAGGGGGATTAAAAGAGCATGTGAAAGAGTATGTGCTGTTCCTTATTTCCACAGAAACCTGAATCAACCAGACTATTCTACAAGAATCTCTGTTTTTCACTTAATAAATGATCACTCAAACCTGCATTAGAGATCTCCAATTTGCATTCCAAAGCCATCACCTATCTGGCTACATATGTGGAGTAAAGGGAAAGGGAATCTGAATGGCCATAAGATGTTTGGCAGTATTTCTTATACTGCCGAAGTCATTTACCTTCACCATAACTTTGCATCACAGTAAACTCATTTGATTATGAGGGTTAAAACAACAGTGTAGAACCCCCATTTCTGCATTCCCACTCCCTTATTAACCATGTAACACCACTCCACATTCCTGTCCCTAGTTATGCATGTAATTGTACTCCACATTACCACAATTACCCCAGAAAGTTTCCTCCTAGTCCCACTCCCTCAATACCCACACAACTCCCCCTTATCCAAAACCCTCATTAACCACACAAGTCTCCTCTTCCTGTCAGACATCATTACCATTCAACTCCATTTCTCTTCCAACATCTTCATTATCAAGACAACTCCCCTCCTTATTCTATACACTCATTGACTATGCAACTCCTTTCCTCGTGCCAGTGCCTCATTACTTACATACTTTAAAAAAAGCACGGTGGAGTCAGACACCATCATTTCTCTGTACATCCCCTTCTGCCTATTCCCAACATTATGCAGGGAATGTGTGTCATTGCAGTTCAATGTATAGTAATCCTGACTTAAATGCACAATTATACATTTAAGGGGGTTAAAAGAGCATATCAATGTGTGCATCTGTCATACATTTGTATATATTTCACAAAAACAATAATTGTTCTTCTTCATAATTGCCACAGAAACCTGAATTAGCCAGATATGAATCTACAACAAATCACAGCTTTTCACAAAAGGTAAGTGCATCGCCTTATAAGTGGTCACATGAATCAACATAACCTGCATAACAGACCTGCAGTTTGTACTACAAATCCATCACCTAACTGACTACTCATCGGTGGTAAGGGAAGAGGAGATGTGAATGCCCATTAGAGGTTTTTGCAGTTTTTCTACTAAAATATTACTAAACTCACTTACCTCTTCCTTCTTTAACCTCATAGTAAATCCACATGATTAAGAGTCTCGAAACAACAGTGTACAACTCTTTTGCTGGATTCCCACTCTCTCATTATCCATAAAACACCACTCCTCGTCCCTATCCTCATTCTGCACATAATTTCACTCATCAAAAATCCCAAAATAACCATTCACATCTTCTCCTCATGCCTGCTGCTTATTATCCATACAAATCCTCTCCAAATTCGACTACTTCATTGGCCTCACTGCTCTGCTGCTTAACCCATGCCCTAATTACCCACATGACTGCTCTCCTTTGCCCACTATTCATTAGCCACGTAACTCCCCTCTCATCACCCAGACAACTCCCCTCCTCATAGCATGCACTAATTCACCATGCAAATCGCTTCCTCATTCCTCAACCTCATTGGTCATGCAAAGATGCCATTCATCTCACTGCTTGAGTGCCCACACAAATTCTCTCCGTATCCCACTCCCTCATTACCTCACAACTCCTATGCTTATCCCAATCTCTCATGACCTATACAATTTCCCTGCTAGTCCGAATCCCTCACTACCCATGCAATTTCAGTTTTTCGCCCAGTCCCTCGTATCCTTCAACGTTAATGTGGTACTAATAGGATATTAAAAAAACACATTTTACAAAAAAAATTCCATCGTAAAATCCTCACTAAACTCATAAAAATTCGGACACCTCACCTTATGTCAAATATTCACGAAAACTAGTTTTAGAAAATACAATTCACAGTGTAGTCAAACTAAAAAGAAAACTGTTTAGTCCCATCTTCAACTGCATGAAAAGGTTAACAAAACTACATAAAAAACTAGAAAATTAACCTAGAAACATGTGCAATGTCAATGTAGACAGTTTATGCAAATTTTGCTAACATAATACCAACATAGAACCTTCCTATCATCACAAAGTCTACTACAAGGAAAGGAAAATCCAATTGCAATGGATATTGATGGCAGAGGCAAATAAATGGTAAAAGGAAATATTATGAAAAATAAACTTTAATCCCAAACCTTCTCTAAAACTCATTGACCATAACAGTCCTCCTCACCAGGCACCATGTCCATTATACATATGATTATGGAGCTCAATCTGCAATTTGCGACCACAGTGATTCAATTCAATTTGACTATTTCTGGAAATACACATAAAAGGAAAAAGACAAAAGTAGAATCCAACCTTTTCAATATATGGATTCCAGCTATGTGCACATCCAAACTGGATTACATGGACATTCTTTGGTCTGCATTTCAGAAGGATCTTTCAAAAAACACCTTTCACCATATAATAATGCTAGTAAGCAACCACTCTAAATTGTGCAATCTTGGACCTAAACTGTAAAGTGCTATTCGTGCAGCTCTAGAATTACTAAAACTAAACTAAAATTCTGCTAATGGGTACAGAACAAGAGATCCCTGGACAAATAAATGGCATATATAATAATGTTTTGGTTCTGAAGTAGAGGAAGAAAACACTGCTAACACAAACTAGAAACCAAGAGATATTGTAAGCAGTAACTTCCCTTTCACTGCATATCAAAAGGAAATACGGAAGGAAGTGAGGTTTAAATACATCCCTGCTGACATTCAATAGTATGTGTCTGCTGCCATCAAACATTTTACAAAAAAAATGCACAGACGTTTGTAAGAAAATAGATGACAATGAGCGATCAGAATGGTTTTCATTGGCCTTGTTGTAATAATAAGCTCAATGACAACCAGATGGCCATTCGATTATCAATAACTCAGAAATCGTCCCACTTCTCAAAGCTCCCCAACAACTGACCTATATGACACTATTATAACTAAGGCTCCTGGTTTAATGGTATTTCCATCTGTATTCACCCATATTTTTTAGTCATGTTATCTGTATTTATCCACATTTGTAGTGGCTTTGTAAAAAAAAGTATTTCCAACTAGTGCTTTTCCGCATATAATCAAATTAAAAATGTAGTGCTTTGATGCTTGTAATGGGGGAAGTCCATAGAGCTGGGTTCTTGCACAAGAATGCAAGACTCATCATTGCCTTAAAGACAAACAGCTGATCCTTATGCTGACATGATAAACATGCCTGTTTGCCTTTAAACTATTTTAAGGGAAATAATTATTTTCTTTAGCCTCTCCATTGTGTTACTTTGCACAGCCATTAGCCTGCAAGGCATAATTGACAACATGAAGCTAATCAAGACACATGGATTTCTGCTTTTTTCCATTTTTCACAAATACAAATGGCAGCAGAGTGTTTTCAGTCTGTATTTATGTGTAAAATTCAGTAAAAAAGAAAGCTGAGAGCACTAATCATAACTTAAACAGTAAACCCATTGCCAGCTACCATACAATTACAACCCAAAACTGCGAAATTGGCTCCATCAGAATTAAGGAGAGGCATTTGTGGCAAGGTTGTTTATCATTACACGTCTAAGAAAATGTTGAAACTCTAGGAGTAGGATTTCTACTAAATTATTCTTTAATTGTATTGGTCAATGGCATGCCAACAAAAGACAAAAAATTTGCCATGAGTTAGTTGACTTAAAAAAAGTAAAAGAAGTTTTAGTATATCTTAAAGAGCGCACTGGATATTACAAAGATATAAATATCGACAACATCATAAACAAAGCTACCAAAATATATGACGACATGCATCAAACTGGTTAATTTGAATGTGTTGATTCTAACACTATGGATAACATGCTTGACCACTACAGAGTCTATTCACTAGATTCAAGAAACATCCTGGCAGATGCTTTAGAAACATACCAAATGCATCAAGCAAATTGATGTCTTTTAAATGTATGGGAAAATACAGTTTTTCACTACTCTTCCTTAGAGGAAGAGGAGGAAAACGCGATGGCAGACATTTGTAAATCAGTGCATCAGAGTATCGTTCTCTCTGAATGTGCTCTGAAGATCCAAGCTTTCATCAAAACCTTCACTTGTTGTTTCATATTTTGTTGGACAGGGAACTGTCAACTCTATGCTATGGTGTTGTTCATACATTCAAAGGTGTCACCCAATTTACCAACATTTCAACTAATTACTTCCAAAGGTATAAGACAAAGATGAAATGTTGGAGTCAAGAATTACAACTATCTTGGCAAATATGTGTGACATTAAATAATACTATTTTCGATGTTACACTGACTATCCCTGTATGCTAAGGCACTTAAGTCCCACCACATGGTTCATTATATTCAGTTGTGCAGAATCTACCTTGGATGATTTATCAACTTCTTATGCACTGAAAATCAAAATAAGAAGGAATACATTTGAAATTACAAGAGAACTTTGGTCACTAGATCTAGTAATCACATTAATTTCATCACCTTTTCATTGCCATGCTACATTTCACCTGCAACAAAGAGTACCCTGTTTTTGGACAAGTAAATATTAGTTTTTGGAAAACTGAATATCAGTCAAGAGCAGCACCATATATTCACAAGCTTTTGTGGATAAAATACACTTTATTGAATACAAAAATCAATGGCTGACATAAATACTAATTTAAGAACCAAAGTCCTCCAGTTACAAAATATTGGTGTCACAGTATATTATGCAGCACAAGCAAATCACAATCTCTTTCCCCTGCAATGAAGGTGGTACACAATAAAAACACAACAAAATGTCCAAGTTCTTTTTAGTCAAGCAGCACACTGAAAAAACTCAAACATGTATAGCACAAGGGTTTACTTTTGACTTCTCTCTCCACTACTCTCAAAAAAGTTCAAAACACCATGAAAATGAATGCAACCCACAGGAAAGTGCATGCGCACACAAAGGATTCTGGAGTTCCAGCAACCCTCCTTCCCCCACCCCTAAATCCCTAAAGCTTGTCAGCTTTGGAAGGGAGGCAGTGGCAAGGAAGGGGGACAGCAGGTTAAAATCGGATTTTGAGTGGGGTTTCCAGACACAATATGGGGAGCCAGCAATGAATGGGACAATTTGTTTTTCTGCACCAAAACAAATGGGTTTTTACTTAGTTAGGACAAATGCTATGGGACAGCACAAAAAGGTACTTTGTGCTGCTTATTCTTATGCAACAAATAGGGCTTGAGAACATACTAGCCAGCACACAGGAGGAAAATCCCACAAGCTCACAATGAAATTAATTTCTTTGGGGGGAACACGTTATAACTATAATGACTCACAAGACACTGAAAAGGGATAGTTTGTTTCGAATTCCAACTATTCCCATCCTGTGAAATAAATGTGGAAATTAATTGATTTGCTGAGAATAATATAGTAGGGATCTACACAAGCAACTGGAGATTCTTCAATGGGAAATGACTGAAATGCAGTGGTAAACAAAGGATTCTGCAGCAGGACAGTTACTACAATGCACAGGCAAGTACAATATTTTTCAATAGGAAAATGACTGAATTGCACAAACTAATAAGATAGGGGTTTTTCCATGGGGAAATCTCTATGACAATGCTAAAGAAGATAGGCCTTATTTAATCTATGGCTGGGGATGTCTATACTTACAAGAGAGGGCTTGATGGACATCCCAGGGACACCAGAGTATCTCTGCTAGGACAATCAAGGGGTCAGTCAAGGCTTCTCTCTGTCGTCCAAAAGGGTCCCACTCCAGCTACTATAGCTCCTGGCTCCACTCCAAGATGTAGGCCTCACTCTGCAAGTATGGTTCCAGAATTTTTTAGCTGCACACCTCAAGATTTGGTTTGCGGAGTGACTTATTTATAAGGCAAATGATATCACTAATGTGTCATCTTTCTCGCAGAAGGGATTGGGCAGTGTTCAGAGGTTCCCTCCCATCTGTGGGCCGATAGGTCCAGAGAATGTGGGAGTGTTT
Organism: Ambystoma mexicanum; assembly: GCF_040938575.1. Classification (NCBI taxonomy): domain Eukaryota; kingdom Metazoa; phylum Chordata; class Amphibia; order Caudata; family Ambystomatidae; genus Ambystoma; species Ambystoma mexicanum. The sequence goes on along the minus strand of NC_090936.1, from coordinate 790,010,426 downwards.
TAGAAGCCAAGGGAGGAAACCCAATCCATCATCTAACTTGGACAGGGGGCTGGGCTGTTTTTTGCACATGGAAATCTCACAGCATGACAAATGCCATTTCTCATCATATTTGTACACATACGTAAGCATTTTTTAATACTATATTTTTCAGTGAATTGCATACCCTTTATCAGGTGTCTGTGCGACCTAAAGGTGCGAAGCTACAGTATTTTCTCTTTTATGCCCGAACTATATTAATGAAAAATATGGCACTCAGTGGGCGGAATTTGAATAGCATTTTACGTATTTCCTGAAATTGTTATGATTCTCACATTTATACCGAGATCCACATCAAATTTTGCTTCATAACTTTGGGCATGTTGGTGTCACCAAAATCATTTTTGGCTCACTAGAAGCAGCTCTCTGACAGCTTTTTTCAAAATGCGAACATGAATAGGGTGCGAACAATATTGCCAAAGCTATCCCATAAACAGCATATCTTCCATTTTGTTCAATGTTAGTGAAACTACTCCTGAGCTCTGGCCCCTACCCTTGGAAGGGATCTGTTGCTGGCTATGACATCAAAAGGAGTTCCTGTGTTTAGATTAGCCCAAGGCTTCAAGCTTTATTATGGACTAAGTGGTTTTAGTCATAAAAGCTGGGGAGTAGGAGAATTTTCGTATCTCGCTCCCTGCACAATTGATCTCTAACAGCCTTAGGTTTATATTTTTAATAGAATGGCCTCAAGTTTGGAGAAGGACCAGACTTCCATTCCCATGACAATGGAACTTTGAAACTTTGTTTCACATGTGAACCCACAGCCAAGAAACGAAACCAGAAACCACGATTTTTGGGGACTACCTCTGCTGAAGGCATTTTACTTTTAACCAACCTTAGCAAATACACACAATCTGAACATGTAAACCCTTGCAAATGTGGCTACAAACAGTGATTACAGAAGGGCAACATACATACATATATAAAGACTTTAGCTGTACATCTGAATGACTAAAGTGTTAATTTTAAGGCACAATTGCAATGTCCCTGGGGGAGGTTTTAGCCTTGAAACCTTTAATTTTGCTGCAATTCACCTCTCCTTGTAGATTCTGTGAATTATGGTTTCCTCTGTGATGGCTCCTTAGGAACAGAACTCCAGTTCATGTGTTACACCTCTTGCACACGTTTTTAACAAGCATATCTTTAACTGAAAAGGAAAAACAGATTTTACATGCAATTGTTCTTGTCAGAGTAAAAAGCTCCATTCTGCTGCGCAGGCTTGCACACAATCTTGGCCTTTTCATTTAACATGCTGGATAATGCTGTTTCTGAGAATATGACTTCAGGTCTCCAAGACTTTTAACAAATATTTTCTCATGTCTTTACCTTATGTAAAGCAATGAACATTTTTAGGTATCTCCATGTTTTGGTGTCTAATTTTGCTACTTTTCGCTTTGAAATTGCAGGGCCTTATTTCCATGTTAATTCACAGCAGGCCTTTCATTTTGAGGAGCTCTCATACTGACTCTGGACTTTAATTTTGGCGTTCAGGGCTATTTCACCACATCAAAATCCCCCCTCCTAGCTCTTTGATAGCTTTATTAAGAGAGAAGAACTGGGAGAGATTGGGGTGTTCATTTCATGAGGGCCGGGGTTTACCCCAGGGATTTCCTTTAGAGAGTGCCTGCTCCTGAGTTCGTTCCAGGACTCTCCTTCAGAGCGTGTCTGCTCTATTCCGAGTCCTGCTGGAGTGGTGCACTGGTCTGCCACACTCTGTTTGGATTTTTATTTTTCCGTTAGGTTGTTGGTCCTAGGCCTCTCCCCTTCCGGTGGTTCCCCTCCGGCCTGTAGAGGCAAGGAGTTAATCTATCTGCCAAAAGAATGGATATATTAAGTATTTTATACAATATCATTTTCCCAGGTAGGAACGTGAACATTGTCAACTAAAAGCAAGAGAGGCACATACAAAATATACATTTCAAACACACATTTTTTCTTACATATATATATTTCAAACACATTTTGTTTTTTACATTTTACATCTTCATCATGCTGAGGTAGCACCATTTTCCATCCAGTCATTAGCTTGAATGGAGACATTTTTATCAGACCCGATGGCCATCAGGACAAGCAGTAGTCGGATGTCCCAACTAGACTCAGAGTCCACCACAAACTTCTTTAGGATGCCCACAATCATTTTATTGTACCTCTCAACTCCCTCACTACAGGCTGGCGGTAGGCAATGTGGAGCTTTCTCTTTACCCCAAGTATCTCCCACATCTTTGTCATCAACTCGCTGGTGAAGTGACTTCCTCGGTCTGACTCAGTCCTTTGGGGAAGGCTAAACGAGAGAAGATGTGGTTGATCATCAGGGCAGCTGCTGTTTCTGCCTCACAATTTGGGGCCAGGAGACATTCCACCCACTTGGTGAACACGCATGTTATAGTTAACATGTTCTTGTTTCCCCTAGAGGAGTCAATCACTGGCCTGTTGAAATCTTCTTGTAAATCTGACCAAGGCAGTTTCATCCCCCTTTTCTGTAGGGGAGCTTGTGTGTGTGAGAATTTGGCTGAAATTGCACACACACAAGACACCCCTTCAAGTATTGGTCAAGGTCCTGCCCCATGTTTGGCCAGTATATGAACTCTCACAAGATTTCTAAAGTTGAATGAATCTCGATGACTGGCTGTGGCCGTGTCATGGGTGTGACTTAACATCAGGCTTCAGAATGAGGTAGGTACCACCCACTGGTCACATCCAGAGATGCATTTCCATACCAACAAACCATCTTGGATTCAGAACATTTTGGGAAACTTCACCAACACCCGGAGATCCTCTTTCTCGATGTTATCGGTTTCGGTGAGAGGAAAACTCACAGGGTCTTCAATGTGTTGCTAACATTTCCCAATAATTGGATCCCTTTTTGTACCAAGATCAAATCAGCATCTGGGGTTTCCTTGCTCCACTGGGCAGTAGAGAGTTTATTTTGGGCGAGTGTTTGGAACCTGGTGACAGCAGCAACCTGGATTTTCCCCAGCAGGGATTCGATCTCTATGAGATCCCCATGGATGGCTCTGGTTTTGGCCAACTGTTCAGCCAGGTAATTTCCGGTTTTGTCTGGCCCCTCTATTCTGGAATGACCCTTGATCTTCTTCCAGTAGATGGTCATCTCATTAGAGGTGAATAGATCATCAATGGATTGTATTAGTTTGCCATGCTTGAGTGGTTTGTTGTTTGCACACCGCATGCCTCGGTTTTTCTGATTTATCCGGTGCTCTGCAAACCAATTCCAGACATAATCTGAATCAGTGATTATGACTAGTTTGTGGAGTTGGTTTGCACGGCAGTGAGGATGGCCTGATGGATCGCCATTAACTCTGCCACCTGATTACTTTGGGGACTGATCTTGTACCCAGCAGACAGCTCCGGGGCACCAATCATCCAGGCATTCCCAATGCCAGCCACCAGTTCCTTTTCCCCGTTGTTATCAACATGGTAGGAGCACCCATCCACATAAACTGTGGGCATCCCTTGGCATGTGTCTTCCTCATAGACTTTGCGCGGGCAAGTCGGGTATGCCTCCATGTTGTCTTGGGTTTTGAAACTTTCGTCCTCGTGGCAGTTTTCCTGAGCACTATCGTGCAAGTCAGCCAAACCTTGCACAAGGGGACTCTTCTTGTTTTAGCCATATCTGACATCCTCAGGAAAGCCTTGCATGGACAGAATCCAGGATTTAATTCTGGAATGACTCACATTCCCCACCTGGATTCTGTCACTTTGGAAATATTGCAAAAGCTAGTGAGGTGTCTCGACAATGATGTGCTCCCCCTGGATGAATGTGCAGTAATTTTTCAATGCCCACACCGTTGCCAGGAGTGCCTTCTCACAATCGTTGAATTTTTCCTTCACAGAGGATAAAGTCTTACTCGCATAGGAGATGACTTTGTTGACCTTGTTGTGCTTCTGGTAAAATACTGCAGTTAAGCAAGTATTTGAGAACCTGTCTCCAAGAAGAACTCCTTGTTTTTGATGGGGTAAGCTAAACAAGGCTGTTTGCTATACAAGGAATTAAACAAGACTTTGTTCAACCTATCATTGGAGTTATTGTGGACTGTGCTGACTATTAGTGGTTTGAGCACGAGGCACCCTCCCAAACCCAAATTCTTATCATTACCTAATATCAAACTCTGTGGGAAGTTTGAGGGAGGAGTTTGCTTGCTGCCAGCCCCTTGTTCTTCTTTTATATATTTTCTTGAAAATAAGATTGTGAATCAGATAACACGAGAGTGGAAACTATCGCATATATAATAGAACAATCCCACTTTTGAATTTAGTAAGCTAAACAAGGTGCTTGTGACAGGCTTCTCTTCAGTTGTTTCACTGCCCCAGCTTGCTCTGGACTCCACTCCCACTTGACCCCGGCCTTTAGTAAATGGACGAAGGGTCTCGGGACCTCTGCGTAGTCCTCTATGAACTTTCTACTATAATTAGTCAGTTCAAGAAGGCTTTTTAGTTCATGCAGAGTCATATGGTCCTTCAATTTTAATAAGGCTTCCACCTTTTCCGCCTGGGGACTGAGAACCTCAGGGGTGATTTCATGCCCTAGGAAGTTCACGCGGGTCTTACACCACTGTGCTTTCTGGAAGGACAGTTTTGCTCTGGCTTCCTTAACTGGGTAGGAACATAGCGGATTTCCACTATATGTTCCTCCACAGTTGAGCTTTTAATTAGAGCATCATCTACATATGCCAGGTTTCCCCTTTCACCCAAGTTGGGTATGCCAAGTGCAGAACATTTTTAAATTCGTTGCTGGAGTTTATATATCCAAAGGGGGTTCAGGTCCACAAGGACTGCTGCCCCCGAAGGTAAAGGCCAGCTTGTACTGGTCTTCCCTAATCACGGGTACTGTCCAGTAACAATTGGTCAGGTTAATGGCGGTATACACCTTTGACCCTTGGATCTGGGCCAATCCCTGGTCAATGTAGGGAAGGGGCCATCGGGACATGTGGACCAGTTTGTTTAACTCCCTAAGGTCTGCGCAAATTCACCATTGGCCATTGGGTTTTAGTATTCCCAGTACCGGGTTATGAAAGGTACTGTGGACTGAACAAATTATCCCACGGGATTTTAAGTTCTTTATGATCTCTGTGAGTGACTCCATAGATGCGAGAGGCAACCTATATTGTTTCACAAATATGGCAGCCACCCCAGGGTCCATGGATATGGGTGTAGAATGTACCTCGGTGCGGCCACAGTCGTACAAGTCCACGGCAAAGATTTCTTGAAAATCCAGAAATACCTGTTTCAGCCTCTGCTTTTGCTACTCAGTATCACATCCATCATCGAGGTTGATTCGTTCCTCAACCATCTGTCTGTAGCCTGGAAATACCTCAGGTTTTGCAATTTCCACGGTATCCTCCAGCTGCGTGGAGAGATCTCTTGTTATAGTGTTAGCCTGGACAGGAGGTTTCAAGTAGGAGAGGCAGTCACTGTTGACCTGAAATACCACCTCATCCTTCCTGATGTTACAGGTTACCTCTTCCCCCCATAAGGGCAGGAAGAGTACACCAAGAAGTTCCCCCCTTGCCCGGTGAAAATCTTTTCTGGATGTAAGTCATCGTCACAATCGTAGCAGTCATTGGGAATCTGTCTCATGATCTCATTCCCTAAGTCAATGGAGAAATGTTGGGCATCAACTGCCATTCCAATGAAGGTGTCTACACCCAGAGTGATACTCCTAGAGTCGCTGGTATCCACCAATATTCGAATGGTGTTGTGTTCTGGGTCAACTAGTGGTGTTGGGTTCAAATACAACCCCTGCTGTTGGAGGTGATAATTTGAATTTACATAAGCATCCGGGTTTTGGAGGTTCTGTACTTGTGTAATGTTTAGGGGGATGGTGAATTGTCGGACCAGTCCGGGGATGGTGACCTCTTCTCCAGTTTGAACTTCAACTGCATACGGCAGCAATTGGGCTGACCCAAATGCTTTTTCAGGATTGTCAAAGCCCATGGGGCTACCCCGCAGTCGGGATCAGACTATATTATTAACTAGGTCTAAATTAATTGTGAATCGATTGAAAAGGTCACTGCCTAAGTAAAATGAGAGGGGACATCTCTTAGAACCCTACAATTATGATCTTTGTTTTTATCACCAATGGACATTTTTAGCATGCACCTGCTAGGCAGGAGATGGGAGTTTCCAGGCCCATTTCCCACTTATCAATCAACTTAAATGTGGGAATGGTCTGATCTTTTGGGAGTTTACTGAATAACGCTTCACTGATGAAGCTTTTTCCATTATTCAGGGAAACACTGGTCAGAAACCCCTCATTTACCTGAATAGGGAGGAACAGCTGTTGACCCTTTTTCTGAATTTCAGCCAAACTTTGAGCTGGTGTTTCATCACCTTTGATCTTGGGATTTGGGTTTTCTTCAAATTGTGGATCAGTATAAAATGTCTGGATATTTCCTTCCAATGTGGAATGCCACTTAAAACTGGGATGAATGTTGAGTGTCAAGAATGGAGAAGGGTTCCCATCTCCAGTTTGTTCTCCAACAGAGATTACAGTTATATTGGGAACTTGATTGTTCCTAAAGTGGAATTCAATTTGGTCAGACCGCTGCTCAACTATATGGCATGTCCCATTTAGACATAGTTTGTGCTCTGATTTACTTTTATTGGTCAGTTAGTTTGTGTCCAGAGGACCTTGTTCACACAGTCTATTAGGGGTGATAACCTCCAAAGGAGGTCATTCCCTAGGAGACAGGGTGTACCCTCTGGAGTGACGACTATGACCGGGTGTTTCACCGTGTGTCGCCCAATTTTGATCTCCAGGTCCACAGTCCCCTCGATGAGGATTTCATTTCCATTGAAGTTCTGGAGTTGTCCAGGAAGAGGTGTGAGGGGAATTTGGTCAGTCTCCCCCCTTCCTGAATTGATTTGATCAAATGCCTTTTTGGACAGAAGGGTGGCTTGTGATCTTGGATCCGCCAGCGCTGAAAATGTACACTCACCTTGTACTTTGACGGAGGCGTAAAATTGACCTTCGCTCTCCTCAAGGAAATGTGCATTTTGGGTTAGCTGGGCAGTTCATTTCTTTATTTTGAACTCTGACACTGGGATCTTGGACAATTTTCTGTGTCGGAGTGCGGGAATCTTTAAAGAAAATTTGGCTCCCTGAGATTTTGGGGATTAGGAAATTCCCTTTTTCCCCTGATTCTCTGCTGTTCCCTTTTTCCTGGGGACAGTCACTTGGACCGGTTTAGGGGGAGGATCCATCATTGATTTCTGGGTAATCGGGGTGAGATTTTTGTGGTTCAGGGATAGGTGGTTCTGGCTCAGTCCCATACTTACCCAGTCTACGTTAGGGTCTTTTGGGACCCATTTCTCTTTGGGAGTAATGCACCCATCCTTGAAAGAGAAGACTTTCTCCCTAAATCCTCCAGGGATTCTTCCACTTCAAACTGGAGGATGCAAACCTCTTCCACAAAATGGGTTTTCTTTGTCCCTTGGTTTCTCCTACTTACCCTCTGCTCCTTAGGTTGCAGCTTTTCGGGGGTAGGAGATTTAGGTTCAGAATTTTCTAGGGGCTTTTGACGGGTGAGGAAGGAGGTTTCCTCTAGGGCTTTGCATCTCCCTTCCCCCGGGCCTCCTCCTCTGGAACCTGTTGGTTGTCTGGTTTTCATCCCTGTCATTGCTCCGGGGTGCCAGACCCTGGGTGTGAGCTGTCCTGGGCAGCCATGTTCATTTGAGGGCTCTGCTGATCCCTCAACATGTGACTCAGGTCTTGGGTCAAGCTCTGGACCTGGCACTGCAGTAGTGACATCATCTCTGGTTGATATGGGGGTCTAGGATCAAATCTTTGCTGCTCTCAGGCATGGGCGCTGTCTCTTCTCCCAGAGTAGCTTGGGTATTGAGGGTTTCCCTGGTAACCCTCCATTCTTGGTCTCCTTTCTCTCTGATTTGGTGGTCTAGAATCTTGAAAGTAGGGAGAAAGGGGAGGATTGTTTTGAAGGTTGGGGTTTTGATGGTACCTGGGGAAGAAACTTAAATTGTAGGGTGGAATATTACTGTCCTCCTGATGGAGGTTTTGTGGGAAGTTTGATGGAAGGTTTGGAGGAAGGTTTCCTGGGTCCGTACTTATCTGATTGAATCCCCCCTTGAACCGGGGGAGTCCATACGTACTCCAAGATGGGTCTTTTCCCCTTGCACCTTAGGCTAATATAGGTGGCAGAGTCAGGTGACGCATTTGTCGGATACCCTGCCTGGCTACCACCCGCTTGGGACTGGTCAGAGGGTCTCCTCTGCCTTTCATTTGGTTTGTTAGAGGGGGTATCTTTAGACCCCCCCATTCCTAGGTCCAAAATGGGGGTATTCATCACCTCCACAACCTTTGCAGCAGCGGGGGTGTTGGATGGTTTGGGATTTGTGGGAGAATTCTTGTTTTCCACTGGATTTTGGATTTCATAGATCCGGATAGCATGTTCTATTACCCAATCCAGGGTCCTTTCAACGTGGAAGTCCCTAACCAGTTGTGTCATGATGTAGTTAGGGAGGGCATGAAAATAAGTATTGATAAACTCCCTACTATTTGTGCGCACCCGTTTAGAGGTTTGGGCAAATGCCTGCTTCAATTCTTGCACAAACTCTCTTGATACCTGATCCTCTCTCCATTGCCGGTTGCAGGCCACCTTGCAAGCCTCCTGGGGCTTCGGGTGCATGGAGAAGTGTTGCAAGATGGCCACCGTGTAGGTTGGCCATCTTGAATGATTTTGATCCTCCAGCCCAGCAAAGCTGGAGTATTGCGGGGAGAATGTCCACTTGACATACTCCAGTTAATTATGGTAATTCTTTATGCCAAATGAGGTCATCATCTGGTAATACAGCTCCAGATGCTCCCAGACTGAGTACTTGGCTTTTTTGTGGTAAAGAGTCATGAAGTTTCTGATGGCTTTTATTTGTCGAATGGGGTCTTTTACCAGAGTTCTCTTTTGTTTGGCAGCCTTCTTTTTCCTCTGCACCTGAGTCAATTCACCCTCAGACTCAGAGCTGATACTATTTTTGGTCCCATCCCTATCCTCCAGGACCTCCTTGATTCTTGGAGACTGGGAGTCTCTACCAGAATGATGGGGTCTAGCCTCTTCTCCCCTGCTGTATTGTGTGCTCTCTGGGTCACTTCTCTTGGGCTCCCTTTTTCGCACAGGCGAGTATTCATCTGATTCCTCCCTTCTTCTGGGGTGGGTGGAGAAATCCCCCCAACCCCCTGAATGGGTGAAGGTTTCAGGGTGCTCTTTTGAGGCCTAAACTCTGATTCTCCTTTATCTGCAAAGTGGACCCGATGGTCCCTTTGTAACCTATGTCTCTGCCAGTCTAGCTCTCTGGTCTTCTCTTCATAGTAGTCCTCCTGGTCAGATGTGTTTGCCAAAATATTTTTTAAACCTAAGCAATGATGCACATCCATCAATATCTGAGGGAGTCTGGCCTTCTGGCTCAGTCACACTAGGCCTAATTGAGTCTAGCTGCCTCATATTCCCCTGTTCTTGTGAACTCGTAGGTATGAATTTATCAGTGCCTTGCGCATACAAGGTGGTAGGTTGGCTTGAGGCCCCTGGTACAGAGGACATCACACTGTGATCAGGGGTTGCCCTTCCATTACCTAACCATTCGGGGTTCCTCAATGCCTGATTAAACCTAGCCTGCTCCTTATCTAATCTCTCTGATTTATCTTTCTCAGCCCATATTTCTTGGTAGTATGCAGAGGCCTGAGCTTTGTACTCTGCTACCAGGGCTTGACTCGCTTCTATTACCTTACCTTGCACCACTGCTTAACCATGGAGTCCCTTATTCTCATCACAAGGGGCTTCTTTCTGTGAATCTTGTATTAACTGTGAATACTAAGACCTCTTCTTTTACAGGATACTAAACTCCTCACTCTGTGCATTTTTGATCTGTGTTGTCTGCTCTAGGTCACATTTTATTCGTCTCATATGTCCCATTAATTTTTCATTCTCTACTTGCCTTTCTCCAGGTCTGCCTTCAACTAGCACCCTTCCTGGCATAGAGCATCTTTTTACTGATACAGTGTGCTATTCTGTTCACTGGGGTGATCTCTCTGCTGTTACATAGCACTCAACGTCTGGTGCTCCTGGTCAAATTCCTTTTGGGAATGGACCTCCTTAATAATCAACTGGTTATTCTCCTCTTTCAAATACTTAATCTGACTTTGAAAAGTGCATATGTCCTCTAGGCAAATTCTATGGTACGCCACTTGTTGACTCAATTTTAGTTGACTCTCTTTCAGGTTCTCAGTCCCTTCTTGGCGCTACTCTTTCAGCGCAGAGAATTAGGACTCTCACTCTGAATTAATTTGTTGCTGTGCTGCCAACTCATCCTTTAGCTGCTGAATGATGTCTCCTAATTCTAACCCAGAATTTTGACTCTGTAGCACTTTCTCCTCTACCTGTCTTAACTCTCTCTGAGCTTGATACAAAAGCTCAGATTGATTTTACATAGAGGCTATGCTCTCCTGGTACCTTTCTTCCATGACCATCATGTGGAAGTACATATATGCAGTGAGCTGCACCATTTTGCTCATTTTTGGTGGTCTGCGTCATATAAAATTCTGTCAACGGTTTTTGTAAGAGGCCACGATCCTGCCACACATCCATATTTATAGAGGTCACCTCTTGCATCATTCTAGATTGCCAGGCTTCATGTTTTTGTTCTGCCCATTCACCTTAAATGAACAATTTGGATAGAAGGTGCTGCTTAGCCCTGTTCATTTCCATGGTGCTCATTGTGAAGTGTGTTCTGCACCTGGTGGGTTGTCTATGCAAGGGCAAAATCTCAACCCTGCTCATGCCTAGTTTATGCACACAATATTGTATTCAGACACACAGCCCTGACACCCAGGGTACAAGTTTGGCTGGCGTCTTCACAGTGTAACCCGGCTTACCATCCACTAAATGTAAAAATGCCTTCAATGGCTAGTTTTCTGTGCTACACTGTCATGAGTTAAAAACACTTCCCTATGCCCAGACTATGAGCCCCCAGGTTTGTCACGGCATATTATGCAGCACAAGCAAGTCAGGGATCTCTTTCCCCTGCAATGAAGGTGGCGCACAATAAAACCGCTTTTTATTTTTACAATCCCAATTCGTTTTTTAAGGAGGCCTCCAACCCCTCTTGCACCCAACCTCCACCGCACCCCACGTCACAGTAGAATAGGAACCAGGCTGGTGTGTTGTAAATGAATATTTTATTAATTTATGATTTAATGGGAAAATAGAATAAACAGTTACAAAAACCACCAAGGTGTGCCAACACAGATTTCGGAGTCATTTTTAGTCAAGCAACACACTGAGAAAACTCAGACATGTATAGCACAATGATTTCCTTTTTCCTTCTCTCTGCATTACTATCAAAACAGTTTAAAACACCATGAAAATGAAAGTAACCCATAGGAAAGTGTATGTGCACACAAAGGATTCTGGAGTCCCAGCAACCCTCACCCCCTCCCCCAGAACTCAACTAGGCTTGTCAGCTTTGGAGGGGAGGCAGTGGCAAGGAATGGGGACACCAGGTTAAAATCGGATTTTGAATGGGGTTTACAGATCAATATGGGGAGCCAGCAATGAATGGGACAATTCATTTTTTCTGTATCAGGACACATGGGTTTTTACTTAGTTAGGACAACTGTTATGGGACAGCACAAAAATGTACTTCGTGCTGCTTATTCTTATGAGACAAATAGGGCTTCAGAACATACTAGCCAGCACACAGGAGGAACATCTATATTAAAATATGCAACACATGGACAAACGGAAAGGGGACACAATTGGAAATTCGTTATCACAATACAATAGGGGAAGAGGAACAGACTAGAAATGTTTTTTAAAAGGTTAAGCTAAAATTCCAAGGAAAAGAAAATGCAAATGTCACTCGTTTTTCTAAGGCTGCAATTGACAGGCAAGTTCTAGGCAATGGGGAACTCACAATAGGAAAATCAGTTTTCAGTTAAAATACAGAGGCTCATAACAGGTAGGCTCGGGGCAAAGGAATAGCACACAATAGGGAAATCGGTTGGGTTTAAAATGACAGATGCAAATAGAAGTTTGTTTTGTAGGACACCATTTAAACACATGGACAAATTCATTTTCGGCTCACAATGAAATTAATTTCTTTGGGTGGAACACTTTATAACTATAATGACTCACAAGACACTTGGAAGGGATAGTTAGTTTTGAATTCCAACTATTCCCATCCTGTGAAATAAATGTGGAATTCATTGATTTACTGAAAAAAATATACTAGGGCTCTCACACAAGCAACTGGAGATTCTTCAATGGGAAATGACTGAGCTGCACAGGTAGACATAAGATTATTTAACAGGAGAGTTATTACAATGCACATACAAGTACAATATTTTTCAATAGGAAAATGACTGAATTGCACAAACAAATATAATAGGGGATTTTTCCATGGGGGAATCTCTATGGCAATGCTAAAGAAGATAGGGTTTATTTAATCTATGGTTGAGGATGTCTATACTTACAAGAGAGGGCGTGATGGACATCAGGGGGACATCAGAGCATCACTGCTGGGACAATAAATGGGTCAGTCAAGGCTTCTCTCTGTCCTCCAAAAGGGTCCCACTCCAGCTACTGCAGCTCCTGTCTCAACTCCAAGATTTAGGCCTCACTCTGCAAGTATGGTTCCAGATTTTGTCAGCTGCACACCTCAAGATTTGGTAGGGGAAAGTCCTCATTTGAAGTGGAATGACTTATTTATAAGGCACTTGACATCATTGATGTGTCATCTTTCTCGCAGAAATGATTGGGCAGTGTGCAGAGATTCCCTCCCATCTGCGGGCCAATAGGTGCAGAGAATGTGGGAGTGTTTTGAGAAGCCAAGGGAGGAAACCCAATCCATCATCTAACTTGAACAGGGGGCTGGGGCTGGTTTCTGCACATGGAAATCTCACAGCATGACAAATGCCTTTCCTCATCATATTTGGACACATATGAAAGCATTTTTAGTACTTTATTTTTCACTGAACCACATAAACTTTATCAGGTGTGCAACCTACGGGGTGTGAAGCTACAGTATTTTTTCATTTACACCCGAACTATATTAATGAAAAATATGGCACTCGGTGGGCGGAATATGGATAGAATTTTACATAATACCTCATAATTTTATGATTCTCACATTTAGACAGAGATCCACATCAAATTTTTCTTCATAACTTTGAGTATGTTGGTGTCACCAAAATCGTTTTCGGCTCACCAGAAGAGGCTCTCAGAAATCCGAACATGAACAGTGTACGATCAGTATTGCCAAAGTTATCCCATAAACAGCATATCTCCCATTTTGTTCAATGTTAGTGAAACTACTCCTTAGCTCTGGCCCCCACCCTTGGAAGGGATCAGTAGCTGGCTATGACATAATGAGGATTTCCTGTGTTTAGATTAGCCCAAGGATTCAAGGGCTAATGGACAGCTTTATTACGGCCTAAGTGGTTTTAGTCATAAAAGTTGGGGAACAGGAGAATTTTCTTATCTCTCCCCCTGCACAATTGATCTCTACCAGCCTTAGGTTTACATTTTTAGCAGAGTGGCCTCAGGTTTGGAGAAGGACTGGTAATGGTGCCGGTAAACCCATTCTGCCCTATTACGAGGTTCCCTTGCGGGATCCGCTCAGAATGTCTGGTCAGAAAGACGTTCTTTGCTGGTCCCGCAAGGGGACCAGGCAGCTAATAATGGGCCCGTTTTTAACGGGCCCATTATTAGCTCCTTCCCCATTCCCATTGAGCCCTGTGGGGGCTCAAATGGGAATGGGGATTGGTTTTACGCATGAGGAATTACCGGGTCATCCAAGGTTGGAATGACCCGGTAATTTCTCATTCAGAGAACCCGGACCCGGATACGATTTTGGATGCAGCCATGGCGCTAATAGCACCATGGCTACCTCCAAACTCGTAATCAGTCCCTGAGCCTCATTATGATCCTACTGGACAGCCATGCCTGTAATACAGGCACGGCTGCCGACAGAGTTGTTTTTTTCCCGATGCCCTGGAATGGGCAATTACTGGGGTATTACAACCCTGGCAGACAGGGTAATTGCCCATCCCCATAAGCTCCATGCGAATGAGGAAGCTGCATGCCCCGGCACCATTCGTGAATGGTGCTGGTGCATGCAGCATGCTGTCCTCACCGGTGCCGCGCTGCCCGCAAGGTCCGACCTGGCGGGCAGAAAGGCACCCGCAAGCACAACTCGTAGTTTGCCGGTCTGGGAACTACGGTACTGGCAAGCTTAACGGTACCATATTTACCAGACCGGTAAACTTGTAATGAGGCCCATTGAGTTTTAAATTGTGGCAGCTGTCTAGTGAAACATTTGAAACCCAGTTTAATTAACTCTATAAAGCTATCTCTGTGATCTGCTGACCTGAAAGAATTCCTTTCTGAAAATAAAACGAATTAACAGGGCAGGATGATACATCTAAAGCCTCTTTGGAGGCCTCTGAAAGCAGCCTTACAAATCTCAAATTTAAACAGTATTAACAATTGTTAGAAGATGAACTTCACCAAGAAGAACAAATAGGGCCTCATTACAAGTTTGGCATTATTCTAGTGGTAAATCTGCTGGAATACCGCCAACCAGATTTGTTGCTGCCAATTGGTCTGGTGGAATTAATGCCACATTACAAGTGGTGGTATGATGGTGTTACTCCCCATTTATGCAGTACGTAGAACTCCATCAGGATTTTGGCAGAATTACCACTGGATGTAATTCTGCTAGTGGTAATTGCACTGAATTTGCCACTTTTTGGAGGTAAGGTGGCGGAATTACCTCCAGTATTTTGCTGGAGGTATTTCCTTCACCTCACTGCGACACCTCTAGAATGAGGTGTGGTAATGTGATTGTAACTGAGTTACCTCCATTTTACAATAATGTTTTACTGCACCGCTGCACTTGTAATGAGGCCCACAGAAACAGAAATTGATAAATAAACTCCTGAAGGGAATCATCCATCCCTTGTAGGTAGCCAAAAACCACTCATTGAAATGAAGCAAAAATGGCAATGCAAGCTGGAAACGTCCATGTTATAATCAAATCAATCAGATCATGATTTATCAGTGCTTGTATCACAGTTACATGATGAGCAAATCAGTATTTACCTGAATGTTGATAAACAACTAGAACATGGATGAGACCATGAAAACAAAACACAATTGTAATATTTAACAACCCATCCCCTTATTTTTTTGTTGTAAAGATTATTATGGCAAAAATGACCTAATAAAAACAATCCATACCTTTTTACAGGAAAACAACAAGCAGCCTCTTGTTTCTTGTTAAAGCCCCATAGAACTAGCTGCTTACAACATGTGAGGTTTAACTTGACATCAAATCCTACTGTATCCAGTTGAGCATAAAAACAAACTATTGTAGAATTGTACCTCAGCTTGATGAGCTAAGCTTAGTTTATGACTTAGTGCAAGCCTTCATTCACCTCACAACGCAAGAAGGGCTTTAGAGTGGATATGAATAACTGTTTGGAGGAAAGCATATTGTCATTGGCAATACCCTGAAGATCACGCAAGTCAAAGAGCAACTTATAATTAAAACATGAGGTCACAAAGAGTGTAATACGACACTTGGAAGCATAAACCTCTTGCATCACTTTCGCCACAGAAGACTACTCCAAAATATGCATCAGTCAACCAACCCTACCTATGGGAAAAACTTAAGAACAGCAGAATTGGGGTATTTTTTGAGTAATCTAAAAACAACTTAAAAGTAGACCTTTAAGTGAACTGTATGGAAAAGAAACATTAGGTTATCAACTGATGGCCCAACTAATCCACCATTATCAACAACGTGTGTGTTTAATGTCTACCCTTGAAGACTGTGCTCAATGTCAAAATGCTTAAAAATGAAAAACGGCCTAGAGTCCACATTAATTATACAGACACATTTGGTGTACGTGGCATGACACTCCCTAACTGTCAGCAAGTTACTTGTCTTGGGAGGATAGCTCAGAGGCAACATGCTCACCTTGGAAGCAAGACAATGCAGAACAACACAGGTTTGATCCCCGGTATTGCGCTTAGAAACCTCTGGGTATGAAGTGCGTTATAAATAACCAATTAGAATTACATGCCTAAAGCAACTACAAAAAACATGAATTCTCTTTTCCAACTGCAGAGTCATTTTAAGATGCAGCCTGAACAGAGTTTAGTGAATGTAGCAACGGGAACAGTTGTTGGTTTTCCAAACCAAATCAAGATGACATCCAGTTTATTATAGTAAAATGTAATAAGCCACAACAAACTAAAAAATGTTATTGCATATCTACACATTTACTTCTATTTATTTAAAGATATACATATAAGAAGAGAACAATTATCTTTTTCTATTACACACACTAACAATTTACAAGTTTCAGGGTATAACCATTGGATAGCACTTGTACAAATTGGCATAAAATCTTTAAAGAATGTATGAGTAACATTACACTTACACGTATTTGTGCACTCACAAAATAAATTGTAGAATGTAATAGACTTAGTACACTGGATACTCAATGCTTGGAAATTTACTCTGTACCTGAAAAAGCTAAACCTTTATAAAGAGAACTTGTACAATATGAAACCACATCAGGGTTCCCTGTACTCCACATTAAAAAAGCAAAACAATGACATGCTTCAAGCTCATTATGCTCTACTGGTCCCTTTAAATTTCAGATCATTGGAGTAAATTGCTATGCAAATGTTGCTGTCTCCAATGTGACAGCTTGTGAGCAATGTTTATTTGTAAGGCTCAGAAAAGCTATCTTGTGCACTAATGCTTTTACACAGAAATGTAACAAGCAAACCTGACACAATCTACACCGAATCAGGGATAAGACAGGTAGTGGAAACATTTGCAGGAATGTTTCCATTGACCACAAACACACCAGGGAATCTCCAACAATTCCTCATATGCTTACTAGAAGGTCTAGAGAGAGAACACATTCCTTTAAATTGAAATTATGGAGATTGCATAAACTTGGAAACCAGGATTCACTTTCCAATGCTCCAAACGAGTGATTTGTGTATATATCTAGACCAAACTGTGATAGTGTACTATTTCAGCAACTTCGAATCATGCATATCACTGCATTCACGTATGGACAATTGTCTCTTGGTGGATACACATTCACCACAGTTGACCCAATATACCATTCTGGATTCAGTACTACATCTAGCCATTGCTCAACATACATAAAACAAACTGCTGGTTGGTTTGAGTGCAATGATACTTGCATTTCTCAAACAACAATGAACTGCAGGCATACAGAATGGCTGATTAATAATACTAATAACCAAACAAAATTCTCCCATTAGAATTATACCTGCAGTGTTCATTGTGCTTAACAAAAAAGTTAGACTATGTCAATGTGTACCTAACAACTCAACAATGTTAACAACACTACAAGTTGTAGTATAGGAAATATGTTCCATAATGTCATCTTTAAAACCAATATCACAATGAAGGCATTTTGTTTACAGCAACCTAAATTTAAAACAATACCTGCACGATTAATAAGTTAAACTTCATATCATAAATGTATACCTGCAGTGTACAATATGTTTAATGTTATTAGAATACGCCAACAGTGAAGTACTCTTCAAAATATTATAATACACAATCTATCTCAGAATTTCTACTTAAAATATCTAATAGAACAAATAAACTCTTATTATATGAACTAACTTAAAAAATACCAGTACTGCGAACTACCTACAAATTTGAATAAACTTCCTGAGCTATTGATTGAACTCAACAAAATAAACTTGTACCTGCAGTTTTTAGTTTCTTAATGCAGTGCACTTGGAATATGCCATCAGGTGTCTAACTACTTTATAACATTTCCCAGACTGCAAAATTCATATATAACCATTTTAAAAGATATGGGGCCTCATTACGACTTCGGCGGTAGCCATGCCTCTATTGGCGGCATGGCTGCCGCCGAAATCGAGTCCGGGTTCCCAGAATGGGGAATTACCAGGCCATTCCGAGTTTGGAGGGCCCTGTAATTCCTCCCTCCAGGAACCCAGGCCCAGACCTTCCCCATTCCAATCTGAGCCCCCATAGGGCTCAAAGGGAATGGGAGAGGGTGCAAACAACGGGCTGATTACGAGCGGCCCGTTGTTTGCTCCCTCTTCCCCTCGCGGGACCCGGTAAGGACGCATGGTTTGACCAGGTGTTACTGCCCGGGTCCCGCGACCGGAGCTTGTAATGAGGCGTGTAGGGTATTTTGTGTAAATCTGGGGCCTAGCGGTATTTTCTTACTGCCAAAAACAAAGGTAATTTAGCAATAACTACTCCTTGCATTTAGATTGGGCTTGACTTTATGATGGTATAGTGATGATGCATTATTTCAGTACACAAATACATTTTGTTGGTATGCATTTTGTTGTGGTATAGTGATGAGCATAGCTTTCTTTTTTATTTGTGGCCCTAATATACAAACCCCCTTCTTCTTGCTTGGTCTGTTTGTGTGATCACTAGAGAGGGCTCGGGCCTACATTATTTAGAAACACCACATTTTCATATAGAGTGCCACCTATGGCTGTTATCACTGATTTATCTACACCAGTGAACTATGTTTCCATAAAGTATTCACAATAACATGTGGTATTATCACTAATTTATTTACATTAGTGAGATTATGGGCCTCATTACGACCCAGGCGGTAAGTTACCGCCTGGGTCGTACCTTTACCACCATGGCGTAAACTATGTTTACGCCATGGTGGTTGGCGGATTTACCGCCCCATTCCGAGGTGAGTGGGGCGGTAAGTCCTCATTAACCCATTTGCCCTTCCCCATTCCCATTTTTGCCCCATAGGGCATAATGGGAGTGGGGAAGGCGTTAATTACGCCACCGTAAATTACAGTGGCGTAATTAACAACAAGGTCCCTTAGCGCCATGGATTTTAACAGCTGCTAAAAGCAGGTGTTAAAACCTCCATGGCGCTAAGGGACTTCGGAATCAGGCGGTAAGGGTCGGCGCTGTTTACGCCGCCGTAAACCCCTTACCGCCTGGGTCCTAATGAGGCCCTATGTTTCCAAAGGCCTCTCTCTGCTGATTCATGTACGCTCAGCAGACTATTGTATTATATTCCACTCAGAAGCCACACAACATACCTTGAGTGGAATCACGCACACAGCTATTTATAATTGCTCATGACATTGCTTCATCTGTATAGGAAACTTGGCACATTAAACATCATTCCCTCTCTTGCAGAGTATTTTTTTTAGAGGCACCAAATGCAAAACAGAAGCAAGAACACTCTTAGGCAGACTATGTGTTATCACCATTTCATTTCAAAATGATACATTACCATTCTTGTGAGACCATCCTCTCTGAAATAAACATAAGAAACAAATGCAATAATACCACAAATTTCACTTTACATTTGCAACAAGAGAGAAAAATTACATCATATGCCTTGCAACATTATAACGTGGCAGTTAAACACAGGGGAATTCCCTATCGCTACTCTGCTGCCTGATAGTAGATCATTCGTACGGCAGTCACAGTAATCTCACTCCATTTGTATAATTACCAGTTGTTTGTAGCTTTTCAGCACGCAAAATCTCCTGGCTTGTCGCCTCCGAGCAGTGACCCAGGGCTTTCTTTTTTTTTCTTTAAAGCACCCAGCGAGAACATGAAGTTCAATCTGCAATCTGCAGTTCTCAAGCCGGTGCCAAGTGACTAGGAAACCCCAGTCTCTGAAGGTCAGTAGTCCAGCTCCTCACAGCAGCAAAATGAAGGCGACCTCACTGCAACTCCGCAAAATGTCTTCTCCCTGTAATTCTGTCAGAGCTATTCCAAAAAACCTCTGTTACCTCCCCTAAGTTTACGTAGCACCAATCAAAATTCATAGTATCGCCTCCTCCTTCCTCAACAATAGCTCACTTTTACAGAAAGCAACTGTATCTAACTGATTTCCTGGCATTCAGATTTTGCTTCCTGCAAAGACAGTGAACAGGGCAAAGAAAAATTGCACGTTTAAAAAAATGAATCTCAGCCTGCCTCATTTTGCACATGGAGAACACATTATAATGTTAAGGAGTTAGAATCGTGTTATTATTTGTTAGTTAAGTTAATTAATCAAGTATCTAATGTGTCTCCTGTAAGTGAGGCATTTCAAGTGAGAAAAAAAATGGTGTGCTTTTAAATAGGTATTGAGAAAAAAATATAGTGTGCTTTTAAAATAGATAGCCCATGCAGTGGCGCTGCACTCCAAAACACGCTAAA
The DNA here is from genome assembly GCF_040938575.1 of Ambystoma mexicanum. Classification (NCBI taxonomy): domain Eukaryota; kingdom Metazoa; phylum Chordata; class Amphibia; order Caudata; family Ambystomatidae; genus Ambystoma; species Ambystoma mexicanum. The sequence continues at coordinate 789,990,131 of NC_090936.1, read as the reverse complement.
TTATACTACAGGTGGAACGGGTTTAACGGGTCCGCCTCCTTTAGCGGAGCCCGTTAAGCCGTTCCGCCTCACTCGTAATGAGGCCCATAGTGAGTTGCAAACAATACTTTTGATATTGGCTTTCCACTGATCATCAACATTCACACCAACAGGCTCTCTTGGAGAAGATCAAAGACACATCCAAAGTGCATGCTTAATGCGTGCCTAAATTTCAAATACTGGTAAAATCTCCCTCTATCTAGTCTTTATTCTCCTGTTGCTCAGCAAATGGTTTAATCCCTTCATTTCCAAGAATGTTGTGAAGACATTTTATAACTTTCTCCGTCCATCCCCTTTAACCCTGCATGTTTTGTATTTCTGGAAACAGCATGTTGCTCCAAAGTGTCAACCCCTTCATTATCCTATTTTTCCACCCGATCCTGTTTTGCATTTTCCTGTCGGGCCTGCACCACCAAAGCACCCACAGAAACTGCAGGGCTGCTTAAATCAGAAAGTGATATTTTCTCATCCTACCCATCTGGCCAACTGACACCTGAGAGGGTTAGGTCTCTTCTCACCTAAAGGGAGTAGAAAAGGGAAAGTGGACGACCTTGTCTCATCCTCCTCCCCAAGGAAAACTCCCTCAAAAGGCCGCCATTTCTCTTTAAGCTAGCTAGTGGTGTCCCATATAAAATCCCATCCAGCTTACACATTTCAATCCAAAACTCATTTCCCCCTAGTAACACCCAAAGAAAATACCATTTGATGGAAGAAAGGGACTAGTAGGAATGCCATACCATCATACCATTAGGGTGAATTCAGCAGTTATCACCATTCCTAGGGCAGCAAATAACAAGCGTAAGATCAGGCATGTTGATCTCCCCGGCATAAACCCATTCTGGGCTGTCTGGATCAACTGAGGCAGATTAGTCAGCAGCATGTTGACCAAGAATTAAGGATTTTGACCTCCCCATTCAAGAAGGACATAGGGTGATAGTACATATAACAGTCCCTCGGGTTTCCCTTCTTGTGGATCACCACTGTTATTGTATCTTTTAGATTCAGGGATAGCCCTCTCTTGTCCCTACAACAGGTGAACATTTTCAAAAGGTGGTCTCATATCCATCGCCCAACGATTTCCACAATTCCTTTGGGGGGCCTTTTGGTCTTGGTGTCTTTCTCGATTGCAGTTGTTGTATTCACTGCTCTACCTCTGCCTTTGTCAGCTATGCCTCTGAAGCCTCCCATTGAGTCTCTAACAACTGTTTAATCAGTAGGTCTGTGATGAAGGACTCAAATAAGTGTGTCATTACTCTTTTTGCTACTTGTGTTTAGTTTTCCATAGAAGGCTGCGAAAACCTTCGCTATATCTGCCACTCCTCTTTGCAGCACGCCTGCTCCTCTTTTGCTTCTATAACTTATCTTCCTCCTGTATTGTCCCCCTGCTTGTAGGCCCTGCTGCAACTCTACCAGGTCAGTTGCCTGGCCTTGTCCATTGAGAGTGACTAAACTCTCTCCTGGGGTCTAACTGGATCCCAGTATATCTGCGCCTCTCTCAGTGCCTCAAACTTCCCTTCCCACTCTACCAGCTTTGCCTCTGCCCGTTCCTTTTCCCTAAACCTTTATCTCTTCTTCTTCCTTAAAACTGCAATTACCTTTCCCCTCAACACCATTTTATAAGCCATTCAAAAATACCTGCACTGTCTATGGATCCCCAGTTTCCCAAAAAATATGAGGACGTGGTCTTGCACAAACATTCCCCAAAGTCTGGCAGCAGCAATTGGTATGCGTTCCTTATCTGACCAATCAGTACCTTTATGCAATGTTTGCACACCTTGGTCCAGAAGCATCATCTGACACTGAATCAGGAAGTAAAACCACAGTCAGGGCAGAAATATCAATAATTGTTTTTGGCCTACTTTCTTGCCATTTTTTAATAATCAGCTGGACTTATTTCTACCAAACTTACAAAACCACTCTTTCGGGGCCAGGATTTCTCCACTCACACAAGTTTGGTAAAAATCCGTCCAGCGGCTCGGGCGAGAGATGTGACAACAATAATTTCCAAGTCAATCTGGATTTCAAAAGGTTTGGGTCCTCCTCATAACTTTTCCCCCTTGTCAAAACCGTCTGAAACTTTCCGTAACATTTTTGAGTCAGGTCTATATTTTTTTGGAACGTTTCCTACATATTTTTCAAATAGCACCAAAGTTATAAGCCCTCCAAAAAGTGCTCTTTTTGGGCGGATTGTCACTTAACCATAACTGCAGCGTGTCTATCGCCTACCCTGCAATAAATGAATGAATATTGTCATGTTTTTTTTCACTTGTTACACCAACTAATAAAAGGAGATATTGAATTTAAACTGGTGAAGTGGGGTACTTTTTGTCTCACGATTTCATGCGAGTACAGCAGTAAAATAAAAACACACACACACACACACAAACACTCACACAATGTTCCTTCAACTGTAACTGACGGAGCACAATAATCTCAAATATGTAGAAAGCAGCACAGTGGAAAAGTTTAAAATGCGCTTTATTTACATTTTACAAACAGAACTACAGACAATTCAAACTGGCATTTTGCACAGACTCATATGGCTTCTTTTCAGGCATGCCGTAAAACAGAAAGAAGGGAATAGCTGCCTTAAATATACTTACTTCACCATACCCAATGATTTAACCTTGATTCTATGAAAGTGACAGTTCTTATACAAAAATGTGTCCTTAATCTTTTCATTAACAAAATGCATAAAAATATTCACAAAGTACAAAATGTGAAAACACTTACACAACTGTACACATTTTACAATATTCATTATAAGTTTTTAACCAGTTAAAACAATCTCAACATGTATTAAAAGACTAGATTACTTGCTAATAAAGTTAATCTATGTTACACAACCTGGTAGTTGTGGCAACCAACTGAAGAAATTTCATTTGATGCTATTAATATTACATTTATCCCTTGATCGTTTAAAATGTTCACCATACACCCTTCAAAGTTTTATTTGTCATTAAAGCAGATAGCATTTATAATGTATTCGGACACTGACAGAGCCTTACTTTATTAACATATTTAGCCTAAATATATGCCATTTCCTTGTCTGGATTTAGCCCTTCCAGTTGTTTACTGAAAAGTCTCCAAATACAGTGGCATTCTTCCTGGTGTTACTCTAATGTAATGTTGCCTATACACAGCGGCCCGCAGATGTGCTTTTGGAGTAAATTGGCCCCTGGGCGAGACTGAGTTTTTCACTTTACCCCATAGCGTGTCTGGGTTAAAAAGAAACTGGTGTCTGCCTCCAGGGGCATGCATTGGTCTATATATTCAGTGAAATAGTTAAGACTTAGTTAAGATGATACAATTAAATGCCACAAAACCCAGGCAATTCGACGGGTGTGCGAAATGACGACAATCTTAATTTACAGCCCCCCTACATGACCCCGGGATGACATTTTTGATGTCATTGTTGATCCCCAATGTGATCTCATGTATGCACTCGTGGCCCAAGCACCAGCGGGGGACTGTAAGTCAAGATTGTCATTACTTCCCAAATCCCCCAAATGAGTGTAACTTAACTACTGCATGAGAGTCGGCCATGTCAGTCTGTGGCATAAGAGTGTGTAGCATAAGAGTGTGTGGTTTAAGGGCATGTGGCATAAGTGTTCACTGCATAAGTGTGCATTGCATATCACTCTGTGGCATAAGAGTGTGTGTCACAAGAGTGTCTGCCATTCAAATGTATAGTGCATGTGACAAAAACACATGTGGCATAAGTGTGTTTGGCATAGGTGTTTGTGCGTATTAGTGCGTGGCAGAAGAGCCTGTGGCTCATGAGTGTGTACCATAAGAGTGTGTGCTATAAGAGTGCATGGTGTAAGAGCATGTGGTGTAAGGGCATGTGGAGTAGTGCTGTTTTGCACAAGTTTGTGTGGCATAGGTGTGTGTGGTGTAATAGAACATGTTGCACAGGTGTCTGGCAAAAGAGTGTGCGGCGTAAGATTGCACAGTGCAAGAGTGTGTGGGGTAAGAGTGTATGTCATAAGAATCCATGGCATACGAGCGTGTGGTGTAAGAGTGTGTGGTGTAAGAGCAAGTGACATATGTGGGTGTGGCATACATTTGTTTGGCATAAGAGAGTGTGGTATAAGAGCCTGTGGCATTAGAGCATGTCGATTAAGAGCATGTAGTTCAAGTATGTGTGGCCCAAGGAATCTGCGAAACTCAAAGGATCATCTGCTCACAGAACTCACTGGAGCTGCCATACATGCACAGTACAGACGGAGGGACAACATGATTATGTGAAACGAAAAACACTGTCAATTTTTGAAAAACACACACCATTCTTATAGAAATTGTCCCACAATGATTTTGGAGTGTAGAAATCAAGGGAGAAAGACGAAACATTTCGACAGCTCATGAGGATGGGAAGCCTTAGGAATAACAAGCCAAAAGAAATAAGACAAATTAGGAAATGAGGATATGCAATTGTCAAGCAACCCACATTCATATTAAGAAGATGGCACGATCTAAGGAGATCAGAGAGGTTTCTAATCTACAATGACAAGGTTGCAATTCACTGACAACTTTAGCTATGATGATGGCTGAGAAGTCAAAATTGAATATAGATAGAAAATTGAATAAGTATTTAGAAACATACTCCCCTGAAGTTTGTTCAGCAATACAAGCATCATAGAAAGGAAACATTCTGGCTAATTTGTTAATACAGATTTCAAGGATATTAGACATTAGGGGGCTGATTCATGGAATTATTTGCGCCAAAAAACGGATTTCTGGGCCATTCTGCCCGCAAATCCCTGTTTAACAAATGGGGATTTGCGGGCAGAATGGCGCACAAATCCCCGTTTTTCAGTGCAAATAATTCCATGAATCAGCCCCTAAGTAATTACTCCCATATTTTGTAGCTATGCCCCCATTTAAGACTTCTATGTGTTGTTTTCACATTGACTGTTGAGTTGTTTGCAATACATTGCCTTCTGTAGTACACTTTTTTGTTCAGTAATTTCTGTATATTTCAATTTTCTTCAACACTGTTTAGTGAGACATGTATGAATTGGTGATAGCATAGTCATGAGTTATACCTCTTAAATAATGTGCATTTTAATAAATATGTATAAATACAAAATGTTGTGATTAAATATCAGTGAATATCAAGTTGTTGAGCGATTTACCTTCCTTTGATGTTTGTCGAATCACTTGTCTTCTCTTTACTCTACAAACTCTGTAATTTACGTTGCTCTTTGACCCCAGCTACCTTTCTCTTTAGGGCTAAGGTGCACACAGGGAACCTCCACTTCCATGGTGCAATCTGGGAAATCTGTGGGAAGCATTTTCTATTCTGCTTCTGAACGCTGCACTGGTGACATCCCCATAACCACCTCTTTTGGTATTGTTTTATTTTCTGAAGTGTTCATGATTTTGGCGGCCTTGCTGTATACTGATGACCAAATACCCTCCCGTCCCCTGCATCCACCTACGTGCACCCTTAGTAAGGAGGACGTGACCAGGAAAACAGCAGACTAGAAGTCACAGTGTTAGGGCCCGCTACCTACTATGAGTTGTTTACTAAGGCAGCAGGCACCATCGGTTGAAAAAGAACTCCAACACAAAAAGTGAACAAAAGATGAGGCAGACAAAGGAGAACGCATGAACTGAGACAACAACACCTGTATATGATGCACATGTCACGATGTCAGATACAGACATTTGGACAACAAATCCATCACAGGAACCCCGCTGAGGGCCAGAAGCCGCTTATACAATGCACTGGCTTTGGGAAGAGAAGGGGGAGGGCAGGTATTCTAAAGCAGAGATGTCAAGTCGAGGACTTCTCTCCAGATGGCCCACATTGCATATGTTTCTACAGACTCGGTGAGATTCGCTTCTTTATTCTGGTTTATCACTATCTATTCCCCGGCCATCATTCAAACTCTGTTTCAAATGGATCGAGTCTGCAAAGTGCTTCCATTTCCCTAAGGAGGGGGATGTATTTCTTTTTTCTTTTACTTAAGAGGCCAGCAGGAGCCAATTATTAAGGACAAAAACAAATGTTGGTCATCATAATGACAATCATAGTGTTTTTGATCTGAGACTTAATTAAAGATTTTATATTGTCGTGTTCTGTTTTATCCAGAAAAATAGGTAACTGTTTTAATTCACTATCTTTTAATCTTCTATAAAGCTGCGTTCAAAGTTCACATTTAACATAACCGGCTATAAAAACAGGTTTGATAAAATCTGCCTGGCTTCAGGTTGGCATTTGTACACATGGATATGTCCCCGGGCCTACGAAGAGAATAGATGCTTTGACTAGCAGGAGAGTGACGGAATGCTGAAAGGGAAATTATTCAGAAAGGCAGCCAACAATGCTAATTGGTAGCTAGTGCAGACAGCCATTGGGTTAACCATTTGGTAAATACAAAGTGACCAACATGAATGCACATGTAACAGGTTAATTACTAGGGTGGAGGAGTACTCCAGTCCTCTGGCTTCTCACATTTCTGGGGAAATCACTTTAAATTCATATCACGAACAGTCAAGTGGTAAACCTCTGCCACCCGCACCCCCCTAAACGTTCTGCCTCACGACCGGTCACAGCTACTCGCACACACTAAAAGGAGATAGTGAATGTGTGAGCAAGAAAAGCCTTTTCTAAATACAGCAGTGGGTGTGCCTTTATCCTACAAATAAATAATGAAATAAATACATAAATACATACAGTGAAGCACCTGTAGTTATTAGCAAACCATTCCAAGCATAATCTCATCATCATATTGCATGTGCATAAGAGAAATATTGCAATCACAAGTTCGTTCACTCCAGGGATCCTACAATCACACACAGAAGTGCAGGGTGCAAAAATGCCATGCCGTTTTACAATACAATCTGGTCCCATGCTGGAATGCCAACGTCCACTTGTTCCTTTCATTGAATTGTCACATTGCAGTATTGCGATGTTGCAGACTGACTGCCCAGGACCTTTTGACCCTGAATAGAGTTGTTTCTTCCGATTGTGACGTCACCTCGTATGCGTGCTGGTTAGTATGCTTCCCTTTATAATTATCCCAGAGACTGATAGATTTGCGTCATCTGTGTAAGTTGCTGACATAGGGTCCTTTCCTTACTTCTAGTACTGCGTGTGGCTTATCTCTTTAGTATTGCCACCTGGGGTGTCCCTCTCTGTTTCATTTCGGAGAGTGCTCCAGTGACCTCACAATTGGAACAAACAACTCTATTCAGGGTCAAGAGGACCTGGCCATTTGGTCTAAAATGTCACAATAGTACCCAGGTAAGTGGGGAGAAAACTTGCAACTAACATTGTAGGCCAGTTCAAGACCTTGGAGCAACAAAATATCTAAAAACTGGTCTTAATGGACAGCAACTCCAAATGGGTAGGGTTGGGCGTTGTGCAGGATACAGTAAAGACAATGAAAGTAGTTACATTTCTTAACACTATATTTGATAGAGAAGGTATTCCCGAAGAAATGATCACTGGTAATGGAGTACATTCTTAAAACACCATGGTATTAAACATGTGACCACAGCCTTATATCACTAAGCCTGCAATGAGTTAGTTGAGCGAATGGATCGCTTCAGAAAGGGTTCAGTACTGCTAGTGATAGCAAGCTCTCTACCATGGAGAGAATTACTCAAAGAAACTTGAAATGCTTAAAGCGACACTCCGCACTCATTTGCCGAAGTAGACCCATGTAGACCCAAGTAGGCCCATGTGAGGGGTAGAGATGCATGTAATCATTGGTCTTCCTCATGAAGGTTAGCGATGCATGTAATCGTTTTAGCCCTCAATGGGTGAACAAGAAAAAAACGGAGAAGGTCAACATGGAAGGTCTAATGAAAAATGCCAGAAACACCAAATGAAATACAAACAATACTATGAGCATAGGAATGCAATCACCTCGCAGGAGAATGCATGCGAGTCAACCATCCTGGCTGTGTGTTCTAGGCACTATCTAGGTTCAGGTTGCCTTAATGTGCCACGAGATCAAACAGCAAACATACAGAACCATGAACAATAGTCTTTGGATGACGTGATGAAAGTGAAGAAAAGTCAAAATAATGCATGAGAATATCAAAGCATTATTGAAATTTGACCCCAAGAAGAGCAGAAAGATCAGTTCACAAAGGCAATGGGTTACCAGAGAAAGGCGATACAATAACTGTGAATCAAATGCATTTCAGAAGGAACTGAGTGTTGATGCTGAATATTAGGAGAGGCTATATGGGCCTCATTATACGTAGGGCGGTCTGGAAATAAGGGTACCGGTATCAACATGCCAGCGACCTTTCCGGATTGCCATACTACAGCAATACCAGCATGGTTGTCACTGACGCACCGGCACCGTTAGCAATGGTTCTGGTGCTTCAGTGACCCCATTTCCATGAAGCCCTATCGAACTCCATGAAAATGTGGATTTACATTTACCGCCGCCTGCCATTATATCCCGGTGACACCAGGAAGTCAGGCAGCAGTAACAATGTTACGGGGTTGCCGGTAACCCGCTGCCTACCGTAGTTTTACCAGCAGCCCCGTAATGAGCCCTATTATTAAAACAACTGCAAATCTTATATATCAACACTACATTGCATGATCTTCCCCCTGTTGACTCTTTATTCCCTCGACATTTCCGTTTTCCAGCTTTGTTCTGTTAATATTCCTGCAAAGGGAGATATTGTATAATACAATCTGCTCCCATGTTGAAACCAACCAACATACATTATGAGCTGGGTTCCAGAACATTATCATAGTCTAAGAATGTTATGAGTCAAAAGAGTCATTTGCTGGATTATCATAAGAAGCAGCTTCGCCGGTGGGGTCCTCCAATAAAGCGCAATTTACCAAGTATTGGTTCCTCTCTTCATTAATTTCTGCTGTGCAGGCAAGTGGGTCGGGTTAGCAAACATGATGTGGGAGAGCTAAGGTGAGAGGTGGAAGAGATCCTCGGAGCAGGGACAGCTGTTCAGGGGACCCTTGAAATAGAGACTGACACAGCGGCATGGGGGAGACCAGCCTTGAGACAGTGGCAAATACAGGGCAGAGTGGTATGGGCGATATGCAGACACAGGTCAAATCACAGTAATGGCAACCTCCATTGGCAAATGTGCCTATCATAATTTTGCAAAACAAATTCACGGTATACCTCCTCATTTAATGAGAAACATTAGTCTGGGCCCTCCCAAGGAAGGGCACCAGTCCCATTGTCTACATGTGAAATCATGGCAGAGCCCATACCAGGAGGAACATGGACTCCAATGGTTTCCACCCCACGTCTCATTGCCTTCCAAAATCAAGGGGTCTCTTGCTGGAGCCTATCTTTATCCATAAATAGCACCCGATAGTGGACTATAAAAGGTTCTCTGCATGTTTGCTGAAACCCTTCAACAAGCTACACTTCAGCCTTGCCTTTGGAACCCTAGTCACCATGTCTCCCCAAAGTCCATCACAGTAACTTAACTGCTCCGCTGACTGCCACGTGCCTCACTCACTCCCACTGGTATTACAGGGATGCTTCCAGCTCCACTGTCCTCTTAAATGAGCTTACTTTGCACCAGATGTTCAAAAACAGTAACATCTTAAGTACTGTTCTTCTGTGCTTGTCATGCTCTCCGTCCTCTCACACCGACCATCACACTTCCACACTCAATTACTTAGATTAGCATTGTCTTACTCACATATTCAACACTCACCTCATACTGCTCTCTCACTCTTATCTCTAATTAGTTTCTTCAATGTTCACCACCACACACCCTATCTCACTCACACTCTCTTCACCACTCTTTGCACAATTCTCATTTTCACTCTCCACCACAGCCCTCACAATGACTTTCCGCACCACTCTTGCATCACTTTAATGACCACTTGAGCAAGGTGTCTCGGCTCACTTTCATGTGGTATTTGAGACCAGTTCCTGGCTAACTGGCAACCACCTTTACTTTCATTGTACCAGGGGCACCAAATAGGTCCTAATTTCTTTGCTGGAACACCATTGAATGCTTTCCAACAGAACAACATAGATGCCTTTGACTTGCTTTACCTCTCAGTGACTTTCAACACTGTTGTCCATTCCAACTAACAGGCTGCCAGCTCTGTGGGTGCTCTATTCTGTCCCGTTTCTCCCCTAGTCTCTGTGCCGGAACATGGATGTTCTCCCTTCCACACTCTTTCAAGGTGCACACATTTCCCCGTTCCCTATCAAGGCTTGTCCCTTCACATCTTCTCTATCTCACCTGTGTGCAAACCCTCTGGCACAAACTGAACAGGGACAAGAGCAATGTTATGAGCTTCAACTACACCTCTGTTATGTTGAAATGGTATTTCTGGCCTTGCTGATTTGAACTCCTGCTCTGCCCCGAGTAGTGAGGTCAAAAGCCTATGTTTTCATCTCAGGGTTAATCTCTGTTTAGCACCCAAGGGAAAAAGGGTAGGCAGCTCCTGCTTCTTCCATCCCTTACCTGACTTGTCCAACTTGCAGACTTCGTTGAATCTAGATTGACATTACACCCCCTAATGATGCTACATAATTGCAACCACTTTACCCCACATGTGGGATCCCTATGTTGGCTAGCTGATATCAAGAGACTACAGATCAACTCTGCAGCCTGCATCAGGCACACCACAAATAATGGTCGTCCAATTCAGTTCATTACCCATCGGTGAGACTACTACATCTATCCATCAGACCTCTGCATATCCCATGTTTCAGCAAAATCAGGGAAAGTGGTCCTGCTGTCTACATCCTTATTGCTCGCCTTGAAAACTCCTTGACACAGGCCACCAGGAACGTGCATTCAGTAAAGTCAGGAAGACCTGTCTTTCCTTGCTGAAGCTCCTCTATTGTGCTTAATCTCCCTTCCCTTTTCCTTCCTCCCACCCAACCACAGAGTTTAACATCAAGAGGCCACCTGACCTAAGTGGTGTACATTGGGAACAATACATGTTCTTCGTACATAATACTACTCACTCCCAATCTCACCACCATCTCTCATTCTTTCCACCTTCCATACCACCAGTCTGGGTCTGGAGGATAGCTCAGCAGCAACCCGTTTTGCCTATCATTGCAACTGCCACTAGTATAATCCACTACTGTTCTCACAATCACACACTCCAGCTGTTAACTCCACTCCCACCAACACTCACCCACCCATGAAGGATTAGAGTCCCAGGCCAATCCTTCTTAAAGCTTGCTTCTTTTCCATGGAAAACTGTACAGGACATCACCGGGACAGTGGGTGGAGGATTGTGAACTTGGAAACCCTGCAAATCCTGATTGAACTTTTCATTAAGGCAACACCTTGCTTCCTCTCTCACCCTTTTACACTTAAAGGCAGCCAACATTCACCATGACCTTGTACCTGCTTGCAGTGCAGATTTATGTTTGTGGCATACCTTGCTAGAAAATCATAACTACTTTCAAAATAACCCACATACTGGGTGTTACTTCTTGGTACACAATGTCGACAATACCAATATTTGACTATTATGAAGAGAGTATCAAGAACTATGGGTTTTTTTCAGTTTAAAGATTTTATTAGATAAATTGGGTATACAAGGCATACAATACATACACAATATATTTATGATATGTGGCATATGGAGAGAGAAGGCATAAAATACAATAGATACTCCATGCACATATAAACCAAGTATACACATATACTATTATATGAAGAAGATAAGAGCTTTTAAATAAAGTGGGAAAAAACTGTGAAACAGACACGACAAGACAAGACATATGGGACAGGACATACACAAGGGGGGTAGTAGGGGAAGTGCAGGAACAATCATAAAATGGTAATGCTTCATAGGGTATTAATGGGGGTCAGCATTGGAAAGGAAATCTAGAAAGGGCTGCCATTTCAGCTGATGTTTACAAAGTAGGTCAGGAGAGGAGGCATTGCAGATTTCTAATCTGTGGATGTTACAAATAGAATTCCACCAATGATTATAATGAATGCTATTCAATTTTTCCAGCTAGCAGTGATGGTTTGGATTGCAATCATCAAACAAAGATCAAACAAATAGCTGGCATATTTGTTAATAGCGATATTCTGTATAAAAGAACTACCAAAGATAAGGAAATCAAAACCAAAATCTTGGTGAAAATTGAAAATACATTTGATAGTTCCAAAACTGTTTGACATACTGACACTCTATAATTATATGTTTGAAAAACCACTGTGAAGGTGATGAATAATTGGAGTAGTAGATGTTAGCAGTAGGGTTTTATAAAGCATAGATGCAGTAATATCAAAGTTAAGCAAATGTAATAGTCTCTGAGCGTTCAGGTTGTTGGAATTATACATTAAAATCTCGTAGTTCTCCACAATTGCAGCGATAGTATCTAGATACTGTTTCAAGAAAGAAATAGGCATGTGGAACTTATTAGCAAATTCATTAAAGGTAATAGGAATACCCTGTAGGAAAAACTGATTGCAAAATGTAATGCCTCTGGAGAGCCATGGTTTCCAACAGATAGATTTTCCTTTAATTTTAATCAGGGTATTAAGCCAAATGAAAGGAGAGGTGAACAAGGACTGTTTCACTGAGAAAGGGACCATATATAATCTGAGAAAATGTGCATATTAGCGAATACAAGAGTATTTAGTAAATTTGTTTTTACGTTTAATGAGGTAAAGATCTGCGAGGGAAATCGGGGAAACCATAGCTCTTTCCGAGAGTACCCAATTAGGTGCTAAGGTTGACTCTTCATGAGTAAACCACAGCTGCATTTGCCACAGACCAAAAGCCATGTGATATTTTTTGAAGTCAGGGAATCCAACACCACTGTGAATGCAGGATTTTTTTAAATTAATTTGCTGAGCACATTTCTGGGTCTCTTTTTCCCCCTTAGGAATTTGGTTAGGGAAGTATCAATGGATTTAAAAAAAGAAGAAGAAAGGTGAATTGGTAACATGTAAAGAAGATATAGAATAATGGGGGAAGTCATCATTTTAATAGATTCTAGACGACCCCACCAGGAAAGGTAGAGAGAAGACCACAACGATACTAGCTCCTTAACTTGATCTAACAGGACTTCCGAATTTTGTTTTCGAAAATTATTACTGGATGCTGAAATGTGAATGCCTAAGTAGTTGAACCCTTTGGGACACCATTTCATGCCTAAGGTAAGAATATGATGTGATGTTTAATGTACATTGAGGGGGAGAATCTCAGACTTGTCTGTATTTAGCTTGTAGCTCAATGCTTTGGAAAATCTTAAATTAATATTATCTAGTAGATGTTGAGCACCTTGCTCTGGGTTTTTTAAAAATAAAAGCGTGTCATCGGCATACGCAGCAGTTTTAATATGTAGCTGTCCACATTGAATTCCTAGAATGTTATAATTTTGTCTTATTGCTTCTAAGAAGGGTTCTAGCTCTAAGACGAAAATAATTAGAGAGAGGGGGCATCCCTGACGTGTCCCTCTAGATAAGGGGAAGTAGGAAGACATTTGTCCATTAACAAAGATTGCAGTCTTAGGTTTAGAATAGAGGGCACTAATTATTGAAAGAAAATGGGTGCCAAAGACATGACATTTAAGATCTTCAAACATATAATCTAATTCTACATTGTCGAAGGCTTTTTCTGCATCAAGAGCAACAGCAGCATGGGGATCTTTCGAATTATGTATTAAATCTATGATATCCAGTAAAAGTCTAATGTTGGAGGAAGACACTCTGCCCTTCACATATCCAATGAGTTCATGCTTGAGTAAATTGGGTAAGAAGGGGAGAAGTCTATTGGCTAAGATCTTGGTGAAGATTTTACAATCAGTATTAATAAGAAAAATAGGACAGTAGTTTTGGGAAAGTTCAGGATCTTTATTGGGTTTAGGGAATACAATGAGCATGGCTTCTAGAAAAGTACCCTGAGACATATTTTCCGAGATGAAATGGGAGTACAGTTTATTGAGTTTAGGAACTAATAGATTGGAACAATTGGTGAAAAAGTCAATAGGGAAGCCATCCGGTCCAGGGGACTTACCTTTCTTAAGAATTTTAATAGCTAGATGTATTTCAGATGGGATTATTGGAACATTAAGCGATTGAAGATCTGTTTGGGGATAAGAATTGTGGGGAATATTATGTAGAAAGTCATTGACATGAGTATTATTTATAGAGTTGTACAAAGCAGAGTAAAATTTAGAGAAAGCTTGGATAATCAGCTTGGATAATCTCCTTATCTGAGAATTTCCTATTCCCTAAACAATCCTTAATAACTACAATCTTATCTTTTTCTTTTTTGAGTTTAAGGTATGATGCCAAAGATTTACTAGTTTTATTCTAGAATTGATAAATCTTTGCCTTATATTTTAGCAGGTTGGCACACAAATATTGCATAAGGATTTTATATATTGGAATCTTATTTTCAGAATGTCTTTAAGAATAGAGGCATAGTTTGTACAGACAAATAGAGTTTCCAGGGGTTTAAGCTGTCTGAGTATGGAGTCCGATTCCTGTTTTAGTTTTTTCTTTTTGTTAGCAACAAAGGATATGATATGACCCCTGAGAACCGCTTTATAGCAGTAACAATTATTGGTAATGGATGTATCCTGATTTTTGTTCTCTTCAAAAAAGTTGTTATGCTGCTGTGCAATTAAAGGTGCAAAAGATTAATCGCTCAACAGATTAGCATTTACTCTCCATCAATTGAAATTATGGGAATTCAGTGGAGATGCAAGTTGTATGTAGACTGGGGCATGATCCGAGATTGATATGGATTCTATCTGGGCAGTAAGAAGGAGATTAACCATAGAATTGGGGATGAAAATGTAATCAAGTCGCGAGAAGGAATTGTGGGTAGTGGAGTAGAAGATGAATTTGGAGACAGTAGGGTGAGTAATGCACCATGCGTCACTAATGCCTAACTCTGAGACAAAATTGGTAAATTGTGTGTGAGAGGTGGTGATCATGAATCGCACATTAGATTTCCTGTCAAGGAAAGGGTCCATAACCTGGTCACAAGCTCCTCTGGCATTCAGTTTGCAGATGTTGCATTGAAGCACGTGATTCCTGAGTTGCCACCAAAAGGAAGGGTCTGCAGAAATTGAGCTGTATATGTTCAGGATCGTATATTCTTTAGATTCCACTACGATCTTGAGAAGTACCCATCTTCCTAAATCATCAGACTCATTGGATAACACTTGCATTTAAAGGCTTTATTAATAAGTGTAATAACATAATTGTTTTACCATTTGCAGCACTTGAGAAGACCTGACCCACCCAGTGACGCCTATGCTTAGTTTCTTCTCCATTTGAGAGATCTGATTCCCAAAATACAGGCAATTGAAGGCTTCATTATATTAAGATGATATAACACTTTTTGTCTCTTGATAGGATTGTGTAATCCTTTAACATTCCAAGAGATTATGTTAAGGGGCATAGGTACGGAGGATTTGAACAGAGACTACACAGAGCATATGTAAAAAGAGGTATTTACATATAAAGCAAATCATACTATGCAAATGTGATGGAGCATTAGAGCATATCAATGTAAGATAGATAAATATAACCTGCAAAACGAATGGAGACATGAAAGGAGTGAAACATAAGGGAGAGGGTGGGATGAACAGTGAGAACATGAAATTTGGTAATAATGGAACATGACAAAAGACTTTGGGCCTCATTACTAGGTGGGTGGTAAGAGATTACTGGCACTGGTAAGGGCACCGGTGCCGGTAATCCCATACCACCCTACTACGAGTTCCCTTTGCGGGTCCTCCCTTAACGCCTGGTTTTTCCAATTAGTGGTACCGTTATTAGCACCTTCCCCATTCCCATTGATCCCTATGGGGGCTCAAATGGGAATGGGAAAGGGCCCTGGTGAATGGGGAATTACCGGTCCCGTCAACCTTGGAATGGGCCGGTAATAGCTCCATTCACCAAGGCAGAGTCGGTAAGGTTCTGGAGGCAGCCATGGCACTAATAGCGCCATGGTTACCTCCAACCTCATAATGAGGCCCTATAGATAGAACTGTAGCTAACAGGAACCAGCCAGAACAATCCATGTTAAAGATATGATGCAATGGGGGAGAAGAGTCAGTAGATGTCAGGGTACCAGAAGTGCCAGGCAGAAGTACAGACTGCTCAGCGTGCGAGGGGATAGTGTTTTGCCCTACAGAAGGCTTCTTCATCCTTTCCATAGGAAGAAGCCTTCCAGGACCACATTTCCCAGCACACCCGGCGGCAAGAACTACACTTCTCAAGCCACATGGGGTGTGGCGAGCCGGCGCGCATGCGCGATGCTCCGAGCACGGGGCTTGTGCTCAGAACTTCATCGTGAGCAGTCGCATCTTCCGGAGCTCCAGCCTGAGGGGATTACGCGAGGGGCCACGCCCCACGGACCTTTCAGCCAGGCCCCTCGAGGCTCTCAGATAAGTGACGCATGTATGCCCAGCTGTGGGAGAGAGAGTTAATGGGGAATCACGCGCAGGGGGTTAACGCCCACACTCTTAAGCCCCCCCTGCATATGGCTAAGTTAAGTTCTGTGCACAGTTGCACTGGATGACATTTAATTCAGAAAGCAACGTTATTGTTTGAGTTTTCACATTAACCCATACGAGTGTGAACTAACGGCGCTTGCAGTTTATCGTAGGCCACGTGCGGCTCCCGCATGTCACGCCCAGAACCTCAAAACAATGCCGGAGCGTCTTTAACCATGTGCGGTTCTTTTTAAACGCACGGGTTGACGACCAGGAAACATAGCCGGCTCAAAACAGTACCTGTTGAGGCGTGAGGACGCTTCAACCTTATGAGCCCTATTCCGATGTGAGAGTCAGGGGGGAATCAAGACACGGCAGGGGCCCCGCGTGGCTTACACACTAACTTCGTGTTCCAAAGAATGGGACAATGTGCATGCATGAGTGAAATGGTGCTGTGTCGCTGTAATTCAGAGCTATAGGGAGCATCGCCTAATTCTTGCTCTTTTTACAGCGATTGATCGCTTCTGATACCGACCGGACCTGGAGTGCGCAGGCAGGTGGCCAGCACTCACACCCAGAGTTAAGTGCCCAATTGTTTTGTTTATTTGGAGTCACTCCCCAAATGGGTGTGGCAATGCATGGATGTATGTAATGTCATAATTTGGTTTTGAATGTTTTTTCCCTATGTTTCCCGTGTCCTATCCAATACTTTATCCTGCAACCTCAATCCGGTGTTCCTACTTCCCGTACCTATCCAACCAGCGTTCCCTAACCCTCTTTCCCCGCTGGGGTTGCGGATGTCTGCGTAAGCTTTCGCTTGCAGGCGCCAAAACCTTGGAGGGGGTGGTTGGTTCGTGCCACTCCTGCGCCTGGACTCCTGGAGCCCTGATAATAGCACAAGCCCACGTGTGACAGGCGCCCGAGTGGCACGACCCATCCCCACTATGGAAGAGCTTACTAAAGTGTTACAGGATTTGCAGGCCGAGTTAGCCGCCTCTAGACAGGATTATGCGACCTTGGCTGCTCAGGTGCGCAGCCTTAGTGCTCAGGCGGCCCCCCTGCCCAGTGGAGGAATACCAGCCCCGACCCCAGTGCAGGTTCATGTCACTCCTGAATCTGTGGTTCCCTTGGCCCCTCCGGAGAGGTATTCAGGAGACCCCCATAAGTTTCAGACATTTATTACACAATGTAGGCTACATTTCCTCACTAAGCCTGCAGCCTTTCGCTCTGTACAGGCACGAACAGCCTTCGTGATTTCTTATCTTAGTGGTGATGCGGCGGCATGGGCAAACCCGTTGATACAACGGGATGATGGCATCCTATATGATTGGGACGAGTTTTTGGCTGAATTTGAAAAAATATTCAATCGAAGAGCTGCAGCATTGTGTAGGGACCGAGAGCTATTAACCTTACGACCAGGCAACAGGGAGCTGATCACGTACGTGACTCAGTTCAATCGTCTGGTGGCTGAGGCTGATTGGCCTAGGGAAAAAAGGATGTCCCTTTTTTACCAGGGTTTGCGGGATGAATTAAAGGACTTAATCGCCCAGGTGGACCCACAACCCATTAGCTGCCCAGCTCTGCGGTTGGATCACCGTCAGGCAGAGCGACGGGGAGATAAGCGACGCGGGGATTTACGCCCGTTCGCCCGTCTAGACCAGTCACGCTCAGCTCGAACACCCGAGAAAGCGAGTGGGGAAGAGCCCATGCAGATTGGTGCTGCCCAGGGACCCCTTGTTAAGGAAGAAAGAGATCGCCGACGAAAGGAGGGTCTTTGCATGTATTGCGGAACCTCTGGACACTTTGTCCGAGAATGTCCCTCGAAACCCAGGGTGCAGGGAAACGCGTCAGCTCGACAGTAAGGGTCATACAGTCGAGCCAGGATGTTTTAATGGCCCCAAGGAACAACAGTACAAGTAACACACCACATATTTCTCTGCAAGGGTGCTTGAGTTTTCTAGATCAAGAAACCCAGGTTACGCTGTTTCTGGACTCAGGAGCAACTGGTAATTTCATAGACATAGCTTATGCTGCCAAATTAAACATATCGGTATGCCGAAGGGAAAATCCAGAGGCAGTACGTGCAGTAGATGGCACAGTCCTAAGTTCCGGGCCCATAACCCATAGAACCCAAGTGCTGGAACTGCGTTGCTCGGGAACTCATCTCGAGAAGGTGCAATTTGACCTTATAGCTGCGCCACAGTTTCGCCTAATCTTGGGGCTTCCCTGGCTCAGGAAGCATGACCCACAGGTGTCCTGGTCAACAGGCACAGTTACCTTTTCATCAGACTATTGTCAAAAAGGTTGTATAGTTCCTCGGAACGATCATGACTCCCCTCCACGGCCCGTTATAATGCTGACGGAGATGCAAGACCTCCAGCGTTTGCCCACAGAATACCATGGGTTCAAGGACGTGTTTGACAAGCAAGCAGCTGAGACATTACCACCACATAGGTCTTTCGATTGCCGTATAGATCTGGAACCCGGGGCAGTACTCCCGTCTAGCCGTATCTACGCCCTTACCGAGGCGGAAACGGCCCACCTTAAAAAATACATCGATGATAACCTACGCAGTGGGTTTATTAGGCATTCCAACTCGCCAGTCTCGTCACCGCTCTTTTTTGTCCCCAAAAAGTCTGGTGAATTAAGAACTTGTATCGACTATCGCGGGGTTAACAGCATCACAATAAAAAATCGATACCCACTACCCCTAATACCAGTTTTATTAGATCAGGTGCGAGACGCCACAGTCTACACTAAACTGGATCTAAGAGGGGCTTACCACTTGGTGCGAGTCAGAGCTGGGGACGAGTGGAAAACGGCTTTTCGAACGAAATTTGGTTTATACGAATACCAAGTAATGCCGTTTGGTCTCTGTAACGCCCCTGCAGCCTTCCAACACTTCCTTGACGAAGTACTTCGTGAGTATCTTGATGTATTCGCTGTCGTGTACATAGACGACATCTTGATTTACTCACGAAATATGCAAGAGCATGTTCAGCATGTGAAGGCAATTTTACAACGCCTTAGAGAGTACAACTTGTTCGCCAAGCTTGAAAAGTGCGAATTTCACTGCACCACAGTTGAATTCCTTGGGTACTTTTTGACCCCGTCAGGAGTACAAATGGACAAAAGAAAGGTTCAAGCAATCTTGGGTTGGCCAGCACCCACTTCCGTGAAGGAAGTGCAGGCCTTTCTTGGCTTTGCTAATTTCTATCGGCGGTTCATTAAAAATTTCTCAGAACTGGTAACCCCAATAACTACGCTATTACGGAAGGGTCGAGCATTTCGTTGGGACGAATCTGCCGAGCGTGGCTTTCAACAACTCAAGTCGGCATTCACGTCTGCACCAGTGTTAAGGCATCCAGATCTGTCAATACCATTCGTGATAGAAACAGACGCGTCTAGTTATGCTCTGGGAGCAATCCTCTCCCAGGGTGATCCTAAAACTGGCCTTCTACACCCAGTAGCCTACTATTCCAGGAAGCTGCTCTCGGCAGAAACAAACTATACCATAGCCGACAGGGAGCTGTTGGCAGTGAAGTCTGCCTTTGCAGAATGGAGGCATTATCTGTTAGGGGCCCGTCAGAAAATAACCGTCATGACTGACCACCGCAATTTGCAGTTTATAAAAACCGCTAAGACACTCAGCCACCGCCAATTACGGTGGGCTCTGTTCTTTGCCGATTACGACTTCCTTATCACGTATCGGCCTGAGACCGACAATCGTAAAGCTGATATCTTGTCTCGGTATCCCGAGCCTGAGGAGAAGCAAGTGAGTGAGACCCGACCAATAATACCCCCACACCAGATTATAGGCGTGGTTGGTAGACCCAACATCTTTGAGGATGTGCTAGAAAATATGTCAGCTTCAGAGTTAGAAGAATGGAGCACTAGAGGGCCCAAACATACTATTGTGAATGGCCTTCCCTATTATGAAAAGGCTTTGTATTTGCCCACGTCAAAGTTGCGGACCGAGGTAATGCAGTGGTGTCATGATTCCACACTAGCTGGACATCCAGGTATAGCAAAAACCCAAAGAAATGTAGCGCGACATTTTTGGTGGCCCACTATGTTGCGAGATACTCGAGTTTACGTATCTGATTGTGACACATGCAGTCGACAAAAGGCTGGCCATCAAAAACCGGCAGGATTACTGCAACCCTTACCCACGCCATCAGCTCCGTGGCACACCGTAACAATGGATCTAATTGTGGATTTACCACCAGTGGATAAACATACTTCGATCCTAGTCATTGTAGATTCCCTCACTAAGATGGGTCACTTTGTCCCTTGCAAGGGCGTGCCCACTGCGGGGGAGGTAGCTGAGTTATTCCTTAATAATGTAGTACGTCTACATGGTCTTCCCTCTCATGTTATTACAGATAGGGGACCTCAGTTTACATCCCGATTCTGGCGGGCATTCTGCAAACTGATCAATATGGAAGTCAGCCTGTCGTCTGGGTACCATCCTGAGACCGATGGGCAGACTGAGAAGGTCAACCAAGGTCTAGAGCAATATTTGCGCTGTTATGCCACCACTGCCGAAACTTCCTGGGTGCAATATGTCTGGTTGGCCGAGATTGCCTACAACAATTCTGTGCACAGCTCAACAAAGTATACGCCGTTTTTTGGCATGTACGGTTATCATCCACGGACCATGCCCATGTCGCCGATAGCCCCTTCATTAGATTTACCCACGCTTGTAGGACGGCATGCACACGTGAAACAAGTATGGGGAGATATACAGCACAACCTACAACAGGCCAAAGAGACCTATAAATCTTATGCGGATAAGAAAAGACGCCCTAGTCCCGTTTACCACCAGGGGGATCGGGTATGGTTGTCCACCCAGCATATACGTTTACAGGGTCCTCGTAAATTACAGCCCCGATATCTTGGGCCTTTTACGATCACTGAAATAATAAATCCGGTGGCTGTTCGTTTAGCCTTGCCAACTCAAATGAAAATCCATCCCACGTTTCATGTGTCTTTACTCAAACCAGCTAGACCCACTATTCGCACTAAGAAACCACCACCCGTGTTGGTGCAGGGTCACCCCGAATATGAGGTGCAAGCTATCTTGAACTCACGTCTGCGAAGGGATGGCCAGGTGTATTATTTGGTAGAGTGGGTTGGGTATGGGCCTGAGGACCGCTCCTGGGAACCAACTTGTAATGTCCATGCTCCGAAACTTGTGAAACTCTTTCAGGCTGCTTATCCGGGGAAACCCAATCCTCAAACCCTTCGGAAAGGGGGGGAGTACTGTCAGGGTACCAGAAGTGCCAGGCAGAAGTACAGACTGCCCAGCGTGCGAGGGGATAGTGTTTTGCCCTACAGAAGGCTTCTTCATCCTTTCCATAGGAAGAAGCCTTCCAGGACCACATTTCCCAGCACACCCGGCGGCAAGAACTACACTTCTCAAGCCACATGGGGTGTGGCGAGCCGGCGCGCATGCGCAAAGCTCCGAGCACGGGGCTTGTGCTCAGAACTTCATCGTGAGCAGTCGCATCTTCCGGAGCTCCAGCCTGAGGGGATTACGCGAGGGGCCACGCCCCACGGACCTTTCAGCCAGGCCCCTCGAGGCTCTCAGATAAGTGACGCATGTATGCCCAGCTGTGGGAGAGAGAGTTAATGGGGAATCACGCGCAGGGGGTTAACGCCCACACTCTTAAGCCCCCCCCTGCATATGGCTAAGTTAAGTTCTGTGCACAGTTGCACTGGATGACATTTAATTCAGAAAGCAACGTTATTGTTTGAGTTTTCACATTAACCCATACGAGTGTGAACTAACGGCGCTTGCAGTTTATCGTAGGCCACGTGCGGCTCCCGCATGTCACGCCCAGAACCCCAAAACAATGCCGGAGCGTCTTTAACCATGTGCGGTTCTTTTTAAACGCACGGGTTGACGACCAGGAAACATAGCCGGCTCAAAACAGTACCTGTTGAGGCGTGAGGACGCTTCAACCTTATGAGCCCTATTCCGATGTGAGAGTCAGGGGGGAATCAAGACACGGCAGGGGCCCCGCGTGGCTTACACACTAACTTCGTGTTCCAAAGAATGGGACAATGTGCATGCATGAGTGAAATGGTGCTGTGTCGCTGTAATTCAGAGCTATAGGGAGCATCGCCTAATTCTTGCTCTTTTTACAGCGATTGATCGCTTCTGATACCGACCGGACCTGGAGTGCGCAGGCATGTGGCCAGCACTCACACCCAGAATTAAGTGCCCAATTATTTTGTTTATTTGGAGTCACTCCCCAAATGGGTGTGGCAATGCATGGATGTATGTAATGTCATAATTTGGTTTTGAATGTTTTTTCCCTATGTTTCCCGTGTCCTATCCAATACTTTATCCTGCAACCTCAATCCGGTGTTCCTACTTCCCGTACCTATCCAACCAGCGTTCCCTAACCCTCTTTCCCCGCTGGGGTTGCGGATGTCTGCGTAAGCTTTCGCTTGCAGGCGCCAAAACCTTGGAGGGGGTGGTTGGTTCGTGCCACTCCTGCGCCTGGACTCCTGGAGCCCTGATAGTAGAGATGAGGCTCACCAATTCCCCGCTCCACTGGAGGAATGTCAAAATTCAATATTTAGCCCAAATGAAGATATGAAATCATTCAAGTGGGGGGTTTTGATGTGTCCATATCATTCCTTTTATGAGACTGGATATAGTGTCTTACATTCGTTGGATTCTGGAAAGTAGAGATTTGCCCATTGAGGGTGACTTTAAGAATGGCTGGATGGATAATCCCATATCTAGCATTTAACTGCCTGAGGTCAGGTCTAAAGGAGAGGAGTTATTTTCTTCTTGCCGCAGTTGCGTTGGAGACATCTTGAGAAATGAATATTTTCTTGCCTTCCCAAGCCAGCTGTTTGATTTGTTTGACTTTCTTCATAATGAGAGTGATGTGGGTATAATTCAGGAGGGCTAGTATGAGAGTTCTGGGTGGACCGGTAGAATTTCGAGCCAGATTAGTAGGACCGACTCGATGTTCTCTTTGGATGTTAAGCTGCACTGATGCCGGCAGGTCGGGATTTGAAGGTACGAAAGCTTACATCAGTTGGAGTATCCTTTTCTATGCTTTCTGGAAGGCCAACAATACATAGATTGTTTCTCCTATTTCTGTTTTCAAAATTCTCAACCTGCTGTTTTAGAGAAGTAATCGAAGTTTCCAGGTTAATACCCCTATTAGTGATGTCTACTGCACCACTAACATGCCTTTCCACCTCATTCATCCGAGATTCAAATATGGACCATTTATTGTCGAGTTGCTGCAGTTTAGCATGAGTGTCCTCCAGAAATGGTTTGAGAGCCCTTATTTCCAATAAAATGGTCTATACGAGGGATCCAACATGTCTTCTTTAGGTGTAGGAAACTCACTTTTCTGTCTCTTGAGGGTGGGAGGTGATGACAAGGATGTCTCTTTCGTCTGTCCCTTTTTAGAAGCCATTGTACTCGAAATGTATATATGAATGCAAATATGACACTTCACTGTTTTAAATTGCCTTGTAGCGGGCAATACATTATTAAGCATTAAGAGGCAAACCAGAGAAATAATCCTTGAGCCCAGCCAAATTATGAATTTGCTTGGGAGAGTGGTTAAAAGAAAATCCAAAGGTGATGAAGCAAAAGCTTTATGAGGTGGCATGAGAGAAAAAGAAAAAAAGAGCTGGTTTCCTTTAAAAAAACTGTCAGAATGTGGGGTAACCCTTCCAAAGTGGAAGATTCTGACAAGAAAATTCCAACAATAACTTAATAGGTAGGTGAAATTAGGACAAAATTGATGTTAGAAGCTCATTCGTGAAGAAAAACCTGTGTTATGAAGCAAATTTGTTACCAGCGTGAGGGGAGCTTCCCACGTCACAGATGCCGAGCAGCTGACCGGAAACGCTGGCAGCTTTCTTGACGGGATGATGCAGGCTGCAGACCCGGCCCACAAAGGCACCAAACGAGGAAATGCAGCTGAAACTGAACTGTAACAGGGAGCCACGGACCCAGAGGACATTCAGCAGCAGGAAATAGGCCACCAGAGAAAAGCGAAAATGTACGGTAAGAAAGGGGGATAAAGGCAATGTTGATCCACTGGAGCGGAGCGCCAGAGTTATGCAGCCAATCTCTGGCGGCGCCATGCCACGCCCCCCAGGAACTATGTAATTAAACAATATCTCGATGAACTGCTAAAGCTTATTCTGTTATTCCAAGCGTTCACACTTCATCAGATTATTCTGTGAAAAGCAATCTACAGGTCTAAAATATCTTTCTCATTTGTAGAAATCCTACTAATTTCCCAGCATTGCAGTGCAGTCTTTGGTGGCAGCTGAACATGAATGACCTTTGGAAAGGATTGTTGTTAAACTATGATCCTGAAATAAATATATTTAAGATAACATTTCAAAGCATTGTGCATGGTGTTTGTACTGTCTAAATTAAAATATTTCTGCCAGCCTATCCCAATCTGATCTGCCCTTTGTCACAGCTGGGACAGGGGTATATTGATAATATTACATGTTGGCAGCTGACTAAATTGGCATCATATTTTCCTACCAACCAAAAACCAAACCAAATTATTCCCCGGCAACAATACTCATCTAGACTAATGATGCTGTTCTAACAGTTTTAACAAAGCAGAATGGACTCCACAAAAAGCACAACTCCAGTTGTATGCGTATTTTGGGGAAATTTACAATGTTGGCTAAGGAAAACTAAAACAACAAGAAATAGCAAAAAGGATGTTATTACTGTAACGCTGACCTGGTTCCCACGGAGGCGTGGCGTCGAAGGCGCAGAACTCTGAAGATGGACAGGAAGGGCCCCTCTATTCTGGCTTCCCTGGCTCGTTGGATACCCTCCTGTGCGTGAAAAGGGAGTATTACCAACTGTGGAACAATGCTCAAGCCTCCCACTCCCTTCCAACCCTCCACGATACCTCCTCCACGATTCCCCGTGAAGCCTCACCTTAGGGTTTGGAAGGATGAGCTCTCCATCCTGCTTCTGATGCAGGGGCGCGTTGAAACCCAGTTACTTCACTGGATTGAGGATTGATGGGAGTTCAGGTAAGCTTGACTGTTCAGGTAAGGCGCTGTAAAAGTTCTGCTCAAAAGTTCAAGCTTAATAATAATGTTCGTTGTCTAATTGCAGCAAGCGCTAATGCTTATGTCTTTTTCCCCTTAGGGGCCGGGGTTCGGAGTGCCGGAGATATGGCGCCGACCCGAAGTGAAACAGTTCTGGATGAGCGCTCAGGTAATGTCTTTGCATTCGCTCATTCAATGTCTTTGTCTTTTTTCCCCATAGGGGCCGGGGTCCGGAGATGCCAGGAAGCGGCAGGACCCGAAATGCAGTGGGAATAATCCAACAGGTAAGACTTAAAAGGAAACTGAGCTTTCCTTATTCCTTTTCTCCCTCTCACCTTTGTTCTTGTCTTTTTTCCTCTAGGCGCCGGGGCGTAGCTGAATCCGGAAGCTCGCTGCTGAAGATGGAAGCGCCTTGCAAAGGTGAGTAAAATGCAGCGCTGCAGCGATCGAAACGAAATGCCTTTAAAATGATGTCTTCCTTTTAAGGGCCGTTGGAGAAATGACTCCGGGATGCAGATTTAGCAGGTAAGGGCTTTTCTTCTCCTATTCTCTTCCTTTCTCCCCTTGCAGGTGTTCCAGGGTGCTGGCAGGCGTGGCTGAAGTCAGGATGCAGGAGCTGACACGGTGAGCGTCCAGCTGCTAGGTGCAGAACAACGCAAAGCATGTGTGGCTGTTCGGGTGGGGTTTAAATAGCCTTGGAAGAAGTTCCTGGTATGTATCCTTCCACCAATCAGGTATGTATCCTTCCCCGACCACACCCGGGTGGTGAAGTAGTCCTACAGGTTAAGTAGTCCCATTCAGGCCTCAAGAGGGCCTGGATGAAGCAGCAAGGTCTGCATCAGGTAAGTGTGCACCCAAGCACTTAAACACATATCCTCTTCTATGAGCCTGGCGCCTAAGGCGCCAGGACTGGGGTCCGCTATGAGCCTGGAGCCTAAGGCGCCAGGACTGAGTCCAAAGGGCCCCGACTTGGGCCCGCTGAGAATTCCCTGGGGAAAATGATGTCTGCCTCTGGGGTTGCTGGGCCCGGCCTGGCTCCTTAGAGGTAGGCATCATGACAATTACCTTCACATCATTTCAAGAAGAATCATTCTCAAAATGTCCTGGCAGATTCTTTTGATATGTTCCTGGGTCACTCTCATTCTCGAAATTGAAGTGTCCACATTTCTTTCTCGCAGTCTTCCTGCTATTCTGGTTGGGTCTTTTTTGGCTTGACTATAGTGGGGGAGACAATCGACTCAGGTACAAATTGGTGAGACTGTGCTGGCTATTAGAACCTGCCATAGTTTTAGAAAGGCCCAGAGTCTCCTGAAAACAGAAGGCTACCTTATAGATTTCACTGGCTTTTCTCCCGGCTTATTGCCACCTCACTGTATCAAATTATTGGCTGCAGGGCCTGCTCCCACTATCCTCTTCAACATCTCACAATGTTCTCATTCCTAGGGGACCATTTCCTCATCCCTCTATTTCTTCGGCTTCACCTGCACCTCTGATACAGTTCACCACATACTTGAACCTCCAACCCTTCACAGGCTCACCCCCTCTTGACCTGGGGTATGCCTTTGTCTCTCTGCCTCTCCTCCTTCCTCCTCCTAATAGCACCCTTCTGAATGATGTTCATCTTCTTCTCTTCCTCAGTCTTGTCATAGTACTAAATCTTCCTGTTGATGTCCCCTTTCTCTTGCTCTTCACTCCTATGCTCCCCCTTCTCCACTCTCACCAGCCTCTTTACTTATGCTTTCTGTCCTGTATCCAATTATCAAAAAGCAAATTTGAGTGGGCACCACAAAGATATCACGTCTTTCTGACGTTTATTAGAAGTCTTTATTGAGGTAAAAAATGGTTGGATCCTATATGCAGGGGCTGGCTGAAAAAGGGCCTGGAGACACCCAGGCCCAGAAACTCGACAAAAAACAAAGATTGGGTGGAGACCCAATCATACAGCCGCTCTCTGAAGTCCCAAATCGGGTTCTATATTCATTGTAATTCTGCTCAAGATAAATCCTTTAGTGTAAACTCTTGAAAAATACGAGAATCAAATGTGTGATGGTTTTTCAGTAATAATTTTATCCTTCAATTAGAAAATTATTATTTTAAGCGTGGAGGTGACCAATAGCCACCAAAATGTCCTTAGTTCCTCACTAAGGACATTTTGGTGGCTATTGGTCACCTCCACGCTTAAAATAATAATTTTCTAATTGAAGGATAAAATTATTACTGAAAAACCATCACACATTTGATTCTCGTATTTTTCAAGAGTTTACACTAAAGGATTTATCTTGAGCAGAATTACAATGAATATAGAACCCGATTTGGGACTTCAGAGAGCGGCTGTATGATTGGGTCTCCACCCAATCTTTGTGTTCTGTATCCAATTATCCCCAAATGCACTGTTGCACCATGGCACACGGAAGGAGTCCCGGTGAGTCCCGCTTTGCCGCTTCGCCACGGCGTCGCTCGGGGCTCGCCGTAGAACTTACTGCCTCGATTACTATTGTTGCAGTGTTTATTTACTCAGCCATTCTAGAATTACTGAGTTGTTAGCTGCCGTTTTAGTTGGAAAATGACTCAGCCACTTTATTCACTACGGACTGGAATGCCAGTAAAATCTGCAACAGACAAATTTAACCCTTTACAATCGAAGGAACGGACTAAATCTCTAAAAAGCTTTTTTTCTCGAAATTGTTCCACTCCAAAACAGTTGGCCCAGTGTCCGCTTCCGGCGAAATCACTAAAGGACTCAACCACAGCGGACATTCGTAACTGTTACTTGGGCCATTCAACAAGAGGTATGAACCTGTTGCCCCCTGTTAATCAGGTGGGAAAATGTTATGTTGATGAAGGAGTTGATTGCCCAAATACTGTAGTGTTAACTGATCTGCCTCCACAATTGCCTGAGTGTGATATGCTGCATTCAGTCACTTCAAATAATATAACTTCAAATGATGTAATTACAATACCAATAAGTGGTCAGACTCTTGAACATAAAAACTCTAACAAAGATCAAACAGATATAGTGGTAATCGATTTAGACTCCATGCATACCAGCTACTCGGCACAAACCATTTCAGAAAAATTATCATTTTCCCCAAAAATGTTTTCTAATGTTAGCATCGAAAGGTCTAACACTTCCTCATCATTCCTTGACCCCACTCCAAGGCATACATTAAACAGGGAATCTCAAATTAGGGAAATAACTCCTAGAGATTCGCAGTCCCCTCAGATGGGTAACAGAATCGTGGGCTTAGCATTAGAAGCCATGAACACAACTATGAACACACTAGTGAAATTGTTCGAATCACTCAATGAAAAGCTAAATACACAAAGTGTACAGATTGCTTCGATTATGGCATGGCAAGCCTCGGTCCAATTGCCTAATCTAAAAGACATTCACTCAGTTGAATCTAAATTCACCTCCCCTATTAGAATTAAGCACTATGACAAGGCTTCATCTCCTTTTAATGCTAGTCAACCCCGAGAGGGGACCTTCTCCAATTTGGAAGTTCATGATGTTTCTTTTGCAGTGCCCTTTTTCCCAAAAATTATTTTTGACCCAATGGCTTCTGTGAATGGAGAATTGAACCCTCCGCCATCTTGCGTAGAGCCAAGCAGTAAGCCAATCTATACAATTTTTGCTAAACCAGCCAAGAGCGGAACACCCGCTTCAAAACCTATAAATCAAGATTTAGGTAAGCCAAATCAAAAAATAATAGTAGCTCCGGAAAAAAAGAAATCTAAAAACATAAAGACTAGAAAAGAGGATGTTTCAAATTCTGCAAAACAGTTTATTAATGCACAAACTACCCCAAGTCAAAAAAACAACAAGACGTCTGTTGGCATTACAAAAAAATATGTACTTTTGAACCAAAAGCGGAGAGCGAGAGGAAGAAATGTAAAATTGCTGTCTAACCCTTTACCTCATTTGCCTTTAGATGGCCTAGTGGAAGCCATTGAGAGTCAACACCCTCCGTTATCTACTGGACCGGTGATCTCACCATTGACCGCTATTGTCTCTTCTAATGAGTCAACCAATTTAATTGACCCTAATGAGCAAGCCTCTAGACAAGCAGAAATCAAAAGGGTGGTTGAAGCCTACATGGTTAATTTTGTGCAAGTTCCCATATTGGGAGCTAAGCAAATAGTTTCCATACCACATGTGACCTCTGAAACTAACCCAAAGGATCACAATCTACCATCACTGAATGATTGTTATAATGTTGGTGCCAATGTCCTTAAAGCAAATCACTCTGGTGAGGAAGTTAGAAGAGGTGGTAACCCAATGCAGAAAAACAGAATTGAGAATGATACATTGGAGGGTCAAGGGCTAGAAATAGCCGAAATGGTGCGAGCACTATTACCAAAAACTCAACCGAAGAGTATAGAGCAACATATAGCCGACCCCCAGCAAGTACATGCCCTTGAGAAAAAGCAACCAAAACCTTTGGCAAGGGATCACAACTTGAATTCACTAATTATTGGATGTCGTCCAGCTCCTCACCCACAATTCCTCTTAAACAGGAAAAGTATTCTTGAGATTTTTTCTGATATAAATGAGCTAGAGGATGTGAGTTCAGCCGATATTGAACAAGTAGAATTCATTGATAAAAACATTTTAACAATCAGTTGCCTGAAGCTGCGATCTCGTTTAGTTCACAATATTATATGGTCTGCCAAAAACCAACTTTTTGACATGGGCGTTTTGATTATCCCCGGCTCGTCATTGACTAATGAACCATCTAGGGACCTATCACAGGAGGTTGTTGCAGCAGTTAACTCAGGAAATGGAGAGTGTGCATCCCAATGCAATTGTAAATGCAACTGTGTATTAAATAGTTAACTAGGCCAACAATCACCAACTAAGTCAATACTACTTGCCTCCTGGAACTCTTGTGGTCACTCTCATTTGTTTAACAACTACAGTACAGAACTAAACCAGTTTGACATAATCATGTTGCAGGAAACCATGCTTACCAACTCCCCCAATTGGCAAGGCCATACTATACATTTTACTCCCGCAGTACGGGGCGAAAAAGGTCAAACTTATGTCAACCTATTCTCCAAATGCATTTATACAGCTAACCATAATTTCTGTTTGCTCAATATCGTATGCTTTAATTAATATTTATTGGAACCATCACAGCATTACTGATGAACTTTTTTTTAAGGAGATGATTTGTATGTTGGACTTTATTGTGATGTCTCCAGAAATTTCACACACTATAATTGTTGGTGTCCTCAATGTGCATCTTCTCTCTGTAAGAGCTCCATCGGAACATTCTAGACTAATTCAATGGGAAGACTTGATGTTTTCACAGGGTTTGTGTATGCTAAATGGAGCTTGCGAAGGAGATGTTCCACCAAGTCACACTTGGCAAAGTGGTGTGCGAAGAGCAACTATTGACTACATATATGTCGACTCAAATTTGTTTATGAGTGGGGTAACATTTAAGGTCTTGCCTCGAAGTGACAGTGATCACCTGCTTTTAACTAGTCACTGGACAACTTCTTTGGCAACACCATTAAAGCATGTAGCAACTTATTCTGAAGTGCTCAGTGCAAACTCTCAGCTAAATCGAATTAAGTGGTATGATGCAACAATAAAGCGCTAGACCAGCTCTCTAGTGGCAGCATTCACCCACTCGTGACTAAGCAGCTCTCATCCAAACGTTTGTTATTATGACCTCATGCAGGACTTTGTCCCAAGGGGTCAAAATTCCAAACGACAAACAACTTTGAGAAATCACGTATTTCATATATTGGTAAAAAAGAAAAAAAACGAGTATCGTGCACAAAAGCGAAAAGCTAATCTTCTCTCTCTCAAATATAGAACTATAGTTTTGACTCGTCGTAAAACAAAATATCGAAACTGGATGCGCTCCTACCGAGCAACCCTCTATAAAAAGGATGGAGAGAACATGTTATCTATGACTCGCAATCAAAATACAGCTCAGATGTGGACCACACTAAATTTAGTTTCATCCAACCCTCAAGCTCTGATACAGTCGCATAATGTACCTGAAAAAAGTTGGATTGAACATTTCACCAGCATCTATGCGAGACCTACAGCAGCCCTTGTGGGGCCACACTTTGGTGAAATTATGCCATTCCACCTTAATTTCACTAAAGGTGACATATTGCACATTATTTCAACACTGAGTGAATCTAAGGCCCCAGGGCTGGATGGGCTTTCGAATAAAACATTCAAGCGTAATCCAAATCTATGGGCAGAGGTCTTATTTCAGATCTTTCAAAATATTATTGTTACTCAAACTATTCCTGCTACCTGGAGACATTCTATAACTGTACCATTGTTTAAGAAAGGTGATTGTCAGCGGCCTCAAAGTTACCGTCCGATTGCTATACTAGATGCTCCAGGCAAATTGTTTTGTCGGATCATTTTGCGAGAAATTAACGAATGGACGCAGTGTGAACTCAAAAGAGACCCATTTCAGTCTGGTTTTATTAAAGGAATTGGCACTGCTCCAAACATGCTCACACTTAATCTGATCAAACAAAAATATGTTAATGAAAACCGCAATATCTATTTTGCTTTTGTTGACTTTAGTATTGCATTCGACTCAATTGATCGTCAACTGCTGTTCCAAAAACTTCATCAGCATGGGTGTCCCTCTTCAATTCTCACATTAATAAAACTTTTGCATTCCCACACCTCTTTGCAGGTGAGATTATCTTTAGATGGGCTCCTTACAGCTATTATTCCAACTGAGCGAGGCCTAAAGCAAGGGTGTATCCTTGCGTCTACACTATTCAATTTCTTTCTGTTAGACATTGGTATGAAATTTGAGAATGCAATATCCGACTCACCCAAGCTGGGTAATCAGAAAGTTACATGGCTGCTATACGCCGATGATTTGGTGTTATTGTCATGCACACCTTATGGCCTTCAAAATCTCTTAAACAAATTGCAGGAGTATGTTATTGAGAACAATTTAATTATTAACCTTCAAAAAACTCAAGTTGTAGTGTGTCACAAAACAGCAATCAAAAAAACCTGTAGATTTACCTGGTCTTTGCATAATCAAGAGTTACTCGTAGTACAACAATACAAGTATCTGGGTCTCCCATTTTCAGAAGTATTGAATGATGATATATATCGTGTAACACTTGATGCAAAAAATCGCTCGTTAACATCGCAAGCCAAAATCTTATTGTTTAAATACGGCAAGTTCACACAAACTCATGTAATTGCCTTTTTCCAGCAAAAAGTGACACCTATTCTAATCTATGGGGAAGAGACTGTAGCACCAAAGCCAAGAACCTTTTGGGATCATCTTGAATCTCAATTTTGGAAGGGTGTTTTGAGATTGCCGCAGTCGACCCCAATCCCAATGATTCGTTATGAACTAGGACTAATTTCCGTATATTGTCAAGTATTATGGAAATTTTGCTAATTTTATCGGAAATGCTTAATTAGTGCTCCTTCACACAATATTCTGGGTGTATTGGCCAATCATTTGATAACTTCCAATTTGAAACTTCCGGGGAAATGATCTGAGTGCGTACTAGACATACTAGTTAAGGCTGACATTTCAATAGAATTATTGTTGATTAATCCAACTAAGGCAAAATTAAAATTGCAACATTGTGACTGGATAAACACGCGCCAACAATGCCTAGAATATGTGGATTGCGACTTGGTAAAGTATTCGCATAAAAAAATGCGTTGTCCAGAGTCATACCTAATTAAATGTCCTTCAAGTTATGTGAGAACCCAGTTGATGCGCATTCGGCTAAACTTGTGTTTAACAAGACAGATCTTGGGAAGGAGACATCTGGTGTCTCAAGATCAAACCTTTTGTAGATACTGCCTTAACTGCCAAACAATCGAGACATTATGCCACTTAGTGGTTGAGTGCCCTGCTCTGAAATGTGTGAGGTACAAACTTCTCCATGAAAAATGTAATTTTTATATAGAGTATCCTATTGAAAAAATTTGGAATTACTTATTGACCAGTACGAATTCCTCTGTCCAAATTGCGTTGGTTCAGTTTGTTAACTATGTGATCCCTGAGCAATTGAGCTAAGAATGCAAGATTTTGTAAATTTAAACATTTGTACATATTCAATTTTATCTTTTCTTTCGTGTCAAAACTAGTTTTAATCAGATTTAAAATGTATGAAACTTTTGTTGATGATGTAAACTACACTGTTTGAAAGGTTGAATTATTCACCCAAACCAATAAAAAAACTAAAATAAAAACTGTTGCACCATCCCCAAACTCACACACTCGTAGGTCTGACCCACCTCTTGTTATATATCAATTGTTGTGGTGGAGGTAGTTCTAATTCCTCACTAGTTTTCATCTGTGCACATATTAGTATAGGTTGTTTGATTGGCCCGCTCTGATTGGGACCACAACTCTTTCATGTGTGACTGATTACATGGGCCTCCACACTACTTTGTTGTAGACCAAGGAATTAAGTACCAGGTTTGCTATCTTGGCCCTTGGCATTGCCACCAATCCTTCACAGAGTAGCCTGCTTGTGAAGGTATTCCTGGCTTCCGCAGTGTCTCTCTGACTGGGCTCTGTGGCACTGGGAGCAACTGCCCACTATCGCATTGAGAGGAAAGCCACCAATGCTCGTGGTCGGGTCTATGTGTTTTGGCTTTAGTATTGATGCCATAGCAGCTTGCCTCATGTGTGTTAACCTTTGTTAGTGTTTTGGGATATTTCTTCTCTCAAAATGTCTTCACCCTTTTACATAGGCTCATGTCTGTGTTCCTTATAGAGACAGCGCTGTTTAGAGGTCCATGTGGTGGGCTCCTGCCAACCCACCATGGAATGTGGGTAGCCAGGGAATCATCATCACACCAACCGTGGGCCAAGTATCATAAAACAGGCAGCAGCACCCACCCCCTTTGGCTGCCTCACTACCTCCTTATAGCTTCAGTTCGAGCTACCATAACACACTAGAATGGCATATTTAATATTTAGTATGACTTTGGTAGGAATACCTCTTTGCGCTATACTTCGAGGGAAGCATTGGTTGAAGTCTGCACTTCACAAAGTGTCTTTCACCAGGCCCAAGCTGTGATATGACTCAGGTTAGGAGATTAAAATAAAAAGATGACCACACCACCCTAACTCAAAACAGCACAAACCATTTTTTGTAGTTTCTGATAGGTTTATTTATGGTCTTGAAACTTTCACCAATCCTGGCATCCAATTGTCTATTAAACCTGCCAGACCTGGTGCCTATAACATTGATCTGTTCTGAAATTTGTCCCTGAGAGCTATCACAAAAGTAATGTTGTGGTTTAAGAAGATTCCATAATGGGTCAAGCTTGTGCCTAGACTGGGGTGACTGTCCGATTTCAACCCAAGACCATTTCACTGAAATACTGAATCCCTCAGCAGCACCTAGAATCCTTGAAATGTTTAGCAGCAAAGGCTGAGCATGATTTGACAGGGTACAGAGTTGTGCCAAAGGTTTGTTGTTCATAGTCAAATCATGTTCCACAATTCGTCATGTGGCAGTGGAATCTTATCTCTAGCAGTCCGGGGAGTGCTGACCCAAGCAAGAGAAGGTGGCTGTAAGAATCCTGTCCCCATGTGAAGGCACTAAAACTCCAACAAAATGACTGAATATTGACCAAACTATAACACCCATCAACACTTTGGCTATAACAAGGAAACAACGTTCTCACTATTTCATAACAAGGGGAAAACGTCCTCACTACTTCATAACAAGGGAACTACCTCACTTCTTCATAAGTATGCAAGATAACATAAGTCCTAAAACATTTCAAAACAGAATTGGGAAATTGGATACACAAATCCATTCCTACCTCAAATTCCAAAAGTAACTACATTTTCAATGCACATCTTCAGCCTCAGCTCCCAGAAGGAGAAACTTTGACATCCTTAGATGAAGATGACTGGAATCACATCCCCACCCACGTTGTTCAAGGCTACTAATATGTATTTTTCTCGAGTTGAGAATTGGTGCGGCAACCGTTTCTAGACTCGAGAAAAAAAAGGGCTGCCACGGATCGGAGAGAAGGGACTATACATGGCCCCTTCTCCCATTCCATGGCAGGCATTAAAACTAATGGAATAGGGAGCAGGGACTACATGTAGTCCCTTCTCCCTTTCCATGGTGGCCGTCAAGTGGAAGACGCAGTTACAAAAGCAGGATTACCATCGAGGTGAGGCTTGCAAATGCACCAATGGGTGCATAGAATTCACTATCCATTTGCGGCACAAGGTACTAATTCAATATAGATTTGAGTTCAAATGCAGGATGCTACTATCAAAAAAGAAGAAATGGTGATGGAGGCTGTCTTTGCCTTGGAAAACAAGACTTGAGATTCAGCACAAAATTTGGTGCTATAAGAAACAGAAAGCAACCTGAGAAGAGGCTCTGTCTCTTAATCCCTCTGTGAATTATCCAACATAGGGAAACTACTTTAAAAAGCTCTCTGAGCTAGTTGACACGGAAGATGCATCGTTCCCAGCTACAATGGAAGTTCAGTCTATTGTCAAATTGATCTCGGATTATCCCCAATTTCAAAGTTCCATTACGAGAGGGAGGCATTCCTTCTCCTTTTCTGTGGCAATGGTGGTACATGGTGAGACTTACAAACCAGAAGATAGGACAACTGTACTCTAGTTTACTTCGCTGTTACGAGACAAAATCTAATCTTATTCAAAAGTAGTTTAAAAGGCATCCAGAGTGTGGGCAGGATGCCATATAAACCTATGCATTTCGCACTGAGTCCAAAGTTTAGTCAAGGGAGTCATATGTCATTTGGTAACTCATTTAAAAGCCAATACTGCACAATAACAAAGGTCTCATAAGGATGTATACAATGATGTCCTTCTTTAACTAGTATTTCAGTTGACCACAATGTTCAAAGTGCTCAAAGTGCATGCCACCTAATGACATGATGCCTTAATGCCTAATTTTTCATGATTTGATTATCCACTTTCAAGAAGCAGCTTTTCTCGGTCTAGTGCCACAGCTGTTTGAAAGGGAAAGCTGCAAGGACATGGATTTAATTATTGTTGTCAGCACAGCTACCAATTCCACGATGTGGACGGCCACGTCCTGGTCATTTTAGTGGTTCATCAAAAAGCCCCTACTTTATTCAAATTACCAGATTGAAATACGCAATGGCAAATCAAAAATTCACAGATACATCCTGGCAACATTTTCATTCCATTTTTCGTAGACTTGGAATTCCCAGGTCTGAAGTGAGATGAGTGCGCCAGGACCTCAGTAAACCTGGTTACGGTGTTGCCCTGCCGCTGCAACGTCCTTTGCAAGTCCGCTGCATTTGTGACCCTCTAGCCTCTGAAGCCTGCTGCAGTGATACTGGGTTGATTCATCCACCCAGAGCGGAGAAATCGTCACTGTCCCGTTTGGGAATCATCACTGTATTTTAGGAACTAAAAGTTGCAGAGGCGTCGTTTTTTGCCGCATTCGAACCTGCAAGGGAAGTGGACTGACCTGCCGAAGTTTGGATCCGCTTGCGTCGGGGACCGGTGAGTACTCAATACCCCAACCGGTGGCCCCTAGCGCAAGGGCCCATTTTTACGCACAAGTGGTCCCTGAGGGCTCCTCTCCTTTCCACTGATATTGCGAAATAGCGACTCCATCCCAAACTCTCGAACTGCCTCTGCCTTCAAGTGGAGGTCCATTTTGAATAGTGGGAATTTGTTCTGCATTGCCTCATCCACCTGCCCGAGCTGCTAGAGACGCCTGAAGAGACCATGTTCTGCCCATTGGAAACACTGCATGCTTTTGCATTGCATGTACTATTGAGCACAAGGCTCCCCTCTTCTTAGGGCTTAGACTGCCTCTAGGTTACATGTATTTTCGATGTTGAACTGGGCCTAAAGACTATCTGCACTGCCTGTTTCCTTCCCATCTAGGCTGTCGACATATTTCGTGCATTTAACCCTTTAGACCCCAATGGTCTTGTATATACATTGTATTGATAGCGTTGTGTTGGTTTACTTAGTGTTACTGTGATTCTGTTGCTATGGTCTATGTTACAAAGGCCTTGTAATAAATGTGTCTATATTTTTGATATAACACCTGTCTAAAGTAATTTGTAAGTGTCCTTGCTCTGTTTGCTCATTGAGGTCCTTCAGTCACCCTCACCCCTCCTGAGACTTAGTCTTGATTGCCTGCCATAGCTACCCTGATTGGTCTGGATTGTCCAGAGGTTACCCTGTTCCAAGAAACTAGGCTGGCCTTCTGAACCTCTGCCCCTCCAGGTCAGAGTTCAGAAATCCATCTTAACAAATTGGTGGCAGCGGTGGGATAGGACTGAAGGTATCTAGTGTTGCATACAAGTGAGGTAATTTCAAGTTATTCCTACCAGCAAACTTAGTGAATTGTTGTAGTATAATTGAAAAAGGCCATAGTCCTATCTAACAATATGGATACAAGTACCTTGTTAACTTTAAATGCTTCTAAATCTGAAACATTGAGAAAGATGTGTGCTGAGAGAGGTATCTCTGCTCAAGGCACAAACATGGAAATGATCCAAAGAATCATGGACTGGCAATAAGCTCAGCTTAGTGACATAGCTTCTGATGACTGGAAGTTCTGCCACTGCACTGATTCATAGAGACCATGAGGAGTTGGAGGATGTCATGTCTAATTTTTCCTCTGCCAGTGCTTAAGGTGAGGCCATACTTGAATTCAAGAAACAAGAACTGCTGTTTAGGCATTAGGAGCTTGAATTTAACATGGCCAAACCGAAGATAGAGCAGGCAGAAAAACAGAAAGACAGGGATCACCAGTTGGACTGGCCAAGCTTTAGGTTGCCAATGGATCCAAGGGTTCGGGACATGGGTCTGGACCCTCTTCTCATCCAAGGTTTCCTAAGGATCCGCTCAGTGTGTATGAGGATCAAGTCCATGATTGCACAATATTTGTGACACACACAGCAGAGGGTGACATGATGGTTGGACAGAGGGCACTGGGTGTGGGGTACAACTACACCATGCACTGTAACTGAATAATTGACACATGCGCAATGATGAATGTCCACTCAGGTCTTGTTTTTCACACAACCAGTGTATTAAATGTAACTAAGTAAACTTAAGTGACAAAACCCTCACCCACCCTGTCATGCCCAGGCTGCTCAGCCTCCCCAACACTGAAAACTGGACTGAAGTTTCCCTCTGTGCAGTCATGGCCGGACTGCTTTGGGGTGCTGGCGTTCCCGGTATCGAACGATGATACTTGGGGGTATGCAAGTTGAGTTGGGGTATGGACCACATCCATTAGATCATCCTCCATGGTGCCCCAGATGTCCTCCTGTGTGTC
This sequence comes from Ambystoma mexicanum, assembly GCF_040938575.1. Classification (NCBI taxonomy): domain Eukaryota; kingdom Metazoa; phylum Chordata; class Amphibia; order Caudata; family Ambystomatidae; genus Ambystoma; species Ambystoma mexicanum. Next base: position 789,951,306 of record NC_090936.1, on the reverse strand, counting down.
ATCCACAGTCAGGGGTGTTGTGGCTGCCACCTGCCCATCCAAACTCGACTCCTCTGAATGTGGTGTCTCACATATGTCATCAAGCTGACCAGTGGGTGGAGGTGGTGGTGGTGCTGTGCCCTCCACAGGCCTTGGTGGCACAGGTGCAATGGGTACCTGCAGTGGCTTGGATGCTGGTACATGGCGCCCCCTGGCTTGTCCCCTCGAGGTTGACGGCCGGTTGCTGTCCTCCTGGGACCTCTTCCGGGGTGTGGCCTGTGCAGGGGTAGCGTCCTGCCCATCGCTGTCATGGTCAGTGCCTGTGGGGGTGCAAGAGAGGGACAGCATGAGTGATGTTTTGATAGGCATCATACATACATTGGGACAATTGCTCATCCACACAATTGGAGGTAATAGGCATTTGTGTTTGGAAGGGCACGTCAATTGAAACATGGGTGTTTAATGCAGGCATATATCGGCGTCACTCAAGTTGGCCAGGAACAGTGCTGTCTGACATGCATACGATTTTGCACATGCACGCTGTGTGCCTCGTGGAATTTGCTACTTTGTGTGGTATGTGTCATGTACGATATTGCCTTGCACCAGGCATCTGCATGTGTCTGTGATGTGTGGGATGTATTTACCCATGCATCCGAGCCCTACCTCAAAACTGTGCAGTACTGACATGGAAAACATCATGATGGCCAGAGCTTCCCAGAAAATGCACAGGGAAATGCATGAAGAATAGGCTGCCACTCATTTTTGCCGATGTTATGGGCACAGAAGGACACTGCCTAAAACCACCATTGGACTACCCACACAGTAGTCTGAAACCATTGGGAATGGCAATGCTGATTGCCAAAAGCAAACCCATAACTGTGGAGAATTCATTTTCTTAAATCCCAAAAAGGGGTGCAGTACCAGTACTCACCACTATCAGAAAGCCGGTGTTTTAAAACCACCAGATTTTGTGTAAAACTGAATAAATGAACCCAAAACATGCCAAAGAAAGACATTTTAAGAGGTGGATCCAATGTAAAGTTATATTCTGAAGTGACTTGAAGGTTTATAACAAGACTGGCTGAGCTGTGGATTTCAGCAGTTTAAGTAAATTTGGACTGAAAGACACTACAAAACTAAATGTTTAAAAGAAATGAGTGACCTACTTTGAGTGTCACATAGGTTGCAATTGTTTAAATGTCATAGTTTTAAACTTAGAATCAGCATCCTAGCTGCATATGTAAAAAAATGTCTTGACTTAAACTGGGTAACAAAAAGTGACATTTTATCTGAAACTTGGCTTGAGAAACTGAATTCTTCCTGGCAACTACCCCCATCAGGAGTGAAACTTGAGTCACAGCTGTGTTCCCAGGCCTATCTGCCTTTTGCTGGCCACACTAAGGATATGCCATCTCTCTGATAATTGAATTAAGGGGAGCCCCCACAGAATACAGGAGCTCTGAACAAAGCCCTCTCCTGACTCAGGCAGATGGTTTATTGCAGATGTCGTAAATGTAGCTTCCTCCTGGAAGGACAAAGGGGAGGGGCACTGCCTGTGAGAGCAAGCTGCCTTGGCAGAACTGGAAAAACCAGAAATTCAACCTTGTGCTGGAGGAAAACCACACCCCTTTGGGGCCAGAACATAACTCTACAAAGATGAATAACTCATGGAGCGGACATGTGAAAATTTTATAAATGATACCATAATTCTTGTGATTTTTCTGCCCACATTTTAAGAGGTTTTTAGAACCGGTGGTATGTTCAGGGGGGTTTTAGCGGAAAAGAGGATATTACTCAAAATGTGTGCATGTGAAAAATCTGACACTTCATCAACTAATGTCCATACTCCTTGCGCACATGTGTGTAAATTTGGGGTAATGTCCGGTATTGCAAACCAGTTAAAAAGTGCAAAATATTGCCATTTCTGAATGCAAGCTCCCAGGAAGAGCAGAGTTTGAACAGGGTATACCTCCTGTAATGCATGATGGGTGCATATGATTTTAAAACAACATGTACCTCTGCAAAGATGTATTTGGTTCAAATCTAGATTTGTGTGTAAGTTGACAGGAGGAGTGGACTTTCTGCAGGCTGTAAAATGACATCACTCTGACACAACTTAGCTCCCCCAATCAGGGGAGAAATGAAAGCTTGGCCAATGATAAGTGGAGAGGGGCTGGCTAGTGATGCTGCTCACACACACCCATTTTGAAAACACATAAAAGCAGACAGACAGGACAGATAGGGACCTTCAAATCCATTTGCAGCTGGAAGCTCTGCCATCAACCTTCAGATACCCAGACCAGACCAGCAGAGTAGAGCTGACCTGTTAGCAGAACCAGAGAGAGCTGACCCAGATCACTGTGAAGTGCAGAGACCAGAGTCCAGTCCTAAACATGACCAGATCTGTGGCAAGGCATATTTCTAAATATATTGTGAGTACATAGCAAAACTGTGCAGAACCAATTTCTTAGTTAAAATAATATAATTCAAGCTATTTTAATCTAAGTAGAACTGCCTCCTAACTGTCACCTGTGATTTGCTAGTTGCAAGCTGCACTTGTCTTTGTGAACTTTAAAATTTCAATCTGAAAAACGACCTTTATTCAATCGCTCATATCTCCGTGACCGTTTGTGCTAGAGACTTGCAGTAACTTTCATCCGGAAGCTGAGATCCTAGCCCTTGTAGTTCCTCTGTAATCGCGCCAGACGCATTCGTGAATTTACCGCGATTTGCAAATTTCTTCACGTGTAAAAATCTGCTGCTGCTTGCCTTCCATTTGCCAGAAATTCGTTTAACCCGCTAGTTACACCCTAGATCCTTGCTAAAGTGATCCTGAACTTATTCAAAGCATATACCACTCACCCTGAACCTCTAGAGGGAATTAAAAGCATTTTACCATATTTTTCACTTCATTTCCAGCACATTTAAAAGCATTTGGGCCTGTGTTTTCAACTTCTGTAGTCTAAGTTGCTGGGTTAACTGAATCACATTTAATTGCATTTCTGAGAACTGTGTGCCTTCCTTCCATTTCCTTGCATTGCATAAAAGGGGGGGGTGAATTGTCCAAGAAAGTGATTACATTGTTTTGTTGAAATCCTATCAAGTTATTTTCTGTACTGCATTTCATTCCACATTGCATCCATTTGAAACCATAAAACCATTATCCATCCTATAACCACTCATCATTGATTATCAAGAAGTGTGCTAGTGCCAGATTCTCCGTTGTTAATCTTTATCATCTCAGATTAAGTGTGATATTCAATTATTAATTTATTCTAAAGCGTGATATATATATATATATTGTTTAAATTATCAATTAAACCTTTTAACTTGCAAAACAGAACTACTTCTTGGCTCAGTGGGGTCAGGAGGATTCCAAGAGAGGGGTGTTATATAGGGGTAGTCATCCAGAACGCATGAACTGGACATAAAGTTATATCAATAAGGGTTTTCATTCAGTATTATAGACTAGGCGTTGACTTAGCTGTAGTGTTGAATTGAATCCTCTTACAAATTGGGGGCTCGTGCCGGACGTTTGGGTTAGATCTATCACTTGTGCAGATTAATACAGTGTGCCAGCTGACCAGATACACATATCCGGTCGGATCACCACGCTGTGTTATGCTGTAAAGCACTCCTGATAGGAACGCTCCAAGGAAACGGTCTGTTTTGCAAGAATAAAATACTAACTCTTGTAAGTCAGGAAGGAAATCAAATTTCCAGAATGACGACACTCGTGGACATGAAAATAGCCAGAGAGCACCTCGTACATAAGCTATTTGTGAGAGGTGAATGGACCGAACAGGGCCAGGATGCGTGGTTGCAGGCAATCACACAACAGGTCACTGAAACGGGGTCAGATATATATAGAGATCAGGGTCCACTACATGTGGCCCTGAGTGAACTATACATGGCCCCGAAGGCCAAAGATGAACACGACAAGATTGTTAGGATAGCGGCATACCTGTACCTATATATGGGAGACATGCAGGATAGATGTACTGAAAGCCAAGATCTGGCGAATAAGCGACAGATGGCGTTAGAGAAGGTCCAATCTGACCTGGTCTCTTCTGAGCAGAGGCTGCAGAGGAGCCAGGAGTCAGAAGATGATAGTAGGCAGTACATCATTAAAATAAAAGAGGATATGGACATCCTGCAACAGGAAAAGACAGACCGGGATACCAGAATTCTGGCTTTGCAGCAGGAACGCCAAGACAGTTTGGACTCCCTACTGCAGAGCCAGAAAAAGCTGGAGCAACAGATCAATTTCAACAGGGCATGCACAGAGCAGGTAGCCACCCTGCAAATCCAACTAGACAGAGAGAAAGAGGAGAGCAATAAACTGATCCTGAAAGACCTGGATACCCAGGCAGAGTTTGATCAGGAGCGCCAGAAAGCCGGTGCCTTTCAAAGTCAAAGGGACGACCTGGCGGCACAGATGCAGGCTCTTAGTCAGGAAAGAGACACTTTAGGCCAGGAAGTCTGCCACTTAAAAAAGGAAATTGAAGAAAATCACCTGACCCTCCAGGGGCTGGGTGATCTCCAAAAAGAAAACCAGAACTTGGTAGAGCACACCAGAAGGGTGGAGGATGCTCTAGCAAGAAAGGAGCAGGTCAGTAGGGACACAGCTCAGGAGGTAACCCTCCTGCAGCAAAGACTGGCCCAGTTCTCCAGGACCAACCAGGAAGCACAGAGGGAAAATGAGGCCCTCTGTCAACACAATGATAAGCTCCAACAACAGGTAGCGATGCAGGAGAGACTGATAGAGTCTAGTAAGGCCTTGACTGAGGAACTGAAAGCACAAATGCAGGCTCTTGCATTGCAACAGGGAGCAGGGGCGGATAGAGATGAGGTTCGCTGGGAAAGGGAAAATCCTGAGCATAACCTCAGGAGCCCTAGTACCAGAGGCCTGTATCTCTCTCAGTCCCTGGACTCTGCCACCCCCATGTCCCCTGGCGCACATGAGCACAGGGCCACAGGGATGGCAGATTACTATCCAGCTAAAAGTATGGGGCTCATAGGCCAGTACCACTCAGGAATGGAGGGGTGGGCATCCGGGTATGGGCACCCAAGTACAGTACAGTTCAGTGGGGAACCCCAGGAGAGTAGGCCCCTTAAGGGCATCCTGAAAACCTCTGCCCAGTTAGGTCAGTGGGGGGGGGTACCCAGCAAATCCTGGCAGCAAGGAGGGATCTGAGGACTCCTCTGAGCACCACAGGAAACAGGAGACCAGGTGCCCGCATTCTGCCAGCCATTCCCAGGCTCGCAGAATCCGGGAAAACCTGGAAGATCTGATGGGAACCTCTGGGAGCAGTGCCTCTGAGTCAGAGGATGAATGGACCAGGGTTACCCGAACCAAAAGGGCCAGTAAGGCAAAAAGGGCCTTGCTTAAGGACCCCTTAAAGCAGATTAAGGTGATCAGGAGCGTCATCACGCCTTACCATAAGAACGCTAAGTATTCTGTTTGGGAGCACTTAGAGTTGTTTGAGCAAATGATGGAGACTTTCCATTTGAAGGACAGCCAAAGCTGTATTCAATATGTAAAGTGGACCTTCTCCCCGGAATACTCCAGTTTCTTTGCGGGGCTGGAGGACCAAAATCATTTAAGATGGTCCACCTATAAGGCGGCCATCTTGAAACATTTTTCCATTCATAGAAATTCTCAAGAGGCTCGCAAGGCAGCCTACAATTTGCAATGTGGGGAGGATCAGGCCCCACAAGAATTTGTGCAAGAACTGAAACGTGCTTTTGCGCAGACCACCAGAAGGGTGCGCACAGACAGTAGAGAATTAATCAATACATTTTTTCATGCCTTGCCCAAATACATAATGACCCAGCTCGTGAGGGATTTTCACGAGAAAAGATCTTTAGACTGGGTCATTGAACAGGCTACCCGGATCTATGAGGTGCAGAAACCGGTAGATAGCAAAAGTAATGCCCAGAAAAACCCCAAAGCCAACAGCACCCCTGCTGCTGCCAAGGTGGCAGAGGTAAAGGTCACCCCCGTTTTGGATTTGGAGATGGGGGGGCCTAAAAACCTACCTGCACCTAATAATGCTAGGCCCAGAAGGTCCTCGGGCCAGTCACAGACAGGGGGCCAGGGAGGCAGCCCCACAAATGGGGTCCCTCGCTCTCCTGATTATGTAAGCCCCCGTTACTAGGGAAACAGACCCATCCTGGGTTATGTGTGGACTCCTCCAGCCCAAGGGGGGAGATCCAGCCAAGAACCTAACCCAGGGAACTTTCCTCCTAACTTCCCACCGGAGGGCAGAAATTCTCCGAATCCTGGGCAGAACTTTTTCCCCCAATTTCCAACCCCAAAATCCTCCACCCTTCTTTCCCCAATTCCCTGAGCCCAGACAACCTAATCCGGGAGAGGGGAGGCCAAGGGTGGAGGGGTACCCAAATCTTCCCAACCCGGGGTACTACCAAAGAAGGGACAGCTACCCTTCCCGGGATCAGCCCAGGGGAGAAAACAGGGCTCCGCATCAGCCTGAGCGGGTGTCCCAGTTAGAGCGCCAGGTTCAAAACATGGCGCGGGATCTGGGTCACATACTGAGAGCTCAGCAGAACCCTCAGATCGGCATGCCGGCGCAGAACGCACCCAACTCTGGACCTGGTGCCCCAGAACAATGACGGGGGCAGCACCCCGATAACTCACTGGTTCCCAGGGAGGAGGCACAAGGGGAAGGGGGGTGTAAAGCCTTGGAGGAAGCTTCCTTCCTCACTTGTAAACAGCCCCTGGAAACCCAGGAACCGGAAACAAAATCTCTTGCCCCTGAAAGTCTGCCTCCTAAGGAGCAGAGGGGTGGTAGGAGAAACAAAAGACCCAAACAGACACAGTTTGAGGAGGAGGTACAGATCTTCCAATTTGAGGGAGAGGGATCCTCAGAGGATCCTGGGAAAAGGATCTTCTCCTTCAGAGAGGGGGGAACTCCTCCCAAAGAAAAATGGGTCCCTAGGGATGCAAATCCAGACTGGGGAGATGGGGAGACTGAGCTACCGCCGCCCACCATCTCATCCCAGAACCAACAGCAAGAAAATCCCCTGGTTCAAACCCATCCTGGTGACTGCCTCCAAAAAGGGGGGGGCGGCCCAGAACCGGAGCCAGGGGAACCCACAATGGCTCTGATCTCCAGTTGCCAAATTTTTCTTTCAGATTCCCAAGGCTCTCCACAGAATTCTGCCCAAATTTCTTCTCTTGCAATGTCCAAAACCAGAAAATTAGCCCACCAGTTGTCCAAAAATGTACATTATCTGTGCCTCCTTGAGGAGAAGGAGGGAAGATACTATGCCCCGGTACAAGTACAGGGGCAGGGTACAATTTTGGCGCTGGTGGACACGGGATCTCAAGCTACCCTTCTGTCCAGAAGGGCCTTTGATGAACTGAATGCAGGAAGGGGAGGGAATTACCAAATTCCTCTCACCTCACTTCCTGGACAACTCCAGAACTTTGACGGGAAGGAAATTCCCGTTGAGGGGACTGCAGATTTGGACATTAAAATTGGGCGACACAAGTTGAAACACCCAGTCATAGTTGTGACTCCAGAGGGCACCCCTTGTTTACTGGGGAATGACCTCCTGAGAAGGTTGTCACCCCTAATAGATTGTGTAAACAAGGTCCTCTGGACCCAGACTAGCCGACCAATAAAATTAAAACAGAGTGTCAACCATGTTAGTTTAAACAGCACCTGCCACATGGTTGAACAAAAATCTGACCAAGTAGAATTTCACTTCCAGAACAACCAAATTCCAGACGTGACAGTAATAGCAGTAGGACAACAGACTGGTGATGGGGGGTCCTCTCTATTTCTGAAAATCAACCTTCCTTCCATTTTAAGGTGGTATTCCACACTGGAAGGAAACACTCTGAAATTCTATACTAATCCACAATCAGAAACCCCCACTCCTACAGTCCAGAAAGATGTGAAATCAGCTCAAAGCCTGGCTGATATTCAGCAAATTGGAGAGCAGTTGTTCATCCCTGTCCAATTAAATGATGGGAAGGACTCTGTTCTCGCTCGAGTGTGTGTGAACAACATTAAGAGCTTCATCAGCGAAGCCATGTTCCGCCAACTCCCAAAAGATCCAGCCATTCCCACATTCAAACTGATAGACAAATGGGAAATGGACCTGGAAGCACCCAATTCCAAACATCTCCTGCCAAGCAGGTGTATGCTCAAAATCTCCATTGGCAACAAGAGCATAGTCCATAATTGTTGGGTCGTGCGAGACGTCACTGCCGCCTTTTACTTAGGCAGTGACATTCTCAATCGCTTTGCCATTAGTTTGGACCTAATAAACTTCAAAGCTTGGTCCCGATTAGCGGATAATCCCATGGGCTTTGATGATCCAGAAAAAGCATTTAGGTCAGCTCAATTGCTACCTTATGCAGTTGAAATCCAGATCAAAGAGGAAGTCACCATCCCAGAAAGGACCCGACAATTCTCCCTGGAAGTGAAAGTTAAAAGAGGACAACATTTGAAAAACCCTGATGCTTACATACATCTAAATGCTTCACTCCAAAAGCAAGGGTTGGGGGTAAACCCAACTCCATTAGTCAACATAGAACATGACACCATTCCAATAGAGGTGGATAACAGCGACTTAAGGAGTATTACTCTGGCCGCAGGCACCATTATTGGAATGGCGGTTGATGACCGACATTTTTCCATAGATTTAGGTAATGAACTGTTAGGGCCAATCCCCAAGGACTGCTTTGACAGTGACAGTGATGACAACACAACACCAGACAGGATTTTTACCCGGCATGGGGGGAACTTCCTGGTGTACACTTCCTGCCCCTATGGTAAGGAAGATGTGACTTGTGACTTCAGGAGGGATGAGGTGATTTTCCAGGTCCATGAGGGCTGCCTTTCCCACCTGAAGCCTCCGGTCCAAATCAGCACTCTGACCAGGGACTTCTCCACCCAGCTGGAGGAGGCCGCGGAGATAGCCAAACCAGAAGTCTTTCCAGGCTTCAGGCAGATGGTGGAAGAGAGGGTCAACCTAGCTGATGCCTGTGTGACTCCGGAACAAAAGCAAAAGTTGAAACAAGTTTTCTTGGATTTCCAAGATCTCTTTGCGGTAGACTCATATGACTGTGGTCGCACTGACATCCACACAACCACAATCCCCACGGACCCTGGCATGACTCCTGTGTTTGTGAAGCAATATCGCTTGCCTCTCGCATCAATGGAGTCCCTTACTGAAATAATTAAGAACCTTGAGTCCAGGGGAATAATCCGTCCCATCCACAGCACCTTCAATAATCCGGTGCTGGGAATATTGAAACCAAACGGCCAGTGGAGACTCTGCGCCGACCTCAGGGAGCTCAACAAACGGGTCCATACTTCCCGATGGCCTCTGCCCTACATTGACCAAGGGCTGGCCCAGATCCAGGGGTCACAGGTATTCACTGCTATAGACCTGACCAATGGATACTGGACTGTGCCTGTCAGTAGGGAGGACCAATACAAACTGGCTTTTACCTTTGGGGGCCAGCAGTACACATGGACCCGGACTCCCTTCGGATACCTCAACTCCGGCAATGAATTCAACATTTTTCTACACAAGGCCATGCCCGACTTGGGTGCAAGGGGTAACCTGGCTTATGTAGATGATGTACTCATCAAAAGTTCATCTGTGGAGGAACACATAGCGGAGATCCGTTATGTTCTGACACAGTTGAGGGCCGCCGGAGCAAAACTTTCCTTTCAGAAAGCACAGTGGTGTAGAACCCGTGTTAATTTCTTGGGGCATGAGATTACTTCTCAGGGTCTCTGTCCCCAGGAAAAGAAAGTGGAAGCACTTCAGAAACTGAAAGACCCCACAACTCTGCGGGAACTAAGGAGCCTCCTTGGACTGACTAATTACAGCAGAAAGTTCATTGAGGGCTACGCAGAGATCACTAGACCCCTGATTCATCTCCTGAAAGGGGGAGTCAAGTGGGAATGGGGTCCAGAACAAGCCGAGGCAGTAAGACAACTCAAGAGAAGCCTCTCACAAGCGCCTTGCCTAGCTTACCCTGTCAGAAACAAGGAGTTCTTCCTGGAGACAGGGTTCTCTAATACGTGCTTGACGGCAGTATTATACCAAAAGCATGACAAGGTCAATAAAGTAATCTCCTATGCGAGCAAAACTTTATCCTCTGTGGAGGAAAAATTCAACGATTTTGAGAAGGCACTCCTGGCAACGGTGTGCGCATTGGAGAATTACCGCCCGTTTATCCAGGGGGAACACATCATAGTGGAGACTCCACACCAGCCTCTGCAATATCTCCAAAGTGACAGAATCCGGGCCGGAAATGTGAGTAATTCCCGAATTACTTCCTGGATTCTATCAATGCAAGGCTTTCCTGTGGAGGTCCGATATGGCCAAAACAAGAAGCGTCCCCTCGCGCAAGGTCTGGCTGACTTGCACGATTGTGCCAGAGAAAACTGTCTCGAGGACGAAAGTCTAAAAATCAAGGACAACATGGAGGCATACCTTAATTCCCCACACAAAGTCTTTGAAGAGGACAAGTGTGAGGGAATGCCCACTGTCTATGTGGATGGATGCTCTTACCATGTTGACAACAACGGGGAAAAAGAACTGGTGGCCGGCGTAGGGAATGCATGGGTGAAGGAGTTCCCAGAACCCTCCGCTGGGTACGAAATTGGTCCCCGAAGTAGTCAGGTGGCAGAATTGATGGCTGTGCATCAGGCCATCCTCACTGCTGTCCTGCATCAACTCCACGAACTGGTCATAATCACAGATTCGGATTATGTACGGAACGGGTTCGTGGAGCACCTGGTTAATTGGAAAACCAGAGGCATGTTATGTGCTAACAACAAACCCTTGAAACATGGGAAGTTGATCCAAAACATTGATGATCTGGTCACCTCGAATGAGATGACCATCTATTGGAAAAAGATCAAGGGTCATTCCAAAGTAGAGGGACCAGACAAAACTGGAAATGACTTAGCTGATCAGCTGGCCAAAACCGGGGCCATCCAAGGGGATCTAATTGAGATTGAGTCCCTGTTGGGGGAAATCCAGGTCACTGCTATCACTAGGTCCCAGACAAATGCTCACAAAGACCTTTCAATTGCACAATGGAGTAAGGAGACCCCTGATGCTGATTTGATTACAGCTCAGAAGGGGGATCCAATAATTGGTAATTTTTACCAGCACATTGAGGACCCTGAGAACTTTCCCCTGACGGATACCGATTACATTGGGAAAGAGGACCTAAGAGTGTTGATGAAATGTCCAAAAATGTTTCGAATCCAAGACGGTTTGCTGGTAAGGAAATCCAAAGCTGGCCACGATCAGTGGGTGGTTCCTACCTCATTCCGAAGCCTGATGTTAAGTCACGCCCATGATGCGGCCACCGCCGGTCATAGGGGGTTTCACACAACATTGGAAATCTTAAGAGAGGTTGCATACTGGCCACACATGGGGCAGGACCTCGACCAATACTTGAAGGGGTGTCTTGTGTGTGCACAATTTCAGCCATCATCCCTCACGCACCGCGCGCCTCTCCAAAAGCGGGGGATGACACTGCCATGGTCAGATTTACAAATCGACTTTGTAGGCCCTGTGATTCGCTCTGCTAGGGGGAATAAGTACATGTTGACTGTGACATGCTTGTTTACCAAGTGGGTGGAATGTCTCCCAGCCCCAAATTGCAAGGCAGAAACGGCAGCTGCCTTGATGATTAACCACATCTTTTCCCGTTTTGGTCTACCTCAAAGGATTGAGTCAGACAGAGGTAGCCACTTCACCAGTGAAGTAATGACAAAGATGTGGGAGATACTGGGGGTCAAAAGGAAGTTGCATATTGCTTACAGGCCAGCTTCTTCTGGGGCAGTAGAGAGATATAACCGAATCATTGTGAGCATATTAAAGAAGTTTGTGGCAGATTCTGGGCCAAGTTGGGATATCCGATTACCTCTGGTCCTAATGGCCATCAGATCTACCCCTTCATCTGCAACCAAAATGTCACCATTTGAGTTGATGACTGGGCGCAAGATGGTGCTTCCGCAGCATTTGCTCTATAGGACCCAAGAGCAGACCCTAATAAATGCCTCCACAACTCACGAGTACGTGGAGAATTTAAGGAAACACCTTCAACATGCTTTTGCTTATGCTCAGCGGAATCTAGAAAGATCGGCTGATAGCATGAAGACCCACTATGACCTGAAGACTTCCAGGAAGGAATATCAGGTGGGGGACCGGGTCTATCTATACAATTTCCGAAGAAACCAGGCAAAACAGCGGAAATTCTTGCCTACATGGAAGGGACCCTTTGAGATCATCGACAAGATCTCCCCTGTGGCCTACAAAATCCACATCCCCAAAGGTCCTTTGCCAGCGGGGGAAGACAAGTGGGTCCACATAAACCAGTTGAAATGTTGCCATCCCAGGCACACTCTGCAACAACTGGAGGAATCCTCTGGAATCCTAGCGGGTACTGTCTCAGACTAATTTAGTTCCAACCATAAAACATACCACATCTAGTCTCTAAAATATTGTGATTTGCATGAAACTGTCTCTTAGTTATACTGTTTTTTTTTTTCAAAATAACAATGTAATGTTTTGTTATGATGAAATGCATATGCTGCCCCACTATCTCAACAGTGGTGGAAAAATGTCTATGAATAGGTATTGCCGCTCTTCCTTTGTCGTCCTAGGAGAAAGAAAACCTTGAGACGGGCCAAGGAGGACGATCCGGAGACGGGAACGAAGATCCAATGGGCCCGGGGTACCGCCCAATATTCCCATCAGGACCGGCGAGGAGAACCGATCGATCCGACCGGATGGAGGAAAAGATGCTGAACTGTGCCCTCTATTGGAAGAAGATGAGGAAACATCCCAGGTCTTGCGAGTCCCATCAGTGAAACCGAATGGCCATCGCAAGAGGGGGGCTTGTGGGATGTATTTACCCATGCATCCGAGCCCTACCTCAAAACTGTGCAGTACTGACATGGAAAACATCATGATGGCCAGAGCTTCCCAGAAAATGCACAGGGAAATGCATGAAGAATAGGCTGCCACTCATTTTTGCCGATGTTATGGGCACAGAAGGACACTGCCTAAAACCACCATTGGACTACCCACACAGTAGTCTGAAACCATTGGGAATGGCAATGCTGATTGCCAAAAGCAAACCCATAATTGTGGAGAATTAATTTTCTTAAATCCCAAAAAGGGGTGCAGTACCAGTACTCACCACTATCAGAAAGCCGGCGTTTTAAAACCACCAGATTTTGTGTAAAACTGAATAAATGAACCCAAAACATGCCAAAGAAAGACATTTTAAGAGGTGGATCCAATGTAAAGTTATATTCTGAAGTGACTTGAAGGTTTATAACAAGACTGGCTGAGCTGTGGATTTCAGCAGTTTAAGTAAATTTGGACTGAAAGACACTACAAATCTAAATGTTTAAAAGAAATGAGTGACCTACTTTGAGTGTCACATAGGTTGCAATTGTTTAAATGTCATAGTTTTAAACTTAGAATCAGCATCCTAGCTGCATATGTAAAAAAATGTCTTGACTTAAACTGGGTAACAAAAAGTGACATTTTATCTGAAACTTGGCTTGAGAAACTGAATTCTGCCTGGCAACTACCCCCATCAGGAGTGAAACTTGAGTCACAGCTGTGTTCCCAGGCCTATCTGCCTTTTGCTGGCCACACTAAGGATATGCCATCTCTCTGATAATTGAATTAAGGGGAGCCCCCACAGAATACAGGAGCTCTGAACAAAGCCCTCTCCTGACTCAGGCAGATGGTTTATTTCAGATGTCGTAAATGTAGCTTTCTCCTGGAAGGACAAAGGGGAGGGGCACTGCCTGTGAGAGCAAGCTGGCTTGGCAGAACTGGAAAAACCAGAAATTCAACCTTGTGCTGGAGGAAAACCACACCCCTTTGGGGCCAGAACATATCTCTACAAAGATGAATAACTCATGGAGCGGACATGTGAAAATTTTATAAATGATACCATAATTCTTGTGATTTTTCTGCCCACATTTTAAGAGGTTTTTAGAACCGGTGGTATGTTCAGGGGGGTTTTAGCGGAAAAGAGGATATTACTCAAAATGTGTGCATGTGAAAAATCTGACACTTCATCAACTAATGTCCATACTCCTTGCGCACATGTGTGTAAATTTGGGGTAATGTCCGGTATTGCAAACCAGTTAAAAAGTGCAAAATATTGCCATTTCTGAATGCAAGCTCCCAGGAAGAGCAGAGTTTGAACAGGGTATACCTCCTGTAATGCATGATGGGTGCATATGATTTTAAAACAACATGTACCTCTGCAAAGATGTATTTGGTTCAAATCTAGATTTGTGTGTAAGTTGACAGGAGGAGTGGACTTTCTGCAGGCTGCAAAATGACATCACTCTGACACAACTTAGCTCCCCCAATCAGGGGAGAAATGAAAGCTTGGCCAATGATAAGTGGAGAGGGGCTGGCTAGTGATGCTGCTCACACACACCCATTTTGAAAACACATAAAAGCAGACAGACAGGACAGATAGGGACCTTCAAATCCATTTGCAGCTGGAAGCTCTGCCGGGAAAATCCATACTTTACCTCCATCAACCTTCAGAGACCCAGACCAGACCAGCAGAGTAGAGCTGACCTGTTAGCAGAACCAGAGAGAGCTGACCCAGATCACTGTGAAGTGCAGAGACCAGAGTCCAGTCCTAAACCTGACCAGATCCGTGGCAAGGCATATTTCTAAATATATTGTGAGTACATAGCAAAACTGTGCAGAACCAATTTCTTAGTTAAAATAATATAATTCAAGCTATTTTAATCTAAGTAGAACTGCCTCCTAACTGTCACCTGTGATTTGCTAGTTGCAAGCTGCACTTGTCTTTGTGAACTTTAAAATTTCAATCTGAAAAACAACCTTTATTCAATCGCTCATATCTCCGCGACCGTTTGTGCTAGAGACTTGCAGTAACTTTCATCTGGAAGCTGAGATCCTAGCCCTTGTAGTTCCTCTGTAATCGCGCCAGACGCATTCGCGAATTTACCACGATTTGCAAATTTCTTCACGTGTAAAAATCTGCTGCTGCTTGCCTTCCATTTGCCAGAAATTCGTTTAACCTGCTAGTTACACCCTAGATCCTTGCTAAAGTGATCCTGAACTTATTCAAAGCATATACCACTCACCCTGAACCTCTAGAGGGAATTAAAAGCATTTTAGCATATTTTTCACTTCATTTCCAGCACATTTAAAAGCATTTGGGCCTGTGTTTTCAACTTCTGTAGTCTAAGTTGCTGGGTTAACTGAATCACATTTAATTGCATTTCTGAGAACTGTGTGCCTTCCTTCCATTTCCTTGCATTGCATAAAAGGGTGGGGGTGAATTGTCCAAGAAAGTGATTACATTGTTTTGTTGAAATCCTATCAAGTTATTTTCTGTACTGCATTTCATTCCACATTGCATCCATTTGAAACCATAAAAGTATTGTTGCTATCTTATCCATCCTATAACCACTCATCATTGATTATCAAGAAGTGTGCTAGTGCCAGATTCTCCGTTGTTAATCTTTATCATCTCAGATTAAGTGTGATATTCAATTATTAATTTATTCTAAAGCGTGATATATATATATATATATTGTTTAAATTATCAATTAAACCTTTTAACTTGCAAAACAGAACTACTTCTTGGCTCAGTGGGGTCAGGAGGATTCCAAGAGAGGGGTGTTATATACGGGTAGTCATCCAGAACGCATGAACTGGACATAAAGTTATATCAATAAGGGTTTTCATTCAGTATTATAGACTAGGCGTTGACTTAGCTGTAGTGTTGAATTGAATCCTCTTACAGATGCATCAGCCTACTTTACGGGGAGTGTGTGTGTGTGTGTGTGGGCGACCATAGCGTGACTCTTCGGACTGACATTGGGGTTGGCTTTCATCAGATTTGGCATTTATATTAAGATTTACAGGTATAACTGGGAACATGAGAGGTGGGCCATCAGCCAACTTAGTGGGTACCAGAGGAGCTCTGGCAACGTCCCCTGGGTCTACCAAGGTAGAATCCACTACAGTTCGACTACACCCACTATCCTTAAGAGCTGGAGTATCTACGCCATTGATCAGCACACTGGGCCTCGTTCTGAGTTTGGAGGTAAGTAACGTCCCTTACCGGCATGGCGCAAATAGCGTGTCCGTGCTGGCACCAGTCCGCTAATAGAGGACTATTACGACTTCACAGGCACAAGCTTTAAGCCAGGCCATTTAGGTATCTAGCGCCATGCTGCAAAAGGCTCCCAAAAAGCCCTTACCGGCAACAAGCGTAGCGCAGATAACTCTACCGACATTGTCCAATGCGTCATTAGCGGTGACCGTAAATAGCGGTGACTGTAATTAGCGGTCACTGCTATTTACGGTCACCACTAATAAGCAGAACCGGAAGTAGCGTCATCACACAGGAACAGGAAGGAGCACGGCGGCCATCTTTAAAAACACAATCCTTTGTCATCCTCACCACACAGGACCCCTGGGACACTGCTGATTGTGAGAAAATTTCCACCTCTAAGACCACAATGCCTAAGGCCCTGAAGAAGGGAGCTGCTCGCCTGATAAAGGAACGATTTAATGAGGATGAACTGCAGATGCTTGTGGACACACTGCACGAGCATGCTGCCACAGTCTTCTCTAGCAACATGAGGAGAGAGGCAGTGCTAAGGAAATAAGAGATCTGGGCACTTGTTGCCCAGAAGGTTAGTGCTGTGGGCAACACATCACGCACAGTAAAAGACTGCCGTAAGCGATGGGATGACCTGCGACTAAGGGTGCGCCACATCCTCTCTGTCAATTGCTGCCAGGCCATGGGAACAGGAGGAGATCCCAGTTCCCCTATAAAGCTCACCCCGTGGGAGGACAAATGAGCAAGCATGATTGGTACAGAATCCATCAAAAAGTGTAGGCGAGATGGAGTGTGGTGCCACAACATCTGGCGATGGAGGTGAGTGGCCAAAGTAAACACTGCTATGATTGTTCTACTAGGTATCACACGTGCCGCCTGGATCTCTGTTCTGGTGCCACGCATGTGACAAATCTTCTCTGTTCCCTTCTGTCTCGTCTTTTTCTATCTTCTCCTGAATCTCTCTCCTTTGGTTCCTGATTCAGGTGGCCCTGTGGGAGCTGTAAGCTGGTGCTCGGACGTGGTGAGGCCACGGGTGTGGTTCTTGACTTCAATTCCCACGTGGTTTCTCTGAAATTTTCCCTCCCTTTTTCTCTGGAGAGTCTGCACACTGATTTAAAATGGCCTTCTTCACCACACGTAGCGCATCGCTGGCCGACAGCTGGCACGTGCTATCATGCGGGTATTCAAAATCGCACTTGTAGCAGAATGGTTCCTCTAGTCTTCTCTCCTGCTGGAGCCGGTGATCTCAGAGCTTTAGGGCTTGTGGGAGATACAGCTGAAAGACCCTGCACAAGGTCTCAAACAAGGGCAGCACTGGCCAAGACCACTGCAGTGCCCCAGCCAAAGGGGAAACCCAAGGCTAAAGGAGTAAGAAAACCCAAAATAGGGAGAGATAATATTCCCCCTAACTCACCTACCACTGAGGTGGAGGTAGTTGGTCAATCACCAGGACCTGACGAGGAGGAGGTGATACCTGAAGTCTTTGACCCAAATGACCATCTTGAACTAAAAGATTTGTTAGTAGAAGGTGGTCCTGACAGGGAAGAATTTAGTAAGGGCCAATGTGAGTGCCCGTCTCTGGAAGGCCTAAGGAGACAGGCCTGCTCCCAGCTTGAGGGTGAACCTCCTAGGAAGCACAGGATTTATTGGGAAGGTGGGCTCCTGTATAGTGAGCCTGCAGAGTCTATAGAGGAGACAATAGGAGGTTGGTGGTTCCCCTTGCTGTAAAACACTTCCTCCTACAGCTGGCATGAAGTGCCCCTTGCTGGTCACCTTGGAATCAAGAGAACCAAGCAAAGGTTATCGATGCACTTCTACTGTCACGATCCATGCCCCTGACCCCCTCAGGTATAACATCCCCCTGGCAGCAGTGGAGCTAAAGCCCTCCACACTGGCCCCAAGGGCCGTAAAACTCCATCAGAAACATACATGGAGTCATCCCTGGTGCCTTTGGCACCAGGCTCATTATCAGGAATAAAACAATACCAGTTTTGGACCTTAATCCAACATGGAGGCCTATGACACAGCTCAGTTCTTTAGAACCAAGCCATGCGGTCTAGTGTTTTGGGAATGGCTGGGCCTGGAACTACTTTACCTGGGCTATTTAAACCACACCCAAACAGCAGAACATGCTTCGCGTTATTCTGCACTCCTGCAGCGTAACGCTCATCGTGTCCAGCCCCTGCTCATCTGCTTCTCCGGCGGCCCGATCCTGAAGTCCTAGATCCGGATTCCATTAATAACCTGGAAGCACAAGAACAGCATTAGTGAGCAAGAACAATTACCTGTGAAGTAACTGGCCTTGAATCCATCCTGCAACCTGCAAAGGTAAAGAATCAAGGACAGCATTAATAACAATTCTTACCTGGGCAAGCAGCGAGTCCTGGCAGCACCCAGCGCTTCTCTTACCTCGCCCATCTCCGGGTTTCACTGCAACCTGCAAGGGAGAAGGAACAAGGTCAGCATTAACAAAGCACTTACCTGGGCAAGCAGCGCTTTGACCTCTCATCACTCCGGAACATCACCGCAACCTGTACAAAGAAGAGAAGAGAACACAAGTTAGCAATTAACACCAATAAACAACGCAGCGCTCCGCGCATCAATAACTCACTGTGGTCTTCGCCATCGGTGTGGCAACTCTGATATCGCAACCATCCCTGTGAAAACAAAAAGAGACAGTGTTAGCGAACAGCGTAGTGGAGCAAGATGCCGAGACGACAGAGAAAATGGAGGGAAAAAAGAGACACAATAAAGACGGAAAAGACATTATAACACACCTGGAAGACAGCAAGCAGAGTCGGAGTCACAGCCGGTCTGGACCCGACATAAGAGTACACAGACCAGTGAAGCAACTAGGTCCATGGAACGCCCGCAGCAACCACACGCCCCTGCACAGAGATGCAGGACGGAGAGTTCAACGCACAAAAACCTAAGGTGAGCAATAACTCCAAGGGAGGGGATTTGGACCAGTGGGAGGTGGGAGTCCACCCATCACAGAACCAGTATCTTAACCCTCCTTTCTCCTGTTATAGGCGCTACCCAATGTCTGGCACATAACCAAGCAGATAGGGGCCCGGGATAGCACTTAGACCTCCATCCAGTATCATGTGGCGCCCCCGTGGATAACAGGTGAGCGTAACATCTACTGGCCCAAGATGGGGGTGCAAGTAGAAAGTCACTGCAGGAGTTGTGCCTCCTGCCAGTTATCTGGTTAGAGTGGCTCAACAATCCAAGCTCCATTGGTACCACTCCCAGTTGTGGGGGTACCATTTGAGAGGGTAGGGATTGACATTGTTGGTCCCCTTGACCCTCAAACATCCTCAGGCAATAGGTTTATCCTGGTACTGGTCAACCATGCCACCAGGTATCCTGAGGCCATCCCATTAAAAACGGTGACTGCCAAGTCAGTTGTAAAAGCTTTGCTTGGCATATTTACTAGGGTTGGCTTCCTTAAAGAAGTTGTGTCTGACAGAGGCAGCAACTTTTTGTCAAAGTATATGCAGGCCATGTGGAAGGAATGTGGTGTCACCTATACATTTTCATCTGCATACCACCCACAGACCAATGGTCTGGCTGAAAGGTTTTACAGGACCTTGGAAAGCATGATTGGGGCTCTGGAAGAGTCTCAAAGAAGAAAATAGGATCTTCTGTTACCATGCTTACTGTTTGCCTACAGAGAAGTACCACAAGAGGGTGTTGGCTTCAGCCCCTTTGAACTTCTGTTTGGTCACCCTGTAAGGGGACCCTTAGCCATAGTCAGGAGGGATGGGAGATGCCCACTCCCCCCATTACTACCAACGTAGTGGACTATGTGGTAGGGCTCAGAAAAATGAAGGTACTCCTGATGGGTCTGGCTAGTGAAAAGTTGAAGGCAGGGCAAGCTCGGGTGGAACATTGGTATGATCAGAAGGCTTCCCTCATCAATTTCACACGCAATTCCTGATCATGAATCCTATAAGGCCTAGAGCTTTACAGGAACAAATGGTCAGGCCCTTACACAGTGGTGGAGTCACTGGGTGAGGTGAACTATTTAGTGGACCTTGGAAGGGCTGGTCAGGCTCTAAAAGTGTTCCATGTAAATAGACTGAAGGCTTTCATCCAAGAGTTAAAATTGCTGCACTGCTGTTGGCTTCAGATGTTGAGGGAGAGGAGTCAGAACCTCTCCCAGACCTGTTCCAAAGCAGTCCTTCAGACAGCTCCATTGAGAGTGTCCAAGTGGCCCCTCACCTGACTTCTAATCAACAGGCTGAGGTGAAAAGTTTGCTTAGGCAATTTTCCCACTTGTTTTCACAGTCCCCTGGTTTGACACCTTGGTGCAAACATAACATTGACACAGGAGACAGTGTACCTACCAACAGTAGGGGCTACAGAATGTCAGACAAAGTAAGGTCAACGAAATGTTGGATCTTAGGGTAATTGAACCCTCCAGTATTCCTTGGTCCAGCCCAGTGGTTTTGGTTCCAAAGGCAGGTACTTCTGAATTGAAGCTCTGTGTGGATTACAGGGCTCTGAATGCTGTCATCAAGACAGATGCACACCCGTTTCCTAGAACAGATGAGCTGGTGGATACTTTGGTTGCCCCCAAGTACCTCAGCACATGTTACCTTACTGCAGGCTATTGGCAAATAGCCCTTGCAGAACATGCCAAGGAGAAGACAGCTTTCTCAACACCAGAGGGTCTTTACCAGTTCAAGGTAATGCCTTTTGGGCGGAGATTCGTGTGTTGAATGGGTTGGATGAATTTGGTCTTGCATATCTGGATGATATTGCAGTTTTCAGTGCCAACTGGGAGGAATATGTGAAACACCTTGGGATTGTGTTACAGGCTCTTCAGAAGGCCCACTTGACCATAAAGGCCACTAAGTGCCCGATTGGATAGGGATCAGTGGTCTACCTTGGACATGAAGTAGGTGGAGGGAGGATACAGCCTCTACCCAGTAAAGTACAAGCAGTAAAAGACTAGCCTTCCCCCACTACCCAGACCCAAGTGAGAGCCTTTTTGGGACTCACTGGGTACTACAGAAATGTCATGGCAGACTATGGTACCATAGCTGCCCCTCTGACTGCCCTCACCACTCCAAAGAAACCCAAAAAGGTAACCTGGTCTGAAGAATGTGGGAAGGTCTTTAATGGCTTAAAAGACTCCTTGTGCCAGGCCCCTTTTCTCAGGGCCCCTGATTACCAAAGACCTTTTATTGTGCAGACAGATGCCTCTGACACTGGGATAGGAGCTGTACTATCACAAGTAGATGAGAAGGGTAAGGAACACTCTATTGGCTTCATTAGTTGCCAGTTTATGGACAGTGAGCTCAGATGGTTCGCCGTAGAGAATAAATGTTTCTCTGTTGTGTGGGCCCTAGGGAAGTTGAGACCCTACCTCTATGGGACACACTTCACTGTGCAAACTGAACATAAGCCCTTAAAGTGGCTAATGAACATGAAGGGAGATAATCCAAAGTTGCTTAGGTGGCCCATAAATCTGCAAGCCCTTGATTTCACTATTGAGCATAGGCCAGGTGTCCAACATAGCAATGCTGATGGGTTGTCCAGAATGTTTAACCAACCTGAACAAGAAACTCATCCAGGGGTGGATTAGTTCCCCCTATCCTTAGTCTGGGAGGGGTGAGTGTTAGGAAATATTTCATAATTGTATGTAATTTTCCCTCCATGTGTCAAACCCCAAACTTTTCGCTGCTGTGCTGTTTAGACACCACTGACTGACTTTGCCAGAGAAGTTCAGCCTTCAGCTGCACTCCTCTGGGCTTTCGCTCATGCTTTATGGGAAAGCTGACATGCCCTTAAGACAGTCAGTACTGGGATACTTTGTTTCCCTTAGTCCTTTCCTCATGTTGCAAATGTTGTGCAACATGTAACAAGTGTGCAATGTATCTTACCATACAGCACACTTGGGTCTATAGTCATTTCCAAAAGATACTCTTGCTGGACTTTTTATGAACTGTGCCGATGTGTCATGGACAGGACTGGTGTCAGCTATCTTTTCGCATTACTTTGAACCCTTTCCTGCCATGTTAACCGCGTTAACCGCATTTGGCACAAATAGGTGGCCTGGCTCCAAAATGGCCATGCCACAAGGTTCTTTGTCCAGTCCTTTGGCCATCTTGCCCCTTCACCTTCCCCAGGTCGAGTCGACCCGGGTCAGTCCTTATTTGTTCATGCACTTTCCCTCAAATACCAATGCTTTCGTGGGCTTCTGCATGCCTTGTGTGTGTGCCTCCAGGATGTGGGCTGGACCGTCTGGTTCCAATACACATCCTGGGTGCCAGAGAGTCTGGAGTGCCATGAATGACTGGGACCACCGTGGCCCGTGATTGGTCCACGTATGGAGTGGGTGTTTGTGAGCAGATCTCCCATTGGGTCCTCTCCATTTTGGCACAAGCAGAACTTTGGATAACAGGAGGCTCAAAACATCCCTACCATATCGATCTCCTGAGTTCTCTCTGAGCAAAGGATAGGATCCAAGTATCCTGCAACTACGAAGCTGAGTCGAGGAACCGCTGGTGACCCGCTGGAAGGTTTGGAACCCTGAGCCCGCTGTCGTCCCGTGGGACCCCTCTGCATCTGGTTGTCCTAGAAGGTCTGCGAAGACGCTTCGATCCATTGGAATAGTGGGACCAACTATTCTCGACACCTTCATCAAACCTTGCAAGTAAGCTTTCTCGGAAGTGTCCCTGGGCCAACCAGTGGACTGACCAGCTTACCCAGTTACTTTGCTCTGTCATGGCCACTGTTTCGAGGAGGCCCTCAAAACTTAGTATTCTGCTAGCTCTGTGTCCCCGGCACCCTCACACCAAATCTTGTACACTTGGCATTCCCAGGTCTTAAGTGAGACGAGTGCACCAGGATCAGAGTAAATGCCGTTAACGTGTTGCCCTGACGCGGCAACGTCCTTTGCAGGTCTGCTGCATTTGTGACCTTCTTGCCCCTGAAGCCTACTGCAGTGAAACTGGGTCGATTCATCAACCCGGAGCAGAGAAATCGCCACTGTCCCGTTTGGGAATCATCGCTGTATCTCACAAACTAAAAGGTGCCGAGACGTTCTTTTTGCCACATTCGAACCTGCAAGCGAAGTGGACTGACCTGCCGAAGTTTGGGTCCACTTTCATCGGGGACCGATGAGTACTCAATACCCCAACCGGTTTCCCCTAGTGCAAGGGCCCATTTTTACACACAAGTGGCCCCTGGGGGCCCCTCTCCTTTCCACTGCTATTGCAAAATAGCGACTCCATTCCCAACTCTTGAACTGCCTCTGCCTTCAAGTGGAGGTCCTTCTTGAATAGTGGGAACTTGTTCTGCATGGCCTCATCCACCTGCCCGAGCTGCTAGAGACCCCTGAAGAGACCCTGTTCTGCCCATTGGAACCACCGCGTGCATTTGCATTGCATGTACTATTGAGCACAAGGCTCCTCTCTTCTTAGGGCTTGCACTGCCTCTTACTTCTGTGTATTTTCAATGTCGAACTGGGCCTAAAGACTATCTGCACTGTTTGTTTCCTTCCCATCTAGGTTGTCGACATATTTTGTGCATTTAACTCTTTAGACCCCAATGGTCTTGTATATACATTGTATTGATAGTGTTGTGTTGGTTTACTTACTGTTACTTTGATTCTATTGCTATGGTCTATGTTACAAAGGCCTTGTAATAAATGTGTCTATATTTTTGATATAACACCTGTTTGGATTAATTTGTAAGTGTCCTTGCTCTGTGTGCTCATTGAGGTCCTTCAGTCACCCTCACCTCTCCTGAGACTTAGTCTTGACCGCCTGCCATAGCTACCCTGATTGAACTGGATTGTCCAGAGGTTACCCTGTTCCAACAAACTAGGCTGGCCTTCTGAACCTCTGCCCCTCCAGATCAGAGTTCAGAAATCCATCTTAAAAAGCACCAACACTAGAAGGGGGAGTAGACACACCCGTACCATTACACTAAGTCCATATACAACAGAGCCGGGAACGCACCATGCCATCACTCACAACAATAAGATGGATAAGAAAGGAACGTGACAATAAGCTTACCTAGAGGAATACCGGTTAAACAGCACACGTCCTGTAATGAACTAGGATACATAAACTACTAACCTTAACTCAAACCTCTGCATATCTAACTCACCCGAAAATCCATACAACCATCTCTCGCCCAGCAAACCACACACACTTCACCACACTGCAACAACAACAAGCAAACGATACATAACCTGCACCAACAGCACACGAGGTCTTGCATCGGTCCGATACTCACACCAAAGCTCAGCTTAAGGTGAAAACCGAACTGAAGCTGCCAACAACGCACCACTTCTCTCACTTTCCTACTCCTCCTCCTCCCGACTAACCTACCCCGTCCGACTCTTGTTTTACAGATCCACCTGAGCGCCTGTGGACCAATTCCATTGGTGATGGTGCGCAATATAAATACATTTTAACATTTAACATTTAACATAACCAATATGTAATGGATTGAAATGCTCATGGGAACACTTTTTAACTATTGGCAATACCTTTTGGTAGCACTCTAAAGCTCATTCGTGCTGTTATAGAAATTGTCTAATCAGTTTTTACCAAGCTGCCAAGGGAGCACATCACTCCTACATTTTATGCCACACTCTGTCTACATAAGCTCTTTTGCAGAATATACTACTCAAACTGTGCATGTCCTATATTAAATATTCAATGTTTTATTAAGTAGATTTGATTAATATTAACACCGAAATGTTGTGCCTGTTACACATGAGACCTTGCTCTCACAAACAAATTTGAACCTTGACCTTTTTTAGACATGAGATCATGCCCTCATAAAAATATTAAAGCCTTAGCCTACACGTGTTTTGACCACCTATGGGTCCTCCTCATGGATATAAAATGGCAAGTCTGTTATTTCACCGATGATGAACAGAAAAATACTAATACAATCAATTTCCGAATGTATTCTTGTGAATGATACCAGTATCATTGGTTGTTTGCATTACCACGTATAGGCCTGGTAAAGGAAAATAAGTTGTTGTGATTTTAGTAAAATACAGCTGAAATAATCTTTTGCCATTTTATAGAAATGTTTTGTCCCAACAGAACTTGTATTAAAGTATAAAGATGCTTTTGTTAGAAGCATCCACCCGTGATTCGGCGTTTCGCGTGTTGGTGCACTATCTGGTCTGCCCACATACATTACATTTTCTATTTAAAGCCAGATTGAGTGCAGCCAAGGACTACTACATTTTTTGAAATGGCAGAATATCTATTGAACAGAGAAGAGGATAGGGCAGCATTATTTTTTCCCAAGAGTTAGCACGCCGAATGCATTCTGAAGCATTATTAATAAACATGAAACTTTCAGGCAGAAATTTGTCAGACTGGAACGGATATCCATGAGAGAAATTAATACATATTGGTAAAAGGCAACAATGATTAATTACTTACAGAATATCACAATATCTAGAGGTCTTCGGATTCTGATATTTCCTGACTTTAAGAATATTGATGACAATGATTTAGCCCAAAAATGGGAATGTAATCTTAATCAAAGCTCTAGGTTTATGATGGAACTATTGGTTGCACATGTTGATCGGGAACACAGTAGAATACAAACATAAATAGACAAACTAAAACAGAAAATAACAGACATGGATTCACCTGAAACCACAAAAGCCAAACATTACAAGACTTTGCATGAGATTCTAAAAGTATTCCAGGACGACGTTAAATTAAGAAAGCTGGAAAGACATGGAACGAGGAATCACAGCTGCATGCTTCTAACCAAAGCATCTTTATACTTTATACTTTGGTATCATTCACAAGCACAATTTCAGAAAATGATTGTATTATTATTAATGTTGTGTTATTGCTTATGGTGTGAGTTGTAGTGCTGCCCTTTCGTCATGCTAATATGACAATCAGCTGTTTTTATAAAAGGGGCAGATTGCACTCAATTTCATATAGTTTTAAGCAACCTTCAGCCAGCAAAGATTCAAATATAGTGCATTGACACTACATCTGCTAGTGTCTTGGAACAGTATATACTTAAAAAGAAATAATGGCACTCTTTTTATTTGTGCTAATCATAAAAATAGATAGATTTATGATATGATATGATATGATATGGCATTTATAACGTGCCTATACACAAGTGTTTCAAGTGATATTACATATCAGATTGTCTAATTCCAGAAAAATTGACAGCAAATCCTAACTTGCTTTTTTCTCGCCAAAGAAAAAGATGATTTTCTTTGTTTACAATTCTCCACAAAAAAAGGATACAATGGCTGTGATAAAAACACGTTTTAACAACTCCTGGGGCCGATTCTGAGCTCATGATAAAAAGAGTGCGGAAATACAACCTTCTCCCCTCCAGTTTTCAGCACCAGCATTCTGAAGTGGGTGGACGTATTGGAGTGGAGATGTGTGCTTCCCAGCAGCAAACGTTGCTAAAGTCTCTCGTTGTGGGGACCATTTTCTCAAGTGTCATTGCGAGCATTTCTTAAAAGACTGCCACTTTTCTAATGTAAGAGGTTTTTCTTAAACTTTCACTAAACTAGAAAAGTGGTGCTGCAGTCTAACAGATGCTATTTTTATAAAGGGAAAAAGTGTGTAGTAGAGTTTAACGTCACCTCACAGGTGCTGTATTTTAACTCCTTTTTTGACGTGCTGAACCAGTGATGCTGGGAGGAGAATCGTTGCTAGGGCTGTTGTAGGGTCATACATCAGGCACATGCAAAAGTTCATATCCCTGCACCACAATCTTTCTTTACCAGAATATGGTGTTTGTAAGGAAATTGTTCTACTTTCATGAAAGAACACTTTCCTACATTTGCACGCACCTTAGAATCTAACTGGGCTTTCTTCTATTGCAAGCAAGATGTGGTAGTACTTATAGAAATTACAAAATGGCATCTATTGAAGACTGCACATCAATAGAACATGCGGTTATCATGCTGCATAACAGGAAATTCAATGCAAAACTGGTCATTGAGTCGAGCACATGAACATTTACAATTTGCTAATGTTAAATGTTAGTTTGGATGAGTGTTGAACTACAGAGTACAATTTAAATATATGTAATTAAAGTTGTAAATCAGTACTGGAGTCGAAACTGTTGAAAAAACGGAAAGCCAATTAGTTACACTTAATACATGCTGATGTTGTTAATATTTAGTTCAATCATGTTTGATAAAAATATGTTTTTCCTTCAAATTATGGAGAATAATCAGGAATAACTTGATCTTTTTAATGAATCAGTTATTGCAAGTCAAGGTTTTCTTTTAGGTATTCCTGGTCATAAGGACATGATGACATTATAATTCAAGACCTAATAGACTCGTGCTACTTAAGACTTCCAATGAGAAATATATAAACAATAAGAAGCTAATACAAATACATGACGAATCAAAATTTTTGAGGCAAGTACTAAAATGTACAATTATACATTTGAGTGCAGATGTAAGGTTTATATAAATAGCATGTATTGTGCATAGGATTTGCTCTACTTGCTGACTCAGTCCTAATTAATAGGAACAAGAGCAACACTGGTAAAAAAAGGATAATGACAAAGAATACAGTCTCAATGAGATAAGGTGCTTCAAAGCTTCAAATTGATAATTTTTCTACAGCCAAACGTAATATATTTATGATCACTTTAAATAACTGAAGTATATAATGTATTAATTCAAAATTTATCTGGGCCACTCCTTCTTGGCAGAGGTTTATGGGACTGACAACTTTAAGACTAAGGAGTAGAAATAGCGTTTAAGACTTAGCAGAGCCATATTACAGGGCCCGCGGTAGCGTCCCTGTAGTTATGGTTAAGTTGCTCAGCCCATAGGAAGAGCATTTATTGGGCGGCTTATAACTTTGACCCCCCTAAACGAATCCTCAAGATACCTTGCAAAAAAAGTACATGGCCCGTCAGATTTATTTAAGTTTGGTGAGGTTTCGTGCAGTGGGAGCAAAGTTATAGTGGTGGTCCCAAAATGTGTGGTTTTTCCCATAGATGCAATGGAAAAGAAATGTTGCTCACGCCTACAGCCCAAACCACTGGATGGATTTTCACCAAATTTGCGACAGGAGCTGTGGCTCGTTCCCGAAAAGCGTGCTTTTGTAAATTTGGTGTAAATCCGTCCAGTAGTTCTTTTTAAAACGACCAAAACGTAGATTAAAAAAAAGTGTGATATCTGGGTTTGGTCTGCGGACTCACTTCCCTATTCGCTCCGCAGAAGAACCTCTGATTGATTCAGAGGGTGGCGTGATGTCCCTGGATGTCGGACACGCGTGCTGATTGGATGGTGAAAAGTGTGAGGAGCGTCAGATTTTTGGAAACGCCTGCCATGTTGAATTTGCAGAATGTGCCCGTAGTCCACAAATACAGCAGTAAAAACATATTAAAAAACACAACATTGCACTTCACAAACTAATAAAACAATCTCTGGAGAGGTGAGGTGAGGTGTGATAAGGATGGGATGGGATATGGCCTTAAAAAGCCCAAAAAATGAGTGGCTTTTTCAACTCCAATTTCTGTGAACAGTCTAAATGCCCGGGGCAGTCATGTAATATTCGTGAACATCTGAAATGTTCGAGGACGTGTATGCTTGTTTCTACATTACAGGGTTGAGGAAAAGCAGTTTTTGGATGGCTTATAACTTTGGCGCCACTCAATGAGGCTGTATGGAATTTTGGAATTTCATTCTAGACCTGACTCTGAATAGTTCTGCAAAGTGTGGTGCTGTTTTGTCAAGAGGGAACAAAATTAGAGATGGAGTCTCAAAATAATATAAAGGCTTATAAATGTGGTGCCATTTGAGGAATCTTCACAAAGGTTATGCATGAGTATTTATGCAAAGTTTGGTGGGATTTTGTCAAGAGGGGTCAAAATTAGAGGGGGGTGTCAACATTTTTAGATGGCTTATAACTTTGTTGTCGTTTGCCAAATTTATTGTATTGTATTGTATTGTGTATAGGCTTTGTAGAGTGCGAAAAGACCGTAAGGTATCGAGGCGCTGAGAGTGAGAGGGAGACTGGATAAAATTAAGCTAAAAACAGGTACATTTTTAAAGCCTTATGGAATGAAAATAACTCTTCAGATTTGCGAAGACTCAATAGGCAGAGCATTCTAGAGCATGGGGGCGAGGACTGAAAAAGATCTCCCTCCAGGTCTGGCCTGGGAGAATCTAGGAACAAGTAACAGAAATTTGTTTGTTGAGCGCAGTAGGTGATTGTGGATGTAGGGCTGAATCTTGGAACATAATAATTCAGCTCCAACATGGTGGATAGCACGATGGACCATGCAGAGAACTTTAAATTTAACTTGGCTTTTAATGGGAAGCCAATGTAGTTAAAGCAGGAGTTCTCGGGAGTGAGTAAGTCTGGGAGCTCTGAGGGCAAGACGTGCTGCAGCGTTCTGGAGAATTTGGAGGCGTTGGAGTAGCCTCTCAGGTTGCCCAAGGTAAATAGCATTACAGTTGTCTAAGGAACTCATAATAGAGGCTGTAACAATTTTTCATCTCAGAGCAGCT
Source organism: Ambystoma mexicanum (assembly GCF_040938575.1). Lineage (NCBI taxonomy): Eukaryota > Metazoa > Chordata > Amphibia > Caudata > Ambystomatidae > Ambystoma > Ambystoma mexicanum. The sequence continues at coordinate 789,921,655 of NC_090936.1, read as the reverse complement.
TGGAGGAGAGGGAGAGCTTTTTTCAGAACCTTAAGTTTTATAAAGCCCATCTGGCAAACAGCAGTGTACACATTTGCAGACAAATGTTTTCATAAAGATTATAGACTTAACCTTTAATGTTTGTGCAAAATCCGAATGGATTTTGCCAAGTAGGGGCTAAGTTATATGACTATTGAATTTACGTACATTCTGACACTTTTGAAAAAATAAAGCATGGGCGGATTTACAGCAAACTCGTGTAAGGAGCATTGGCAAGGACCTGAAAGCATGGTTTTGCAAATGTGTCTGTGTTTTATTTTTTGAAAAGTTGCATAACGTAGGCACAAAAAATAGTCACATACCTTTGGTGACTGAGGTATAGCCTGTGGCCATTGGCAGTGGCCAGATTGTCCTGGTCATGACCCAGACAATCTGGCTACTGGCCATGACCACGAGGGACCAGCAATGGGGTTAAAGTGGGCATGGCCACCAGGGACTGGCTATGTGGTAAATTCTTTTGAAATTGGGATAGGTTTGAATGGGAAATATAAATCTGCTTGTGGGTACAGGTTACAGTGCTGGCAGGGACGTCAGTTCACCAAAATGGCATGGGTAGCGGAAGTGACATCATACGACCCTTGACCTTTGATAACATCATGGGAAGTGATGTCATTTGACCCCACCCTGAAGTTATATCACGGGAAGCAATGGAACACAATCTTTCAACCCTTCACAAAACAGGAAGTGGCATCACATAGCATTGTTCCTACGTACACTACGAAAAATAGGGTTACGATATCACTATGATACATTTCAAACAAGAATGGATTGCTGTATGTATCATTTAGATCAGTGTGCATAGGCCCATATTAACAAATTACTTTGAATGCAAGCAGACATCCGTGGCCAAATGATAATGATGTGTTATTATATAGCACTTGCGCTTAAGCGCTTTATATAGAGAAAATGTACATACAATATCACCCAACCTGTGTTGGTACTCATTTATCAACCTCAGAAGGATGAAAAGGGGAGTTGAGGTGTTTAAGAACAGCCTAAATCAGTGACTCAATCCCTGAAGTGTGCCTCAAATAAACCTTTAATCAGTCTAGCAAGTATTGTATAGATTTCCAGAAAGACATATTATATGGTATTCCCATTCTTTCTTATTTAGGGTCACTGATGAAAATGATAGAATTGTGGAACCCCTGTTCTTTTTTAAATGTGTTATTTTTTTAAGAGGCCTGAACAAGAAAGCCAGCCACTCCAGAAGCAGAGAGCCACATGGTGCTTGTTGCCCCATGTATTTGCACTATGAGCTCAGAATAAACTCTAAGGAAAGTACCTTAAGAACATATAAAAAGGTTAATGTGCAGATATATAGCACCTTTTAAATTTTGGAAATGGTCATTAAAAACAAAAAACTAGCCTAATCATGTCAGTAAACAAAAACAAGTGGCCTAGATATGTGATGTCATCAGTGATGTCCTCAAGGATATTTGTGATGTCATCTTTCATGTCCTGGGTTTTAGTCTTAGCAGGGCAAGGTGGTGGCGCGCGTAATGGTTTCTCAGCTTTCCATAACTGGGGAATTTCTGAGGTTTTTAGGTTTTATTTGTAACCATAATGACCCTTTAACAAAGTGTTTTCATTGAATCTTATATATAGGCTGTTCAGTTAATAGATTACTTTTGTTGTCTATCTTCTTTTATTTTTCTCTTTTTAACTGGTCATCATGATTATAGATTCTAGCCCAAAAGAAAGTCAAAGGGGGATACAGACCAACTGATTTCATACCCACATTGTGAAACAAGTGTTTGCATATTTAGTTTAACATTTGAAAATTGATTGATTTATATTTGTGGAGAACTGTAAGCAATATTTACCTGATATTTGCCTGCCTACATCCTCAGGGAACACACTGACCTTGTACTTGCCTATGTCGACTGGGTGAATGGGGCATTGTTTAGGCAACCTTGTGTTTTGTGGGTTGTAAGGCTCTTCTGCGACAGTAAAGGACACACTGTTTGTTGCGGCCTACCTTAACAGTTTAGTGTAGCGGGATTCGTACATTGGATGGCACCTCGGAATATGTGGGTGTCATGAGTCCTTTGCCAGATGTCTATGAATATGGGCGACCTGTCCCGTCCTGCCAGTATCTTGCATGGAGAGGGTCTGGAAGGGGTGTATAATTTGATTATCGCTTGATGTGCTTTGCACTCTGAAGTAAACTGCATTAAGAATAGACATGGGTTATTGGCTGACATACCCCAGATCAGACTGGGGGGTGAGAGTTGGCGTGCTACTGTGTACTGGGACCTACTGTGCTCTCTCCCCATCTGTTGCCTCATCCTGACATGGCGCAGTTTGTTGCAGTGCAAATGTCCCAGAAACCATGCATTCTACGGTTGAGGACTGGTCCTTCAACGACCACATTGATGTTTCGCCGATTTCAGGAAACTGCTTCATGTGTGAAGGTGCTGAAATCTGGGGAAAGAGGTGGGGTGTGCAAATGTTATATAACCAGTAATGTTCGGACGGTTGTAACAGGCAATTATGCAAAATGTGGTGCTGATTGGTGATGCAGTATGGAATTGTATAAGCAACAATGCTTCACCAAGCCACAAAGCCACAAACAAATGTAGAGTGTTTCTAGAATCTGTGAAAAGGGGTGGGGTGTCGAAATGTCATGTAGCCAGTGATGATGTGGGTTGTAAGGCTCTTCTGCGACAGTGATGGATACACTGCTTGTTGCGGCCTACCTCAACAGTTTAGTGGAGCGGGACTCGTACATTCGGTGGCACCTCGGAATGTGTGGGTGTCATGAGTCCTTTGCCAGATGTCTATGAATATGGGCGACCTGTCCCGTCCTACCAGTATCTTGCATGGAGAGGGTCGGGAAGGGGTGTACCATGGACATCAGGCTGTTCTGCTTCAGGATACGTTTGGGGCACAGGTGTGTGCATTGCGAGTATGCATGTACCATGATATACAACTTTGTGCATTGTGAGCACTTGCATGAACATACGCCTGTATGTTGGAAGGCTAGCATCGGACCCATGCACACAGCAGGGATGTAGTCACATGTCTATCTTTCGGGACCCCTACATTTGATGTAAGCACACTTCTTTACTAGCATGGCTCCATGCATGCATCTTGCTTCAAGCTGTGGGCAGGGATGGGGTCTCATGCCCCATTTTGGTTTCTGACTGTGCCTTCCCTCTCCCTGGATACATTGTTGCAGTCTTTCGCCACTGAGGAATATTTGTTCCAGAAGATGTATTTTTCTGAGACGTGACCGCCATTCAACTGCCATTTTGTGGATCCCTGTTGACCATGTACAGTGGCATTACTGAGCTGATTTCTCTGCATGCTTTTCTACGCATGGTGACCAACACACTCCTGTGATGCAATGGGCATGATTTGCAATAAAGTGTACAGTCATCCCTAGCACCATGGACTTGTTTGTGTGTCATACATGGTGGTTGTTGCTCATGCTGGTCATCTTCTTGCTGCTTCTCTCACGTGCATGCTGAGTGACTATTCAGGGGTGGTGAATGCATGCAGATTTGTGGGGAGATGCGCCATTCCATGGGGTCCATGCAGAGGTGCTGTTGCAATCTACTGGTTGATGTTTAGTGATGCTTTATGACAGGTCATCTGGGGCGGTGTCCCTACGTCTGGTAAGCAAGGCAGACAGATGTTCACACTTGTGCTGTGTTGGTCATGGAATATCATATTGGGAGGTGCACGTTTGCAGAGAGGTGTTGACCACTGTGGGTGTGTGCGCCTGGGGCTGTTCATTCTCATGTGGGTCAGGTGTAGTAGTTGCTGTGGGGTGGGTGGACCTTTCTGGTGTGTCAACGTTGTTCCAAGTGGTTCCCTCTCCCTCTGACCTGTCATACCAGGTGGTGCAGGTATGCTGCTTGCATCACCAATGGCAGATTACCACCAGCCCTCGCTATCAGTGCCCTCAAGGGCAGCATTGTGGTGTCATCAGGAATTGTGTGTACTCTGTGGTTGCATACGTTGATACTTACTGAAGATCTGCTTATTGTAGGCTGCAGTTACAGGCCCTCATTTCATCTGGGCATCCCCTGGCTGTTCGTTGGTAATACGCTTCTGTAATCCACGCTCATCTCACCCCTATGACCCCAACCCCACCCCCATTTCAGGGATGATGTACCTGCCTCCCAACTTTGTACTTGGCGGGACCAGTGCATCTTGTGTGCTTGCTGCCACTTCACTGTGTGTGCATCCCTAGGTCCAGACACACTGTGTTCCAGTTGACCATTGTGCAATTTCTGGTGGGGAGGTATTAGCTGTGCTCACTCAATGGGGGCACTTTATGACTCCTGCTCAGATTGGAGGTTGTGTCCTGTCCGTTTTGTCTGGATGTATTGTGCGCCTAGAGTTGTCCTAGCATCCATGTGAAAACATTGTGGGTAAGGTTCAGGCCATGCATAATGACACCTTCTCCATGGAGTATGGTGATGTGTTTTTTCAATATGTGCATTTTCTGATGTGTCCCATTGTCACTCTGCCACGTCTGCGAGAGTGCCTTGTGAGTGGTTGTTGTGTAGTGCTTTCTTGCCTTTGCCTGGTTCTGGATGATGGGTGTGTGGCGGATTTTCTGCCACTGGATGGCATATTGTTCACTTTGTGCATGGCATGTCCAGTCAGCCAATGTGTTTCTGTTGGTCTGACAGTGTTTCATTTTGATTACTGCGCTGGGGAGTGTTTGGACTTTCTGGGACTGTACTATTACTGTGTCACGATGCGTTGTGAGCAATTGGTCATTGTTGTGGGTACAGCATACAGATGGTTACCCAGGTATGTCATGTCATGTGTGGTGGTTTGGATGTATATGTGGTCAGTGATGCTGGTTCAGGTGGTGCAGTGGGGTAAATGGTGATTTATGTGCTGCTGTGTGCATTTGAGTTGCTGTCTATCCTCAGTTATTCCATGGAATTCCCTTATGGGATAGTGGGTATGTGCTTTCTGCCACGGTGGGATGGTTGTAGTTATATGTACATTGCTCTTCTGTGCAGTGCAGGGCTGTGTTTCTGGGCCGGATGTTTGTTTCAATAGGTGTCTCAGGCAGGTGAGTGTGTGGAGGTCATGCCTGGCACATGTCATCCTTTCATCATGGACACCGTCTTGTATGCAGTCTGTGTTACCTTCTGGAAGTATGCATGCTTATGCAAACAAGCTGTTGGCCAGCTGCTCCCTCAATTGTGCTGCTGTTACACTGGGCTTCTCCTGAGTCGGTGGCCTGGCTTGTGGCTCTGGCCTTCGGTCAGACACGAGGTTGGCATGTACATCTTTGTGTATTGTGATGCACCAGGCATGTATGATGTCACACAAGACATGTGGCCTGTACAGGAGAACACCCCGAGTGATCTAGGCAACTGAATCTTGACTTCAGGAGGCATATGAACCACCCAATGATGCCCCTGCTGGCCCTTTGTGCTGTATTATACCTTTCCTGTTGCATAGTGGTGGGCGGCCTGAGGTAAGGCCTAAATGGGTAACCGGCATCACCTGCTTGGAGAAGGGTATGATTGGTGTCAGTGCGCCTTGGTTGTTCCTTCATGGGTGGTGTCGGATGCATGCTAGTTGGCTTTGTGTGGACCCAATTATGGCGTTCAAGTGTTGCAATGGTCATGCGCCTGTGCATCTCTATGGGGATGCATGTGTGTGGTGGAAAGTGGTGGGAGTTGCAGTACATACCTGTCAGCCACATGGCTCGGTAGTGCATGGCTTCCACCTGCGCAGACATGCTGGAGATCTGGAATATGTCGCTGTAATGGACAGAGCCTGGGAAATTGCTGTGCAGGTCCATGAACATCGCACTGGCATCACAGACAAGTTGGGCATTGATGGAGTGCCAGAGGTGCTGGTTCAAGTGCAGGTGCACTAGGTTGTGGTGGGGAATAGTATGACATGGGTGCAGTCGATGGCACCGATGACCTGGGGGAATCAGATTGCCATGTAAAATGCACAAGCCACCTGTCTTTGTTCGTCCTGGGTTGAGGGCATACAGACATGGTATTGGCTGCACAATATGATGCATGCCACAACCTGGTGCAGGGCATGTGACTGCGTTGCCTGGGAGATGCCTACCGTGAGGCCACTGGGCCTCTGGAAGCAGCGAGTCATAAAGACGTGCAGGTCGGCCGGGAGCTCTGCATGTGCCCCAATAACATGTGGCCACACTGTGTTGGGGTGCAAATCACCCTCCCTCTCCTGCAACATGTCCATGATGACATGCAGAGGGAAGCAATACTTTCCGTGGACCTCTGTTTCGGACATGTGTCTAAGAGGGTAACCCTGGTGAGGAAAATCTGCTTCCTTCTCCTCGTCTGGGGTACGGCAGCGGCTGTGAGAGGGGCATTGTGCTATTGTTTCACATAGAGAGCTATTGCCCAATCGCATGGCTACATTTCATGGGATGGGGCATGCAGTGGAGCTATGTGCCTTTATATCGGGATGTGTGGCGTCAAGCGGTGCATGCTGATATGCGTGCTGATGTGCATCGTCGACTTATGCATTGGTTTGTCCTTGTTAGTGTGGGATGTTCTGCAGCTGTGTGTGTGTGTGTGGTGTTCAGGTGTGTCTTGCATGGGGGTGTTGTTCCTTTTTCAGGATCGTTGTATTGGTTGAATGTATTGTTGTAGTATGTGCGTGGGATGTGTTCTGTGGTGTGCTAGGGTTGTGTGCTGGGTTTTGTGTATGCAGTCTTCTCTCGGGAGGCTTACTACTGATTGTGGGTGTAGTGTATTTTCTGGTCATTTGTTGGCCGAGATTGATTTTTATGTGTGATTGGGGTTATTTACGCATTTTGATCTTTGCGTAACTTCCGCCTTTGAGGGAAGTTCCGCTTTGAGGCACACACTTTTTCTTGACTTCCTCATTTCTGTATTTTCGTCGTAAGTCCTTTTCGTAAACATGTGTAAATTACCTCCACGTAAGTTTCGACTCATTGTGGGCACAACTTTGATTTACGACTCATATCTTCCTTAGTAAATCGACCCCTAAGTGAAATAGAATATGCAAATGCTCTCATTTAACTCGGTACAAAGTGTAGTGCTTGCTGTAGGCGGATGGATTGTACTCTTAAGGCTTGAACAGTATTAATGAAAAAAGATGACTCAATAAGAAGCTAGATTGTAAAGTCCATCATACATATCTGGACTATACCAGGCTTATTGTGATGGCATTGTTTGGGCATTTAAAGGTTGCATCTCGAACTTATTGGCAGCACCTTGGCATGTGGTACTATATCTTGCATATGGTTACCATACCAGGCATTTGAAGGAAATTTAGAAACACCTTTGAAGCTGCATTTGTCATATGATGGCAGCAGCTGTACAAGTAGGAGTTTACCTTTAATTAACTAAACCTGGTATTTGAACCTTTTTTGTGGCTTTGAAGATGCACTTGGCATATGGCAGCCAATCTTTATTGGTTTTCCCTTTAAGTTTGTCATGCAGCTGCATACAGTTTTCAATAAATATTCTGTAATGAAAATGCACAATGACCAATAATCTAGGTAAAGAATCGTGCACTGTCACCAGCACTATTTTGATGAAAGCATGCAACGCATTTTATTCACATTTAGGATCCAATGACTGCATTTTTGCTTTTGGAATCAGGAGATCGGTGCCCTGTCACCAACTTCTTCGTGTGACCACATTATTAGATGTGGGGGTAAATCTCGTGATCACCCTGTGCGTTAGCTCCACTAACGTCTTCCATTGGTCACAGAGAACCTTTACCGCTTCGTAAAATGCGTACAAAAATGTTGTGGCCGAAAAAGGCAGGCTTTTGACCTGCCTTGCATCTCCTGATAGATTCACATTATTCATTACTTTACACGTTATTCGTTGCTTTATGGACCGATGTAAACAGAGTCTCGGCCTTTTAAGATGACAGACCTACTCATTTGTTGTTCTTATCTATAACGTTGACCGTTCTTTTTAACATGAACTAACGTTTTAGCCCTCGACTACAGTGTACTTAAAAATAGTTGAGTCATTGTCGCCAAGTTATACAGGAAATACTTGCAATCAGCAGACATTTCTTTGCTTTGCCGGTTCACGGCCCTGCATTTTTTTCCCGCATTCCGAGCCTCCCGGCCATATGTTCTTTATAAGCATTTCCTCTGCGTGCACGACAATCGTTGCAGCTCTCCTGGACAAGCTGAGGTCGAGGTTCACGGCTATTAAACTGCGTCCCTTCTTCTTGGTGAAGTGTTTGAGTACCTCGTGTTTGCAAGTCAGATTTTCCTGCTGAATCGTCCAGGGTACGCTGACAACACGCAGTTATCGCCTCCTCTGAAGATGACTGGGCTGGAAGCTGTCGTTTCCCATCTGTCCATGATTACTGCTGTGCTCGGTGGCTGGAAACATTTCTGTAAAGACGTGCTTCTGTGCAATCCTCTGATGCTTCTACATTACTCTTACCCCCCTGAATTGGATCATTTAGGCAAGCATATATGCCACATACAGACCAATGCCCTTGGAATCTTAATAGGAACAAGATGTGTTGCTCTTCCAAGGGCCGGCTGCTTGTGAATATACGCATGACTTTAACGAAAGGGCGTTTTAGTTTAAGATTCATAAACTCAAATGGGCCACACAAATGGTTTATTTAAACAGTGTTCCATGAAATACATTGAATGCATTTATTGAAAATAATGCTGCCACTGATTTCCTTCTAAAGGTGTCTATCAACAACCAATGACTCTTTTATGGATACGGGTTTTAATATAACAGTGAACTTTCCTAAGGTTCAATTGTAATTATCTCATGAAATATTGATATAGCATGTGCAAAGCACACATTCCAGTCAGCTAGAGTTCAAAGAGGTCATGTTAATATCACATGAGCACTATATCAATCCCGCGAACATAGTATCACATGACATGACATAAAATGAAAAACCATGTTTTAAAACATGATTAGTATGAGCCACAGCTCAACTTTGTTTGCTTCAGTTTAAAATAATTGAAACAGACATCTCACTATCAAGGCAAAGTATGTATGTTTTACATTATCAGATGTGCTCCATAAAAGGAGCTCAGCACCAGCAGTACAGGTAATCCTAGTCATGTTCTGATTGGCTGGTGGACAAATATTACATCACCTTAGCCAATTTTGGTAATCAGGTCTTATTGTCAGTTAGTGCCTTCATTCTGGACACTTTTATTGGTCAATCAGCGATGAGCATGTCATAGTGTTAGCAGCCATTCATAAAGAAAATGTATATAGTCAATCCCCCTAACCAATCTCCTCACCCCTTAGGTTTTGTATTATTGTGTTGTCATTTTGATGTGTTTTTGATATACAATATGTTGTTTTATGTGAAGAGCTCTGAGAACGACAATACTTTGTATGCTGTCCCTGCTTTATTTTGGATGTTAATAAAGCTGAGTTTTGCCTTTTACTTTGTCTATTTCCGTTACAGAGTTTGAGTTTTTCTGGCTCCTGATTCTCTGCATAAATCTGGGGTTTTCCAGGCCATCGTTACAGATGGTAGCAGAGGTGATGGCTTGCTATGGCTGTCGGATTGTCGAGGATTCCCTGCCATGGCCCAAAGACTACGGGGTGATCTGTGGAGAGCGGTATCACGCGTGAACAAAGAGAGGTTCACAGAAGCCCCCTTGGAGAAATTCCTGTTCAGTCTCTGCAGGACACCCAGAGGGCAGAGGGCGTTTGGCGATTGGGGGAGACTCTATACCGAAAACCCTCAACTGATACACGGAAGCAATTACAGCATCGGCTTGGCAAAACAACAAAGAGGAGGGAGCTTGTTGTATATTGGGGGAATTGTGATGAAGATGTTGAGATGGCCTCTGACAAGGTTAGGGAAGACTTTGCAGTAAACCTTGTTTGAGATAATGATATGAGAGATAGCTTCTGACATAGTCAGAAAAGACTGTATAGTGAACCTCAGTTGCGAGGTAGTAACGCACAAAAGAGAAGATTACCTCACCAGGAGTTGGGAAGGCGGCCTTATTGTATTGTGCTGTATTGTGTTGTATTTATTTGTGTAGTGATTGCTGGCTCCAGCTTCAGGTTGTGAGGTAGATTTGATATTGTGAATTGTAGATTCTTTGGGCCTCATCACAAGTTGGGCGGTGTAGTAAAAATGCGGCAGTAATAGCTGTACTGCCACATTACCGCACCGGCCAATCATGAGTTTGGGGGAAAGTTGGAGGATTCACCTCCAGCTTTGGGCTTCAGGTGAATGCGCCGACCTTCCGCCCATTTTCGGCACAATTACCACAGCACAATAATCAATGTGGTAATTGAACTGAAAATACCCAGACTAAAGATAAATGGGGACTTACACTGCCACCTGTAATCCGGCAGTAATACCGCAGGACCAAGTGGTGGTAACGGTAATTGTGTTGGGCGGTATTCTGGCAGATTTACTGCTGGGATGCCACCCAACTTGTGATGAGGCCCTTTGTATATAATGGTGTAGATTGTGGAGGATTTGAAGTTGTGTTGTGGATCAAAGGGGGTGGTCCGGTGCTGGGGCAGAGAAGTGACAATGCTTGCAGCTTGAGTGGCATGTGTCATGTCACTCGGGAACTTTGGTGTGATGCAGAAGGTGTGGTTTTGGGGAAAGATGCAAAGCATTAAGAGTAAGAGAAATATTGTCGGAGGACAGTGTGAGAAAGAGACATAAGAGAGTGAGTTAGAATTTGAAATAGAGGTTTGGTAAGTATCGATACAATTTGACCGTGGCATATCATCATGGGAGACACTCCCATTATTCATTTGTGTAAAGCATTGCCCAGGTACAAGGACAAAATCCTTAAATACCACGCCCAATGGGTGAAACACACTGCGGGCAAGATGTTTATGCCTTGGCCGCAGAAAGGCACTCACTCGAAGTCAGTACTGCAACACATGACAACATATTTACATGCTGCATATAAAGGAAAACAGTTGCAAAATCGACTGGCCATTCTGGAACTGTGGAAAGTGTATGGAAAGGAGGCAGAGGTACCACCCATGAAAGAATGGATGCTTTATCAGCATGACGGGGAGGACACAGTGACCACAGCTCCTCCCCCTCCTCCCTAGAGTAGCAATCCATCTTCCGAAGTGCAGGGATTATACACATTATGAGAATTAAACACAGAGGCAGGAAACACTAACCCCATATATCCGCCCCCACACATAGCAGTGAAGATGTTATAAATAAGGAGAAAACAAGTAAACATGGACAAGTGTCCACATGTGATGAATATAACAAATGATGTGAATTGCAGCAAGTTTGACAGAGGCCAAGAAGGTGGTCCGGAATCCGAGAGACAGGCAGGGCAATAGGGTAGAGATGATGATTGCCCCGAATGAATGGGTAGGAGGACAAATAGTGCTCCCAATAAATGGAAAGGGCATGGATGATTTTAAAGAAAGAGAAAGAGAAGTGAGAGTAAGGCAGGAAAAAGAAGGAGAAGTTATGGGAACAGGAAGAAAGAGAAAGAGAATGGGAAAGAGAAATGAGAAAAAGGGAAAAGAGGTATGAAGAAGAAAAGAAGAGAGAAAGAAAATGAGAGGCAGTGAGAGAGGAGAGAAAACAGGGAGAGGAAATGAAAGGGAAAGATGGAGAGATGCGGAAAGGGAAAGAGAAAGGAGAAAAAGAGGAATAAATGGACCAAGAGAAAGTATTAGAGATGGAAATAATCAAAGAAAGATGACGATTGGAAATAGATGGGATTATCAGGGGATCTACGCTCCCGGACAGAGAGAGAGAGAAGAGACAATAACTGAGAGAATGAGAAAGGAGTTTAGAAAGACGCCGCAAAGAAGTGGATGAGATACTTAAAAATCATATGCTTCCAAATGAGGGAGAGATAGAAGCCATGCGAAGAAGGGTTAGCAATTTTTACAGAAACAGAAGGGATGGTGCAAGTAGTACACAGGGAACAGAGGAGTCTCTCTACAGGATGGTGGAAGGAACATATTGGAAGACGTGATGAGTGTGACGTATATAACAAGTCCCCTGAGAAGATTATATTTTGAGGACAGGGAGGATGATGAAGAAAATGAGAGATGATTCAATGTTTATAAATGGGGAAGATGAAGCAGAGGCCACATAAGCACCTTCAACAAGCAGGAGGATCAGGAAAGAGATAGCATGGATAGATTTGAAGGAATCAGAAAGGAGAAGACCATATCCCTTTGAATATCCCCGATGCCCAAAAATGTGATCAAGCAGCTAAGGAACCCCGTACATGAATGGGTTAGGAATTTAGAGGGGCCAAGGAAAATTAATATGAAAGACGTGGTTACAAAGACAAAGGGTGCAACTGCACTTGGACAAGGGGCAGGAATTACACAGTTCCCTCTACTAGAGCAAGGAGGACAGACACAATATGTTCCATGGCCACAAACAGACAAAAACAATTTAGTTTGTAAACTGCCATCATTGACATCAGGACCGGGTAAATGGATTTATGAATTAGAAAGAATGACAGAGGAAATTACTTTAGCGGTGGGTGACATAAAAAGCTTGCTCGCTGCCATATTAGGAAAGCAGGCAGATGACATATGTAAGTGGGTGGGCTATCCCGGAGTGACAGCCCAGAACACCAAGTATGACAGAGCATCTTTTAATAATTGTCGAGCTGACATATGGAGAGCACTTTGAGTGCAGTATCCGGATTCATCAGATATGAGTGCAATTATGACACATAAGATGCGTGACAATGAGGATGCAGCTGCCTATATTGAAGATATTCAGGAAAAGTGGCAGCTAGAAATGAGTGAACCATGGAACAAAACCATAACTATGTTCTATCACATATTATGCCAGGGACTGCCTGATGCAGTACAGATTTGTAACTGGAGGGACAGCCCTGGTACCTGACAGGATATAGTGGGCTGGAGTTCAAAATGTATGTACACAATGGGTGGTCCTGTCCTCTGGAGCTTTTGGGTACTGCACGTGATTTAAGGCAGTAAATTCTTTTACCTTCCTAGGTTACCCCTGTAAAGCTCAATTGATCCCTAACATGAGGGGAGAAAACAACCGTAAACAATTAGTAGGTTTTTTTATGGTAGCCTTTTTATTTCTTAACTGGCTTTTTTCCCTTATTAAAGATTTTATAAGAAAAAATCAAGCATTCAATTCAAATCCAAAATTAAAGTGAACAAGCATGTGAAAACATGGACATATACAGCGAGGTGCCAGGATTTGACATTTACATAATTCAGTCAAAAGGCTGGTCTAGAACTGTGTTTTTAAGAACAAAAGAGGAGGTATACAATTTCCAATTTCAACCTTACATAGATCGGTATACACAGTGTGTCCCAACTTCTTGTGTTTTTAGAAAAAGTCAGTAGGAGATGTGTACTTTATTATTTCGTAGCAAAACAAAACATATCCTCCTAGTAGCATTGTTGTGGAGTATTATATTAGAATACAATTTCTTAACATACAATACTTTTTTTTAAAAAAATGACATTTTCTGTGTTGAGGTAGTACAGAATTAGTACTGGTGGCCAGCTAAGGCTGGTCCAAGACCGAGAGAGACTGGTCCAGTCCAAAAGCTCCAGAGGACATGATGCAGTACAGAGACAATTGAAAAAGATTGTGGGAATGGAAGTGAAGCCATGTGCAGAGATTCAACCGGCTATAGTTCACCACTGTCGGCAGTGGTCGAAGTGTACCAAAAGAAGTAGTTGAACTATATTCCCTGATGGCATGTCCCTGCTCCCCACAAACTCCATTGCCACCCCTCCTCCCATGCACAATACAAACCCCTAAACACATGCATCCACTATTTAAGGGAACGTTCAGTGCAGTGCACTGAAGTGCACATTTCAACTGCTTTCTATGCTTATATTTTAAAACAAAACCATTCCGGAACGGTTTCTTTTTAAAATAAAAGTACAGGAACAGTAAAACTTAATTTAAGAAAGTAGAGGAGCACCGCTCGCAACTGCTCCCACCCACTTCGACCACTGACTGTCGGTTACAACAAGAAAAAGATAGACAGAAAATTGAGGACAGGAAGATGGAGGAAGCAAAATAAGTACAGAAAACATTGTCAAAGTTCTCAGTGGAAGGGGCAGTATTGACAAGTGGAGGAGAAGGGTTTGCTACAAAAGGTACACCGCAGTTGCAACAAGCAGTTAACGGGAATCTTGCAGGAAGGGAAGAATATAATTATTTCATGCGAGGACGAGGGGGCGCCCAGAGGTAGAGGGTTCAATTTCAGGCTTGACAAGGATGGGGATTTAATGGAGGACAACCTAGATTTCGAGTGCCAATGCAGCAATGTTGGACATGTTTGGACACATTTTACACAGATCCAAGAGGGGGGAACACATATCCCGCACCATATAGCACAGAGCCACCTGCATACCTGTATTTTATGCCCAGGATTACACGCAGAGTCAGACACAAACACCACATATGCAATATACATAGCAAGGGATGCCAATGCAAATGCAACGAGCACCAATGCAAACACAGCAAGTTCCAATGCAGACACAGAAAGTGCTGATACGGATGCAAGCACCTACACAACAGACTGCAATGGTACCATGGAATACAAACAGATTACCACAGGCACCCACATCTAGGATAGGGGGTCTGATAGTAGTGCGAGGGAATCATTTCACCGGCAGAGCACGGTATTTAAACCCACAATAAGACAGCCCACAGAAAGACTTGATGTGCTCCATCCCATCGGTTACACCAGAACCACAAGAGGAAAGGAAAGGGTAATCATAGGTGGTAAAACATTTTCCTTCTTTGTAGATATGGGGGGTGACTCGATATTGTGTTAGAGAAGGGAGATTCCCAATGTCAGGCATTGGCATGAATGCACAAGGCTTTGCTGGGGTAACAACGGTTTCTTTTACTGACAAATTGCCCATTGGGGGAATATGGCATGTCTATGCCATTATTGTATTCCTGCAAGACACCAATCAACATATTAAGGAGAGATTTGATGAGTAAGTTGAACATGACCATTTCATTCACTGAAGAGGGGTTAATATGTTCCACTCCAGGGATCCATAGTGTAAATGCACAAGCATTCATAACAGTATTCTATGGCTAGAAAGCACAAAGTGGCATGCCATTAGACCCAGAAGTGTTCCTTTACAGAGTACACATACTGTTAGCATGGCTCCCAAGAGTAAAGGGTAGAGTATTACGATTGCCTCCGGAATTTTTATTCAGATCAAAAGTACCCATGGACAAGGAGGAAGGGCAAGTGATCATGAGAGAGCTAGAGGCAGCAATAGTGAGAGAAGAGAGGGTGATTTTGCATGGAGTCGATGCAGAGGGACTACATTGGAGGACAGTGATAGCCCTTGATAAGAGAAACATACCGACTGATTTGACAGATGAAGACTAGTTGACAGAGGATGATTCAGATGATGAAGTAATGTTCAATATAAGCCTTACATATCAGCAAAACATTGAGAATAGAGAAATACCCCAGAGAATGTTACTAGTAAAAAAGATACCAACCTTCCGCCAGGAAGATTTGGCATAGGTACAAAGCACATTGTTGACCAGCGGTCCATTTGACATTGGCCTATTGAAAGGAGTAGAAGCAATCGAAATTAAATTGAAGCAAGGAGCTAAGGAGCTATTTTACCATTGGTGAGACAGTACCCAATGTCAAAAGAGGCATATGCAGGCATTTATGGCACCTATCACACCATTGCTTCCTTAATACGACAAGGGCTATTGGTGCCATCAGAATCCCCATGTAACACAGCTGTAAAAGCGACAGCGGGGTGATGGAGATTTGTTCAGGATTTACACCCCCTGAGCAATATTCTTGAGGCTGAGTTTCTATAGGTCCCGAACCCAGCCATGATATTGTCTAACATCCCATCCAAAGCTAAATATTTCACAGTGATTGATTTAAAGAATGCCTTCTTTTTGGTTCCACTCCATAAAGAGTCCCAAGATCTGAGCTGGTTTACCTACTGCAGGATTAAGCTAAAATATACTAATTTGCCTCATGGGTACTGTGAGTCCCCTTCAGTCTTTAACTGAGTACTTTAGAGGGATCTGGGAAATGTACAGCTTGACAGTACAGTGATACAATATGTAGGCAACATTTTGGTGTGCAGCGAGACAGAAGAAGAGTGGAGAAGAGACTCAATGCAGTTGATGACAGTATTGGCAGAGAAGGGATATAAGGTTGACAAAGAGAAAATGCAATATTGTCAGGAAGAAGATCTACACATAGGTCAGCTAATATCACAAGAAGAAAGGAAAGTTACACCTGAAAGAGCAGAAGCAATTATGAAGATACCCGGACCAGATGCAGTTAAAAGACTACATTAATTCCTAGGCCTTTGTAATTATTGCAGGGCATGACTCTTTAACCACAGCACATACTTGAGGCCACTTTTAAAAGCACTTAAACAAGCACAGGAAGAAAACAGCGACATTGCCTGGACAGGTGAGATGACAGATTGTTTTGATTAACTGAAATTAGCAATCAGCACAGTACTCGTGCTAGGGATTCCTGATTATAACGAGAAATTCTTTTAATTTCTCATTCAAACAGAGTACTGATGACAGCAGTCCTTGCACAAAAAAACAACCATGGGGCACAAACCACTAGTATCTTGCAGTGAGATCCTAGATCCAGTGATGAGAGGCCATTAGCATTGTGAACAGGCACTGGCAGAAGCAGCCTTCTGATTTAGAAATCTGCAGCATCACAATGGGCTGAGCAGTAACATGAGCATGCCCTATTTGCCATACTTAAAAAGCCCAAAAGCACAATGACCCCACGGAGGGCTTCCTGTTATGAGGTAATTATATCAAACCCATCGATCAAAATTGTCAGGTGCAGAACAGTGAACCGAACCAGATTCAAAGCAGAACCTCTGAAGGAAGGAGACAACGTGCATGTTTGCACCAAGTGTTCTGAATACTACAATGAGATACCACATGTTAAAGAAAATGTCCTAGGAGGGTGGACAATTCTCTTTGTTGTTGGGTCATCGTATATAGACCAGGACACTGGTGAGAGGCATACTGGGACAGCAGTAGTGAAAGGAAAACTGAAAGCAAAAGTGAGTGACAGCTTTGGGACTGTGTTAAGTGTGAGATTGCCATTGCATTTCTCAGCACAAGCAGCAGAATTGATAGGGCTTATTTTGCACTCGAAGTGCACAAAGACGAGGTGGTAATGGTGTATTCCCGCTCTGCCAACGGGACATCAACAGTACACGCAGGATTGTCACAGTGGAAGAGGCATGGTTTCTTATGTACAGATGGCACGGCAGTGCAGCATGGGTCGCTATTAGACAGGCTCATAAATGCACTTCAACTCCCATCAGTCATCGCTGTGGTGAAGTATGCAGCACACACTAAATGTGCAGATTTGATTTTAGGCAGCAACAAGGCCACCAATTTAGAAGCAAAAAGAGCAGCATATTTTTCCAAAATATCTGAATTTGAGACTGCACTGAATAAACACACATGTGTACACAATATGGTAATGAAGGAGGGCTTCAATACACTGCCCATAGCTCAAATTACATAACTACAGGAAAAGGCACCACCAAAAAAACAAGAATTCTGGAAGCAAAGGGGGTGCTCATTGTCCCTCACAGATGCAATGTGGTGGCAGGACAGCACCGGGAAACCAGTCATGGCATTAGGTTTACTCAAAGTAGCATTAGACCAATTGCACCACCCAGCACATAAAAGATAGTGGGGGTCATTACAAGGTTGCCGGTCTGGGAACTGCGGTACCAGTAAGCTTGCCGGTACCATAGTTCCTGGACCGGCAAACTATGAGTTCTGCTCACGATTCCATTACAGCTGCCAGGTCTGACCTGGCGGCCATACCGGCATCCATGAGCAGAGCATGTTGGATGCACCGATACCATTCTGAAAACAGAGGGAGCCACACGGCGCCATATTCAAGCAAACATCGGGTCATATACACATCAGGCAATACATAATGAGCAGATTGAAACAATATTGAAATCAAGCAATACACAGACTGTTAACCGCTGTACCAAAAGGGGTATGCATCTAGGGGGGACCCACCAGAGAGGAGGGCGACGAATTGGATGGGGAAGACATGGCGGTCATATATTCCCGGAATCTACGCCAGATGTCCCTTGGCCTGGAATGTGGGTGTTGCATTGCATTCCAGGACCTCTCCATGTCGTGAGCCCATGTGACTGATCTGAGCCACTGCGTGTAGGTCGGCGCCCTGGGGCGGAGCCAGCTTAGTAATATGCAACGAACTGCCAGCAGCATACATAGGCCTTCCAGTTTCTTAGAGTCACGGGGCAATTGAGGGAGGTCATGGAACAAGCAGTGCAGTGGGGTGGGGGTGATAGTGTGTTCCAGGATGTCAGATAGTGTGGAGCAAATATCCAACCAGAAATGGGTTAAGAGGGGGCAGTCCCATAGCATATGGATATAGGAGGCTTGAGCAGTGCCACACCTGGGGCATGTAGAGGGGGTGGCGTGGGACATGCGATGCAGTCTCATGGGTGTGTGGTGGAACCTGTGCAGAACCTTGAATTGGATCAGTTTAAATTTGGTGTTGTAGGACACATCATGGGTTCGAGCACACATTTGAGACCATCTCTCGTCGGTAATTTCAACCCCGAGGTCCCTCTCCCAATTGTGCCTTAGCTTGGCGAAGGGGGGGGGGCTCTAGTCTGTAGCAGGGAATGAAGTCTCGACACTTTACCTCTAAAGGAGAGATAGGAGCAGAGCTCCCCAACTATAGGCTCGCAGGCGGCAGGGCAGGGAAATCGGGGTACCTGGATTTAAGACTCTCCCGGAGTGAAGAGTTTTGTAGCCACATCGAGGGTCGATGTTTGACTGAAAGGGGGAGATCAGGCCACTCAATAAAGTTTCCTTGTTCAAATGAAACGCGTAGCATCAGAAAGCCGGCGTCCGACCAGTGAGACACTACTGAGCGTGGAATATGTGGAATATCGGGAAGGAATTTCCATAATGGCAGATCCCCGTGAAATGGGTAAGGGGTGTCGACCATTGCCCAAAGTTTGGTTAGTGCCGGGGACGTGCTAGTGACAGGGTCTGCAGAGTCTAAGTTAGGGGGGATCAGCTTGAGTATCAGAGATCCAATAACTCGGTCACTGACCGTTAGCTTTTCCAGGCGAACATGGGGTGGGGGGTCGATGGTGTTGAACCAGTGTGCAGCGAATTGAGATTGGGCCACCACCCAGTACCTGAGAAAATCTGGTGCGTTGAATCCGCCCAGCGCTTTGGGGGTGGTCAAGGTGGATAATTTGAGGCAGACCACGCCCGAGTGCCAGAGGAAGGTGTTGCTGAGGGAGCGCAGTGTTTGGAAGAAAGCATCGCCGGGCCAAACAGGCAGATTGGTAAATCAATAGAGCAATTGGGGTAATACCACCATTTTATGTATTCCAATTCTGCCTGCCAGTGAGATGGGGAGCCTAGTCCAGTGAGAGGTTTTTGTCACCAGATTAGTGAGGTAGCTCTGGAAATTGTCGGCGCGTAGTTGCGCTGTATGTCGGGAGACCACCACTCCCAGGTAAGTGAAACTAGACGGGGACCAGTTGAACCCATGGAGGTCTGGGGGGGTTGCGTTGAATCTGTGAGTGGGAATAAGGTAGACTTGGAACAGTTTACTATCAGACCGCATATGTCTCCAAAATGGGCTACATCAGTCAGTATGGGGCGAGGTTGGTTTCGGGGGAGTGAATGTATAGGAGGGCATCATCAGCATAGAGGGAGACTATGTCGGATTGGCCGGCAGTGAGCAATCCCCTGTGCGAGTGTGATTTCCGAATCATGTTGGCAAAGGGCTCCATGGCTATGGCGAAGATGAGTGGGGAGAAAGGGCATCCCTGGCATGTGCCTCTAGATATCTGGAAGGGGGCAGAGCATCTGTCTTCAGTGCGGACCCTGGCCGATGGACCGGTGTAGAGCAGCTTAATCCAGGATCGAAGTTGGGGCCGAACTTGCATTTCTCGAGGACTCGGCATAGATATTTCCACGAGACCGAGTCAAATGCTTTCTGCATGTCCAGCATGGCCGCAACCGCTTGTGTAGTCGGAGTGATCCTATTGAGCACATTGAAAAGCCTTTGTAGATTTAGGGAAGTGGATCTACCGGGGACAAATCCCGACTGGTCAGGGTGGATGATGTGAGGCATGTATGGAGCTAGGCGGTTGGCTAGCAGTTTCGCATATATTTTGACATCACTGTTGATCAGGGAGAGAGGTCGGTATGAAGCGCACTGAGTGGGGGGTTTGTCAGGTTTGAGGAGCACTGTAATCAGTGCCTCATGGAGAGATGGGGGTAGTATTCCTCTGTCGCATGATTCCTCCCATAGGGCCAGTAGGTGTGGTGCTAGGTGAGATTTGTGTTGTTTATAGAAGTCCATAGGGAGCCCATCAGGGCCAGGGGCCTTCCCAGATGACAGTGACTCAATGGCTCCGACAAGTTCCTGCAATGTGATGGGTCTTTCAAGAAAGCCGCTTGCGTCGACTGAGGGGACAGAGATGGGAAGATTCTCTAGGTAAGAGTCGATTTCCGGGACCTGGGGACCGTCGGCCTCTGAATACAAGGAAGTGTAGAACGAAAGGAACTCAGAGTTGATGTCTTGTGGGGAGGTGGCAAGTGAGCCATCGGGCCTAGTTATAGCTGGGATGTTGGGAGCACAGAGCTCCCGGCTCAATAATCTAGCCAGCATTCAACCAGGCCGCTCTCCTTCACCGTATTTCCTCGCCAATTGGGGGGAGTCCAAGAACTTAACCTCGCGATCAGCAAGGGCACATAACCTGTCCAGTTCCGCTCCGAGCGCCGCCAGGGTGGCTGGGGAGTGATCTGAAGCGTATTGGGATTCGTGGGTAGCAAGGGCCGATTCACTAACGGCGATGTCAGCGCGGATGCCCCTCAGGATTCCACAGCTTTTTGAGATGGCAGTCCCTCTAGTGTGTGCCTTGAAGGCTTCCCAGAGCAGAGCTTGTTGACACAGAGTTTGAATTGATCTCGAAGTATTCCTCAATGGAGGATTCCAGCTCGGACGCGAAGACCGGGTCAAGAAGTGAATGAGGACTCATCCTCCACTGCCTGGATCTGTTGGCGTCCGGACCCCAGTTCAGGGTGATAAGTACCGGCGAATGGTCTGATAGTGTCCTGGGGAGGATAGCCAGGTGGGATAGGCATCGGACCAGCATATCTGTAATGAGCCATCTGTCTATTCTAGAGTGGGAGTCATGTACTGAGGAATAAAAGGAGTATGTGCGAGAGTCAGGGTACATCAGACGCCAGGCATCCACCAGTGCAAGTCGGGGAAGTGTGGTAAGGACAGTATATGCTGCTTTAGACAGTTGGCATGGTCTGGGGCCCGATCTATCTAGGGTAACATCCAGAATCGTATTAAAATCCCTGCCCCATAAAACTGGGATCAGGGGGTAGCTTTCGAGTAGAGTGGCCAATTGTAGATAGAAATCGGGTCGTCCACATTGGGGCCATATATATTCAGAATGACCACCTCCTGGCGTTGTAGTGTGCCAGTGATCAGCACATATCTGCCAAGTGGATCTATGTGGGAGTGGTGACAGGAAAATTTCAGGCTCTTGTGTATTAAGGTGAGGGTGCCACGGCTTTGGGTGGAATAATTGGTATAGTACCTCTGGGGTCCCCATTGTCTGGCGAAGCGCTCGCATTGCTCCGAACGAGCGTGGGTTTCCTGTAGACATAGGAATTTGACTCCATGGCGCTCGGCATAAAGTTGGATCTGGCGCATCTTTTTGTAATTGCCCAACCCCCGGATGTTACAGCTTATAAAGGTCAAGTCGGAGTTAGCCATTACTCGGGGGGTAGTGGTTGAATTACTATGAAGGGGTTATTAGTGAGCGGAATATGTACGAACTGGGTGTACGCGGCCTCATGACTGGAAATGTAAGGTGTTACGCTGTGGCGCGTGTGGCGCCTCCGGTGGCTGTCAAAACCTTTTTTAACCAGAACGTCCCATCCTCCCTCCCCCACCCAAATCCCTCCCCCAAACAGAGGGACGAAACCCAACCCACAACAAAGCAACAACAAACAACTCGGCATCAGCGCCTGAGGGGGCTGTTAGCAGTCCTAGCCGTGCCGCGACGGGCTGTGCGAGGGCAAGTAGAGTGCGAATACAGTTAGAGTAACAAGCATGTTCAGTTCAGGTTACATGTGTGAAGGATTATGGTGGACACCAGTGGACTGTAGCATCAAGTTCATGCATTTTCGTAGCCTCCAGCCCTGAGAGATCTCAATTATAAACATCTCAACTACAACAGGTCTGCATTAGGGGAGACTGGCCTAATCAGAGCAAACTAGAAACTGGTGCAATTGTAAAGTGCTACTGAAATTCAAACATAGCAAGAACCCGCTCCTATAGTAGGGCCAGGCGGATGGAGGAGCAAAGCAGGAAGCGGAGGAGCCAGGTGTATAAACAGAGGTGATGCGAATGGCGTGAAACAACGTGAACGGGGCAAGAGGGGGACCATAATTGATTTAAAGTAATATAATTGGTATCATGACAGACTGTGTCCGTGGCAGTCGTGGGTCATCCGGGGAAGTGTTCGTCAAGGAACTTAGAGGCCTCTTCAGCGATAGTGATGAAGAAAGTTTTGTTGGAATGTTCGACCGAAGTTTTGCGGGGATTAACGTGGAGTACTTGACTTCCAGGTCGCGAAGTCTCCTCTTCACAGCTGTGAATGATTGGCGTCTCCCGTTGTACCGCCACGGAGTAGTCCGGATAGAGGTGGACTCTGTTTGCTCCCAGGAGAAGTTCTCCCTTGATCCTGGCCGCCCTCAGGAGGGCATCCCGGTCCCAGAAGTTTAGGATTCTGGCAATAATGGGCCGTGGCGGACAACCCGGTTTAGGCTTTGCGGTCAGGGCTCGGTGTGCTCTTTCGACGGCAAACTGAGAGTTTAGGGGCATCAAGAAGTGTCATGAGGATGCGTTCCACTTAGTCCTCCATGGGCTCAGTGATGTTGTCCTCAGGAATTCCAATAATGCGCAAGTTGTTCCGCCTCGAGCGGGATTCAAGGTCGTCATTTTTCTTTTCCACTGCTGCCACACGGTTAGTGAGTGTAGATACTGCAGCTTGTAGCGAGCCCAGGTCATCCTCCGCGACTCCCAGTCTAGTTTCAACCTCAGCTACTCTACCATCAGTCCTTTCGATATGGGCTTTTATGGAGGAGATTGTCCCATTCATATCATCCAATTTAGTATGGAGTGTTGTAAAGCCATCACGTATGTATTCCAGCATCTTCTGTGAGTTCTCAGAAGTTGGTGGAGCAGAGGCGGAAGGTTGTTCCTCGGGGTCGTCAGTGGGGGGTTTGGAAGGTGTTTTAGTAAACATATTCAACGAGCTCTGTTTTTTCCCAGTACCAGCTCCCTTGGTCATGGTGAGGGTCGGGTTTGGGGACCGAGGACCAGAATAAGGGTAGTTGTACAGAGGTAGAGAGACTCCCCCAGCTCCAACCACAGTGTAAAGATACCTGGGGCTATAGTATGAAGGCTTCCGGGGCTGTGGAGCGGTGTCAAGGTTACAGCCAGGTCATGCTCTGCAATAGTGATTCAAGTGATTTTCGTGCTCTCAGATGGACAGGATCTGCCCCGGCGGTGACTGTCGTGTGTGTAAGCCCCTTGGGGTGGGGTTGGTGGGGTTACGGGTATCGGTGGTATAATACCGCTGATTCGATGCAGCGTGGAGTAGGTGTTGGAGCCCAGGGGGGGCTACGCATACGCCCAGTAGGCGTACGGTAAGTGCCAAGTGAAGTACCGATGAAAGTTCTCAGATTTGGGTTTGGCAGGTTGGCAGACACACAGTATTGAAGGGGGTGCCCGCAACAAAGAGACAGCATCAGGGGCTCGCCACTGCCCTCAAGGTCTTCAACTAGGTAGAGTCTGTAAGGCGATGAATTTGGGATCAGATGCAAGAAGACTCGGTGAGCTACAGGTGCTTGGAGGTGGTGCAACTCCCCAGGTAGTGGACCCTGACCAAGAGTACCTGGGTTTATGACTGTCTGGTTCCTGGCGTCAGGGTAATCTTCGAGCCACCTACCAAGTCACGTCCGTGTTTTCACGAGGTGCAGGGATCATTAGTGGTAACACCAGCGGGCGTGTCCTAAAAAGGTGGAGATGGTGGGGGTGGAGAGCAGCAGCGGCGCAGTTCCAGCGGCACCTCAAACCACCAAGTATGTTTGAGCTGGGAGGAGAGGGTTAGATTTGTGGTTATGCTCAGGATGAGTCAACCGGCCCACCAGCCATGAGAGTCCATGGGGGGGGTGCCTGCCAGACTGCCCCAACGACCAGGTTGTAGCGCGCTGTTTCGGTCTCTTTGAGGAGAGAGAGGGGGGAGCGCAACAACAGGTTTCCCCGTTGGTCCCACCGGAGGATTCCCGTGTATACAGTAGGTTGGAGCGGAGAGGGGGGGAGGAGGAGGCTCCCAACGTGTTCCAGATGGTGCAGGCTTCGGGATCAGGGCAGCTTACACAGGGCGCCTGGGTATGCGTAGCACAAGTCACAGCGGGCAATGAAGGGTGCGCGCCTCGGAAGGGTTAGCTCCTCGTTGGGGGAGAAGGTATTGTGGGCCGGTCCGTGGCCACAGTGTTTGAGATTCCAGTGGCGGGAGGATGGCAGCTCGCTCCCTGCCCACAGCCTCCTTACCTCAGTAAAACTGTACTCGGATAGCCTCCGGAGGGGGAGCGAGGGAGACGAGCCGGCGTAAAGCGGTGCCGCGTGGAGTCAGCCGCAGCGGATCAGATTTCAGGAGGCTTCAGTCCAGAGCATGCAGGCAGGTGGTCTCCGGTCCTCGCCACCAGCCCGCAAGGTGCCGTATAGATGAAAGGGCGTCGGGGGTCCAGGCAGGGCGCGCGTCAGCACGGCGCGACACGTGCGGCTCAGTGCCCCTCCCCCACGCATGCCGCCTGCGCCGGGGTGTCAGGCAGCACCGGCGATCCGAGCCTCACAGGGCTCTGGCTCAGGGCAGTTCAGCAGCTCGCCACGCCGCACAGTCAGCCAGCGCCATGCAGGTCTTCCAGGGGGTCTCTGACCTCCAAAGTTGGCACGATCACAGCCTGGAGCCTAATATCACGGCTGCCTCAGTGTCAGTCGACTCAGCTGTACTAGCGAGGTAAAGAAAGGATGGTATGTGCCCTCACAGTCCGGAGCTATAAACTCAGGCGGCCATCTTGCTTCGGCGCAACAAAGCCCACATTCATTAAAAATTTTAAAAGAAAATTCATGATTAAGAATGACATCAGAATTATCACCTAAAATCAACATGTAGTTATGCTCCAAATTTGTAATGGGTGCAGGTATATGTCAGTAGTTGTATGCCTAGTTTCTCGATGGACTGAAGCAGGTCCATGCTTACATCCAGATGCCACATGTGCTGCGATGTTACTCACACGTGATGTATTTCCAAGGTGGGGAGTGTATGAAGTGCTCAGATCCCATAATGGGCCACATTTTGTAAATTAAGTATTTGAGCACATGACTCTCTTGTTGGGTATTGCACACAGATTTTCCTCTGCCTATCACCCACAAGCAAATGGCATTTGCAAATGCCTCAATGGTCCCCTCAAGAAGTGAATTGCCAAACTAAAAGTGACCCTGAAAAAGAGCTGGCTCCATTGCCTTCCTCTAGCTCTATTTGCATTACGAAATCAGCCTGGCTCTGACCATCACCTGACTCCACATGAGCTGGTGACGGGACGCGGCATGCACATGCCCGTTGCTTCTCCCACTTGAGCCCAAACTGATGCACATAATGTTTGTAATATAGTGGGAGCTGAAATGCATCGATATTTGGTTGCTTGAGAGAGTCTATTAAATGTATGTCTCTACAGCGTTGAGTGCAGCAGGGGGAATCGAAGAAGACTGATGAAGAAAATGAACAAGTTGATCCAGCTACAGTATTTGAACTCCTAACTCTGTTCCCAGGGGATACTGTTCTTTGTATGAATGTTATATGCCATTGGCTCAAGCCACTGTTTGATGGCCCCTACATCGTAGAAGCAGTTACCCCAAGTGTGGTAAAGCCGCAATGAAAAAGAGCCTGGTTGTACCTTGGGACATCAAGCTCTACAGAAGAGAGAACCCCTGCCAGACTATCCTGAACCTGGAGGTGAAGAAGAGATGAGAAGAGTCCAGAAAAGGTCAATGGCGAGGAATTATCTGCAGCAAGAAGAATGAAAAGGCATTGAGCCCACCATATATATATATATATATATATATATATATATATATATATATATATATATATATATATATATATATATATATGTTTGTACATATATATATAGTTAAAAAAAACGTTGTTAAAGAGACGTTATGGTTAAGTTGCGCTACTAAAAACCTATCAAATTCAGTGAAACAACGTTGTTAAGGGGATGATTGTGGGTCAGATTCCGTAATAAAAACCTATCAAATTTAGTGCAAAAACGTTGTTAAAGAGACATTATAGTTACTTTGGACTAATAACAATCTATCCACATTATGGTTACAAGTGAAACCGAAAACCCCCAGAAATTCACCAGTTATGGTAAGCTAAGCAACCATAACTCACGCCAATACTGTGCACTGCTAAGACTAACACCTATGACATCAAAGATGACATCACAAATGTCATTGATTACATCACTGATGACATCACATGTGCATTTACCTTTCATGAAAAGTCTGTAGAAGGGATTCTTATTATAATGTTGTCACAAAACTGTCAGAGGATATTGGGAGAAATATCATGAGCTACATAGTTCATTAAGCAATGCCTTGATGGATAGGTTTTTAGTAGTGCAACTTAACCATAACATCCCTTTAACAATGTTTTCTCACTGAATTTCATAGGTTTTTACCAGAATACCCTTACTTTATATAGATATATCATAACACATACTGAACCCATGCTAATGGCCGTAGGGTCCACAGACTATGTGGCTGTCTGTGGACCTGGGCAACATCCACACTGTCCAAAAGCTCAGGGGGTATCTTACATTCTTGTTGCATACACCAAAGACACTGAACATGTTAAAGAGCAGCACATAAAGGAATTACAAACAAAAATAAACTAGAAGTGCAAAGTGTAGACTTAAGAAACCAACAGTGCAGCTCCACAGGATGTACAGCATAATGGATCACACCAAAAACAAAAATAACCTATGCTTCCAGCAGAATTACCTCACTTCTGCTTTATACAGAAACTGCACACCAAATGTCAACAGCACACCTACAAAGCACTAACAGCAAAACTGCAAAACACAGAAATGGCTAGCGCCATGGAGTGGCTTGAAGAAAATCTTCCCCAGGATGAAATGAGTGAAAATAGTGATACTACTGGTACACACTGCAGTTTCCAAAGTAAGCCAATTAATGCACATTATTGCACATGTACCTGACACATTTTCTTTTCTTTCTTTCAGTACATACAGAAAATAACAGCAATGCCCCAAACACAGTACATCGTGTAGAACTCCAACAACATATGGAACAACAAACTGACACTGTGAAAAATCATCTAGTGCAAAATTGATCAATTAATAAACATTTTTCTTGATTTGAAAGACTTTGTACAAAGACATATCATGGAGAATATTAAATATCACTGCCCCACCTGCACATGTACCCCATCTCCCTATCCTAGTCAACCATCCCCACAAATTCCCCATCACCAAAAACATTACAATGAGACCTTAATTCCTTTCTCCCCTAACACCCTACCTCTAGAAAACCCCAATTCCCCTGTATATGTCTCCATTTCTGCTTCCCCCTCGCTTTCGTAATTTGGATATTTTTGTATGTAAATAAAGTTATATGTATACTGTTGCTGTATGTGCCTGCCTGTGGACAGCGCAACTTTCCAGAATGTCCATAATTAATCAAAATGAGTCTCCTACCGACACCTACCCTGTCCGCATGTCCGCAAATTTGTGATGCACCTTTAATTAGTTCGGGGACCTGAGCCCTGTCCGGCGGAAAACTGTCCGCATGTGCATTCCACCTTCGGGTTCCTACGAACAAGGAGTCTGTCCCGAATGTTCGTAATTAATCAAAATGGTGGTGTCCTACAGACACTTAACTGGTCCGGTCTGCCTGCAATCAAAATGGAGGTGTCCGTAGAACACCTGCCCTGTCCGCAATGTCCGCAAAGGTGTGACACACCTTTAATTAGTTCTGGGACCCTAGCCCTCTCCGGCGGACACCTGTGCACCTGCGCATCCCACCCTCGGGGTCTTACGAACATTGCGTCTGTCCAGAACTGTCCGCTGCACGTGTGTCACACTTTTGATTAGTTCGGGAACCCAAACCCAGTCCGTAGAATGCCTATACGCATGCGTACAACCGATCCCGTGCAATAGGTGTCCTATGGAAAGCCGTCCCACTCACAAACGTGTCCGTGATATCATCATGTGACCGCACCCATGCTTAGCATAGGCCCTTGACCGTGGACAGAGTCTGGTCCGCCAGACACCGAAAAAGCACTTTTCTGAGCAATCCAAGATGTTTTTTCTATGAAATTTCACCCTTGTAGAAGTCCCAGATTATGCCCCTAGCAATCTGGATACTTTTTGGAACTTTTTGGGCCCTTTTTGGTATTCGAAGGGTCCACAGACAGCACGGCTGTCTGCGGAGCACTCCCCAGCACCCCTATAAAAGGCCACGCCCCAGAGCTGCTACTCATTCTGTTTTTGGACTTCCAGGACAGCCACTGCTTCACATTGCTGGATTGCTCTTTTCTGTCTGCAGATTGCTGACGTCCTGGTGGAACTTGCCAGCTTTGGAGATGGCATCCATGGCTGCTCCTGCTGATGGTGCTACTTCTGCCTCAGCACCACCCCCACCCTTCCATCACCACCACCTTCACAAAGGCCTGGAGAGAGGAACAGGTGTGGAGATGTAGAGAGGGATGAAGAGGAAGACGAGGATGAGGTAGTGCAAGTCCCCAATACTGCCAGCCAGTGTGAGTCTTGGGTGTG
Organism: Ambystoma mexicanum; assembly: GCF_040938575.1. NCBI lineage: Eukaryota > Metazoa > Chordata > Amphibia > Caudata > Ambystomatidae > Ambystoma > Ambystoma mexicanum. The sequence continues at coordinate 789,892,678 of NC_090936.1, read as the reverse complement.
GAGGCTCTTTACCACCGTTGGAAGGGTACCCAAGGCACGTGCAGACAAGGTGTGCTGCACTGAGTGTGACACAGTGCTCAGTTGTGGCAAACCAGGTCTGTACAGCTACGGGTCCACTTCCATGCGGTGACACTGAGGTTGTACCACAAGACAGCAGTTTGGAGGGTCGTCCCCTTTGAACAAAGTAGTAGGTTGAGTTCCTCTACAACATCCTCCGTATCTGCTCCTGCCACCACAACAGACACTCCTGTGGGGCAGCGCATCCCTGAACCAGCCTCGCAGGCCTTACGTGATGCAGTGGACCCTTACCTTTCAAAGGTCACTGTATTGTGCATGTACTGCGACACAGTACTCTGCAGGGGGAACAATCTTTGGAGTGCTTTTGAGGCTTCGGTCCGGGAGCATGAGAAAAAGTGCCCTCTATCCAAGTGAGGCCCACCCAACATCTTCCTCTCTCCACTTGCCCTTTCTTATCCCTGTGTTTGGTGCCCCTCCCCTACCTTCCATTCCCTTCCTTTCCTTATGTGTCATGTCTAAAAAAACCAAAAAAATACAAACAACAAAAACCAAAAAAAGAAAAAAGGCTCTTTAAAGAGCCACCTTTCACAGTTTAAAAATAGAAGTGCCAATGAATTAGTGCAACATGCGAAGTCCGTGGACAGTCTGCGGACTATCAACATTTTTGGGGTGGTGAGCTATCAAAATCATTGCACACTTTTCAGGGAGGAAGTGCCGGCTCTGAAAAGTGCCTTTTTGTAGTGTATTTTTGTGTTTCGAAAAGTTCAAGTGGCCAACACTTACTGGAAAAATGGTTGCTATCCTTGCAAAAAGGGCTGCAATGCATTTTGGATATTTCACAGAAAAATCTGATTGCCAGTATCAGTAAGATGGACTCCATCTCTTCGAAAAAAATGTTTGTGCTACGAAACATTATATTTTCATTGGGGAAAGAGGACATGCCAACATCTCTCAAAAAAGCGCAAACAGCCTTGTTGACATTGCGTCTCGTTTTCTTCATTTGCAGACCAAATGAAGAAGAACGCTGCCACATTTGTCTCTGCGCAATATGAGAAAAAAATTACTTGGGAGTTTGTAAATATGTCCATGACTTTCCCAAGTCCCCCTTTCATTGCAAACTGTAAGGAGATTCTAGTAACATGTCCTAAACTGTTCCCTCCAGAATGAATAATAATAATGTCTGGATGATGGTGTGTCATCAAAGTGGCACAAAGAGGAACCAAATCCAGCCACTTCATTCCATGCACTCCATACCAGTGCACATCCACATGATGGAATCCAAGATGTGCAGCCACTCCACAGTGCTCTGCATGCACCTTCTACCAATTTATTCATAAGTATCCCAAAATACAGACACTGCCTCCTGAAAGACACAGCCATAGCCATCTGCTCTCACTCAGCAAACAGACCTTCTGCCAAAGTCTCTCCTTACACATCAAAACCAGTAAACCTTATTGACCAATCCCCTGGCCTGCAGAGTCCCATTTCCATGCCTGCCAGCCTCAAAATCCCTGGATGTGGCACATGCGCTCTGCGGACTACCGCGGTGCCCTCGGACATATCGTGCAATGTGTGAGGGCGGGGACAGAAATTTCAACCGGAGTAGCACATTTCCTCTTTGGTGGTGGCTCTGAAAAGAGCCCTTTTTTTGTGAGATTCTTTCTGCTACAACTACTAAATGCAATCTACATAATGTCACAACAACCTTCTGATTGAATTTTGAATATTACTAAGAACGATTTTATTACCACAATCCGTCAAAGGAATGCCATCACAAAAAAGTAAAAACTTTGTAGAACTTGCATCATCCTCCTAAAGGTTCTCATTTTGGAATGATAACATTCCAACAGCACACATAAAAGAAGATATCCCTTGGTTAAGAAGACACCTTCCTATGTCTTTTTGAGGATTGAAGATACTGTGACACATCCATGCAGCCCTAGGTGGTATTTGGGAAAAGATGTTCTTTGCACATGGAAAGAGGTACATTAATACCATCAGGAACTGCTTCAGGTCACCCTGCAAACTTATTGGACTTACATACCCCAAAAACATTCCTCCACAATTAACCACCAAGACATCTGGACTGTTGATAACAGCCATATTTTTAGAAAGTGTAAGTACACATTGCAAAATTCTCCCTGGCACATCACACCACATAGCCTCCAGTCCCTCCAATCCAAGATTGACAGAAATGCCACATATCTATGCATACATCTGCATACATCTGCAGATTACTCATAAAATAATCTCCCACCATCCACATACTCACTCTCTCCATCTCTCCAACGATAGCAATCTTCACTACACACATCAATGAAAAAAGGATTACACTCTGTCCCTATGATTCACACCCTCAACACCTGATTGGATAACCCCCAGTTCCATTTCCATGCCAGGCATGCTTAGAAGCCCCGATGTGGCACGCCCTGTCCGCGGACTACCGCGGTGTCCGCGAACCCCGTCACACAGGGGTAGCCCTTCCTCTCTTTCCGTGTCTCGCGATTGCGGTAAAAGTATAAGGAGTAGGAAGTCGTTGGAAAGCCTAGATTCTAAGCTTTCAGATGAAAGTTAAATTTTGTTCCTACCCCAAACGGTTCCAGAGATACGGACGATTAAATAAAGGTAGTTTTTCGGATTTAAAGTAAACGCAAAATGACAGGTGACAGCTTGCGGCTGCAGAATTGAAAGGTGACAGTTCTGCAGCTTTAAAAATGACAGATGACACGATTTCTAGGAGGCAGTTCTACTTAGGTTAAAATAGTTTGGATTAGATTATTTTAACTACGAGATTGGTTCTGCACAGTTCTGCTAGGTACTCACAATATAAATTTGAAATAGGCCACGCCACTGATCTGGTCAGGTTTTGGGCTGGACTCCGGTTCTGGTCTCGCACTTCACAGTGATCTGGGTCAGCTCTCTGGTTCTGCTCACAGCGGTCTGGGTCACTCTGGATCTCTGGTCTGGTCTCTGGCAATTGTTCTTGGCAAAAGAATTCAAACAGCTCGCCCGGCTGTGGAATAGTTTGCAAATGATTTTAAGGATGCTGAGGCCTGCTGAGAAGAGTTCTCAGTTTGTGGGTTTAGGTCCTTGCTTTAAGTTCTGAAGTAAAGTTCTGGCCTTTGGAGATTGATGGATTTGAAGTCTGGATCTCTGGATGTGAAGTCGTCGGTCAGCATGCTCCGCAGCAAATGGAATTGAATGTCTCTACCTGTCCCAGCAGTCTCTTTTTATGTGTATTGAAAATGGGTGTGTGCGTGGGCCTAGCTAGCCTGCCCCTCTCTACTTGTCATTGGCCCAATTCTCCCCTCTCCCATGACTGGGGGAAGGAAATGGATTGTCATCATGATGAAGTCTGTTTATGGGTCAGAGGATCCTCCCCTGGTCAGTTTGCCCACAAATCTATATTTGATTCAAATACATCTTTCCCAGATATACAATTTGTTGAAATTACATGTGCACATTATATATTCCTTATGGTCCATGCTTGTCCGCCTCTGATCTTCCTGGGGGCTTGCATTCAAAAATGACAACATTTTGCGCTTTTTAACTGGTTTTGCAATATCGAACATTTACCCAAAATTACACACATGTGCGCAAGGAGTATGGACATTAATTGATGAAGTGTCAGATTTTTAACATGCAGACATTTGGAGGGAGACCCTATTTTCCGCTAGCAACCCCCCAGAATACACCACAGGGTCCTAACGCCTCTCAAAATGTTCACAGAAAAATCGCAAAAATAATGATGTTACTTATATAATTCTGACAAGTCCGCACTATGAGTTATCTATCTTTTTAAAATTATGCCCTGGTCAAAAAGGGGTGTGGCTTCCCACATCACAGGGTGGAATAACTGGTTTATCCACTTCCCCCAAGCTCAGCTGCTAGCAGAGGCACTGCCCCTCCCAGTTTCCCCTAAGAGGAAGCCACTTTACGACGCCCCCAATATAACATTTGCCTGAGTCAAGGGAGTTGCATTGTTCTGATCCTTCCAATTCCCAGGTGCTCCACCCCTAATCTAATCAGAGAGGTGACAACTCCTTTTGGCAAGGGGCAGCAGGATGCAGCTAGGCCTGGGAAGAGTGGCTGAACAGGTGTCTCCTGTTGGGGGTAGTTGTCAGGCAGAATCCAGTTTCACTAAGCCAGGTTTCAGCTAAATGTCACTTTTTGTTCCCAGTTTTCTACATTCAAATCAAACTGACAATTTGTACCTATACATTAAATAATTACTTCCTTCAAGTCATTTCAGAATATGGTTTTACATTCTTCCACCTCTTAGCAAGTCTTTCCTTGGTCTGGTTTTGTTTCATTTGTGCAGTTTTACACAAAAGTCTGGTGGTTTTAAAACGCCGGCTTTCTGGTAGTGGTGAGTACTGGTAATGCAACCATTTTTGGGATTAAGAAAATTAATTCCCCACAGTTCTGAGTTGCTTTTTTTTTTGCAAGCAGCATTGCCATTCCCAATGGTTTCAGGCTACTGTGTGTGTAGCTCAATGGTGGTTTTAGGCAGTGCCCTCCTGTGCTCACAACATAGGCAAAAATGGGTGGCAGCCTATTCTTCATGTTTTCCCTGTGCACTCTCTGGGGAGTTCTGGCCATCATGATGTTTTCCATGCCAGTACTGCACAGTTTTATGGTAGGGCTTGGATGCATGGGTAAAAACATCCCACAAGCCCCCCTCTTGCGATGGCCATTCTGTCCTTTCGCTGATGGAACTCGCAAGATCTGGGATGTTCGCCTCCTCTTCTTCCAATTCCATGGATGGCACAGTTCAGCATCTTTTCCTCCCTCCAGTCGATCAATCAGTTCTCCTTGCTGGTCCTGATGGGAGGATTGGGCGGTACCCCGGGCCCCTCGGGTCTCTGCTTCCGGTCACCGGTCATCCTCCTTGGTCAGTCTCCATGGTTTCATCTCTCCTAGGATGATAAAGCAAAGCAGGAATACCTATTCATAGACATTGGGGTGGCGAACATATACATTTTATGAATCAGAAGATATGAACATATACATTTTCTTTTTTAAATTAGGAGACAAGAACATATATATATACAAGGATCACAGAATTTTATATGCTATATGTGGAATATTCTAGGGTTGGAACTGAATTACTCTGGAGCGGCCCCCTCTGGGATTCCAGTGGATTCCTCCAGTTTTTGCAGAGTGTGCCTGGGATGGCAACACTTTAGCTGATTTATATGTACCCACTTGTCTTCCCCTTCCGCCAGACCGCCTTTGGGGATGCAGATCTTATAGGCAACAGGGGAGATCTTGTCTATAATTTCAAACGATCCCTTCCATGTAGGCAAGAATTTTCGCTGTTTGGCCTGGTTCCTTTGGAAATTGTATAGATAGACCCGATCACCCACCTTATATTCCTTTCGGGTAGTTTTTAAATCATAGTGGGTCTTCATGCTCTCGGCTGATCTTTCTAGATTCCGCTGAGCATAGGCAAAAGCATGCTGAAGGTGTTTCCTTAAATTCTCCACATACTCATGAGTTGTAGAGGCATTTATCACTGTTTGCTCTTGGGTTCTGTAGAGCAAATGCTGGGGAAGCACCATCTTGCATCCAGTCATCAACTCAAATGGTGACATTTTGGTTGCAGATGAAGGGGTAGATCTGATGGCCATTAGGACCAGAGGTAATCGGATATCCCAACTTGGCCCAGAATCTGCCCCAAACTTTTTTAAGATGCTCACAATGGTTCGGTTATATCTCTCTACTGCTCCAGAAGAAGCTGGCCTGTAAGCAATGTGTAGCTTCCTTTCAACCCCCAGTATCTCCCACATCTTTGTCATTACTTCACTGGTGAAGTGGCTACCTCTGTCTGACTCAATCCTTTGAGGTAGACCAAAACGGGACAAGATGTGGTTAATCATCAGGGCAGCTGCTGTTTCTGCCTTGCAATTTGGGGCCGGGAGACATTCCACCCACTTGGTAAACAAGCATGTAACAGTCAACATGTACTTGTTTCCTCTAGACGAGCGGATTACAGGACCTACAAAGTCGATTTGCAAATCTGACCATGGCAGTGTCATCCCCCTCTTTTCGAGAGGCACTCGGTGTGTGAGGGATGATGGCTGAAATTGTGCACACACGAGACACCCCATCAAATATTGGTTGAGGTCCTGGCCCATGTGTGGCCAGTATGCAACCTCTCTTAAGAATTCAAGTGTTGTATGAAACCCCCTATGACCGGCGGTGGCCGCATCATGGGCGTGACTTAACATCAGGCTTCGGAATGAGGTAGGAACCACCCACTGATCATGGCCAGCTTGGGATTTCCTTACCAACAACCTGTCTTGGATCCGGAACATCTTTGGACATTTCATCAACACTCTAAGGTCCTCTTTCCCAATGTAATCGGGATCCGTCAAGGGAAAGTTCTCAGGGTCCTCAATGTGTTGGTAAAACTTACCAATTATTGGATCCTCCTTCTGAGCTGTAATTAAATCAGCATCAAGGGTCTCCTTACTCCATTGTGCAATTGAAAGATCATTGTGAGCATTTGTCTTGGACCTAGTGATAGCGGTGACCTGGATTTCCCCCAACAGGGACTCTATTTTGATTAGATCCCCTTGGATGGCCCCAGTTTTGGCCAGCTGATCAGCTAAGTCATTTCCAGTTTTGTCTGGTCCCTCTACTTTGGAATGACCCTTGATCTTTTTCCAATAGATGGTCATCCCATTCGAGGTGACCAGATCATCAATGTTTTGAATTAACTTCCCATGTTTCAAGGGTTTGTTATTAGCACATAACATGCCTCTTGTTTTCCAGTTAACCAGGTGCTCCACGAACCCATTCCGTACATAATCTGAATCTGTGATTATGACCAGTTCGTGGAGTTGATGTTGGACAGCAGTGAGGATGGCCTGATGCACAGCCATCAATTCTGCCACCTGACTACTTCAGGGACCAATTTTGTATCCAGCGGAGGGTTCTGGGAACTCCTTCACCCATGCATTCCCTTCGCCAGCCACCAGTTCTTTCTCCCCGTTGTTGTCAACATGGTAAGAGCATCCATCCACATAGACAGTGGGCATTCCCTCACACTTGTATTCTTCAAAGACTTTGTGTGGGGAATTAAGGTATGCCTCCATGTTGTCCTTGATTTTTAGACTTTCGTCCTCGAGACAGTTTTCTCTGGCACAATCATGCAAGTCAGCCAGACCTTGCGCGAGGGGACTCTTCTTGTTTTGGCCAGATCTGACCTCCAGAGGAAAGCCTTGCATTGACAGAATCCAGGAAGTAATTCGGGAATTACTCACATTTCCGGCCCGGATTCTGTCACTTTGGAGATATTGCAGAGGCTGGTGTGGAGTCTCCACTATGATGTGTTCCCCCTGGATAAACGGGCGGTAATTCTTCAATGCCCACACCGTTGCCAGGAGTGCCTTCTCACAATCGTTGAATTTTTCCTCCACAGAGGATATAGTTTTGCTCGCATAGGCGATTACTTTATTGACCATGTCATTCTTTTGGTATAATACTGCCGTCAAGCACGTATTAGAGAACCCCGTCTCCAGGAAGAACTCCTTGTTTCTGACAGGGTAAGCTAGGCAAGGCGCTTGTGAGAGGCTTCTCTTGAGTTGTCTTACCGCCTCAGATTGTTCTGGACCCCATTCCCACTTGACCCCCCCTTCAAGAGATGAATCAGGGGTCTAGTGATCTCTGCGTAGCCTTCAATGAACTTTCTGCTGTAATTAGTCAGTCCAAGGAGGCTCCTTAGTTCCCGCAGAGTTGTGGGGTCTTTCAGTTTCTGGAGTACTTCCACTTTCTTTTCTTGGGGACAGAGACCCTGAGGAGTAATCTCATGCCCCAAGAAATTAACACGGGTTCTACACCACTGTGCTTTCTGAAAGGAAAGTTTTGCTCCGGCAGCCCTCAACTGTGTCAGAACATAACGGATCTCCGCTATGTGTTCCTCCAGTGATTAACTTTTGATGAGGACATCATCTACATAAGCCAGGTTACCCCTCGCACCCAGGTCGGGCATGGCCTTATGTAGGAAAATGTTGAATTCATTGCCGGAGTTGAGGTATCCGAAGGGAGTCCAGGTCCATGTGTACTGTTGGCCCCCAAAGGTAAAAGCCAGTTTGTATTGGTCCTCCCTACTGACAGGCAAGGTCCAGTATCCATTGGTCAGGTGCTGTGAATACCTGTGACCCCTGAATCTGGGCAAGCCCTTGGTCAATGTAGGGCAGAGGCCATCGGGAAGTATGGACCCATTTGTTGAGCTCCCTAAGGTCGGTGCAGAGTCTCCACTGGCCGTTTGGCTTCAATATTCCCAGCACCGGATTATTGAAAGTGCTGTGGACTGGACGGATTATTCCCCGGGACTCAAGGTTCTTAATTATTTCAGTAAGGGACTCCATGGATGCGAGAGGCAAGCGATATTGTTTCACAAACACTGGAGTCATGCCAGGGTCCGTGGGAATTGTTGTTGTGTGGATGTCGGTGCGACCACAGTCATATGAGTCTACCGCAAAGAGATCTTGGAAATCCAAGAAAACTTGTTTCAACTTTTGCTTTTGTTCCAGAGTCACACATGCATCAGCTAGGTTGACTCTCTCTTCCACCATCTGCCTGAAGCCCGGAAAGACTTCTGGTTTGGCTATCTCAGCGGCCTCCTCCAGCTGTGTGGAGAAGTCCCTGGTCAGAGTGCTGATTTGGACTGGAGGCTTCAGGTGGGAAAGGCAGCCCTCATGGACCTGGAAAATCACCTCATCCCTCCTGAAGTCACAAGTCACATCTTCCTTACCATAAGGGCAAGACGTGTACACCAGGAAGTTCCCCCCATGCCGGGTGAAAATCCTGTCTGGTGTTGTATTGTCCTCACTGTCACTGTCAAAACAGTCCCTGGGGATTGGTCCTAACAGTTCATTTCCTAAATCAATGGAGAAATGTCGGTCATCAATCGCCATTCCAACAATGGTGCCTGCGGCTAGAGTAATACTCTTTAAGTCGCTGTTATCCACCTCTATTGGAATGGTGTCATGTTCTATGTTGACTAATGGTGTTGGATTTACCCCTAACCCTTGCTGTTGGAGAGAAGCATTTAGATGAATGTAAGCATCAGGGTTTTTCAATTTTTGTCCTCTTTTAACTTTCACTTCCAGGGAGAATTGTCGGGTCCTTTCTGGGATGGTGACTTCCTCTTTGATCTGAATTTCCACTGCATAAGGTAGCAATTGAGCTGACCTAAATGCTTTTTCTGGATCATCAAAGCTCATGGGATTATCCGCTAATCGGGACCAAGCTTTGAAGTTTATTAGGTCCAAACTAATGGCAAAGCAATTGAGAATGTCACTGCCTAAGTAAAAGGCGGCAGTGACATCTTGCACGACCCAACAATTATGGACTATGCTCTTGTTGCCAATGGAGATTTTGAGCATACACCTGCTTGGCAGGAGATGTTTGGAATTAGGTGCTTCCAGGTCCATTTCCCATTTGTCTATCAGTTTGAATGTGGGAATGGCTGGATCTTTTGGGAGTTGGCGGAACATGGCTTCGCTGATGAAGCTCTTACCGTTGTTCACACACACTCGAGCGAGAACAGAGTCCTTCCCATCATTTAACTGAACAGGGATGAACAACTGCTCTCCAATTTGCTGAATATCAGCCACGCTCTGAGCTGATTTCACATCTTTCTGGACTATAGGAGTGGGAGTTTCTGATTGTGGATTAGTAAAGAATTTCAGGGTGTTTCCTTCCAGTGTGGAATACCACCTTAAACTGGAAGGAAGGTTGATTTTCAGAAATAGAGAGGACCCCCCATCACTGTCACGTCTGGAGTTTGGTTGTTCTGGAAGTGAAATTCTACTTGGTCAGATTTTTGTTCAACCATGTGGCAGGTTCCGTTTAAACTAACATGGTTGACACTGTGTTTTAATTTTATTGGTCGGCTAGTCTGGGGAGAGAGGACCTTGTTTACACAATCTATTAGGGGTGACAACCTTCTCAGGAGGTCATTCCCTAGTAAACAAGGGGTGCCCTCTGGAGTCACTACTATGACCGGGTGTTTCACCTTGTGTCGCCCAATTTTGATGTCCAAATCTACAGTCCCCTCGACAGGAATTTCCTTCCCGTCAAAGTTCTGCAGTTGTCCAGGAAGTGAGGTGAGAGGAATACGGTAATTCTCCCCCCTTCCTGCATTTAGTTCCTCAAAGGCCCTTTTGGACAGAAGGGTAGCTTGGGATCCAGTGTCCGCCAGTGCCAAAATTGTACCCTGCCCCTGTACTTGTACCGGGGCATAGTATCTTCCCTCCTTCTCCTCAAGGGGGCACAGATAATGCACATTTTTGGACAACTGGTGGGCTAACTTTCTGGTTTTGGACATTGCTAGCGAAGAGATTTGGGCAGAATTCTGTGGAGAGCCTTGGGAATCTGAAAGAAAAAGTTGGCAACTGGAGATCAGAGCCATTGTGGGTTCCCCTGGTTCCGGTTCTGGGCCGCCCCCCTCTTTTTGGAGGCAGTCACCAGGATGGGTTTGAACCAGGGGATTTTGGTATTGTCGGTTCTGGGATGAGATGATGGGCGGCGGTAGCTCAGTCTCCACATCTCCCCAGTCTGGATTGGAATCCCTTGGGACCCATTTTTCCTTGGGAGGAGTTCCCCCATCTCTGAAGGAGAAGATCCCTTTCCCAGGATCTTCTGAGGATCCCTCTCCCTCAAATTGGAAGACCTGTACCTCCTCCACAAAGTGGGTCTGTTTGGGTCCTTTGTTTCTCCTACCCCCCCTCTGCTCCTTGGGAGGCAGGCTTTCAGGGGTAGGAGATTTTGTTTCCGGTTCCTGGTTTTCCAGGGGCTGTTTACAAGTTGGGAAGGAAGCTTCCTCCAAGGCTTTACACACCCCTTCCCCTTGTGCCTCCTCCCTGGGAACCGGTGGGTTATCGGGGTGCTGCCCCCGTCATTGTTCTGGAGCACCAGGTCCAGAGTTTGGGGCATTCTGCGGTGGCATGCTCATCTGAGGGTTCTGTTGAGCCCTCAGTATGTGACCCAGATCCCGTGCCATATTTTGGACCTGGCGCTCAAGTTGTGAAACCCGCTCAGGCTGATACGGGGCTCTATTTTCTCCCCTGGGCTGATCCCGGGAAGGGTAGCTATCCCTTCTCTGGTAATACCCCGGATTGGGAAGATTTGGGTACCCTCCACCCTTGGCCTCCCCTCTCCCGGATTAGGTTGTCTGGGCTCAGGGAATTGGGGAAAGAAGGATGGATGGTTTTGGGGTTGGAAATTGGTTGGATACCTGGGAAAAAAGTTCTGCCCAGGATTTGGTGAATTTCTGCCCTCCTGGGGGAAGTTAGGAGGGAAGTTCCCCGGGTTAGGCGCTTGGCTGGATCCCCCCCTTGGGCTGGAGGAGTCCACACATAACCCAGGATGGGTCGGTTTCCCTTGTAGCGGGGACTTACATAGTCAGGGGAGCGGGGGACCCCATTTGTGGGACTACCTCCTCGGCTCCCTGTCTGTGACTGGCCCGAGGGCCTTCTGGGCTGTGAATTATTTGGTGTAGGCAGGTTTTTAGGCCCCCCCATCTCCAAATCTAAAACGGGGGCAACCTTTACCTCTACCACCTTGGCAGCAGCAGGGGTGCTGTTGGTTTTGGGGGTTTTCGGCGCATTATTTTTATTTTCGATGGGCTTCTGCACCTCATAGATCCGGGTAGCCTGTTCAATGACCCAGTCTAAAGATCTTTTCTCATGAAAATCTCTCACGAGCTGGGTCATTATGTATTTGGCTAAGGCATGGAAAAACATATTGATAAATTCTCTGCTATCCGTGCGCACCCTTCTGGTGGTCTGCGCAAAAGCACGTTTTAATTCTTGCACAAACTCTTGTGGGGCCTGATCCTCCCCACATTGCAAATTGTAGGCTGCCTTCCGAGCCTCTTGAGGATTTCTGTGAACAGAAAAATGTTTCAAGATGGCCGCCTTATAGGTGGACCAACTTAAATGATTTTGGTCCTCCAGCCCCGCAAAGAAACTGGAGTATTCTGGGGAGAATGTCCATTTGACGTACTGGATGCAGCTACTGCTGTCCTTCAAATGGAAAGTCTCCATCATTTGCTCATAGAGCTCCAAGTGTTCCCAAATGGAATACTTGGCGTTCTTATGATAAGGAGTGATGACACTCCTGATTGCCTTTATTTGTTTCAATGGGTCCTTAAGCAAGGCCCTTTTTGCCTTATTGGCCTTTTTGGTTCGGGTAACCCTGGTCCATTCATCCTCCGACTCAGAAGCGCTGCTCCCAGAGGTGCCCGTCTGATCTTCCAGGTTTTCCCGGATTCTGCGAGCCTGGGAATGGCTGGCAGAATGTGGGGACCTGGTCTCCTGTGTCCTGTGACACTCAGAGGAGTCTTCAGATCCCTCCTTGCTACTAGGATTTGCTGGGTATCCCCCCACTGACCTAACTGGGCAGAGGTTTTCAGGATGCCCTTAATGGGCCTACTCTCCTGGGGTTCCCCACTAAATTGCACTGTGCTTGGGTGCCCATACCCGGATACCCGCCCATCCATTCCTGGGAGGTACTGGCCTATGAGCCCCATACTTCTAGCTGGATAGTAATCTGCCATCCCCGTGGCCCTGGGCTCATGTGCGCGAGGGGACATGGGGGTGGCAGAGTCCAGGGACTGGGAGAGATGAAGGCCTCTGGTATTAGGGCTCCTGAGGTTATGCTCAGGAGTTTCTCTTTCCCAGCGAACCTCATCTCTATCCGCCCCTGCTTCCTGTTGCAATGCAAGAGCCTGCGCTTTCAGTTCCTCAGTTAAGGCCTTACTAGACTCTATCAGTCTCTCCTGCATCGCTACCTGTTGCTGGAGCCTATCATTGTGCTGACAGAGAGCCTCATTTTCTCTCTGTGCCTCCTGATTGGTCCTGGAGTACTGGGCCAGTCTCTGCTGCAGGAGGGTTACCTCCTGAGCTGTGTCCCTATTGGCCTGCTCCTTTCTTGCCAGAGCATCCTCCACCCTCCTGGTGTGCTCTAACAAGTTCTGGTGTTCTTTTTGGAGGTCACCCAGTCCCTGGAGGGCCAGGTGATTTTCTTCCATTTTCCTTTTTAAGTGGCAGACTTCCTGGCCTAAGGTATCCCTTTCCTGACTAAGAGCCTGCATCTGTGCCGCCAGGTTGTCCCTTTGCCTTTGGAAGGCACCAGCTTTCTGGCACTCCTGATCAAACTCTGCCTGGGTATCCAGGTCTTTCAGAATCAATTTATTGCTTTCCTCTTTCTCTCTGTCTAATCGAATTTGCAGGGTGGCTACCTGCTCTGTGCATGCCCTGTTGAAGTCCAGTTGTTGCTCCAGCTTTTTCTGGCTCTGCAGAAGGGAGTCCAAACCTTCTTGGTACTCCTTCTGCAAGGCCAGAAATCTGGTATCCTGGTCTGCCTTTTCCTGTTGCAGCACATCCATATCCTCCTTTATTTTAGTGATGTACTGCCTGCTGTCCTTTTCTGACTCCTGGCTCCTGAGCAGCCTCTGCTAAGAAGAGTCCAGATCAGATTGGGCCTTCTCTAACGCCATCTGTTGCCTATTTGCCAGATTTTGGCCTTCAGCACATTTGTCCTGCATGGCTCCCATATACAGATACAAATATGCCGCTATCCTGGCAATCTTATTATGTTCATCTTTGGCTTTAGGAGCCATATATAGTTCACTCAGGGCCACATGTAGGGGACCCTGATCTCCCCATGTATCTGACCCTGTTTCAGCGACCTGTTGCGCGATTGCCTGCAAACAGACCGTTTGGTCCTGATGAGTCCACTCACCTCTCACAAATAGCTTATGTAAGAAGTGCTCTCTGGCTATTTCGATGTCTACCAGTGTCGTCATTCTGGAATTTGAGTTCCTTCCTGACTTACAGAAGTTTGTATTTTATTTTTGCAAAACAGACTGTTTCCTTAGAGCGTTCCTTTGAGGAGTGCTTTACAGGGTAACACAGCGTGGTGATCCGACCGGATGTATGTCTCCTGTCAGTTAGCACACTGTATTAATCTGCACAAGTGATAAATCTAACCCAGAATATCCCGGCTCGGAGCCCCCACTTTTGTAAGCGATATTCAATCAACACTGCAGCCAAGTCAATGCCTAGTCTGGGATGCTGAGGAAAACCCTTATTAATGTATTTTGTATGTCTAGTTCAGTACTCTGGATGACCACCCTTGTATAACACCCCCCTCTTAGAATCCCCCTGACCCCACTGAGCCAAGAAGTAGGTTTGTTTTGCAAATTAAAAGGTTTATTTGAGAATTTAAACAATATATATATATCACACTTTATAATAAATGAACATCTGATAGTACACTTAGACATATGATGTTGATCAACAATGGGTAATCTGGCACTAGCACACTTCTTTACAATCAATGAGGAGTTAGTATAGGATGGATAAAGTAGCAAAAATACTTTTATGATTTCAAGGGAAAAGCAATCAGGAATAAAATGTAGTACAGAAATACTTGATATGATTTTAGCAAAAGATAAGATAATCACTTTTTCTCTGGCAATTCACCCACCTCCCCTATGCAATGTAAGAAATGGAAGGAGATGGAAAGAGGAGCACACAGTTCTCAGGAATGCAATCAAATACAATACGAAATTCAGTTCCCCCCCAGCAAGCTTAGAGGAAACAGGTAGGAGTTTGAAACACAGACCCAAAATGCTTTTTAAATGTGATGGCAATGGATGGGAAAATGTGCCAATGATTTTAATTCCCTCTAGAGATTCAGGGTGAGTGGGAGATGCGTGTTGGTATTAGTTCAGGCTCACTTTAGCAATGCTCTATGAGTTATTACCAAGTTGCAAACGGATTTTAACAAAGGAAAGAATGGAGCTGCTATTTTGACAAGTGGAGTAATTGAGCCAAAATCGCAAATCGCGGTAAATTTCGCGAGTGCGTGTCTCGCGATTGCGGTAAATGTATAAGGAGTAGGAAGTCGGTTCTAGGTTCGTTGGAAAGCCTAGATTCTAAGCTGTCAGATGATTAGCCCAAACGGTTCCAGAGATATGGACGATTAAATAAAGGTAGTTTTTCGGATTTAAAGTAAACTCAAAATGACAGGTGACAGCTTGCAGCTGCAGAATTGACAGGTGACAGTTGTGCAGCTTTAAAAATGACAGATGACACGATTTCTAGGAGGCAGTTCTACTTAGGTTAAAATAGTTTGGATTAGATTATTTTAACTACGAGATTGGTTCTGCACAGTTCTGCTAGGCACTCACAATATAAATTTGAAATAGGCCTCGCCACGGATCTGGTCAGGTTTTGGTCTGGACTCCGGTTCTGGTCTCGGCACTTCACAGTGATCTGGGTCAGCTCTCTGGTTCTGCTCACAGCGGTCTGGGTCACTCTGGATCTCTGGTCTGGTCTCTGACAATTGTTCTTGGGAAAAGAATTCAAACAGCTCGCCCGGCTGTGGAATAGTTTGCAAATGATTTTAAGGATGCTGAGGCCTGCTGAGAAGAGTTCTCAGTTTGTGGGTTTAGGCCCTTGCTTTAAGTTCTGAAGTAAAGTTCTGGTCTTTGGAGATTGATGGATTTGAAGTCTGGATCTCTGGATGTGAAGTCGTCGGTCAGCATGCTCCGCAGCAAATGGAATTGAATGTCTCTACCTTTCCCAGCAGTCTCTTTTTATGTGTTTTGAAAATGGGTGTGTGCCTGGGCCTAGCTAGCCTGCCCCTCTCTACTTGTCATTGGCCGAATTCTCCCCTCTCCCATGATTGGTGGAAGGAAATGGATTGTCATCATGATGAAGTCTGTTTATGGGTCAGAGGATCCTCCCCTGGTCAGTTTGCCCACAAATCTATATTTGATTCAAATACATCTTTCCCAGATATACAATTTGTTGAAATTACATGTGCACATTATATATTCCTTATGGTCCATGCTTGTCCGCCTCTGATCTTCCTGGGGGCTTGCATTCAAAAATGACAACATTTTGCGCTTTTTAACTGGTTTTGCAATATCGGACATTTACCCAAAATTACACACATGTGCGCAAGGAGTATGGACATTAATTGATGAAGTGTCAGATTTTTTAACATGCAGACATTTGGAGTGAGACCCTATTTTCCACTAGGAACCCCCCAGAATACACCACAGGGTCCTAACGCCTCTCAAAATGTTCACAGAAAATTCACAAAAATAATGATATTACTTATATAATTCTGACAAGTCCGCACTATGAGTTGTCTATCTTTTTAAAATTATGCCCTGGTCAAAAAGGGGTGTGGCTTCCCACATCACAGGGTAGAATAACTGGTTTATCCACTTCCCCCAAGCTCAGCTGCTAGCAGAGGCACTGCCCCTCCCAGTTTCCCCTAAGAGGAAGCCACTTTACGACGCCCCCAATATAACATTTGCGTGAGTCAAGGGAGTTGCATTGTTCTGTTCCTTCCAGTTCCCAGGTGCTCCACCCCTAATCTAATCAGAGAGGTGACAACTGCTTTTGGCAAGGGGCAGCAGGATGCAGCTAGGCCTGGGAAGAGTGGCTGAACAGGTTTCTCCTGTCGGGGGTAGTTGTCAGGCAGAATCCAGTTTCACTAAGCCAGGTTTCAGCTAAATGTCACTTTTTGTTCCCAGTTTTCTAAATTCAAATCAAACTGACAATTTGTACCTATACATTAAATAATTACTTCCTTCATTTCAGAATATGGTTTTACATTCTTCCACCTCTTAGCAAGTCTTTCCTTGGTCTGGTTTTGTTTCATTTGTGCAGTTTTACACAAAAGTCTGGTGGTTTTAAAACGCCGGCTTTCTGGTAGTGGTGAGTACTGGTAATGCAACCATTTTTGGGATTAAGAAAATTAATTCCCCACAGTTCTGAGTTGCTTTTTTTTTTGCAAGCAGCATTGCCATTCCCAATGGTTTCAGGCTACTGTGTGTGTAGCTCAATGGTGGTTTTAGGCAGTGCCCTCCTGTGCTCACAACATAGGCAAAAATGGGTGGCAGCCTATTCTTCATGTTTTTCCTGTGCACTCTCTGGGGAGTTCTGGCCATCATGATGTTTTCCATGCCAGTACTGCACAGTTTTATGGTAGGGCTTGGATGCATGGGTAAAAACATCCCACATCTGTACATCTTTCCAAGCTTTCTTTCCACCCTACTACAACTTCCACTAATCAGTTTCCACACTAAATAGTGCAACAGCAACACATACACTTTCAAAAGTGCACCTCATAGGACAAACTTACAAATACACCACTAAACCCTAGCAATGATGCTGATGCTCCAAAGTCCCCATTAATATACAAAGCTGTGCAATTTAACACATACAGTACTCCTCTTCCTGGCAAGAAATCATTCTGCAAATTTAACTAATCTGTTCTTCAAGTGAAATTACTGTGCCATTAACACACATGCGTACTTCCTTCCTTCTTTCACAATTGTAGTGAATACCACACTACTCAAAGCCAGTGGCGTCTAAAGTACAAAACAGAACCCAGAATAAACTTACCAACAAAGTAAGTGCAATACTGTCATAGTGTTCTGACTGTTTATCAGACAGTGTAGTGTTCATGTATTGTAGGTGTCATGATTCCTTCCCCTCATGTCCCCAGTCCTCCAAGATGTCAGGCTGGAGCCAGGCCACGATCACCTGTATGGCCCTCAAGGGCCTCTCCATCCCTCCAAAGACCCACTTGGAGTCAGACATGGCGCTTGTGGCACCAGACTCACTCACTCCCATAGGATAACATTGGGGATTGGACTTGCATTGCATTGATGGGGACAAGATGGATGCCCCCACATATTTCGGTTCCCAGAACTGCATGTGCAGTCTAGTCTTTTGAGTGTGGTTCACCCCAGAGACACCTGGGATACCCAGGGACTATTTAAGCCATACCCAGGCTGAGAAACATGCTTTGCGTTTTCTGCACCTGCAGCGTGACACTCACCGTGTTCGGATCGGTCTCCAGTAGGCCTGCATCTTTCTTCTGCGCTCAGCTCCTGCAAGAACAAGAACACCGTTAGGAACAGCCTGCCCATCATTTATCGCTCCTTCTGTTCTGCGGGCATCTTCGGCGGTGTCTTTCCCATCCCGGTACGCCGCTTCCTAAGGAAAAGGGAAAAGAACAGAAAAAGGCATTAGGAAGCTTCCTGCAAATCTTCGCTTATTTTTAAATACTGTTCGAGCCTCAAACGATTACCTGAATCCCAGCCGCTCTGGGGGAACTCTGTCTCCGGAACTTCTCATCCATCTGCAAGAGGGGAAAGACACTCCAGGTTAGCGTGGAAACATCTTGAGGCGTTGCATACCACGCTTACTCACCGCATTTGTTCTTCATAACCGGCATCCACGTTGAAAACGTCGCAGCACCTAAAAGACACAGAAAAAGAACTCCGTTCAATACAAATACGAAAGGGGTGCATCGCGCATCACTCTCTCACTCACCTTCAGCGCTACCCATCTCAGCAGGACGCCTCCATCCCCGGACGCCGGCCATCATCTAAGGAAGGAAAGGAACGAAGTTAGAGAACTGTTCAAAAGACTCATTATACTTACCTGTCGGACTCTTGCCAGTGAAGTAACTAGGCAGCAACGAGCCCGCATCAATCAACGCACCCCTGCGCTGAAAGCAGGAGGGAGAGCACACTATCCAAGAAAACAAGGTGAGCTGTGGATCAAAGGGAAGGGTTGGACCCCAGGAAAGAAGGGGTTCAAGCACACAGAGACAATAAGGAGTTAAACTCTACCAATCCTGTGTTTCAGGCCCAGTCTCCAGTCGAATAGCCTCCAGGGAAGGGTTCGAGGTCGTAAGAGGTCAGAACAGGCTGAGTGACGTCCCCGTGGATACCAGGTGAGCATTACAAAACGCAAAGCCTCACATCAAAATCCACCCGGGCGTCATGGAAACATCAGAAACCGACCAGTTAGCCCACATGTTGGGGCAGCTACATTCCGAAGTCCATGCAGCCAGGCAGGAGACCAACACCCTGAGGAGAGAGCTGATAGTAGCCAAAGAACGCACTGATGATTTAAGCCGGCAACTTCTCCAGTCACAAGCAGGGCATGCACCATTGCCGGGAAGCGTGCCCTCAATGCCAGCGCCATCAGCCAATCCCGTTCAGATAACCCTTCCTGGGGCAGTTCCCTGGGCCCTGCCCGAATGATTTACAGGGGATCCCAAGAGGTTTGTAACGTTCATGAACCAGTGCCGCCTGCATTTCCTTTGTAGGCCAGGGGCCTTTCCGAATGACCAATCACGGGTCGCTTTTGTGATATCCTACCTGAGTGGTAGCGCCGCGGACTGGTCTGTACCCTTTGTGGCCCAAGACGATCCTTTGCTGCATGACTTCAGGGGCTTTCCGCAGGAGATGGAAAAGCTGTTCGCCCGTCATACTCATGGGCAGGCATTAGACAACATACTTCTGTCCCTACGCCAAGGGAATCAAGACCCATTAACATACATAGCCACGTTCAATAGACTCGTAGTTCAAACAGAATGGCCAGTGGAGAAGAGAACCACATTATTTCATTAGGGGTTGCGGGGGGAGCTCAAGGATGTTCTCGCACAAGTTGTGAACCCCCCGAAAGACTGCTCAGAATTCATTGACCTTGTTGTTCAACTGGATCATAGGTTGCAGGACCGAAGAGCAGATGGAACCAGACCGGACCCTCGCCTTATGTATGTGCGTTCAAAGGACAATACTGCCCGAACAACGGAAGGTTCAGGAGAACCAATGCAAATCGGGGGGTCAGATCCCCCTTGACTAAAGCGGAAAGGGATAAAAGGAGACATCAGCAGCTATGTCTGTACTGTGGAAGGTCAGGTCATTTCCTTAAAGAGTGCCCTGTGAAGCCACCGAGGAGGATGGTAGGGGCCACAGACAAGGAAGATACCATCAAGGAATCAGAAAACTCCCAGCCCGGCAAGTGTAGAGGTCCACTTGTCGAGCGAAGAAAGTGAACAACAGACCTCCCATTTTGCACTATCTGTGGTCTTGATCAATCACCAACAACCATCTCGGATGCACGCAGTAAGAGCATACATAGACAGTGGAGCCGTTGGGAATTACATCGACCAGGATCTTGCGGCAAAGATGGGGCTAAATCAACCACCGACACTTTTACCACTGTTGACGGCACAGAAATAGCTTCTGGTCCAGTATCCCAATGCACTGCAGCTTTAACCCTTATGTGCCTGGATGGACACCAAGAATCTATTGTTTTCGACCTCATTAAGGCACCACAGTTCCGGTTGATTTTGGGAATGCCATGGTTGGTAGCTCACAATCCTCGAATTGATTGGGGAGCAAAAGAATTGGCCTTTCCCGAGACTTGCACCCACACATGTTATCGCCAAGAGAAACAACAAATAGACACCAGAACCTCCACGCTTGCGACTGTGGCAATCGCAGTAAGAGCATACATAGACAGTGGAGCCGTTGGGAATTACATCGACCAGGATCTTGCGGCAAAGATGGGGCTAAATCAACCACCGACACTTTTACCACTGTTGACGGCACAGAAATAGCTTCTGGTCCAGTATCCCAATGCACTGCAGCTTTAACCCTTATGTGCCTGGATGGACACCAAGAATCTATTGTTTTCGACCTCATTAAGGCACCACAGTTCCGGTTGATTTTGGGAATGCCATGGTTGGTAGCTCACAATCCTCGAATTGATTGGGGAGCAAAAGAATTGGCCTTTCCCGAGACTTGCACCCACACATGTTATCGCCAAGAGAAACAACAAATAGACACCAGAACCTCCACGCTTGCGACTGTGGCAATCGGCACCCTACCAAGTGAATACCAGGACTTTCAAGATGTCTTTCAGAAAGAACAGGCTAATACCTTGCCACTGCATAGACCATGCGATTGCCAAATCGACCTGATACCCGGCGCTCAAATCCCTTGTGGGTGAATTTACGTACTGACGTAACCAGAAACCAGCACCTGAAGGCCTATCTTGACCAATACCTGGCCAACGGGTTCATCCGTCCCTCGAAGTCTCCAGCAGCCAGTCCTCTATTCTTCCTACCGAAAAAGGAGGGGGACTTGAGAACGTGCATCGACTATCGCGCACTGAACCAGATTACTGTAAAAAACTGCTACCCCTGCCACTGATCCATGAATTGCTTGATCAAGTCAAAGATGCACAAATCTACTCAAAACTAGACCTGAGGGGGGCATATCACCATGTTCGCGTAAAACAGGGGGATGAATGGAAAACTGCTTTTCGCACCAAATACGGCTTGTACGAATATCAAGCAATGCCCTTTGGCCTTTGCAACACGCCTGCTGCATTTCAATACTTCATGAACGATGTCCTACGGGAATTGATTGATGTCTGTGTTCTAGTGTACATTGACGATATCCTAGTATATTCCGTATCAAAGCAGGACCACGTTAAACACGTCCGATCCGTATTGGAGAAACTGCGTCAACACCAGCTCTACGCCAAGCTCGAAAAGTGCTCATTCCACGTCTCCGAGGTGGAATTCCCGGGCTTCATTCTCAGCCCGAATGGAATCCAAATGGATGTACACAAGGTAGATGCTATCCTGAACTGGCCATCCCCAAATTAATTAAAGGGGGTTCAAAGTATGCTGGGTTTTGCAAACTTCTACTGCCGGTTCATCCCAGGATTTTCGCAAATCGTGCATCCCATTACGTCATTACTAAGGAAAATGGACAACAGAAGCCGAGGAGGCTTTCCAGGAACTCAAAGCAAGATTCACATCTGCCCCAATCTTACGCCACCCTCGCCCTGATCTCCCATACCTGGTAGAAACGGACGCCTCACGCATGACTATGGGAGCCGTCCTCTCACAAAAGGACCCCGAAACGGGCCAGTTACAGCCTGTTGCCTTCTGGTCATGTAAATTCACATCCCCTGAACTCAATTACGCTATCACAGACCAAGAACTCCTGCCCATTAAGTCAGCCTTTAAGGCATGGCGGCATTATCTCTTGGGCGCAAGACACACAATCACCATAATAACTGACCACCGGAACCTCCAGTACCTAAAAACGTCAAAGGCCCAATCCTCACGACAACTACTTTGGGCTCTTTTTTTGACTGAATATGACTACGTGATTACATTTCGACCAGGGGTGAAAAACGGGAAGGCTGATGCCCTTTCCCGTATGGGGGTAGGAGAGCAAAGGTATCAGACCCCTGACCCAATAGCAATCATCCCGAGTGACAAGCTCCTAGGAATCACAGCAACCATAACTCAGAAAGAATTACATGAAGAAATCCAAAACCTGATGAGTCCGGAGAAATTACAAGCGTGGAGTGCGCAAGGAGAACATTACATGATAAAAGATCAGTTTCCCTACTTCAGGAATCGTTTATTCTTACCAAACCAAGAACTACGAGAATAAGTCATGTCCGGTTATCATGATTCCTTGATTGAGGGCCAACCCGGAATCGCTAAAACCCTAGCCAAGGTAAAACGAAATTATTGGTGGCCCACGTGGCGTAAAGACATTATCCAATTCATCCTATCTTGTGGAGTGTGTGCTCAAAACAAGTCATCCAAGCAGAAACCGGCTGGGCTATTACAACCATTGGAAATCCCACCAGCACCCTGGCACACGTTGTCCCTCGATTTTATTACTGACTTACCACCCAGTCAAGGGTTTAACACGATTCTTGTGCACGTGGACCTATTTTCAAAAATGGCACATTTCATTCCTCTTTAGGCGCTCTGAAATGCTTCCACTCTGGCAAAGGTATTTCTCGAAGGCATCGTACGGCTCCATGGGTTTCCTTCAGTTTTGGTCTCAGACCGAGGTAATCAGTTCGTATCTAACGTCTGGAGAAAATGCTGTTCTATGGCCCAGATCGACATCCGGCTATCCACCAGTCACCATCCCCAAATGGATGGTCAAACTGAGAGGACAAATCAGACGCTCGAGCAGTATCTGCGTTCCATGTTACACCAAGCTGAAGGAAGCTGGTTCGACCTATTATGGATAGCTGAATATGCTTATAATAATTCCCTACACACCAGCACTGGGCAGACACCCTTTTATACCATGTATGGCAGGCACCCACGTACTTCTGAGTTGGAAATTCCTACAACCCTGGAAATGCCAGCAGTCAAAACCTTGCACACAACCATTTCTCAAACCTTTAAAAGGGCAGCTGAACACCTACTTCAAGCTAAGAATCGCCAAAAGAAGTTTGCTGATCAACACAGAGCAAAGGCCCCCAACTACCAAGTGGGAGACAAAGTCTGGCTGGCGTCTAAACACGTGTCCATTAAATGAACCCGAACTTTCCATCCAAGATACCTGGGTCCATTCACCGTCACCTCCGTGATAAATCCTGTGGCGGTCAGACTAGCTTTGCCGTCAAACATGCAGATTCATCCTGTGTTCCACGTGTCTCTCCTTAAACCTGTTCAACCAGGGACCTTGGTAGCAACGCCACCGCAGCCAGTAGTAGTCGCCGGGGAGCCAGAATTCGAAGTCAAGGACATCCTAGATTCAAAGTACGTCAGATCCAAGTTATACTACTTAGTAGACTAGAAGGGGTATTGTCCACAAGACAGGACATGGGAGCCTTGTGAGTACATCCATGCTCCTCGCTCACTTAGACGATTTCATCAAAACCATCCAACCAAACCAAGCCAGACAGAAGAGCTACCTTGAGAGGGGCCTTGGGGGGCGAGTGCTGTCATGATTCCTGCCCCACATGTCCCCAGCCCTCCAAGATGTCAGGCTGGAGCCAGGCCTCGATCACCTAGATGGCCCTCAAGGGCCTCTCCATCCCTCCAAAGACCAACTTGGAGTCAGACTTGGTGCTTGTGGCACCAGACTCACTCACTCCCATAGGATAACATTGGGGATTGGACTTGCAGTGCATTGATGGGGACAAGATGGATGCCCCCACATATTTCGTTCCCAGAACTGCATGTGCAGTCTAGTCTTTTGGGTGTGGTTCAGCCCAGAGACACCTGGGATACCCAGAGACTATTTAAGCCACGCCCAGGATGTAAAACATGCTTTGTGTTTTCTGCACCTGCAGCGTGACACTCACCGTGTTCGGATCGGTCTCCAGTAGGCCTGCATCTTTCTTCTGCGCTCAGCTCCTGCAAGAACAAGAACACTGTTAGGAACAGCCTTACCTTGCAGCATTTCTGCCCATCATTCATCGCTCCTCCTGTTCTGCGGGCATCTTTGGCGGTGTCTTCCCCATCCTGGCATGCCGCTTCCTAAGGAAAAGGGAAAAGAAGAGAAAAAGGCATTATTAAGCTTTCTGCAAATCTTTGCTTATTTTTAAATACTGTTCGAGCTTCAAACGCTTACCTGAATCCCAGCCGCTCTGGGGGAACTCTGTCTCCGGAACTTCTCATCCATCTGCAAGAGGGGAAAGACACTGCAGGTTAGCGTGGAAACATATTGCAGCACCGCATACCGCGCTTACTCGCTGCATTTGTTGTTCATAACCGGCATCCACGATGAAAACATCGCAGAACCTAAAAGACACAGAAAAAGAACTCCATTCAATACAAATACGAAAGGGGTGCATCGCGCATCGCGCTCTCACTCACCTTCAGTGCTACTCATCTCAGCAGCACGCCGCCATCCCCGGATGCCGGCCATCATCTAAGGAAGGAAAGGAACGAAGTTAGAGAACTGTTCAAAAGACTCATTATACTTACCTGTTGGACTCTTGCCAGTGAAGTAACTAGGCAGCAACGAGCCTGCATCAATCAACGTACCCTTGCGCTTAAAGCAGGACGGAGAGCACACTATCCAAGAAAACAAGGTGAGCTGTGGATCAAAGGGAAGGGTTGGACCCCGGGAAAGAAGGGGTTCAAGCACACAGAGACAATAGGGAGTTAAACTCTATCAATCCTGTGTTTCAGGCCCAGTCTCCAGTCGAATAGCCTCCAGGGAAGGGTTCAAGGTCGTAAGAGGTCAGAACAGGCTGAATGACGTCCCCGTGGATACCAGGTGAGCGTTACAGTAGGACACACAATTGTATCAACCCTACAGCATTTGATTCAGTATTACTGATTGCACCTCAGCAGGTGCACACTTTGTATTGTTATCTGAACACCAGTATAGTAACACACAGATGTGAGTACAGTCTTCCCAACCTGAAGTAACAGCCCATTCCACAATCACACAGCTCTACATGTATGCCTACCCTCATACTCAGACACTCATGCACAGGGCACACATTCATTGCACAACCTTCCAACCCACACTTTCTTCTGCTCTCCTACAGACACCAAAGAATGCCTACCAAAAAGCAACTCTGTAGAAAGCAAAGCAGAAATAGAGCAGATCAAACTTAAAGCGTACAAAATAGGCATCCGCCTCTAGCAGAATTTGGACACAAAGTTCAAACAAAACAGCTAATACAGTCACTAAGCCAAACTGAATCAGCTTGCATGAAAGAAAATCTGACTCCTCTTTCAAAATATAAAACTAAACAGAAATGTATTAAGAAGACTGCAGCTACCACTAGTGCTAACACTGCACGTATAAATCTCGATGTAGCCACAAGTAAGCATAGCAAAACATTGTTTTTTTTAAAAAAAATGTTCCACCACAGAGTCCTTCAGAACCTTATAAAAACAGGGGACAAATCATGCTCAACCCTTAAAACCTACTGCAGAAAACTAATCCTGGAAGCTCTCATTGACAGTGCAATCTTCTCAAAGAGAAATTATTTATATTAGTTTTAAACAGAATGAAACCACTAACAAAACTAATTACTAAACTACAACAAGGACTTCGCAACAGATGGAATATCAACAAAGATAGCTATGCAAACATCTGTGCGGTGAGTCGAGTCACACAACCAGCACAGAGCCATATTTCAATGGAGACGCATACAAACAAAAGCAAACAAACCCAATTGTCATACATAGCAGTGGACGAGGATATGAAAAGATGAACAATACCATTATGGAACAAGAAACGCTGTTCACAAAAATATCCCCAGCAAACTTAACATCAATTCTCCATTCCAACGAACCAATACATCCAGTCTACAAATGGCCGTACACATCAATGTTTAACTTGCACAAAACATCTTTCACATCTTTACGCCAGTTCCTCAATCAGTATGTGAAAGGCAAAGACAAATTAAAAATTAAAATATTATGAACTATAGACTCCTATCCGGTGCGCAAATACACAGGACTACGATGACATTCATTAGCCTGCATTTCTGGACCTACTTGCAAAAGCACCTTCCACCATATCAAAATGTTAGCAACACACCATTCAACTGTACGAAATATCATTCATAAACTGTACTATGCAAAAAGTCCTGCTTTAGCACTGGACCATTTAAATAAAATTCTTCTACATGGTACAGCCAAAGAACTACTCGAAGAAATAGATCATATCCAAAGCAAATATTTTGGAAGTGAAACCCACTGACAAAATATATCTTCAGAACAGAGTAGCAACAACCTTGCAGATGTCAACCTACTATTACAGACATACAAACAAGAAATACTAAAGTTTAAAAGCACATCTGCTGAAGTACCAAACCATGTGTGTATGTGTTGCCGCAGAACTTTTATAAAAAGAGCACAAAAACTGTAGACATAATGTACAAAATAGAAGACAATGTGGAATCCCAGTGGTTCCAATTAGCTCTCTATCATATAGCAGAAAACAAATCCGAAATTACTAACCCCTCAATACTTTGCAGATACAGGACAAGTGAACAACTTCATGTCTTCGGTTAAACACAGTGTCAAAGGCAAATCACCTAAGAACACATGCTGCATAAAAAGAACAGAAGGATCAAAGTACAACAATTATTACAATACAATCATTGCCCTTCTTTGGAATGAAAATACAGATATGCAGTACATTGCAGACAATTCCACTGAAGTTGCACGATATATCACAGCTTACTTAAGCAAAGCAGAGAAAACAGAGCTCGAAGACCTCTGGGACGACATATAATCTGACAAAACACTGTCACAGAAATTGTACAGCGTTGGCATAAAAATGCTCTCCCATAGAGAATGTGGCTGCTACGAAGCTGCAGACTGTTTAACGGGCACAGCCTTGTATGGGAAATCTGAAAACATAGTATGGCTAAGCATTGGTCCTGCTAAATCAAGAAAAAGAGTTCTCAAATCCTACGAAAACATAGAAACAATAGCCAAAAATGATTCCAACAGCCAAGACATTTGGAAAAACTACTTACTAGACACATACTACCCGAACAGGAGTACTTCTTTGGAAACCAAGTTCTATACCACATAGCCCAAAACTTCACATACAAAAATAATATTAAACCAGGTGAGAAGAAAAAATACATAGTCAAAGGCTGAGAGGGGAGCTTAGTTAAACTTACCAAATGCAGCCTAATTTACAATATGAAACTATCATTAAAAACTCCTCAATATAAAGAACTGTATTACATGGCACTACTGCACCTTTTTAAACCATGGAGAAAAGAAGAAGATCTATTAGATACCCATGCCTCCTATGAAGATGCTTTCAAAGCAAATGAAAACACTATAACAGTTATATATTTTACACAGTACAAAACCATGTTAGATAATGAACGACAACAAGAAGAAGAATGCCAAGCACAACTAAATATAGACACTCTGACAGCACTGAACCTTCTCTAAAAGGAAGCCAAGAACCACTTGGACAGCCACTCATAGCAAATGAAGCAGAATTAGCCATGACTGAAGTAGAAAACACCATGTGCCAGTATGAGGAATCTTCAGAAGACTTTGCTATAATCAAATCACAATTAAACAATGAACAGCGTAGCATTTTCCTAGAAGTAACTAAACAAATTGAACATGGTGTGCAGCACGAAACTAAAACTTGTACCTGTCAAAACTACAAACCTATACTGCTGTATGTAAGTGGTCAAGCTGGTTCAGGGAAAACATTCTTAATAAAAATCATCAGCAAGTTCCTCCAACAATTGACAAACAATAAACTGTCAGCTGTTGTAACTGCCCCCACAGGTGTATCTGCCTACAACATAAGTGGTGTCACTTTACACCAATTGCTACTCCTTCCAGTAGAACACCAAAACATATTAGACTACTACAAACTTTCAGCAGAAGCTGCTATAGAACTATGCAGCGTTTTGAAACAAATGAAAATGCTCCTAATAGATGATGTGAGCATGATCTCCAACCTAATGTTGGCTTTGATTCACCTCAGTTTACAAGAGTGAACAAACTCTTAAGAACATACCCCCTATGCAACCCACATGCCACTGTCAAAATGTTTGCTTGCATGGCTGTGTTATGCTGTGGTGGCTGTGGCCAGGGCCTAATGTGCTGGGTGCATGGCCTCCGGCCTACTGTCTCCAGCCATGCACCCAATACTCTATGCTCTGGCCACATCAACCACAGCATAACACAGCCATGCACCCAAATGCATCAAAATAAAGTCTTCATTTTCCCCAATGACACCCATAATTTACAAAATCAGGAGACTGTTATACTATTCACAGTGTCTCAACTAAGTGGTGCAGAGGCTCATTAGCATGTCTGTACAACTTCTTTCAATTACCGTGTGTGTAGAGCCTTCAATGAACATGTGTGTGTATAACCTTCAATGAATATGAGTGTCCGTGTGTGCAGCTTTCAATCCCTTTCTGTTAATTTGCCTTCAGATATACAGAAGTTGGGCTAGAGATGTAATGTCCTCCAGTAAAATGTACAATATTAAAGCACCTTTGCCCTTTCACATTGCACATAGGCCTGTCTAACTGTGCATTTCATGATGCGGGATTGCATGGGTTTTATACTTTGCGTGAATTTCTGTGACTAGAATTCGTACTCAGAGCTATTTTCTGTTGTGCAAGTATATATTTCATGACTATGCTGGTAAAATTGTAAATGATGTTCGGTCAGTCGATAATGTTTCATGATGACATTATGGCCCAAGTCATTCTCTATGCCGACAGGAACTCATACATTCTATTTTAAATCTTATATAATTTTTACAAATGTAAAACTACATTTAAATTCCACAGAACTATGTCAGTTTGACCTGGACACTTA
The DNA here is from genome assembly GCF_040938575.1 of Ambystoma mexicanum. Classification (NCBI taxonomy): domain Eukaryota; kingdom Metazoa; phylum Chordata; class Amphibia; order Caudata; family Ambystomatidae; genus Ambystoma; species Ambystoma mexicanum. The sequence goes on along the minus strand of NC_090936.1, from coordinate 789,863,692 downwards.
CCACAATGCACTTATATTTGTTGAGCATAAAAGCTCACTTTGTATTTAAGTTAAAAAGAAGATACATAGCATTTTATACAAACACTTCACCTGTGTCTCGATTAAATCAGCATTCCCTTTTTCTCCCAGCCCCTATTATTCCTGGTAATTACCATGGACAGCACTACAGGACAATCTGGAGTTTTGATAATGTTTGATGTGAATGTGCTAGTTTAATCACTTTAAGATCAATACAATCTACACACCAGGACTGACGATTCGAGATGCTATGTAAGTCTGGGAGATGTATATTTATGGAGCTAATAATTTTTCATATTTTATATACTTTTTGTCAATATAAACCAGGCGGATTTTATATTTGCTAAATATACATTTATTGTATTTACAAGTCCCAATTTGTCTCAAATTTGAAGGATCTTCCACTGTAAAGTTATACATTTTTAATTGATTATAATTTGGGTTGAAATGCTACACATCGAACCTTCTATTCAGCTTGACAACAAGTGTATGTTAAATACATGCAGATTTGGGCCACACATGTCAGGGCCGCAAGTATAGCTCGGGGGCAATGCATTTGGCTTGGAAGCAAGACAATGCAGCACATCAAAGGTTATAATCCTGGTACTGTGCTTAGGGGGCTGGTCTCTGGTATTAAGTGTGTTGTAAAAGATTAGTCAAATAATTAATGTCACTTGTGGCACATTGCAAATAATCTCTTTTCAATAATACAGATTGAAATAAGCTTATATATGTTGAGACTTCCAGTGGCAGTATAAATCTTATGACCAGGGCCTGAAAAGCTAGTTTGAACAAGGTTGAACAGGGGAATCACACTGTGGAGAAGAACCCCTCTTGTGATCTAAGGTCTTAAGACACATTCCTGATATAAGGGGCTTATTTCTCCAAACTACCCCCAGGTTACAGATATAGGAATGCACCATTTTCAAACCAACAAAATACAGTCTTATAGAAAGTATTGCACATTAGAATGGGGTGTATATTCCTCATTTAAACTTTGCACCATTTTAGATAAATTAAGTACATTGCAAGATATAGCTGTTGAAAATGTATAAAAGGTTGTTTTATAATTCACAAGTACATGTTTCTCTTTATTTCGACTCAGGAATATGACATTGTGGTGAAATCCTGGAATTGTTTATTATCTAAAACTCCAAAATAAATGTTATGGGGCCTGCTGAGTTGTTTTTCTCATACGCACACTCTGAATTTTTTATGTGTGTCAAAGTTCCAATTTCAATATGAATAGTACTCTGCATGTTCCTGGTATTGACAATCTGGTCTCTGGCCTCAATGTACTGAAAGGCCTAAAAAATGGTAATAATGTGTCTTTCGGGTGTGGAAATAAGTACCCACATTTTGCAGGAGCACCCTTTTTTATGAAGATAGTGAGTAAGAGTCAGAAATGTTTTCATAAACAAAGTATACTAGCAATGCGTCTCTTGCTCTGTTGAAACACTTTACGTTCTCAGTTTACTTTGGGAAAATTATCTTCGGCTCTATATTTTCTGCATGCTCTTGGTATCGACAATCTGGTCTCTGGCCTCCATGTACTGAAAGCCCTCAGAAATTGTGATAGTTTGTCTCTTTGGTGTGCAAAAAATTACTCACATCTCAAAGGAGCCCCCTTTCATATCATGGTAGTAAGCAAGAGGCAAACATGTTTGCATAAACAAACTATTCCAGCAATGCCTCTCTCACTCTGTTGAAACACTTTCTGTTCTTAGTTGACTGTGGGAAAATTATCTTCGGCTCCATATTATTTAACAGTGTGTGTTCGTCTGTGCGTGCACGTTTTGGGCAAGTCTTCAGGTGCTTGTGTCAGTTAGGGTATGAATGTGTGAGGATTGTGTGTATGATACGTTTGTATGATGGGGGATGGTAGTCACAAAAAGTAGGCCCTAGAATGTGTGGATCCCTGGGTGGTAAAAGATTTGTGGGCCCTGTTGTCACATTAGTGACAAGTACCAATTATGCCCCCATCCTGAATGGAAGATTACGAGTACCAGAATGCAGTTCTGTGCAAGGCTAAACTATGCAGTGAGAGTTTTGTAAATGCTCTTTCAAGGCTTAAAGACTCACAACACAAGAAAATGTTTGCAAATGTGAGCTGTTTTTTCATTGTCTGACAAACGTGTGAACGAAATCTACACAATCATTCAGGCATGGATGGCCTCCCATGGCCTCTGCCTGAATGACGACAAAACAGAACTCCTCCCAGTTGGCTCTTCATTTAATTTAAATAAACTAAGTCCCAACTACACCTCCATCAATATAGATGGGAACAACATCCCTGTTGCCAAAGATGTAAAAACATAAGGCTTTTAACTAGACGTTACTTCCAACTTAACCAAACAAGTAAACATGACCGCCTCATCTACCGCTTATACTGGCAAGTTGATAAGGGCCTGCAAACCCCTGCTTTCAACTGAAAGTTGTCTCATTCTTGCCAGAGCACTCATACAGTCCAAAGTGGACTACTGTAATGGCCTCTACTTAGGTGCCTATAAGACTGTGCTCAACAAACTAAAGATTTTGCAGAATAATGCTCTTAGAGCTGCCTTAAATATACCAAGAAGAGAGCATATCCCAGCTACCAGGAAAGCGTGTAAATGGCTCTCGATACAAGAAAAGATTGATCTCAAAACTCTATGTCTCACCCACAAAGCACTGAACCACACAGCCCCTCCGTACCTCACTGAAAAAAGCACTATGAGATCCTCCACACGAACTACCAGATCGTCCAACACCTCCTGTCTAGTGGTCCCTAGATATAATCTAAAGAGAGCAGGCGGGTCTAGTTTTCTGTTCCTGGCCGCCCAGTTATGGAACTCCCTCCCCTCGGACATTAAAACTATCCAAATATCTGCCAACTTCAGGAGAAGTGTCATCTCGTGGCTACTCAGTAAGAACTAATGTGGTCCACCCTCCATGTATTCGATCCACTATAATGTAATTTTACCTTTCAATCCTTACATGTATGTACTCTCTGCTCTATTCACTCTACCTTGCTTTTGTATTCTTTAACCTTCATACTGTAATGTAATCTGTAACCATATTCTTACCTCATAAGCCTCCGGATATCCCTTGGTCAGGTGCGCTATATAAGTAAAATAAACAAACAAACAAACAAAGATATGCTTCATATGTGATGTGAGGAAAATGTGGCATTCTACTGAAAATCTGTTTCGGTGTGTCGAATAAGGATATATGAAAATTAGTGAGACAGTTAAAACTTTGTGTGACATATTTTAATGTCTTTGGAAGAAGACATAGATGGATTTGGGTGGCTAACTGGTGCATTGTGTGTGCCTTCAAAATAAAAATGCCTCTTTTGCAGCTGTTAGCACCAAAACTTTAAGAGCTAAATGAGCCATCACTTATAAATAGCTTTCACTTTAGTTGTTCTGTCAAAAACAAAAGGGAAAAGTAGTCCAGTGCCTATGAGGCACCAATGGGGGATGGTATTTGTCTGCAGAGCATTACAGGGGGTTGGGAGGTGACTGCATATTCTTGCTGGAACGGGCATAAAAATGATTGTTGTGTCTATAAGCAGCTCAGACCCTCTGGAATACAATCAGTGTTACTCTGCATACATTTGGGGCTGGTTGCTGTGGTGACCCATGAGAATGGAGCCCTAGGCTATGACACAAACTTCTGAGGCTTAGGGCCATCCCTAAGTAGCAATGCTGATCTGTGGGCTCATGCTCAGCCCCACCCAAATGATTTACAGTGATCTTTATTACTGGTATAAAAAGGTTTGGGCTGCAGCTCATGAATGTTATTTGGAGTGACCAATTTTATTGGTATAGACAGATTGTGGATGCTGCCTCATGCTACTGATTTACAGTGGCCATTATTACTGGAAAAGATAGTTTGTAGTCAAAGCTTCATTAAAGCAATGTAAAATGATTCTATGTGCTGTTGGTAACCTCTCATTTTCCTTTTTTTATGTGTTATCTAAACAACCATTTGTTAATTGAATCGCATTTTACCTACTTTTTCTCCAAACGTGTGCTGCAAACTGCACTGTTGCAACACATCATTTAAACATTTTCCGTGGGCAGAGGGGCATCATACATTATTTCCCTAACTACGATTGTGCTCATTTTGCAAAATATTTAGGCCCTTCAACTGAAAATATTCATCAGCCCTGACAAATTATGAATCATTCAATTTTCTGAATTTTCTTAATGTTTAAGAACACCAGTTGTAAATTGTATCATTTTTACCTTGTTTTTTCTAAAATAATGTACTGAAAAATGCACCAGTTTAACACACAATAAAAATCCCTCGTGGTAACTACTGAACCCATATGCATGCATTAGTATTGGCAGACTCCTTACCCACACCCGGAATAATTAGGCTCACAAATTTTTGTCAAGTGTTGGCAATAAAAGGCCGTAGGATTTTTATTGTACAGATATGGTTATGGAGGTAACAATAATCACATATCATAATAGTATCATACTTTTGTGCACCGGGTCCTGAGGTTACCCCTCTGGCCCGTGCCCCCTTCTCATGTCCCACGACTTGTTGTGGGCACCGTATAGTGCCTTGTACCTCTTTTCCTTTGTTCTTCTCCCTTATTTTGTAGGGTGGGAGGGTTCTGTGGTAAAGAAGCAAAGGTTAGAAGACACCGAGTAAACAGCGAACCTCCTGTTTGTTTGGGTCCCCATTCAGGGTCCACAAACAGATTGTGTTTTCTTAGAGCATGCTGCTCTTATTTATAAGACCCAGGGGAGCACCGGGTCTTTGTTATGTATAGTAGTGGGGGCTGCTGTGACCCGGCCGGATAGCCGACTGTCTGCCCCCCCTGGGGGGGGCAGGTATTTGAACTTGGGCCCTGCCCGACTGTTGGTTTCACACCTCACCCTTCCTTGGCTTTGTGTTTGCCGAGACCGCGTGTCTCTGCAGCTGGGGGGAGGAGTGGGGCAGCCCTACCCCCCTCTGACTGCTCCTCCTCCCAGCTGCAGAGACACGCGGTCTTGGCAGACACAAAGCCAAGGAAGGGTGAGGTGTGAACAATCACCTCACCCTTCCTCCAAACAGCAAGGTGCTAAGCACCTAGGAAACCAACAGTCGGTACAGATATGGTTATGGAGGTAACAACATTCACATATCATAATAGTATCATACTTTTGGGCACCGGGTCCTGAGGTTACCCCCTCTGGCCCATGCTGCCACACGCAGGCAGGTTGACGGCTGACCGTGTTCCCCCGAAAGTATCTCCTAGTGACAACCCCTGGAGGCTAGTGTTGCTGTGATTTCTCAAAAGAAATGCTCCATGCCCTGCTTTGATAAATGAGTGCCGTCCTTGAGAAAAAGGTCTGGGTCACCTAGTGTAATAGCCGAGTGCTTTATGAAGCCCAGTCCTCTTGTTGTACAGAATTTCTCTAGCCCTCTGTTCAGTTTTCTTCTAGAGATGTCCACTGATTTGTAGCAGTTGGCCCCTTGCCATTTCTTTCTGGGTATGATGGCCGAGAATTATATTTCTGTTCCCCTCCAGTTGTGAGAAATGCCTGCTAGGGAGGAGCAAATGTTCTCGAATAAGGTTGTCCTTCCAATGGAAAACAGATCATTGCCCCCTAGGTGTATAATCAGAAATTCTGGCGGGTCTCCGTATGCAACCAGCTCTGCTAGTTTTTCGTGGATATCGGCCCATTTTAGGCCTCTGTATCCCCACCATGAAGCAATGGTGTTTCTGAAGGGTGGCCTTTCTTTGGTCTCTTCCGCCCATCGGCCCGTCCTAAAGATAAATAAATGACTGACTATCCATGCTGATCGGAGAGGGGGCCTCCCTTCGCCTGTCGGTCTGCAGGGAAGGAGGGGGGGGTGAAAAAGAAAAAGAGACAGTATGGGATAGAGGCTATATTAGCTGAGGTCTGATGTATCTTTTTTAGCAATCTGACTTCCATCCCCCTATGTTTTTTAGCCGTTGAGGAGCTAATCCTCCTTGCCATGCTGAGGTAGCAGCACCTATCCTGAAGGAGTGGGTGGCAAAGCTCTTTGGGTCCCACCCTGCTTTGCTGATTGCTTTCATCAGCACCCCTTTAAATTGGTAGCGGCTTAGTGCCGAGGCGTCCTTGTGTATTAGTAACCTCCCCCCACTTTGGGCCTTTGTGCGTAATAAAGATTGGTGATATATACTGGGCAGTTTGTTGTCTCATCAATACAACAAATATTGATGGTCCTTTTGGACCCAGTTTTTGACTGTTGGATTTCTATGGTGACACTCTCCTGTGTGACCCTGACCTCCATGACACCTAAACCGTTAGTGGCCTTGGTGCTGGAGGCGATAAGTTCTCCTACCCGGAAAGCACCGAAACATGCCAGGAAAAGGCCTGTTTTGAATAATATGATCTTGTATGGATGCCTGCATATGGTTTCCAGCTGGCTTGCAATTTGAACCAGTTTGTTGAAATCAAGGTGGAGGCAGGTGTCCACCTGAGGGCTCTCTATTATGCCCCATCCTTTCATTACATAGGCAGTGAGGGTGTTCTGGGTGGGGTCTGAATCGCCCCGTATTTTTGAGAAATATGAGATTGCAACTAGGTGTCTTTTTGCCCAGTCCCTCTTAAAACCCGGTTCATGTGCCCATTTAAAAAATATTTCTATGTCTTTAATAGTTATTAACTCTACATGGTTTAGACCTGTGACTCTAAATACTGTTTGTAGGCACTTACTGTACTGTGTTACGGTAGTGCTTGCTAGTGCTTTTTCTGCCATCTCTGTTAGAAAACCTGAATTGTTGGCACCCGTTTATGAGGTGCCTGGTTCTTGCTGGACATCCCGGCCCGGGCTCTCTGGCTCTGGCATTGATGCTGTTATATTGTTGGCACCCGTTTTTGAGGTGCCTGGTTCTTGTTGGGCATCCCGGCCTGGGCTCCTTGGCGCTGGCATTGATGCTGTTATTCTTGATTTCTCATTATTGCCCAGCATTCCGCCGGTATTGGCATCATCTGTTCCAGGGCGTGCGGCGCTAGCTCCCGGAATCTTGGCCACTGAAAGCGGGATAAAGCATCTGCAAAGTTATTATCCACCCCCGGGATGTGGTCAGCTTTGACCACAATGTTTTCATGTAGTGAGACAGTTGTGATGGCTCGTAGGACTTTCAGCACTAAAGGGCATTTGGTAGACCTTCTGCTTATGGAGCCCACTACTGCCATGTTGTCACACCAGACCAAGAGTTCCATGTTAGCTAGTCGCCTGCCCCAGATGTGTAAAGTTAGCCAGATGGGAAATATTTCTAGGAGGGTGATGTTTTTTGTCCACCTGCCAGTTGCCATGATTTGGGCCAGTGTCCTGCCACTCATTCTGAGTCTAAAATGGCTCCAAATCCCTTGCTCCCGGCTGCATTGGTGAACAGGACCCATTTTGTCCAGGTTTTCAATGGAGTTTTGCCAATGTGAGGTCCCTTTGAAGTCTTTGAGGAAACTCACCCAGGTTTCACCCCTGTGCCTAGCCAGATGTGTAGGTGGGGTTTGGTGTATGATTTGATTTTTAGCTCCAGGCTTCTGGAAAATACACTCCCCTGTTGGATTATTCTGGATGCGAAGTTGAGGCTACCTGCTAATGATTGAATTTCTTTTACTGTGCTTTTGTCTTTATTTGTTAGAATTAGTATTTTTTCCTAGAGTTCTGTTATTTTCGTTTTTGGAATTTTACATAAACCCTTTGCATAATTTATTGCAATCCCCAGGAAAATTATGTTGGTGTCTGGTTTGGGTGTTTTTTTTTCGATTGCCAAGGGGATGCTCCATTGTGAGGCCATCTGTTCTAGGCATGCCAGGGCCCTACCGCATTCTTCAGAATTTGGAGGTCCCATTACCATGAAATCATTGAGGTAATGCACTATTTTGGTCCCTGGTCTCTGTTTTTGAAACGCCCCTTGGAAAAAAGAGCTGAATTGCTTGAATAGGGCGCAAGATACAGTGCACCCCATGGGGAGGCATCTGTCTACATAAAATGTGTTATTGAAAGTAAAGCCTAGCCATTGCTACGATTCTGGGTGGACTGGTAAAAGTCTGAATGCAGATTTGATATCTAGTTTGGCCATCAGGGCATACCTGCCACATTCCTGTATGGGTCATACCGCCTCTTGGAAGTGTGTGTAGGATATGGCAGATTCTGTGTGCGGAATGCCGTCATTAAGAGATTGGCCTTTGGGATAAGATAGATGGTGGATTAGCCTCATTTTGACGGGTTATTTTTTGGGGACCAGACCTAATAGAGATATTATGTATTCTTTGAGGGGCATGTGGTCCCAGGGTCCTGCAATCCTGCCTAATAGTAGTTCCTTCTTGATTTTGCGCTCAACTATCAGGGGGTTGTCCCTGGCTGATTTCAGGTTCATAGGGACCTTCTGTGACCCTGTGCCCTTGAAAGGGATGATGAAACCTGTGTTGAAACCTTGCTGTATCGCCTTGCTGGTTTCTCTGTCTGGGTACTTACTGAGTGCTTCTCTAAAATTGTTTGGGTTGATGGGAGTTCTGCCCGGTGCTAAAATTTGGTTTGGTGGGGCGGGGGGGGGGGGGTGTTGGGGTTAGTCTTTTGAGTTTTTGGCTGGTAGTCTGGTGCAGTTGCTTGCTGAGTGGTCAACATTGCAGTTTGTGCAAGTATGTTTGTACCAGCATTCCTTCCCCTATGTGCACTGGTTTTTTCCAAAATTCCTGCATGGAATGTTGGCCTTTGGGGAGTGTTTTTTGTTCTGCCTGTGGGTGTTAGACTTAGCCGCCCATGGCTGGTTCTTCTGAAAGGGCTGTTCCCCTTTTTTGTGTTTTTCGTTGTCATTAGATCTGGGGCCCTGGGGAGTCTTGTTATTTTTGGAGGTTGTTTGTGTTGCCTCTTCCTCTGATGGAGGCTCTGCATTCAGTGTGTATAAGTAATTCTGGACCTTGTCCCATTCTATGGCTGGTCTCTCTGACATAACATGCTTCTCCTAAATCTAATATCATATGCTAGCCAGGTCTTCCCTCTTTGAGTGATTTTTACTTCCCTTATTTTATCCATAAATGCCCATAGTTTTCTGCCGTCATTGGGGAATTTTTCTTCATATATTGTTGCCAGGATGGCAAACGCCTGCAGCCAGTTGTCCCAGTTTTGTTCCAACTGTGCGTTTCTGGCTATGGCTTTCTCCTCTATCTTTTTGGGATCACTAAAAGCATATTTCCCTTTGCGATGGGCTTCTATTAATGAAAAGATTTCAATGAACTCTTTTGCCCATATGGCTTCTTTGGTTGTGTTGTCAATGCTCCATGCCAGGCATCTTTTGTATCTATTTAATATTTCAGTCTGAAAGGATTTCATTATTAAACCTAATTGGGCATTGCAGATCATTACTATGTCTGTCGGGTTGCTGCTGCTTGCCCTTGTCTGGTCCAGGTTGTCTGCAATGGGGGGTGCCCATGCTTTTAAAGCACCTGCCGGGTCTGGTGTTGCAGCTGTTGGCGCTATTTGGTGTCTGCTATTGGTGTTGCTGGCACATGTGGCAGGGGTGCAGTGGGCACCAGTGTTGTTGAGTTTGTTGCCCGTGGGGGGGTGGCCGCAGTTATAGCGGGTTCTAGTGGTATGGTAGGATTCGTGGCCCCTGGCACCCCGGTGGGTGGCGGTTGTTTTCCCCTGATTTCGAGCAATACATTTAGTAATTCAGACTTTTTTTGCACCTTCAGTTAACTTCCTTCTCTTAGCTGATACTGTGTCGTCATCCTGGCTGGGTGATATGGGTATTCCTTCCTTTGGTAGGCCGTACATGTTTTCCCTGACCCATGCCCATCCGTAATGCTCTGCCGCCTCAATGGCTGCTAGGAGGGGTGGTGATTTGGGTTTTATCGTTGGGGTTGGAGGCTCCGGTGATTTCCGTTTTGGACTCACAGCCCTTTTTGCCTGTTTGATCAGAAAAAGAGAAATTGTACTACAAACGACTGGCTGTTGTAATTGCTTTCTTGTGGGCTTGGTATGCTGTTGCTCGTGTTGGGTAAGTGGTGGATGTTGTCCCAACAATGTTCTTGCTTATGCCCAGCCGGTTGCCTTTACCCCAAGTGTTGGCCCGGATCTGAATCTCTGTGCTGTTGCCCCTGTACTGCCCCCAGGTTTACTGCCCTGTTCTTTGATGGGCTACCATTTTTTAATGTGCCAGGATTCAATTTAAGGTATTAAATCATGCTCTGAAAATCACTGTATCTATTGACAACATCTGTTGCCCTTTCGGTGTCTGAGCGCTACTTATTATTGCCCTGATCTCTTCGAGCTGTGACAAAATTGTGCCCGTTGTTGGCCTGGGCTTTAGTAATGCATCTTAGCAAGTGCCGTGGGAAATAAATGGTATCTGTGTTTTGCAATTATTGTCAATGGGTCTGTTTCGCTGTTCCTGCTTTTGGAAGGTCCCCCTTTCTAAACATGGTTTACCTGCCGCCTGGGATTCCAAAGTGGAATGTCCTTTCTGTAATTGACACGCAGCGCGCATTGTGAGTTATCCAGAGAAACTGCTTTTGGCGGCTGCTCGTAACGTTTATCTCAATGTACGCGTTCAAAAAGATAACATTCTCTTTCCCCTTCGCAAACCCGGCGTGGTGGCTTACTTGAAAGTGGAAAGCTAAATTGACATCGCCTACGCCGGGATGCTCCGCTCGTTCGCTCCTTTCCTCGTTCGAGTCGAGCTGCAGTCTTGTTTCCACACGGCGCGCCTCTGGGGTCTCTCTTTGTTTATTCTGTTCGCTGCTCACTCTCTTGGACTGTAATTGATTTGAACAGTGCAATGCTCAAAGGGGGAAAATAAAGACGCTGCGGGTACAGCAAACTTCATAAGATTGCTAAAGAAGCAAAGGTTGCACTGAGTAAACAGTGAACCTCCTGTTTGTTTGGGTCCCCGTTCAGGGTCCACAAACAGATTGTGTTTTCTTAGAGCATGCTGCTCTTATTTATAAGACCCAGGGTAGCCCTGTGTCTTTGTTATGTATAGTAGTGGGGGCTGCTGTGACCCAGCCCGCGGCCGGATAGCCGACTGTCTGGCCCCCTGGGGGAGCAGGTCTTTGAACCTGGGCCCTGCCTGACTGTTGGTTTCCTAGGTGCTTAGCACCTTGCTGTTTGGGGAAAGGGTGAGGTGATTTTTCACACCTCACCCTTCCTTGGCTTTGTGTTTGCCGAGTCTGCGTGTCTCTGCAGCTGGAGGGAGGAGAGGAGCAGCCAGAGGGGGATAGGGCTGCTCCTCTCCAGGCTTGCTGATGGTAACAGCAGTTACCCTGCCTCGCTTTGGGCGGCCCTGCAGCATTGCCGAGTACAACCCGCCGAACCCACTTCAATTATTTTTGGCTCTCTCGTTATAATTTGGGGAAATATAATCAGCCTCTCCACTAAAAGCAAATTCACTGGCTTTGACTGACAATGCATCACTTATAATCATGGTGCCTATCGGTGCCAACTTTTGATTTTCGCTACAGGTACATAAATTAAAACAGTGTAAACCAAGGGAGCCACGCCCACCATCAGGTCGAAACAACACATTTTACGGCCCATTTAGCAGCAGAAATTGGAAAAAACACATACGATTTGCAGACAGGTCTAAGCATATAACAGCTCAGCAACAGTCACCTAACCTGTTGAGCTGTCTTTGTTGCATTGTGCTTTAGGATTCCATGCTTTTGCCGTGCCTGCAAACAGTTTAAGCTTTCCCCTTCCACTCCCCAATCAAGGCTGAAATCATGATGAGGTGGCCTTCCCACTATGAAGTGAGGGCCACGTGCTAATTTTGAAAGATGCGTGCTAACACTTCACCAAACCTGAGCCCAGCAGGAGAGAAGTCAGAATCCCAGTCCTGCACAGTGATTTGGGAGAGCATATCACTCAATCTGCATTTGCTTTTCGTTTTTGGTTGCAGAAAATTCAGGGGGGGCGAGTGGGTGGAGCAGAAGTTACAATACTGCCACTGTTGTTCAAGCAGAAGGGGGCCAACTGCATGCACTTGGCACCCATGTTGGTGCCCAACCCCCCACAGGAGCCATCTGCCACCCAGCACCAAAAGCTGCCTCAGCAACTTGGGGGAGTAGAGGGCATATGTAGCTAAATGGATTGGCTGCTCATAGTTTTCTTTTCTAGCTCCTGTCTGGATTAATTGAGGACACATGCTAGGCATTTTTATTTCCGATTTAATCAGGAGGGAAGATTAAGGATTGCCTTTTGCTTAAAAAGTGTAATTTGGATATTCTGTTGAAAGTATGTCTGGCATTTGGATGCAATGTATTGAATTCCATACTGTGGTTGGATGGAGTTTTATTTCCCAGAATAAACAAAATACTTGTATTAAGAATAGCTAAGTAAAAATCCAACAGGTGTACGTGTAAATGGCCCACTGTACTTCAAAGGTGGTGGCGTTTGAACCTCCAATTTTTCGACCAAACGTTTCCTCAGTGTGTTACAAAAGCTGCTGACTTAAGCTACTACAGACAAATCAGACCGATTCATGTAATAATTAGCGCGGCGCAAGTGGGCAAAAACGTGCGAATCGCAGTGGAATAGCGAAAATCGCAGTGCAAGTGCGAAAATCGCACGAAAAGCAGCGCACATCGATTCATGGAAGGTCGTGCGCGAGAAAACCAGCGGATGTGCGATAAAAAAGTGCGCGGCGCACGTTGGCGCACAGGCCATCTAACTGCGTGCGCCAGGTCACAGCGAAAATCGCACAGGCCACAGCGAAAATCGCACATAGCACGGCGCACGCAACAAAAGTAGGCGGAACACGGGCGTAACACTCGGAATGGGGAACAACTTGCCAAAACGTGGGCGTCACGGGGGAAGTACAGGGCACAAGTGCGCGGAACGCCCACACACTCATATACAACACGTATTCATGGAATAGAATAGGGCAAAAAAGCGCATGCTCAAACCAGCGCACAGGCACAAACACGACCGCCACAAGAAAGCAGGCGGTAGCGTCTCTGCGGCTGTAAGAAATGTGCGCCAAAAGGTGCGCCAACAAATGGCATCTATATACTGCCATGATGAATGTCCTATACTGTGGCCCTCCAGGACAAATGACGTGCAAAGGGGTACCCACAAACACGGTCACCCGCTGACAAAAAATACGTGTGCGTGTATACCGGGGTGCGCGGGAAGTCTCACACGCGATTTGGCCGGGTACGTGGATTTCAGGGGTGCGCGGGATGTTCCACACGCGATTTCATCAGGGTACGTGTATTTCAGGGGTGCGCGGGAAGTTCCACACGCGATTGGCCCAGTGCGAGCAGGGTACGTGTATTTCAGGGGTGCGCGGGAAGTTCCACACGTGATTTCAGCAGGGTATGTGTATTTCAGGGGTGCGCGTGAAGTTGCACACGCGATTTCATCAGGGTACGTGTATTTCAGGGGTGCGCGGGAAGTTCCACACGGGATTGGCACAGTACGAGCAGGGTACGTGTATTTCAGGGGTGTGCGGGAAGTTCCACACGCGATTTCAGCAGGGTATGTGTATTTCAGGGGTGCGCGGGAAGTTCCACACGTGATTTCATCAGGGTACGGGTATTTCAGGGGTGCCCGGGAAGTTCCACACGCGATTGGCCCAGTGCCAGCAGGGTACGTGTATTTCAGGGGTGCGCGGAAAGTTACACACACGATTTCAGCAGGGTATGTGTATTTCAGGGGTTCTGGGGAGTACCACACGTGAATTGGCCGTGTGGGTCCTCCCAGGTGTACGCTCCACAACCTCCACGGCCCCTGCAGGCAGCCCACACCACGGGGGACTACCCTGCACCCCTGCTCATGTCCCGCAGGCAGCCCATCCACCATGGGCATGCCCCCCAGCCAACCCACATGTCACCTTGCACTACTGATCAACAATGCATGTCTCCCACCACCCCCACCCCCCAGCCAACAGGGGCACCCACCACCAGGCCCCCACTCATGTCTCCCACCACCCCCACCACCCTGCCACCATGGGCAGCCCCCACCAGGCCCCCACCCATGTCTCCCACCACCCCCACCCCCCAGCAGTGCAGGGGCACCCTCCACCAGGCCCCCACTCATGTCTCCCCCAACCCCCACCCCCCTGCCACCATGGGCAGCCCCCACCAGGCCCCCACCCATGTCTCCCACCACCCCCACCCCCCAGCCACCAGGGGCACCCTCCACCAGGCCCCCACCGATGTCTCCCACCACCCCCACCCCCCAGCAGTGCAGGGGCAGCCTCCTCCAGGCCCCCACTCATGTCTCCCACCACCCCCACCCCCCAGCCACCAGGGGCAGCCTCCGCCAGGCCCCCACTCATGTCTCCCACCACCCCCACCCCCCAGCAGTGCAGGGGCAGCCTCCACCAGGCCCCCACTCATGTCTCCCACCACCCCCACCCCCCAGCAGTGCAGGGGCAGCCTCCACCAGGCCCCCACTCATGTCTCCCACCACCCCCACCCCCCAGCCACCAGGGGCACCCTCCACCAGGCCCCCACTCATGTCTCCCACCACCCCCATCCCCCAGCCAAGAGGAGCACCCTCCACCAGGCCCCCAGTCATGTCTCCCACCACCCCCACCCCCCTGCCACCATGGGCAGCCTCCACCAGGCCCCCACTCATGTCTCCCACCACCCCCACCCACAGCCACCAGGGGCAGCCTCCACCAGGCCCCCACTCATGTCTCCCACCACCACCACCCCCCTGCCACCATGGGCAGCCCCCACCAGGCCCCCACCCATGTCTCCCACCACCCTCACCCCCCAGCCACCAGGGGCACCCTCCACCAGGCCCCCACTCATGTCTCCCACCACCCCCACCCCCCAGCAGTGCAGGGGAAGCCTCCACCAGGCCCCCACTCATGTCTCCCACCACCCCCACCCCCCAGCAGTGCAGGGGCAGCCTCCACCAGGCCCCCACTCATGTCTCCCACCACCCCCAACTCCCAGCCACCAGGGGCACCCTCCACCAGGCCCCCACTCATGTCTCCCACCACCCCCACCCCCCAGCAGTGCAGGGGCAGCCTCCACCAGGCCCCCACTCATGTCTCCCACCACCCCCACCCCCCAGCCACCAGGGGCACCCTCCACCAGGTCCCCACTCATGTCTCCCACCACCCCCATCCCCCAGCCAAGAGGAGCACCCTCCACCAGGCCCCCAGTCATGTCTCCCACCACCCCCACCCCCCTGCCACCATGGGCAGCCTCCACCAGGCCCCCACTCATGTCTCCCACCACCCCCACCCACAGCCACCAGGGGCAGCCTCCACCAGGCCCCCACTCATGTCTCCCACCACCCCCACCCCCCAGCAGTGCAGGGGCAGCCTCCACCAGGCCCCCACTCATGTCTCCCACCACCCCCACCCCCCAGCCACCAGGGGCAGCCTCCACCAGGCCCCCACTCATGTCTCCCACCACCCCCACCCCCCAGCAGTGCAGGGGAAGCCTCCACCAGGCCCCCACTCATGTCTCCCACCACCCCCACCCCCCAGCAGTGCAGGGGCAGCCTCCACCAGGCCCCCACTCATGTCTCCCACCACCCCCACCTCCCAGCCACCAGGGGCACCCTCCACCAGGCCCCCACTCATGTCTCCCACCACCCCCACCCCCCTGCCACCATGGGCAGCCTCCACCAGGCCCCCACTCATGTCTCCCACCACCCCCACCCCCCAGCCACCAGGGGCAGCCTCCACCAGGCCCCCACTCATGTCTCCCACCACCCCCACCCCCTGCCACCATGGGCAGCCCCCACCAGGCCCCCACCCATGTCTCCCACCACCTCCACCCCCAGCCACCAGGGGCACCCTCCACCAGGCCCCCACTCATGTCTCCCACCACCCCCACCCCCCTGCCACCATGGGCAGCCCCCACCAGGCCCCCACCCATGTCTCCCACCACCCCCACCCCCCAGCCACCAGGGGCACCCTCCACCAGGCCCCCACTCATGTCTCCCACCACCCCCACCCCCCAGCAGTGCAGGGTCAGCCTCCACCAGGCCCCCACTCATGTCTCCCACCACCCCCACCCCCCAGCCACCAGGGGCAGCCTCCACCAGGCCCCCACTCATGTCTCCCACCACCCCCACCCCCCAGCAGTGCAGGGGCAGCCTCCACCACGCCCCCACTCATGTCTCCCACCACCCCCACCCCCCAGCAGTGCAGGGGCAGCCTCCACCAGGCCCCCACTCATGTCTCCCACCACCCCCACCCCCCAGCCACCAGGGGCACCCTCCACCAGGCCCCCACTCATGTCTCCCACCACCCCCCTGCCACCATGGGCAGCCTCCACCACACCCCCACTCATGTCTCCCACCACCCCCACCCCCCAGCCACCAGGGGCAGCCTCCACCAGGCCCCCACTCATGTCTCCCACCACCCCCACCCCCCTGCCACCATGGGCAGCCCCCACCAGGCCCCCACCCATGTCTCCCACCACCCCCACCCCCAGCCACCAGGGGCACCCTCCACCAGGCCCCCACTCATGTCTCCCACCACCACCACCCCCCAGCAGTGCAGGGGCAGCCTCCACCAGGCCCCCACTCATGTCTCCCACCACCCCCACCCCCCAGCCACCAGGGGCAGCCTCCACCAGGCCCCCACTCATGTCTCCCACCACCCCCACCCCCCAGCAGTGCAGGGGCAGCCTCCACCAGGCCCCCACTCATGTCTCCCACCACCCCCACCCCCCAGCAGTGCAGGGGCAGCCTCCACCAGGCCCCCACTCATGTCTCCCACCACCCCCCAGCCACCAGGGGCACCCTCCACCAGGCCCCCACTCATGTCTCCCACCACCCCCACCCCCCTGCCACCATGGGCAGCCTCCACCAGGCCCCCACTCATGTCTGCCACCACCCCCACCCCCCAGCCACCAGGGGCATCCGCCACCAGGCCCCCACTCATGTCTCCCACCACCCCCACCCCCCTGCCACCATGGGCAGCCCCCACCAGGCCCCTACCCATGTCTCCCACCATCCCCACCCCCCAGCCACCAGGGGCACCCTCCACCAGGCCCGCACTCATGTCTCCCACCACCCCCACCCCCATGCCACCATGGGCAGCCTCCACCAGGCACCCACCCATGTCTCCCACCACCCCCACCCCCCAGCAGTGCAGGGGCACCCTCCACCAGGCCCCCACTCATGTCTCCCACCACCCCCACCCCCCAGCAGTGCAGGGGCAGCCTCCACCAGGCCCCCACTCATGTCTCCCACCACCCCCACCCCCCAGCAGTGCAGGGGCAGCCTCCACCAGGCCCCCACTCATGTCTCCCACCACCCCCACCCCCCTGCCACCATGGGCAGCCCCCACCAGGTCCTCACAATCCCCAATCATGTGCGTAATGGTCAGCCTCCACAGCCAAAAAGCCCTACCAAGTAACCCATTCACCCACATGGAAATGGAAATCACATGTTACACCCCCAATGTTCATGAAGCTAATGAACCCATGTCCGTCACACACAATGGTTGCAATTGAATGGGAAAACACCCAACATGACATGCATGAAACCAATGAGATGATATCACACAGTGAAGTATGGAAACAAAATTGTATTGAAAAAAATAAAGAATGCTAAAGAAAGGAAACAAACTACAATGGGAATGAGAAAAAAGGAAACCTAAAACTAAAGAACTATATACAAAGGCGGCGGGCAAGTCCAGCGGCTCACTCCGTGGTGTCCCGGGCCAGGGCATCATCGAACTCCTGTTCGATGTCCCGGAGGCGGTCCAGTTCCATGGCCCCGAGGGTCCGCAGGGACGACGCCGTGTCCTCCTCCGCATGGAGTTCTCCGCCCTGACCATTGTGAGACGCGCCTCTTCCGCCCGCCGCCGCTCCGCACCTATAGCGTGGCCCAACCGCTGCCACACGGAAGACACTCTCTGTCCTGGGTCCCCCTGCCCTCCGGCCGATGCCTGCCCCTCCGATGTCGAAAGCCCCGAGCCTTCATGTCTCCCACCATGTTGCTGCTGCTGCTCTGCCTCTGCCCGTGCACTGCCTCCTGCTGCCTGCACCTCCTCCGCCGGCTGGGGTGCAGTTGTTGATGTGGCCACCCCTGCTGGACATCCGACTACCGACTGTGGCAGGGATGCCTCCTCCACCAGCCTGGCCGCACCGTCAGAGGCAGCTCCACAGGGCACCCAGGTGACTGATGGGTGGGAAGATGGCACAGAGGACGACTGGCGCGTAGGGGGTCCAGTTGAGGAGGGGGTCTGAGCAAGCCCCATTAGACGGCGGAATCCGGCCTGGGTGACCTGTCCCAGCAGGCTGACGTGGTCAACGAGCCATTCGAGATGACGTGCAGTCTCTCCATGAAAAGACTGCGGGTCACCTCGCATGGCCCGTTGACGCAACGCCACACCAGCCAGGACAGGCTCAACCAGGACCTGGATGGCCACGTCCGCAGGCAGAGGAAGGCCAGTTGACTTCAGCTCATCCCCTGCCTGAAAACGGGTCTGGACGTAGGCATCCCTGCTGGTGCAAGATGATGCAGGGACAGGATCGGGGACAGGATTGCACACAGGCACCTTCGCGGCGGCCTGTGCTGCCTCCTGTCCCTGGTCCTGCACTTCACCACTAGCACCAGTGGGATCCCCACCTCCAGACCCCGTCTCTGGTGCTTGCACGGCCTCCTCCTCCACCAAACCCCCCACCAACCTGGATGACTCCGTGCCATCTTCCCCTGTTGGGCCCTGTGGGGTCCCAGCTGCCCCTTCTGCTGCCGAGGAGTCCAACTGCAACCTCCTCCTCTTGGACCTCACCCCGGTAGCTGCGGCCTGGGACTCCTCACTCCCCGACGAGATGACAACACGGGAGGGGAGCCGGGCCTTGCGTCTCCGGCTGGCGGTCGGATCCCCGCCGCTGTGCTCCACAGCACCTTCTCCGCCCTCTTCATCAGTTGACGCTGCAGACAGGGAGAAACAAAACACAGGCATCAGGGCACTGTACAATGGACACATACACACATGACAGTTGCACATGAGTGGCATTGGCAAACCTCAGACATGTCATCACAATCCCCAACACACATGTCATTGCAACTCGCACACATGAGCCATACCACAGCCATATCGCAATTGCCACCACCATCCCTACACATACAACAGCATCAGCAGCCAAAGGGGAGCCAGACATCACATGCAACACAGGAAGTGCACCACACATGTACACACACCACCACACTTGCATGCATGTGTACACCTCTGCCAAGTGTCGCACTGTTCAGACGGGCATCCATGTCACATCTGCCAATCAGGCTTCCACATACCGCTGTCACATGCATCCATGTTGCATCACTGTTGCACCCTTGTCAAATACACACACATGCACATGTACACAGTGCTCATACATGCAGCCGAAAACAACATACATGCGTGACATCACGGACATGTCTACTTACATACACATTCATCCAAACATGTGTGCACGCACAACTGCATTTGCCATGCAAGCCTACACACACAAGCACCATCCATGTCTCACACATTACAGCCCTCGCATGTGTCAGCCCCACGGCCCTGTACACCCCCACCCATACTCGACCCCATACAAACAGATGTGCAACCTGCACAATACCGAATAATCACCACACGCACTGCTCACAATCAGGATGCATGTACACTCACCGCTCGACTCCAGACGGGTCTGCTTCTCTAGGACCTGGACGTGGAGCGCTGGGGATATGCGTTCCAGGACCCCATCTGTTCTTCCGACAAGTGGCCCTGGCGCCCCTTGGCATCCGCTGCCTTCAAGAGGCGCCGGCCTTGTTCAGGGTCCTGGACCTGAAGTCCTCCCAGCGCTTCCTGACATGTTGTAAGTCCCAGACTGCCACCCCCTCCGCGTTGATGGCAGTCACAATGTCAGTCCAGATCCGAGTCCGTCCTTCCTTGTTGGCGCGGGAACTTCCAAAGAAGGCATCATACTGCCCCAGGACTTGCTCCACCAGGACACCAACTTCGGTGGCACTGAAGCTGGTGCCCCTCTGCCTCTCTGGCCGGGGGTTGTCAGTGGTCACAGATGGTGTTTGCCCCGACATGACAACCCCAGAGGCAGGAGTGGGTGGGCAACTGGGTCCTGGGGCTGGGCTGTGGAGCGATGGAATTCCAGTCGGGAGTCTTCGGTTCCAGCAGGGGTGGTCACAGCAACAGCACCCCTGGCTGATGTGCAGGCAGCAAATGGCAGTGCACGTGGGCAGCAGGCAGTCAGGCAGTAGCAGATGGCAGGTGGGAGCGTGCTCGGGGCTCTGGGGGGCAGTAGTTCGGCCTTCTGGGCAGGAGCGTGGTCTTCTGTGTGCTTACGCGTGGCCAGCTTGGTACGGAGTGATTTGGCACGTGAAAATCCTGCAAGTCAGTGTGAAAATCGAGGAAAGGCCCTTAGCGCGTAAGCGCGTCAGCACGCATACGCGATTCTATTGGACCAAAGGCCCTCAGCGCGTAAACGCGTCAGCACGCATACGCGATTCTATTGGACCAAAGGCCCTCAGCGCGTAAACGCGTCTGTGACGTGACCCGCACGGGTGTTTCCCACACAGCACGTGATGACAGAGCACACGTGGAAAGACTGCACGTCAGAGTGTCATCGCGTGTAATTGGACAGCACGTCAGAGTGTCATCGCGTGTAATTGGACAAAAGTGCGCGTACACGCGATTGGCCTATGTACGTGTATATCAGGGGTGCGCGGACACGTACACACGCAAGTACGTCAGCGCACCTGTATCCCGGGGTGCGCGGGAATTTCCACACGCTATTGGACTGGGTACTGGATTTCAGGGGTGCGCGGGTCACACGCTCGCCTACAACACGCGCAACGCATTAATTTGCGCGCTAACAAAATAACAAGCTCAGACCCAGGATGAGCATACCGTTCCTAGCAGCAGTGGGCGTGGCCTACCAAAGGAGGAGGAGGAGGATAGTCAGGGCCAGAATATTCACACCCAGAACCAGCCTTTTTGGGATGCCTGATGACCAGGTGCATGGGAGGTACAGGTTTCCACCACACATTATACTGGACCTGGTGAGTGAGTGGGAGGATGACCTCACATCATCCAGCCTGTGCTCCCAAGCACTCAGCCCCCTGGAGAAGGTCCTCAATGTACTGCACTTCTTAGCCACTGGATCATTTCAGCGGACAATTGCCATTGTGGGTGGTGTATCACAGGCCACCCAGTCACACTGCCTACACCAGGTCTTGAACATCATCACTGCACGCCCATCAGTCCGCAGGCACATATACCTGCCCAGAACCCCTGCAGAAAGGCATGCTGCCGCCCTGGATTTTTACACTGTGGCATGATTCCCCAAAGTGCTAGGTGCCATCGACTGCACCCATGTGGCTCTACGTCCCCCCAGGGCATCTGAGCACATCTATAGGAACCGCAAGCACTGGCATTCCATCAACGTGCAGAAAGTATGTAATGCCAAGGGAATCATCACCTCAGTATATGCCAACTATCCCGGGTCAACCCACGACAGCTTCATTTACCGAATGTCCACCCTAAGCCGGGACCTAGAAGCTGGGCGGCATGGCGATACATGGCTGCTTGGTGATTATGAATGCCACTGCACATGCATGCATGTCAGATATTGAGCAAGGTCACAACCCCACCAATGATACCAATCACCACCTCCACAGGGGACAGTGCCTACCCTCTCAGCCCCCACATGATGACGCCAATTCGGAACCCCACCACGCCACCCGAGGTAAGATATAACACAGCCCACATTACAACCCGGGGCATAGTGGAGCGCACATTCGGAGTGCTAAAGTCACGCTTTCGCTCCCTTGACCGTTCTGGCGGGCAGCTGTTGTACGCTCCCCCAGTAGTGTGCAGGATCATAGTGGCAGCATGTGTCCTGCACAACGTTGCAACACGCCGGTGCCTGGCCGTGGACATGGTGGTGGCCCCACATCCCCAGCCACATGCACAGCCGCTGCGCATGGGAGGGGAAAGGGCACGGAGGGAGGCAGCCCGTACCCAGCTAGTGGCTAATTACTTCACATAGAAATCACCCCCCTGTGGAGTGCACACTGCCCTGGCACATTCCATCTGACAATCAATGATGACTCAACCTGACACTGATCCTGAATGTCTGGAGAATGAACCGTGAAAACCATATCAGCCTGAGATTGTACACCTGGAAGTGTCACAATGTGTGCATCCCTACCCACACAGACACCACCAATGCAGTTTTGTGAAGTAACACATTCAAGCAGCTAAAATGAATACCCACTTGCAAAATTCAACAAGAGGACAGTGCCATGTCAGCCAACCCATCCCCAGCACCGCCACACGACACACCGTGCCATGTCATGCTATTTGCAGGTAATCAAAGTAATCCCCACAACATGACACTAGTGTCACAATGTAGAGTGTCCCTAATTGAAACTTGCAACACCTGAAATGCTCACAGTAATGCAGGACCAACAACAAACCTGAGCAGGTACTACCATTAACATGACATCACAAATGTTATATATTAGTAGTCTCACCACCTGGAAATGCCTGCACTCCCACCACTACCAACTGTGCAGTGTTGGCGCCATGTAGAGTTGTAGCTGCACTGCTGCCAACATGGACCCCATCTCCAGACTAGAGGGCCTTGTGAAGACATGAGGAAGGGACCTGCAAATTGGGAGGTAGACACAGATGATGAGTTACACATCAATGCAACATGCAGTGTACAACACAACAGCAATATGCACTAGGAATGTATACACAGTATTGACTAGACTACCCACACATGTAGTGGGAGTCCAATGTCACCATGTACGTCAATGTCACTTGGGCACACCCTTTGCAAGCCCATGGAAACGGGAAGCAGGAGGGGTGTGTGTGACTCAAACCCAAGCATCTGAACCAAATACATGACAAGCCTGCATGTGCCCAGCCACAATGCTGTGTATGCCCACAGGAACCACGGAAGCCAATAAATTGTCCCAAAAAAATTGGGAAAAAATATTTAGAAATTAAAAATAAAAATCAAAATAAAAATAAAAATAAAAAATAAAAATAAAAATCAAAAATGGCCATTGATGGGCCCGGGGGGGTTTGGGAGGCCACCCAGGAGGTCCGAGGACAGGGTGCACACCAAAACCCACCTGTGTGGGTCCTGGGAAAAACAAACACCTCCATGGGCTCATGGCCCACACGGCTACCCTATTGTGGGAGTATCACTGCTGTCGCTATTATCACCCTGTGCAGCTGCATCCGGAGGTGGTTGCACTATGGGAGGTAGCCCATGCAAGGCCCTAGTCTGCTCCTCCATGGCTGCAAGCATGCGGGTGTGGTAGGTCTGGTTCTGGAGGATGAGTGTGCGGAGGTCCCCATGCAACAACTCACGGGATGCCCGGACCTCCGCCCTCGTTGCCTGCATCTCAGCTGAGAGCGTACGGGTGAGACGCTCCAGCTGCTGTTCTGTCCTTTGGTGTGTTGAAGCCTCAAGCTCAACAAGAGTCGTCCTGAGGTGAAGGAGCTCCTGCCTCAGGGCTTCCCTGTGGGCCTGGGACTCAATGGAGATGGCCTCCTGCAGAGTCGCCAGTGCCGCCCGCCTGTCCCTGTTGGACCCCAACATGTCCTCCCTGTGTGACTGGCAGATGGAGTCGGTTGCCTCCTCTAGTCGCTCCATCAGCCTTTCAGGGGGGACAATGGAAGTGGCCACCCAATCCATGGCCTGAGCCATCATCTCGGATGATGCTGCCTTTTGTGTTGCCATACCGTAAATAGATTGCTCCCATGCGGTATTGCCAGGTGGCGTACGGCCACCACGTCGGCGGGCACCACACCTGTCTGGGGCAAGGCGAACTGCGCCTTGCTGTGCCGGCACTGCCTGAGGCTGCAGGACTGCATTCCCCCTCTGATCTGCTGGCCCAGGAACAGGATCAGATGTCGCGGAGTGTGACCCTGCATCCGTAACCACCAAAGGCGTAGCTGCCAACACTGACATCCCCATTGAGGGTTCTGACCCTGGTGCAGGTGGGTGGGACAGAACAGATTCCCTCCCTGGAACACTCACCTGCGACGGCACGTAGGTCTCATCCGAATGAACACCTGAGTACAGCTCGGGGGAGGTGCAGCCAGAGACACCCCTTGAGAGCACGACCTGCAGCACTTGTGGGTTCTCACCCACCACCACACCACGTCCCTCACTGGTGGTTGGTCGGCCCTCGGACCCCTCCTGGGTCTGCACCATCTCCACAACCCCAGCAGTATCAGGGGCGTCTTCCCCTGCAAAGACATAAAAACAAAGAAATGGAAACAGGCATTAGCACCATGGCACACAATGAGGGCTGAGAAGCAAGAGAACCAGTACTTGATTGACACATGTCCCACATGACTAAAACCCTCCCATGCATGCACCCTCACTGCATATGAAGGCCAGGCAAATGGCACACACTGATGTCACCAAGATGGAAGATGAACACATTTTCTGCATGCTGCCTGGCAGTGGCATCACACATTGGCCTGTGATTGCCAGGTGAAACACACATGCCATCACACAGATGGCATGTACCATTGATATTGAGTGAAGATGGAGAGGAGGGCAGCACCTATTCATTCAGTCCAGTTCCCGCATGTAATAGCTTTTCTAATTCTAACGGGTCAGATTTTTCACCTGGAGCTGCCAGTCTGAAATGGTCCAATTGCACAGGGACATGTGTGATCAAATGATATCCAGGTAACAAAGTCACTCCACTTTACCATAGCCATGCCAGACATGTGACTAGTGGACTGCAACATGCCTAGTAAAGGTGGTGGAATGCAAACAATCTGACTGAATGAACAGTGAAAAATAAGCAACAATGCTGTGGCAAGGTGACACTTCAAGGGCAACTGGCGTGCAGTTGGGCTGGATGTCTACTGTTGGCAGAAGGGATACTGCTATGGCCAAATGCAGCTGCGCAGGATGTATTGCATGAAGCACATGGCTGACCCATACGACTCAGGCGCACACACTCTCACCTGGCACACAAACAGAAGCCCTCACACACACACCATGCACATGGATGACACACACATGCATGTGCACTCACCGGACAATGCCTCGTAATCAGCCAGATCTCCCACGCCTTGGATCTGTTCCTCCGTGACGTAGGTCCCAGCGACTGACTCATGTGGAGTGAGTTCCATGTCTACTACTGGAGACCCACCTCCAGTCACTAGAGTTGCGGCATGACTTGAGGCCAGCTTACTCTTTGCCCTGCGCTTTAGGTCATTCCAGCGCTTATAGCAATCATTGGCTGTGCGCCTCACGATTCCAAGGGCACTTACGATGTCCGCAACGGTCTGCCAGTGTGCCTGGCGTTGTGCAGGTGTGGTCTTGGATCCTGCAACAATGACCATCTCGTTGTCATGTGCGGACACATACTCGACAAGTGCATTCAGTTCGTCATCCGTGAAGCTGGGCTTCCTGGATGGGCCGGACTGTGTAGCCGTGTCTGGGGCATCAGCCTGTGCCGGACGAGCACTCTTCCTCTTCCGCTTGGAAGGTGGTGGTGATCCTGAGTGTCCTGCGCCGCTCTGGACACTAGGGGCAGGAGCCCTGGTGGACTCTGTATGAGGAGTGTGGGATTTCACACTCAGCATGGGAGTTGGTGCAGGCATTGGCTCTAGTGTGATGGTGTCAGGGGGAATGTCAGCAGCATGGACTAGGACCGACACTGTCCTGGCTGGGTGTGTGAGGGCTGGGGTGGATGGAGCTGCAGCTGCCCCTGCAGCCTCTCCGCCCTGCCTACTTGGTGCAGCAGATGACCTTGCTGCCCCAGATGCACGTGGCATGGTGACATCAACGTGCACCAGCGCACGTGTCATAGGCCTGCTGACCTGGAAGTCAGCCATGGAGTCAGCCAGGTCTGGTGCCACAATGGGCTGGTCCAACAAGGGCTGAGCATGGATGGTGTCAGCCACATCAGCCTCAATGGGAGGGGGGGGGATTATGGGTGCCCTTGACTGGTCCTCCACACATGGGGGGACAGGCTCACCCTGCAAGTAGCGACCACGTCCCCTACCGGATCCACCACGGCCACCACTTGTGGCTCTTCCACCTTTGCCACCCTTACGGAATCCTCGCCTCCCAGCCATGGCACTGATGTAAATGTGCGTATGGGAGTGGCTGTAAACTATTGTCCTGGGCAATTGGGGGTCAAAGGGGTTGGGTACCAGATGGTAATTGTACCCTAGTGCTCTTGCAAGGCTGATTGTAACCCCTGGGGAAAGATGACGGGTCACGCTACGCACAGGAGCCCCAAAAAAGGGAGATGACGTGCACGCAACCCCTCCTAGACCACGTGTGCAGAAAGAAAAACCTGCACTACGCTGTGGCACCCAGTAACACAAGAATGAACGTATGCGTGTCACACGCAGCCTAGAATGACCTCTGAAGGGGTAGGCTACACACAGGGCAAGCACAGATGTTCGATACGTGCGTGACTCACCGTCTGCCAGGTAAAAGAGCGTGAAAAAGGAGCGCGTTTGGTTGGCAACACCCCCGCCAAAAGAAGATTTGTACGCTGTCTGAGGAGACAGGACAACAGTAGAAGGGAACACTGTTTGAGGGAACAGGCCCAGGTAAACCAGTATAAGAGAAAAAAGAGAAAAAGCTGTCAGAGGTAACAGGGAATACGAACTTGAAACGCTGTGAAGTAAATCGCGTGTGAAACGACAAGAAGTACAGAATTCACCCACTCGCTCTCCACGAAAAGCACGTACAAGGAAATGGTGTTCTACACGTACCTTTTATACAGGCCCACACGTCCAGCGTCACTTACGCGGCGTGTACGCGCTAGGGCCATTTCCACCAATTACACGCTTTGTCACTTATGCGTGTAGGGCCATTTCCACCAATTACACGCTTTGTCACTTCTGCGTGTAGGGCCATTTCCACCAATTACACGCGATGAGACTCTGACGTGCTGTCCAATTACACGCGATGACACTCTGAGGTGCAGTCTTTCCAAGTGTGCTCTGTCATCACGTGCTGTGTGGGAAACACCCGTGCGGGTCACGTCACAGACGTGCTTACGCGCTGAGGGCCTTTGGTCCAATAGAATCGCGTACGCGTGCTGACGCGCTTATGCGCTAAGGGCCTTTCCTCGATTTTCACGCTGACGTGCAGGATTTTCACGTGCCAAATCACTCCGTACCAAGCTGGCCACGCGTAAGCACACGGAAGACCACGCTCCTGCCCAGAAGGCCGAACTACTGCCCCCCAGAGCCCCGAGCACGCTCCCACCTGCCATCTGCTGCTGCCTGACTGCCTGCTGCCCACGTGCACTGCCATTTGCTGCGTGCACATCAGCCAGGGGTGCTGTTGCTGTGACCACCCCTGCTGGAACCGAAGACTCCGACTGGAATTCCATCGCTACACAGCCCAGCCCCAGGACCCAGTTGCCCACCCTCTCCTGCCTCTGGGGTTGTCATGTCGGGGCAAACACCATCTGTGACCACTGACAACCCCCGGCCAGAGAGGCAGAGGGGCACCAGCTTCAGTGCCACCGAAGTTAGTGTCCTGGTGGAGCAAGTCCTGGGGCAGTATGATGCCCTCTTCGGAAGTTCCCGCGCCGACAAGGAAGGACGGACTCGGATCTGGACTGACATCGTGACTGCCATCAACGCGGAGGGGGTGGCAGTCCGGGACTTACAACATGTCAGGAAGCGCTGGGAGGATTTCAGGTCCAGGACCCTGAACAAGGCCGGCGCCTCTTGAAGGCAGCGGATGCCAAGGGGCGCCGGAGCCACTTGTCGGAAGAACAGATGGGGGTCCTGGAACGCATATCCCCAGCGCTCCACGTCCAGGTCCTAGAGAAGCAGACCCGTCTGGAGTCGAGCGGTGAGTGTACATGCATCCTGATTGTGAGCAGTGCGTGTGGTGATTATTCGGTATTGTGCAGGTTGCACATCTGTTTGTATGGGGTCGAGTATGGGTGGGGGTGTACAGGGCCGTGGGGCTGACACATGCGAGGGCTGTAATGTGTGAGACATGGATGGTGCTTGTGTGTGTAGGCTTGCATGGCAAATGCAGTTGTGCGTGCACACATGTTTGGATGAATGTGTATGTAAGTAGACATGTCCGTGATGTCACGCATGTATGTTGTTTTTGGCTGCATGTATGAGCACTGTGTACATGTGCATGTGTGTGTATTTGACAAGGGTGCAACAGTGATGCAACATGGATGCATGTGACAGCGGTATGGGGAAGCCTGATTGGCAGATGTGACATGGATGCCCGTCTGAACAGTGCGACACTTGGCAGAGGTGTACACATGCATGCAAGTGTGGTGGTGTGTGTACATGTGTGGTGCACTTCCTATGTTGCATGTGATGTCTGGCTCCCCTTTGGCTGCTGATGCTGTTGTATGTGTAGGGATGGTGGTGGCAGTTGCGATATGGCTGTGGTATGGCTCATGTGTGCGAGTTGCAATGACATGTGTGTTGGGGATTGTGATGACATGTCTGAGGTTTGCCAATGCCACTCATGTGCAACTGTCATGTGTGTATGTGTCCATTGTACAGTGCCCTGATGCCTGTGTTTTGTTTCTCCCTGTCTGCAGCGTCAACTGATGAAGAGGGCGGAGAAGGTGCTGTGGAGCACAGCGGCGGAGATCCGACCGCCAGCCGGAGACGCAAGGCCGGGCTCCCCTCCCGTGTTGTCATCTCGTCGGGGAGTGAGGAGTCCGGTGCCGCGTCCCAGGCCGCAGCTGCCGGGGGGAGGTCCAAGAGGCGGAGGTTGCAGTTGGACTCCTCGGCAGCAGAAGGGGCAGCTGGGACCCCACAGGGCCCAACAGGGGAAGATGGCACGGAGTCATCCAGGTTGGTGGGGGGTTTGGTGGAGGAGGAGGCCGTGCAAGCACCAGAGACGGGGTCTGAGGTGGGGATCCCACTGGTGCTAGTGGTGCAGTGCAGGACCAGGGACAGGAGGCAGCACAGGCCGCCGCGGAGGTGCCTGTGTGCAATCCTGTCCCCGATCCTGTCCCTGCATCATCTTGCACCAGCAGGGATGCCTATGTCCAGACCCGTTTTCAGGCAGGGGATGAGCTGACATCAACTGGCCTTCCTCTGCCTGTGGACGTGGCCATCCAGGTCCGGGTTGAGCCTGTCCTGGCTGGTGTGGCGTTGCGTCAACGGGCCATGCAAGGTGACCTGCAGTCTTTTCATGGAGAGACTGCACGTCATCTCGAATGGCTCGTTGACCACGTCAGCCTGCTGGGACAGGTCACCCAGGCCGGATTCCTCCGTCTGATGGGGCTTGCTCCGACCCCCTCCTCAACTGGACCCCCTACGCGCCAGTCGTCCTCTGTGCCATCTTCCCACCCATCAGTCACCTGGGTGCCCTGTGGAGCTGCCTCTGACGGTGCGGCCAGGCTGGTGGAGGAGGCATCCCTGCCACAGTCGGGAGTCGGAGGTCCAGCAGGGGTGGCCACATCAACAACTGCACCCCAGCCGGCGGAGGATGTGCAGGCAGCAGGAGGCAGTGCACGGGCAGAGGCAGAGCAGCAGCAGCAACATGGTGGGAGACATGAAGGCTCGGGGCTTTCGACATCGGAGGGGCAGACATCGGCCGGAGGGCAGGGGGACCCAGGACAGAGAGTGTCTTCCGTGTGGCAGCGGTTGGGCCACGCCATAGGTGCGGAGCGGCGGCGGGCGGAAGAGGCGCGGCTCACAATGGTCAGGGGGTAGAACTCCATGCGGAGGGCCCTGAGGCGGGCCGAGTGCCTCGAGGCAATCCGCAGGGGGTTGGAGGAGGACACGGCGTCGTCCCTGCGGACCCTCGGGGCCATGGAACTGGACCGCCTCCGGGACATCAAACGGGAGTTCGATGATGCCCTGGCCCGGGACACCACGGAGTGAGCCGCTGGACTTGCCCGCCGCCTTTGTATATAGTTCTTTAGTTTTAGGTTTCCTTTGTTTCTTATTATGATTTGGAGTCGACGGACACTGCTCCACTTTTTGTATATAGTTGATTTTTAGTTAGGTTTTTTAGTAGGTTTCCTTTGTTCAGTTGGGCTCATGGACCCTCGGTAGTTTTTTACATAGTTCTTTATTGCATAGAGATTTTTTTACATTTGACTTTGGATGACAATTTTTTGGATTCTGATTTGCAGTTTTTTTTTTAATATGGACATGCAGCTTATTTTTTCTCATTCCCATTGTAGTTTGTTTCCTTTCTTTAGCATTCTTTATTTTATTCAATACTATTTTGTTTCCATACTTCACTGTGTGGTATCATCTCATTGGTTTCATGCATGTCATGTTGGGTGTTTTCCCATTCAATTGCAACCATTGTGTGTGACGGACATGGGTTCATTAGCTTCATGAACATTGGGGGTGTAATATGTGATTTCCATTTCCATGTGGGTGAATGGGTTACTTGGTAGGGCTTTTTGGCTGTGGAGGCTGACCATTACGCACATGATTGGGGATTGTGAGGACCTGGTGGGGGCTGCCCATGGTGGCAGGGGGGTGGGGGTGGTGGGAGACATGAGTGGGGGCCTGGTGGAGGGTGACCCTGGATGCTGGGGGGTGGGGGTGCAGGGGGACATGAGTGGGGGCCTGGTGGAGGGTGGCCATGGTGGCTGGGGGGTGGGGGTGGTGGGAGACATGAGTGGAGGCCTGGTGGAGGCTGCCCCTGCACTGCTGGGGGGTGGGGGTGGTGGGAGACATGAGTGGGGGCCTGGTGGAGGGTGCCCCTGCACTGCTGGGGGGTGGGGGTGGTGGGAGACATGGGTGGGGGCCTGGTGGAGGCTGCCCATGGTGGCAGGGGGGTGGGGGTGGTGGGAGACATGAGTGGGGGCCTGGTGGAGGGTGACCCTGGATGCTGGGGGGTGGGGGTGCAGGGGGACATGAGTGGGGGCCTGGTGGAGGGTGGCCATGGTGGCAGGGGGGTGGGGGTGGTGGGAGACATGAGTGGGGGCCTGGTGGAGGGTGACCCTGGATGCTGGGGGGTGGGGGTGCAGGGGGACATGAGTGGGGGCCTGGTGGAGGGTGCCCCACAATGCTGGGGGTGGGGGTGCAGGGGTACATGAGTTGGACATGGGTGGGGGCCTGCTGGCAGGTGCCCCACAGTGCAGGGGGGTGGGGGTGGTGGGAAACATGAGTTGGACATGAGTGGGGGCCTGCTGGCAGGTGCCCCACAGTGCTGGGGGGTGGGGGTGGTGGGAAACATGCATTGTTGATCAGTAGTGCAAGGTGACATGTGGGTTGGCTGGGGGGCATGCCCATGGTGGATGGGCTGCCTGCGGGACATGAGCAGGGGTGCAGGGTAGTCCCCCGTGGTGTGGGCTGCCTGCAGGGGCCGTCGAGGTTGTGGAGCGTACACCTGGGAGGACCCACACAGCCAATTCACGTGTAGTACTCCCCAGAACCCCTGAAATAAACATTCCCTGCTGAAATCGCGTGTGCAACTTCCCGCGCACCCCTGAAATACACGTACCCTGCTCGCACTGGGACAATCGCGTGTGGAACTTCCTGCGCACCCCTGAAATACACGTACCCTGCTCGCACTGGGCCAATCGCGTGTGGCACTTCACGCGCACCCCTGAAATACACGTACTCTGATGAAATCGCGTGTGGAACTTCCCGCGCACCCATGGAATACACGTACCCTGCTCGCACTGGCCCATTCACGTGTGGAACTTCCCGCGCACCCATGGAATACACGTGCCCTGCTCGCACTGGCCCATTCGCGTGTTGAACTTCCCGCGCACCTCTGAAATGCACGTACCCTGCTGAAATCGCGTGTGGAACTTCCCGCGCACCCCTGAAATACACGTACTCTGCTGAAATCGCGTGTGGAACTTCCCGCGCACCCCTGAAATACACGTACCCTGCTGAAATCGCGTGTGGAACTTCCCGCGCACCCCTGCAATACACGTTCCCCGCTTGGCGTTTGCTGTTTGCCAGCCCGGTGAACTGGTCCAGGGTTAGCGCAGCCCTTTGCGATGATTTAGCGATTTTGATGGCTTTTCCTTGCGCGAGGGCGTTCTTGGGGGCGTTACTGGCGCTGCTGCAGGGTCGCTGCGATTCTCTGCGCCACGGCTGGTTTGGAAGCCTAAAATCCATGAATACGCTGTGCGCGGAAATCGGTTTTAGTGCACGTGCCTGGCGCAGTCAATCGCACGCGGACACTCTGCGCCAGCCGCTTGTGACACTTTTCTGCGAAATTCTATGAATTACCCTCAAATGTGTACTCGACCTCGAAGTCACAAGTTATAGGCCTAGCAAGTCAGGCACAGTCTTTCATATGTCTCAAGTTGATCAGGTGAACAGCGTTGACTTGGATAATATGGCATTGACATAAACATCTGCTCAAGTATAGGACTGCTTGTGGCGTGGCTTTATAAATGGTCACCACTGAATGGTGCCAACCGGCTGTCGATTTACAGCAGATATTATAGCTCTACCTTTCTTACTGCATGTGTGTTCTGGATATAAGCGCCGCCAGCTAGAACATCACGTAGAAAGGACTATTTCGAGTCTGGAGCAAAATCACGCAGATGCATTTCAGAGAGGATCGTTTTTTAGTTTGGTTTGAGAAGTACCTTTAAATGAATAAAGAATGTTAGGTGGAAGGAGGAACGTTTCGATTAGGATAAGCACACTGCAAGGCTTGCCCGTGAAATTCCTTGGCTTTACACCATGGTAAAATGGGGCTTTGTGAAGACAGGATTAAAGAGAATATTATTTATATATCTTAAACGCCACTCAAATGTTCCTTGTGAGAGGCTCTGCCAGTTTTCCCCTTTCATCAACACGCAGCAGTAAATAATGTCAGTTGATAGCAGCGGAGGGCATGCAAGGGTAGACCCTTCTTGGCAGGGGAGGGCCCGCAGATTGCCAGCATTCCCT
This sequence comes from Ambystoma mexicanum, assembly GCF_040938575.1. Classification (NCBI taxonomy): domain Eukaryota; kingdom Metazoa; phylum Chordata; class Amphibia; order Caudata; family Ambystomatidae; genus Ambystoma; species Ambystoma mexicanum. Next base: position 789,830,904 of record NC_090936.1, on the reverse strand, counting down.
GCAGCGTAAGGAATGTAAAGTGCTCGTTTTTTTGTCTAAAAAAGGCCTCAGCTGTGTGGCCTCAACGCCGTCGATTATGCACAACCCCCCTTCGATTCATTTTGGGCAAATTCCCGAGGTTCTTTTTTGTACGTGGCGAATACATGCTGTCTTTTTAAACCTTTTTTCAATGTTTGTTTAACGTATTATTTAAGTAAAGACTGGTGCAGCCTTTCAATGCATGTATAATTCAGTCTTATCTTTGCTTTTGGAGAAACCATGCCACTCTTCCACAAAAGGTTCCAGTGGCAAAAGAGTGATTGCAGAAATCGGCCAAAGCTGGAGCAAAAGTGTTAATGTGGTCCTTGATGGTTCTGGATGAGTAGGGGAGAAGCTGCTTTGGCGAGGCTTTCATATATCGGACTTGTCTAGAAACATTGTCTGGGGTGAACAAGGGAAAGGAGGAGTAGGGAGGAGAAGAGAAGGCCGCAGGTGGGCCAGGAGTGGAGGAGGAGGACGGGGTAGAGGAAGAGAGGGTGGGCAGGATGTCCTGAGTTTAAGTGATGAAATGAAAAGCCAAGGCCGTGCACAGGGCATGGGAGGGAACAGGAGATGTAGAGACTGCAGCAGGATTTGCCAGCTCTTTGCAGATTGTGAGTTGTTAGATGCTGCAGAGATGCAACCTTGGATGTGGGCTCTCTTCTTAGCGAGGACAGAGAGTCTGTATTGCCTTTGGAGAAGAGGGCAGGCCAGTTTGTCAGGGGGTGCGCCTGATGCCCACCACTTCCCCTCAGCCACTCTGCACTTGCGCTTAAGGGTGATGAGGTCAGAATCATACCAAGAGTTGCACTTGGATTTGGGATTGAAACAGGTCCTCATGACAGGGGCAAGGACATCAAGAGTGTTAGAGAAAGAGAGATGAAGTTTAGCTGAGTCAGGATGTGAGTCAGCCAAAGGTGCAGAAGGAGGAGCGAAAGTAGCGTTGAATGCTTCAACTGACACACACTTCATGGGTCGGATGACCGGGAAGGTGAGTGGCAGTGCTGGAGTTGGCTTGGCCTGAGGGGTAGAGAAAGAGAGGTGGGAGGGAAGGAGAAAGTGGTCACTCCAGGAGAGAGTAGTGGTGAGAGGGTTAGAGAAGGGGAGAGCTAAGGAGATCAGAACATCCAGGTGTGCACTGCAGAGCGAATCGGGCCAGAGGGCAGAATAGAGAGAGAGAGAGTCGTAGAGGTTGCTAAAGAGTCCAATGCAGAGTGTTGGACGAGTGTTGGAACTGCAACCTATCTGCTACTCTGCTGCTGGTGTTTGAGGAGCTCTTTCATCTCTACTACTGGGAGGCAGGAGGCAGACCCTCCCCCATAAAAACTCACTACCTACGTGGAGCGGACTTGCTAAATGCTCATGCACCTCGTACCCGGAGCCGCACAAAATTGCCAGGCATTGGGGAGCCACGACCCAAGCCCGCTCTGCCTGAAAAACAGCCTCCTCGTACAAGGTATGTCTAAATGCGCACCCCCCAATCAGCAAGATGCTTGCATGGCGCTCATAGATGGAAGCCTTCATTCCTCAGCTCCCCCGATAAATCCCTCCTTACCTGACATGAGATAGTTGCAGAGTCCGGGGCTGCGCGGCAGCTTCACCCTGGCAGATGCATCGCAGCCTGCGGCTGCAAGGTGACCGGCGAAGTTGCGCATGTGCAGAGGATCCAGGTCTCGCCGGTAGGGTCAGGCATTGGCCCAGCAGCGATGAGGGAGCTGGTGGAAACACCCTAAGCAGGGCGGGTGCCCCACTGAGTGAGACGCTCCTTCAGACGGGGCTTGAAGACAAAGAAGCTTTCTGCTCTCCGCAGGAAGAGTCCTTCTTTGATCTTGAACAAAGGAAAAACAAAAACAGAGTAAAAACATTAATACCATCCATGCAAAGTCCCCCATATGAGAGCCTTGACTCGCCCACTTATGTGGATGCAGTGGAGAGTCCACTAACCAGCAACAAAAATTGTGTGATGTTAAATCAGACTTCAAATAATTGCTGGGAAAAAAAACAACAAAACACGGACATTACACAAAAAAATAAAGTGAGCACATACAAGTAGGGACTAACATCTAGCATGGAAAAAGGATGCAAACAACCCTCTTTACAGAAGCCCCCATGGACTGTGTTACAAGAAAAACAAAAGACACTAACCAAGACAAATTATGGGGCAAGCAGGCCCTCCAAACAAGGGCTTTCCCAAAAGTATAGACCCCGAGCCATCTCACTAACAGAAGTGAAATCAATTAGATGGCATTTCAAAATGAAAGAACTACCAATTCCTCTGAAAAATAACACCGAACAGGAAGAAATGAAAAGGGACTTGAAAAAACAGCAACAGGAAATGGAAATGTCAGACCATGATCTCTTTTTAGCCTCTGGAAGATGTGATCAAATTAATTGCCACGATGATTGGCCAGCACCAGAAAAAAGTGACAACAGAAATACAGTAATAAATGTGACAGCCACAGCAAGTGGCGAAAATAGGACTGTCCTTCTAGTAGACATCAATGAACAAATCCAGAGACAACACCAAGCTCTAAATGAAGCATGGTTGATCCTTAAAGAACCAATAAAAACAACAACTCCTCAGATATTGAGAATGAAAAGAAATATTGGAGAAGTAGAAGTCAACAAATCAATACAAAATATAATCCCAGAAAAAAAAACCTGATCACAAAAATGAAATGATCCTGAAAGAGATTGAATGCAGTAAAAAAAATCCAGTAATCAAAAATGCTTCCGTCATTCTACCACAAAGAAGCAGTGAAAAAACACCACAGGAAGCATGTGGTGTAAGTCTATTAGACTCACAGATTGAAGAAGATGAGCAAATTCCTCTACAAAAGATCACATCAAAAACACTAGACCAGAACTAGCAGTGACTCAAAACCCCTGGTCAAATGCAGACATCTGTGCTAATATGCAAGCAGCAGTTGGTTCAATGTTAACGATAACACTAGCTCCTTTCCATAAGTTATACAAAGCACTCCATGAAAACTACAGAGATCTATCCACCCTACTAGCCATAATTCAATCTACACTTATATATGTAGAGAACTACATAGATGCAACAAAAGAAAGGAGGAACCGAGAAAAATAATCAGAAAATGTAATCTTTAAGACATTAATTGATCTTATTGAAGATGCACAGGAACGATAAGAGAGTTTTTTTTACATTGTTTCAGCGATACCATCACCCTACTCAAACCGGAAGCCAGCAAAGACTCTGTCCAGACTGCAAACAAAAGCACATCAACAGAAAAAGGGGATACAGGGCTCAGGCCTACAGCCAATCCAAGGAAGGCAAAAGAGGATGTCAACCTGAGTAAGAAAGCAAAAACGGTGAATAACAAAGCAATAGCTCCTATCGACAGGCAAGAAGCTGCCACATCTCAGAAAAGACATGAGCGAAATCTGGGAGATTGTCCGGAGAACTGCAAAACAGCACAAGATGCCTACCACAATGACTGCTCAAAACAAAACAAGGATATGTTCCGTCTGTTCAATGTGAAAAATACTATGGAACTAAAAACGCAAGATTTGGGAGCACAGCCAAAGCAACATTTAGAAAAGAAAAGCAATAGACAAAAGGTGGCCCCGGAGAATCTAAATAAAAAGTCTAAAAACTTGCCGAACCAAAAATGTGTGACGAATGAAGGAACACGACAATTAATTTGAAACTTGAAACCCCTAGGAAAAGAGAATCCAACCTAGAGCCAAAAAACAAATGCAATCAAAAAGAAAGAAGAGGTCTTAGAACAACAAGAACAAGAACGAGAATACATCAGAGATGTTGAGCCAGAAATGGTGGAAGAAAGCTCCACAAGTGTCTGCAATGATCAGGAAGCACTACTACACCTGTCAGTCTACGAGGATGAAAGCTTACGAGAGATAGAGGAGCAGGAAGATGAAGACAAAGGGTACAGGAAAAATAGTTCATCGAACGATGAACCTGAATGCATAGAGATAACATCACTGATATTTCGTACACTACAAGAAAAAAGAGATCAGTTAGAGGCCAAAAATGAAATAGAAAAAAAGAAACACAACCTATTCAAAGCAATTTTAGATCAGTCTAACCAAGATCGAGAAAGAACAAAACGACCTCCCATCAGGAGCCTGCAACAAAAAGAACCCCAGGACCAAGGGGAAAAGAAAGACACAATGTGCAAAAAGAACAGACAAGAACAAGAGGAAAACAGGAGCAACACATACAAACTGCTAATGGAGAGAGTCTTAAGAGCAAATGACAGACTGATACTAAATAGGTCAAACCTAAGGAAGTTATTGTACAATGTGCCACAACTGAGAGTCATTGAACCTAAGGACATCAGAATTGTGGCGTTCCCCAAAGAAGAAAAAACTGATCGAAACTGCATTCATCTAAATTCCAAGGCGATCATTAATCTAGTATGGTCGGCCGCAGACAAACTCCGAGTACTTGGCTTCGATATTAAGATGGAAGGTTCATACCAGAGTCACCAACAAACAAAACTGACTGTATCAAAGAAAAAAGCCCTGAAAAATCAAAGCACTAACCCGAGGAGACAAACACAGAAGATATGGATTAGAGACCAATTGGGTTTTCTCTGGCAGTGCTATGGGGACCAACTACACTCCATATGAGAATCAAAGGAAAAGACGAGAAGCTGTCAGATGTACAAATAATCAATGCTTTAACAATAGAAACAAAAATTGGTATGGAAAAACCATGGGGCTGGCTAGCAGAAACACTACCAACAAAAAGAAAATGCTAGACCGAATGCCGAGAGCTACCAGAAACTCCCCGATTTGCATCTTGGAACACACAGGGATTTCACCATTTAATTGAAAAGTTAAATGACGAAGTGCTGACGGCCAACATCATCTGCATTCAAGAGTGCTGGCTACAAGAATCCCCATATATACATGGTGCCACGTGTTTCCTAAACAAAGCCTACAAAGGAAAAAAAGGCAGACCCTATGCAGGCCTTTTAACAATCATAAAGAACCACTGTAGTGGAATTATAGTATGCACGATACATCCATCTCCTTTGATACAAATAATAATCATGCAACAGGAAGCAAATGAAAGTAACAAACAAAAGGAACAAAAAACTCAAATAATTTTCAACCTGGACTGGAACATAAAAGCCAAGGATAGTGAAGTTTTAGTAGAAACAGTCACCAAACACATTGATATCCTGAGATCAGAATACCATAGCCTGGCCATAATCTTGAGTGGAGATCTAAACATAGACTGCATTAACAGAAAAAATGCAAAGGAACACACTAATAGCCATAACCGACAAAACAGTCAAGATCTCAAAAATGGCTGACTGAGATGAAGAACCGTGATCTCTTACAAGTAAATGGAAATGGAAATGGAGATCTAGAGGGCAATTCCACATGGGCATCCCATAATGTAAGCGCAACACTGGACTATTTCTTCGTTGATCGTGAAACAGTTAGCAGGATAACCTTCCTGAAAATCATACCAACAACAAGCAGTGATCATAGGATCCTAATTCTCTCATGATTAGTTTAGCTACATACGAAAAAAAAGATGTTGAACCAAGAAAAACATGGACAACTGAAGTAAATGTGAAAAATGGTCTAAACAGACTGAGATTGTCAACAAAATCAATCCCAACACTAGTGAAATCAATAAATGAGAAACATCAACAGAAATAGATGTCGAGTACGAAGTTTGCCTCACAATCTTTAGAGAAGCCAATGGAACAAACAGAAGGGTCACAAAAACCATAACACACAAATTTGACTCTGAAACAGCGGGAAGAAAATGTCAGCTAGCAAGAGACTTGAGAGCTCTGAAAACACAGAACATCAACTGTGTGAAAACTAAAAAAAGGCATTAAAAAATGTGTATCGAAACTGGGCCAAATCACACAGAGCACTACTTTTTCAAAAGGACTCAGAAAATATGCTAATGGCAATGTGCAATAAAAATGCTAAATTTCTCTTGAGTCTGTCTGTTAAATCAAAAAAGCAAGCCTCAATGTGCAGAATTACATAATCCTATTCACAAAGCAAAATGGAAACAATACTTTCAAGCGATATACAACTCTGATGTCGCGGAGGATGCTCCAACACAAGAAACAACCAATGAAATCGGATGGTATATAAAATTCAACAAAACCAACATTTTGCTATTGATCACAAAAGCAGGTAGATCGAGAGCACCAGTGCCCGATGGCCTGACAAACGAAACACTAAAGCAGGCCCCGGAAGTATGGGCAGATATGTGTCTAGTGCTCTTCTCCAGAATTGTAAATAGAGGACGGATACCGGACAATGGACAACATCGATAACTATTCCCATACACAAAAAAGTAGATAGGGCGTTCTGTGAGAATTATCGTCCGATATCTCTTCTGGACGTGATTGGCAAACTCTTTGCTGGAATACTCCTTAAAAAAAGTGAAAGAATGGTTAATAAACTCAGGGAATTACAATAACAGGCAAGCTGGGTTTGTCGAAAACGTAGATTGTAGCCTAAACCTACTAATTCTTAATCTACTGAAAGCAAAAACCATTCAAGAAAATCAAAAGCTGTTTCTTGCCTCTATAGATATGGCCGCAGCTTTCGACAAAGTAGACCGACAAATTCTGTGGTCCAAGATGAAAGAGAAAGTCTGAACGCCAGATCTGATAAAAGCCATCAAAGCTCTGCACACAAACACATTGATGCAAGTGAGATTGGATCAAAAAGGAAACTTATCCAGTGCAATTGTAACAAAGAGAGGGCTTAAACAAGGCTGCCCATTAGCATCCATACTTTATAACTTCATTATCCTGGAAGTGAAAGAGCGTTTGGAACCATCGAGAGCATGTTTGCCAAAAATAGGCAAAACCAAAATAGGTTATCTCCTATACAAGGATGACCTAATAGTGATAGATAAAACTCCAATTGACTTACTGAAAAAATTGGAAGCTTTGAACACATATGTAAAAGAAATCAAACAAAAAATCAATCCAAAAAAATCAGTATTAATGATAACCGAAAAGCCAGGTCCAATGGCAAAAAATGCTTTCAGTGGCACATAGACAAAAAAGTAATAACAATAGTGAAAAGTACAAAATATCTGCGAGCGATCATAAGTGCCAACTGGAGTGATCAGCCCTTGATTGATCATCTTCAGCACAAAACTGACCAATTAACAGCACAGGCATTAATACTGAAAAGTAAATTCTGCAAATTTTCAATACGTTTTATTGTGGAATTCTATAATGCGAAAGTAATTCCTTCTACTACATATGCAGGTGAGACAGCACTGAGAATCCCGTGGGATACCTCGGACAGACTTCAGGCCAGGTTCTGGCAGAAAATCTTGAGAATCCCGTCTTGTGTACCAATGAATATAATAAGACACGACCTGGGACTATACTCAATGCAAGCTCGAATTGTCTGGAAAGCTCTTGCTACTTTCAGAAAGATAACATTGTTTAATTGCCCACCACAATATACAATATTGAAAAGAGAAACAGAAAAAATGCCTTTCTGGCCACTAGTCGAATGGAAGGAAAAATGCAAGGAAATATTGCAAAACTTGAATCTAACAACTGAAGTCCTGTGTAGACAACCAAAGAAAGTGAAAACACTCTTTTTGTCTGCTAATTGGTCAGAAGCAGAAAGTTTGCTAGCAGCCTCGAATTTTCACACACTGTCAACCAAGATCATCAGATCGCCACAGATTTTGCCAGGATATTTAGAAAAACGTGCAAACCAGAACCATAGAGATCTAACTAATTATGCGCTTCCGCATGAATATTTTGAGAACAAAAAACAACTTGTTGGAATATGGCCTGGTCAAGGAAAAAGGATGTCGATTATGTAAACAAGATGAAGAATCAATACGACATCTAACTTTGTTTTGTCCAGAATTACAAACAGAAAGGGGTAGCCTGTTACAACCAATACTAATGCCAACATGTAATCTAGACCCGGACCTATAGTGGTCAGCGTTGTACGATAAGCCAAATAAAAAAACTACAAGAGGACTGGGAATGTTTCTGGTATCAAAGCTAAAGAGACTGGACCAAATCTAAACAGAACAATCGCACAATGGATCTTAAAATGCAACTCTAACAGGCAAAAGGGAAATGCAAAGCCAAACCAGGACCCGAACTGATGGTTGGGCTTGTGTTTAAGAAAGTGGAAACATTTCATTTAAAAGCAAAAGTTTGTATTTTTTACACTGAATGCTTTAATAAAAAATCAATTCAAAAAAGAGTCCAGAAAACAGACAAGTAGCATCCAGGTGGATGTTCAGGTCTCCAAAGAGGAGAAGTTGAGAGGTAGAGATGAGGAGGGAGGAGCAGAGGTCAGCCCACTCAGAGAGGAAGAGGGCGAACTGGCCATGCGGCCTGTAGAAAGTGGCCACAGTCAGAGAGAGGACAGGAGCGATAGAGAGCCTGCAGGCCAGGCGTGCAAAGGAGGAGTAGTCCTGCATAAGAATGAAAGAAGTAGGGATCCACTCCGGGAAGATCAAGGCTACACCCCCACCGGGAAAGTTGGTTCTGGGTTCGAAGAGGATCTTGTAGCCATCAGGAAGGAGAGTGTCAACAAAGCTTGTGACGGAGCTGGCTGTGAACCAAGTCTCGGTGAGGTACATACAAATCAAGTTCTTCCAGGAGACCCAGATGTTAGAGGAGTGTTTGACAGCTGAGCGAGTGTTGAGAGTAGCAATGTGGAGCAGGTTTCACCCTTTGAAGGGCTTCCGTGGAGGAATGCAGGTCAGAGGCATGCCCTGCAGAAGTGTTGGAGGTGCCCTAGGTTGGGCAGAGGAGGAAGGAGGAGAAGGCATGGTAGCCAGGGAGGAGGAAGAGAGTTCCAGAGGGCTGGGGGAGGAAGGAGGCAACAGGGTGGCCAGGGAAGCAGCAGAGGGTACCATAGAGGTGGCAGAGGATGGAGGCGGCAGAGGAATCAGATAGGGGAAAGAAGGCATAGCAGGAGAGGAAAGGAAATTGATAAGGCGTGGGAAGCATCTATCAAAAAGGAAAGGCGGAGGTTGGCATGAGGGTCCTGGACTAAGACAGGGCCATTTAAGTAGACATTAATGATGGTCTTGGATGAGTGAAAGGGGGGCAGGAGGGTCTCCCACTGGGTGCCACCATTAATGGGAGAAGAGGAAAAAGCAGAGAGAACAGAGACCATATGGGGTGTCCATAGGCCTGGAGAGGGAACGACAAAGAGTATGTCGGTAAGGGTCTGTCAGGCGGAAGCACTGGTGTAGGTATCAGCGATAAGGAGCCCTGGGTTGAAGACCAGGATGTCTCTTTTGAGATTCTTCCTGACAGACCTAGTGAGAGAGATAGGATAGTCAAAAGAAAAGCAGTTAGAGAAGATAGAGGGTGCTGAGAGGAAGAGGGGGGATTAGAAGGGGGAGAGCCCAAGCAGGGGAGGGGGTGTAGCTCTGGGGAGCAAACAGGTGGGGGGCACCAGGTGGGGGGAACACAAAAGGAAGGGGGCAAACAATGGACAAGAAAGAACAGACCAGAGAAATCAGATGCAATACATAGTCAACAGCAAAGTACAGTGCACAATAGGGAACCTAGACGAAAAAGGATGCAGATGTAAAGAACCAACAACAAGGCACTGAGGGGAAGAAAGAATAAGAACCAACAATAAAGCACAGAGTGCAGCAGGGGACCTAGAAGGGAAGAAGGACAGAGTGAACAACAACGCACGGAGCACCGCAGGGGACCAATATTGGAAGAGGCAGGCAGTGTAGTGTGACGCCAAGAACCGTGGGGAACATCACAATAACAGCATCAAATGTGAGCAAAGTAGGACGCACAAGGTCAATAACAAAAGGAACCTAAAAGTAAAGAATGTACACAGCAGGAATGCAGGCATTGACAATGTAAGCCAACAACCATGGAGCAACAAAAAAGTCAAGAACAGTACACAATAGATCAAGGGAGGGAGCTAAAATGAGAGGGGAGGAAAGGGACCACAGGGAATGTGGGGACCGTAGATGCGAGGGAATGCAGTGACTAAGAAAAGGAGGGAACGCACACGGCTTAAGTTGTGGGGGAGCATACGTGGCGTAAGTTGCGAGGGGGCACCCGCGGTCTAACTTGCAAGAAAGCGTACGCGACACAATGTACTAATTTTGTCAGCCTCAGAAGAATGAAATGCTTTGCCAGCGCATCCAAGAGAGAAACTTCAGATCTATGGCCTGGACACAGATGTCTGCAACTGGTGCATCAGCCAACTGAGGTACTTCACAAATGATAGTCAGAGTGTATATTCTGTGGTTTTTCTTACTTCTCTGACTCCCAGAGTAGAGGGTGGAGTTAACATGGGGGCAATGTGCCAGTGCACAATACTCAATGTTGGACCCAAGGCATTGGTGAGAGAATCACCTGGCCCACCCCACTCTCTCTGACAATTTGCCTGGGGTTTGCCCCATTGGTCCACAACATAACCCAGACCCATTTAAGGGGGGTCCAAATATGAGTAGTATCATCAACTCACATGTAACGCTGTGGCACCATTGCTCTCAGAGTTTACTGCCTAAATTAGCCGTGAGACCTCCACCTTCCCTGAGATATTTTGGAATGATGCTTCTCCATCTAGAGGGTGCATTATTAGAGCTACCAGTTGAGTAAGGTCTCGTACATCCAGGCTTCATTGATACACACATGCTAGAAGTTAGAAAACCCTTAGTGCACTCTGCAAATAATTCTCCCCGCAAAGATACAGTCTGTATCCACCAAGAAAAACATTATTCCTTCAATTTCAGTTATTGAGGAGCCATTCCATGTGCAGACCTGAAACATTAAGCTCTGAAAAATCAGTCCCCCTCCAGACATGTACCAAGTGGGAATCCACTCTTAATCATTGCTCAGGCCACATACATGGACATCTCAAGGTGGGACAGTTGAAGCTGCGAAAAGCCCATGAAATGACACAGATAAAACCATTAGTTTTAACATATAATTATGACCCACACCTGAGAGTGGTTAGGCACGGCAGTCTTTGGGGACACAGCCAAACCCTTATTTAACCTGTGAACTGGGAGAGAGGGGTGTGGATGTTTTGGGATACAGACAGAGCTGTAAGTGAATGTTGCTGGTGGACAGAGAAGGAGTTGGAAGCAGAGCAGGAAGATAAACTGGAGGGAGGTAGCCAGAAGGAAGAAGATGAAGAGTGAGGTGGAGAACAAAGAGAAGGTTAGTAGGTGATTAAGCAGAAAGAGTAAGGGAGAGGTAGAATCACTTGGAGAACAAGAAGGAAGTGATTCCGAGGAACAATGAAAGGAAGTGGGGGCAGGAAGAAGAGTTATGGGAGTAAAAGTATATTGAGGAGATAGTTGGAGTAGATACCAGAAGGCCAGAGAAGGGACATATTGGGACATATTGTATGGCAGATGGAGGAAATATCAGGACGAGTGAGGAGGAATTAATTGAGAAGGCATTTGAAAAATAATTCACAAGGAATGAGGGAGGTGGCGAGCATTAAGGAACAAGACATCTGGGAGTGGGCTGAAGATAAAAATGGTGTTGAGAATGAGGAGGAAAGGAGAAATGGGAGTTAGGAGGTAAGATTAGCATGCTAGAAGCCTGAAAACATACATTGAAGGAAAGGTGAAGCTATGAGCATGTGGCAAGGCATTGAGGAGGTGCAGGAGGAGGGAGAGGGAGACAGGGGGCATGGGGTGCAGGAGAGGTCCCTTTATGTGAGAGACCATTGCTTCTCGACAAGGCAGATAAGGGTGGGGCATTGGCAAATATAAAGGTAGTCCAAGACACAGAGACATAGAGGGCACCTGACTCAACCAGTTTAGAAGCTTGACTGTACAGCTCACTTGTGGAAGCTCTAGGTCTTTTCCTGGTGGCATTCATCAGAAGCTTCTACTATTATCCTCACCTAACATGCATTGCATGTAGGGTCCCAAAACTCAGGCTAGGAGCCTCCACAGGAGTCAGGGACAAACTTCAGCAGACCTGCGTCTACTGAAGGAAAGGGCAAGAAAGAAATGTGGGGACACTCAAACCCCAAAGACTGTGAGTGATTGAAAGCAAAGTATATCTGTTGGGGAAGGGACTCCCTGGACTGAGGACTCCTAAAATCAGAGGCTGTCTAAAATCAAGAGACTGTGTTAAAACCAGAAACGCTCTTGTTTCCCAGAGACTTTATTGTTTGCCCCATGGCAAAGACAGCCTGTTGTTTCGTTCTGCATCTTTAGCTGACCCACCTCGGTTTAAGGAGGTGAGGGTAGAGGAGTTGACGAAGGCTGGAGAATTATTGTTCTCAGGGAACCCACCCTGAACTTTAGGATCATGTCTTGTGCCCTTGATAAAACCCACCTATTGCCCTCCAGAGCTAGCTTTTGAGGGAAGGTTCCTGTGGAAAGGGAAAGGGGATTGTAATGTGCACAATTAAGCTTTCCAGAGATAAATCCATACAGTAAACCTTTGTTAACCCTCATCTCTGAGTATATCTGATGATCATCATGCTCAGCTTTGTGACACTACTTAAGAATAGGTGATAACAACATGGTTTGGCACTATGAAATACAATTGTGAAGAGGAAAGTGGTGGACAATCAAAAGGTAATGCAGTGCAGGATAACTGGGTATTCTATAGTGTTACTTTATCCATTTGACCGGGTTGAGCTTCAAAAGTGAAGATGCAAGGATTTTAATTAATTATAAGCACTATCATTGCTCTGGCCAGACTTCAGTGCCCCGTTTTGCAGCCTCTCTGTGCCATTACAGAAGGAAACCACCCATATGCTACTCACAGTCTTGGTCCTGCCACTTAAGGAGCAGCCCAGTCTGAACTGCTAGGCTACATCCCCTCTGAACAGGAAAGCTAGCAACCCCAGCCATGGTTCCACCTTAGTGGTCAGTTGGGCTTGACTGCTCACATTGGTTAAAAGACCAAGACAGATTTCCATATGATGGTATTGAAGGCTCTGCAGGGCAATGCCAGTGGTAATGATGGATACAAAACATTTAATAATTCACTTTTTGTTATTAGTTTGTCGCCCTTCATTTGGGGTGTATGCTCCTATGCAGGGTTCTTGCTTGCTTTGTCTGGGGAATTAAGGTGCACCTTACTGATTAGGTCTGGCAAGCTCAAACATGCCATGGGTTGCCTGTGTTCTGGTGGAAAGGAGACATGGTCTATCTTTCGAGACTGGACTGTTCCCCAGACACAATATAAATGACTATGATGTTAAGTTGGTGGCAGGAACAAGACTGGTTTGCAAATGAATCATCCCTAAATGAAATTACTCATACAGGCTGACATTATTATGATATGGCAGACTGTCCAGAGCAAACCAAAAGGATATGATTAATTTAAAACCGTACATCAATCACTTTTTAGTTTTGGTGGAAAGTAGAGTGTCATTATCAAATATTTGATTAGCAGTGTGTCACCCACAGACACTTCACTGTGATGCCACATCCCATGACATCAACTGGTTCAAAGGTTCCACCTTCAAGGTGATGTGATGCATGTCCAGACCATCGCCCCAAATAGACGATTTAGAGTGTGAGAAATATATTAACATATGGAAATGAGCATGGGACGGTGCAGAGGGGAGATGGGTGTGTTATTGGTGGGGATAATTGGTGGGAGTGGGAAATCATACAGGGGAAAGTTATTCAGTAGTGTTGCCATTGAATTACGCAGGATGTAGTATACATATATACACGACAGTTATCACCTGAACAAACTATTAGGCCTGAATCCTCGCTGGCTGTGTTTTCACAGAAAAGCAGAGCAAAAAGGCATTATCCCTTGCCTCACCATTGCATCCCGATAGCCAGGCACGGCAAAGGAACACACTTATGCGCCCACATCAGTTAGGCCTTTGAAGTAATTAGGTATGAATGTGTGCAGCCGAAGAAGTGAAGAGCTGTGGCCTAGTACCAAGGTTGCATTCCTGGAAGCGAAAGCAGTTGCCTTGGGATGCCAAAACATGAACCAAAATGTAAGACACTAGAACCCCCCTGGAACAATGGCCACTCTATTTGAACTACCAGATGTACAGGGCAATGGGCCCTAAATCCTTTGTGAACTGGGTGGGGGATTAACACTGTATATCGAGTGTGTCATGAGTGACGAGTTGTGTGTTTATAACCTGAATCTTGTACAAAAGTCGTCAGAGAGCTCCTTGGCAGTGGAGTTATAATACCCTGTTGCCTTTCTCTTTTATATACAAAATAAATCTCTTGTCTTTCTCGAAAAAAGGGTGCTCCTGGTCTTTTTTCCTAGCGGATTGTATTTTCTTGGTCTGATCAGTGCTGGTCATTGGGCCGGCTCTCGCCGGATCCGAGATCCGGCACGAGATGTGAAGCCGGATCTCGGGATCCGGCCAGAGTCAGCCGACCAAACACCAAACCCATGCTCTCCAGCTAGGTTTCGAGGAGAGAAAAAAAAAAAAACAATCCCGCAATGGCATGGCGTAGGGGGGCGGAGCAGCTCATTGCCGCCATTAGCACTCTTCTGGCTTCGCCCCCCTACGTATCCACAACAGCAGGACACCAGAACAGATCTTCTTAAGGAAGGCTGTATTGCACTTTGACGACAAATTCTTCATGCAGGCACCAAAGCCGGGCCCGCGAAGGTGGGGGCTGTGCTGCTCGGGGCAGTCTGCTCCGAGCAGCACATCCCCCACCCTCGTGGGCCCGGCAGATCTAATCTGCCCTGTGTGAGGACAGTGCACACAGAGTGGATTACTCTTTGTGCTCAGTGCTCGCACAGGGCATTGCTATGAATGCAAAATTCAGGGTTCCTATACTTTTATTTTAAATGAAACCGCTTCAGAAATAGTGTAGGATGAAGTTCAAACTTGCACTTTTAGTGCACTGCACTGAACGTTTCCCTAAACAGCAGGCAGTCTAGGGTAGCCAACTCTTTGATAGTCTTTCTCAGGACACTTGCCCACAAGGCAGTGATGACATCATATCATTCACATTTGACCAGTCCCTTTTTTAATGTAAATATTTTTAATGGCTCTTAATTCCTGGCGTAATTGAAATGCAAATGGACTGTCCTTGGGAGGAGATGGTCACGTTTTTAACATGACCGTCAGGACCCCAGGAATAAAGCATTGGCATTTGAATTAAGGCAGGTGTCATAGCGTCACAGCTCGACCTACAGGCTCAAAAGGAGCCAGAGCTGCAGAGGCGCCCAGAGCAATAAAGCAGTAGGCGGCCGCGCCGTGCTGTGCACATGGCCACTTCAGTTTGCAGAGTGGCTGTGCTGGAGGCAGGTTGTCCTGAGGAAACTGCGTCCTGCACAGCCACTCTGCAAACTGCAGGACAGAGTCCCTAATTGCGGGACAATCCCGCGAAATCCGGGACAATTGGCCACCCTAGCAGGCACATGTGTTTTGGGGTTTGTATTGTGCGTGGGAGGGTGCGGGGGTGGCGGTGGGGTGTGTGGGGAGAGGTAATGATATCATATTTTGTGTGCACCAGCACCATGGAAGAGGTTTAAAGTGGAATTGATATATAGCTTGAAAAAGAAGTAGCATTAATTTTTTTTTGCTGTTTTAAACTATTATTTTGGACATTTCCTTTGATCGGAGGACACCTGCCAGCTCTGCCCCTCTAAACCCCGACTCCTCAGACACTGCCCACCCCCAAAACTCCGCCCCCATCCCGGGCCTTGTGAGATCCCCCACCAGATTTTTTCCATTTCCAGCACTGGGTCTGATCGCTGGGAGTTGCCCTACAAGGGTTAGCCCTTCCTATCCACAGTGAATGTAAAATGTGGCACCTCTGTATATGAACCTGCTTTACGTGCTCCTGCTTTGCCCGGCCATACGAGCACATTTTATGAACAAGCGGCTGTGCCAAACTGTGACCCTCTGAACGAAATCCCTGAGCCAGGGAGGCGAGGCATTGGAGATTTAGAGATATACCGTGTTCCCCTCAGGAATGTTATGCGCTTGGGAAAACAATGCCAAGGTCACACTCTTTGTCTAGTGTCAGACACTATGTCAGCAGGAGTATGAGAAACATTTTTGGCTCTGCTGCTGCCTCCGTTTGGAAGCTAACGTTTCAAGCATGATGAAGCAGCTTAGGACACTTTTTTTTTCTTTTCAAAAGTGCCAAATTGCCTGCAACCCGGTGTTCAACCACTCCTTTGTAATTTGAAACAGGTTTCTGTAATTTGCTCTCGCTTGATGTAATCTTACATCTCAGTTACAAATCTATTTCTGCCACTTGCTAAAAACTCTGCACACGCTGCTGCTGCTCGGAAGCACTCTCTTTCTTTTTCCACATAAAAAAGGGAAAATGCTTAACACGGTGGTGCTCCTGGGCACGCATTCTGCAAAAGGGATAATGTCACATGAATAGTCGCTTTGTCTATCATGATTTCGCGCTAAAAACCAGTCAAAGTGTTCATTTGTGAGCTGTATTCGCCATCTTCTAGCCCGTTGCCGTAGGTGAAGGCATGTTCTAACAATATTACAGATAGATCCAGAACATTCTGTCCATGTTGCGTGACATTTGCACAGGTTGTAAAATCAGTGCAACTTGGTTCAACGTTGCAGCTTCGTGAGAAGGAGTGTACACAACTGGTTTACGCCAGCCCATATTACATAAGGAGATGCACCAGGAAAAGTGAGCACTTTAAAATAACATTTATTGTAAAATGTAACCCAAGGCAAGGACGCGTTGGCAGGAAAGGGGAGTGTCATTTTTATTATACCTTGGATTAGCCAGGGCGTCGCCCACAGGCAGGTGTCTATGAGGTCACCTATGACATCACCTCGTTCAAAGGTTGCACCTTAAGTGTCAGCCCCTATTAATCCCCTTTGAACGTCCTTTCCTCTTACCTCTACAGCACATAGAAGCTGCAGATGCAGCGGCAAAAGAGACCCACCTTGTTATTTGCACCATAGATAACCGTCAAGATGATGCACACCACGAATGTGCAGGAACTGGGGAGAAAGGAGCGGAATGAGGACAAGGGAGTCGCATGGAACATTCTCCTGAATGGTTTACAGTCCTCTCCAGGTGACCATCCTGCGTGAGGCACAACGGCGCCCTGCTGGAGGAGGGCTTAGGAAGGACTACACTGGGAGGGGATGGCCAGCTATGGTGCAGCAATGTTAAAGGATTATATGGAGGCATGAGGGAAGAGAAGGACACCAGGATTGGGTATGCAAGGACTCGGCTGGGACGCAATGTGGGTAGGGTGCTTGTATTGGTGGGGTTCCTTTGTTTTTATTCTTGTTATGTGTCCTGAAAACCTTAATAACCCGATTTTTTTAAAAAAAAGACGATGCACATTACATCATGTGTGTCCATAAATAAGAAATATGTGCTGATTCTGTGAGAAGGTCAGTGCTCAGTGGTGACATTACATCAAGCTGGTTTGTCTGGGTGTACCAGCTGTTGATTTCGGAAGGCACACATTGGTGGGGAGAGTGCAGCGATGTGCTCCCGGCTCACCCGTTTGAGTGCAAGGGGTGGATGCATAAGTGCACACAGGTGCCACCTCACAAGTGAGGATTTTTTTCCATTCCTCTCCCGCACGCCATTGCTAGATATATGCATGCTTCATTCCTCTGTGATATAAGTTCCTGTGTAGGGAGCTGATCGTTGGTTAATGGAGCCAGCAGGCCTGCTTCTGAGGTTGCTTGTGCATCTCGTCCCAAGCTGGCAAGAGACACCGCCTTTGCAATCACAGCAGTTAACTGAGAAACATGGCCAGGGGCAGTGATGATGATGGGCTCGATTAATCCACTTCGCCTGTTCGACCTGTGCCTGTTGTGGTGTAGAGTTCTTATCTGCATATTAATGCCATTGGTGACATGTATGTGACCGTATGTTCTTCCATTCAGGGTCCATAAGAGCCCTGTTGCTTGAAATGTACTTTGTGGCAGTGAGAGAGGATGAGAATGTGGCCAATAAACCAACACTCCTCTACATGGTCAAAGGAACGGTGCTTAAGATTGTCAAGGTGCTCTGCCAGGACTACTATGCAGCAGCCATGACTGTGCTGTTGGCATATTTCAGTCCACTGAAGAATAGGTTTACCAATAATTTCATTTGAGACAAATATGGCAGGAGCTGATTGAGTCACTGGATGCCTACCATGCTGTTTGAACCAGCTGACATTCACTTGCACCTTGATCTTTGAAGATGATAAGGTGGGAGTGCAGATGATCCTGGGGTGCTTCTCAAAACATTTCTAAAACCAAATCCTGGGGAGAGTGAGTATCACACTACAGAGAATCTTGAGACTGGGTTCTTCCGATAAGCTTGCAGACTCTAGATGTATCCATACAGAGGAAGTTGTATGGATGGTGAGGTACAAGATGTCAACATGCTCAGAGGTGACCTGAAAACCTGCACAAACAATGCTTAACCTTCTCTGTGACAAAGACAACTCTTGCTACTTTGATTTCTGCCATAATTTGCTCAAGTGTATGCTTAAATATGGAGTTTAATAATGGTTGCTGCTGGTGCTTACCTTTCTTAAATTGCTCCAATGTTTTGCAGAGAATGGAAGCAGGGAGATGAAATGCTTTTTTGAGAAGATGCATTTTTGCTGATGTTGGGAAGCTCTGATTAGAACCTTAGCTTCCAGTTTTTCTAAATTCACAACAGTCACTGAGAGCATTATGTGTAGCGATTTCTCATTTGTTTGGCACAGAACAAGAAATCCTGTAGTCTTTAGATTCCTCTTATTAATCTACAAGTCCGAAGATTGAGGAGTAATACTAATTTGTAATCATCAGGATTATGTGCATGTGTGTCAAAGACAACTAGTATATCCATATTTTTATAGCCAACTTGAAGAAGATCCTACACCTAGACCGCAACAGGTAATTCAGCCACATGTTGTAACAGCCAAGGATAATCAGTTGATATCTAATCAAGAAGCAGATTTTTTGAACCAATCCAATCCGAGAATACCAGTTTTTATACAGTGCCAAGCCAAAAATACATAAACAACTAGATAGACGTCCCTGGTCACCCAATTGTCTCAGAAGTGTCCTCAGTGGTAGAGCCTCTCTCTCAAGAACAAGATATATATCTACAAAGATATATACCTCTGATGAGGTCATATGTGAAGGATGCTGCCCATGTGATCAATGTACTAGAAAATAAATCATTTGACAAACTTCTTAACTTGTTAATTGGCTTAAGTATAGCATACCTTTGCACACAGATTCCACAATAAGCAACTTTAGAAGTAGCAACTTTGGCAGTAGATATAGAGATCACATACATACGGAAAGAATTTGCATACTCGTTCACCGAAATAGTCTTAACAAAAAACTATTTCCAATTTCAAGGGATGCTGTATAAACAAGTACAAGGAACAGTGAGGGGGGCCTCCAGTAGAACCTAGTGCAGCACATTTATATGTGAAAATGTTTGAGGCGAAAATGGTATATAATGAAAATAATCATTACAAAAGTAACATAAATGTGTGGAAATAATTTATAGATGATATTGTAATTGTATGACAAGCCTGCCCCTGCTCTTCTGGTCGAAGCAATAACCACCAATTGCAACCTACAATCCCCCAATGTACCGTCCACAACATCGCCTGATAGGCTGGCCTACCCGCATCATCTAGATGCAACGTTTCACCGGAAGGCAAAGCCAGCCTTCTCCCAGGACCCACACCAGAGGCCCCTGTCTGTCTTGGCCTTTTACAAGGAAGTCTTCACACCAGCTGCATTTGCCCAAGAAACACAAAGAGCCAGGGAATCTAGACCCCCAGCAAGCCACCCAGAGCTCATGCTAACCTCCATGATGTCCACCGACCATCTTAGCTTCTGCCCCTGCTTTTCTGATGGAATCCACAACCACCAATTACAGCCTACAATACCCTGATGTCCCACCCAACACATCGTCTGATTGGCTGCCTTGCCCTCTTCATCGAGATGCAACATTTCGCTGGGAGGCGAAGAAGGCCTTCACCCAAAGCCCACACCAAAGGCCCCTGCCTGTCTGAGTCTGTCTGGGAATGGCCGCCAACACCACCACTGATCGACCATTCACCCACTCAGACATCCCGCCTGCAACCCCTTCTAAGCTTCCCTTCCCAGATTGCCTCTGATCATCCAACACAATCCAGTTTCTTGCCAAGCAAACAGTCGCCTAGTGATACCCGGATCACCCCGCTGAAGGTAAGCATACCTCTGCGCTCTTACTCTGCTACAGACGTATGATGTACCAGCAAAACGCACCTTGTCCCCCCTTCCTCATCTCCCTCCTCCCATCCTTTCCCTGCCACCCGCAATACCACACCACACTAACACCAACATTCCCTTCAGACACCCCACACCATACAGTCAACATTACAACCTTGTGGCACTCCATCTCATCCACTTTGTACCACCCCTTATACTGCAGTTTCCTCCACATCCCACCATTTTACCTAAATCCACTGCCTTCCTTGCTTGACTCATTACTAATCACTCCACCACTCCCACCAAACACAGACACCACCACACCAAACCCAACCACACCTACTCCCGCATCGGACCCGCAAGGCTCCACAAACTACGCACCTGCACCAACTCCACCCATCAACCCAACCACTCACATGGCTACCTTGCAGCGCTAGGGCTCATCAGGACTAGCAGACTCTCCTCACGCAGCAACCCACCACCCTCCAAGCTCACACCTCACCCCATCAACACCTCCTGCCATAAATCAAACCATTCCTTCACAAACATGTCACACACTGCCACCTCCCCCATCACTTACCCACATCTCAACTGGGCCCTCCTTAACGCTCAACCCATATGCCCCCAAACCACAAACATTCATGACCTCATTGAAGAACATAGCCTGGATAACCTAGCCATCACAGAAATCTAGCTCCACAGTGCAGCTGGCCCCTCACTCTCTCTCACCATCCCCTCAAGCTACTCTATCCTCAGAGCAGGCCAGCCCTCTAAATCAAGGAGTGGAGCTGCCCTGATCTACAACTCCTCCCTTCCTATCAGAGAGCTACACTGATGCAAGGCTTTGAAATCCTCTCTGCCAAGCTCCTCGCTAACCCCCACACTACACTCAACATTATACTACTCTATCGTCACCACAACAACACAAGCTTCTCTGAATTAGAAATTACCCTTCTACTAGCACCCTTGATCAAACCCAACACTAAACGCATCCTGCTAGGGGACTTTAACCTACAGTTTAATGATCCCTGAGACAAAAAAGCCAATGTACTAGCTATCGCCCTTGCAAAATGAAACGTACCCAACAAGTCACTATGCCTAGTCACCACAAAGGTTGTATTCTTGAGTGGATTATCAACCACAACACTGACATCCAATTTATCGGCAATACCCCCTCCCCTGGACAGACCCTCACCTGTTAGAATTTCACTCCTCACACACCTACACCAATCAAACGCCCATCCCCTACCATCCTCGCTCGCAACAATTGTAAGCTCACCAATTAGTAAAGAGTCACTCTTGCCTACTCTATCCCAACTTGCCTCTGTTCCCTGACACACTGACCCCCTGTCGCTCGCCAATCACTACAATTCCATTCTCCTCAAAGCCCTCGATCTACATGCCCCCCTCAAAACCATGGCCCCCAAGTGAAAACAGCACAACAACAGCTGATTTACTGATGAGTTACATGACCTTCGCAGACAGAAACGTGCCTGTCACCACCTATGGAAAAGTCACATCACCGCTGCCAATAAACTTGCCTTCTCCACCTCCGCCAATAACTACAAATCAGTAGTTATCTGCTCAAAAGCTAACACCTACAACATCAGAATCACAGAAGCCCACTTCAATTCCAAGGAACTCTTCAAATTCCTTAGAGAACTACAAACCACAGGTCTACCCTGGACAAAAAAGGGCCTCATTACACGGATGGCGGTAAGGGATTGCCGGTACCGGTAAGGTACCGGTAATCCCTTACCGCCTTACTGCGAGGTCCTTTCACTGGTCCCTACCTTAACGGCTGGTTTTACACAGTCCCTTTCTCCTAAAAATTCTAGACTGCACTGCATACCTGCAAATCCAATTGTACTTAGAGTACATCACCTACTCCGCTCCCGCCAGTCAGGATTCAAACCCAAACACCGCACTGAGACTTCCCTCCTAGACATCAAAATTCAGCTCAGTAGCCTCTGGGACTCAGGCAAACTAGACCTCCTACTCCTCCTTCACCTATCCGATGCCTTTGACCATGTCAACCATGATATTCTCAATAATATTACATGGAGGTCAAGCCAACGGAAAGGCCAAAAAATGCATTCAAAGGACATCATTCAACCATACATACAAGGAAAGAGGCTCCCCCAGCTGCACAACAGACCATCACACATAGAACAAACAATTAATTTGTAATATTATATTTATTTTATACAAATAGTCTAAAAGAGTATTAAATTGTCTAAAGCTCTAGTACAATATACAAAATTGTATCTTACAGTTGGCTAAAAAGGTGCATACTGTTAGTAATATTAATGTCAAATAGTGACTACTGCGAAAGGTCGCAAGTCAGTTGATCACATGAAACCTAGGAATTAATCTGGGCATGCCGTGGGTGGTGCCCCAAGCGAGTGAAGGGAATCACTCAAGTGGGGGACCCCCAGTCGCTCTGACCAGACTAATTATATAAACAATCAAATAGATGTCAAAAAAGCAGTCAAAATAATATTGAGTCCAGAAAACCAAACAAAGAAGGTTTCGTTTCAATAATCAAATCAGGAACACAAAAGACCGAACTATGGAGAGAAATTGTATTGAATTCCAAACAACAAAACAGTAAAGCACACACACTAAAATCTAACTATGGGATGCTGTGCGTCGACTACTAAGGTGTCATGAAGAAGGAAAAAACAAATAATAAATGTGAATGACATGGCACCATTGGAAAATAGTAGTTTCGATGGAAATAACACATCTAGCAAAACATGCAGGTGATGTCCATCTTCGTCAGGACATAGCATTCCCTTGAATTTCATAGATTCTGGATTGTTCATCTGTGTTTTTGTCTGAACGTACGTGTGGTTAAGAAACTTTTTTGTCTTCTATATGTTTACACATTTTTAAAAAGTAAACACATTTTTCACCTAAAACAGGGTATGGAAAAGAAAAAAGAAGAAGAAAGAAACACATCATGAATAGCAGTTACATACTAAATAAAAAATAGTAGCAAACTAGACCTCCTTCTCCTCCTTCACCTATCCGATGCCTTTGACCATGTCAACCATGATATTCTCTGCCAGCATTTCAAATCCAAAGTTCACCTCTCCCCAGAGGTCACCTCTTTGATTACATCATTCATGAGTGTTCGCACAGCCAAAGTCTCCTCTGAAGAAACCGCTTCAGACCCCATGCCCAACCTCTATGGTTTCCCCCTAAGATCCTGCATCTCTCCCCCCTCAACGAGATCTACACAAAGCCCTTGTTTGCTCACCTCGATATGCTTTTAACATAAAAATAAATATTTAAGTTCGGCAAGAACTTAATAGACATGAAAACCGGAATCTCTGTTGCAGTAGAATCAAAACATTACAAGTCTCAATGCTGACATATGTCATTTCCTGTACAGGATTTGCCCACAGTTTTACATGATAAAGTTTATTCGGATACAATCCATAAACCAATGCAAAGCAATACAAATAAGGGAAAGTGTAGTTCCCATTGGTAATAGGAACTCCCGTCCCCTGCACACCATTCAATTATGGAAAGATAGTTTTCCAAACAAATCTTAATAGTGTTTCGTGATTATTAAATAGTTAATCTATCATGCAAACTTAAAGACAATTTTTTTAACCACATTCAACATCAACGTGTTTCTAAACAATTCAATCCACAGTTTTTACACTTTTCGAATGATTTGCTATTTAGTAGATTTTTCAATTTATACTCAAAATATATCTAACATAAATTTATTATTTACTTTTGAGTTCACTTTGCTCAAATAACTTTAGTTATACAAGTAACAAAACAAAAATTAGTTGTTTTCACCAATGCCACAAATTTAAGAACAAAAGTTAATTGTTTTCACCAATGCCACAAAATTAAAAAAGTAGCTCAACGCGTTTCGAGAGATTTGACTCTCTTCTTCAGGAGCAATAACACTTTTTTCTCAGACTCTAATCTTTCATTTTTTGATTCTTCATGATAATGTCCAAACAATAATTTAATGATTATAGAAAGCGAACTTCATCTCTCTTTAGTAAACGAACACTCCTTCGTCAGTTTCCGTTACAACTATTCCATTGTGAAATGATGGAAACGTCATCCTTCTAAGTTTCCCAATTCGTGTTTGATTATCTGTAAACGATAGGATATGTTTTTGTGTTAATTAATGTCCTTAGTATTGTCAAATGCTGTGTAAATCTACTTCAAACTGTGTGATATCCAATCATACCTGTGTGTTCCTATCGGAACGGATGACACCTCTTCCCAGATTTCAAATGCCAGTTATGTTTCTTCGCACAATTCCGACTTGGTATTCTGCTGAGTGTTCTATCGACTTCACGGTGCTTATCCCTCTCTCTTCGTGTGTGAACGTTCCATTCCTGTGTTATAACCATAATTTTCGTCAATATATTATCTAGCTTGCCCGTATTTGCATGTGTTACAAAAAATAATTAATTTAAAGAACTTCCTCTGTTTACCTGAACCAGTAGCAAAATGCCGCCGTGAACGTTCCTTTACTCAACACTCCTATTCTCTCCTTTCGCTCTGTCTCCGTGAATGTCTCTATCTGTTGAGGATGTTCACTGTTAGTATTGTTTAAACATCTTGTCCATTTAACACTTAATAAGCCTACATTTCGATACCGAATCGTTTTAATTTCACCTGAACAGACTGTTCCACCGTCCCCGCACTGCTTCTTCTTGTTTCCAAGTTAGCCCGGTTGCCTGGCAACTGGTGCCTTTGTACTCATGTGATCATGTCACCAAGCAATACAAATATACATAATGCAAAATGATAAAATACAATGTTCATAATCACAATAAAACACTAATTGATTAAAATCTAATGACATTCAGTAAAAACATTTAAGATTGGGCATCCACCATGCATTTTCTTCTGTTCCATGCCTTTCTCAGAAATTCTAGGGAACACCACGCAACAAATATAAATTCAGCTTGCAGCAAAAAATGAGTGCAGGTTGACATTGATTAAAATGAGCTTCTCTCAACAATGGAGTGATGGTCCTATTCTTAAAGTCGTCCTAGCAAGGGCAAAACAAAATGAAGTGTAGCATATCTTCTTTTGCAGCACTACAGCCTGGACAGACCAAGGACCGCTCATAGACCACCCAGTTCCTCGTGTTATCTCTCAACAACATGCGGTTGAAGCGGGCCCTGGTCAATGCCCAGCAATCTACAGGTTTTTTGCTGTATAACAAATAGGGTTGAATTACATCCAGTTTCGTGAGTAACATATTTTCTATATGACTCAAGAGAGAGCCCAATCGATTCACATTTTGTTCAAACTAAAGAACAAAAGGCTTACTCCTAACTACTGTTAGCAAATCGTCTGGGCACTGTAAACTTGAAGCATTCAACTGTCTTAAACACACCGAAATAAAATTCAACGATGGTCATTTGCACCAGAGACTGAGAGTAAGCTTTTGATGATATCATGCGACAGGCTAGCTCTTGGGTTAGACCATATTCCAACCCAGTGCATAAGTGGTGCCACATTCCAGTTGTTCCCAATATGGGGTATGCCTAGTTCTGTGTGGACAGCGTAATCGGGAGCAGAGTTAGGGAGCCCCAATAACCTTTTCAAAAAGTTGTTCTCAGTGACCTCAATGGACGCTATTACCCCACAGTGCTGCCCATTGTTGGTAGCTGCCTTTGCTTGTACTTGACACACTTCCAGAATTAGATTGAGTGGTTGATGTTGGCACATGTTCCTAAAACGAGAAATTCCCTGAGTGTCTGTTTCATGTTAATGCTCTTTTTCTGCAGATGGGCCAACCCCCGCTAATTTTCAGAAAAGCATATGCCTAAATCGTAAAATGCTGACGCCTGTGGAATGATGGCACCATTGCTTACCATGTTGTGCATTTTTACTTTTTTAATTCTGCTAGGACTGTATGCCATCAGTGCTGACTTGCTAGTGTTTACTGTTAGCTTCAAATTGGACATAAAATCAGTGTAAACATCTATTAGCTGGGGAGTGATTCGCTGCACTGTTACAGACACGTCTTTACTCTCATTAACCCCGTCAGCTCTATCAGCCATGCTCGATCGTTTGGTGGCTGCTGGCCTTTCCATTTCACTAGGAAGCATTGTTTTTCCACCATGCATCCCACATTCAAAAAGGATCTCAATTACCTCTCGGAGATATCACCCGACACCCCAAATAGCACGCTCATTAAAGATTTCTGTAATTACCTCCCAACTACACAAGACAATATTGTATGAACCTGTTCCCAGTAATACACCAATTCTGGGCAGCTCCACAGCATGTGCGCATAATCTGCATCCACATCCCCACACTGTTGGAAGCAGATTTCAATGTCGGGGTATATTTTTCTCAGTTTCCGTGGTGTATAGTGTACCATATGCAGGATATGATATTGAATTAACTTCATCCTCATGTTCATGGACACTGATTTGGTAAACAAAGACATAGGCCCTCATTACGATACCGGCGCTAAACCATGGTGCTATTAGCACCATGGTTGGTGCCGGAATCGTAACGTGTCCGCCATGGTGAAATGGGGAAATACCGCCCCATTCCAAGGTTGGCGGGGCAGTATTTCCCCATTTCCCCATGGCCCTTCCCCATTCCCATTTTTGCCCCATAGGGCATAATGGGAATGGCGAAGGCACTAAGTACGGTACCGCAAATTGCAGTACCATACTTACCGCGAAGGTCCCTTTGCGGGTCCCTACTTTAACGGCTGGTCTAGACCAGCCGTTAAGGTCGGGTCCCGCAAAGGGACCTCGTAATTAGGCGCTAATGGGTAAACGGTGCTGCAGCCTTTTACGGCACCGTTAACCCATTAACGCCAGGGTCATAATGAGGCCCATAGCCTTCCACTGCCCATCTGCTATACTAAGCTCCATTTTGGCCACCCATTTCTCCAGAATTGTATCTGGCCCTGTCGGGATCCCATATAAAATCCTTCTATATAAGGTTGCTAGTATTCTCCCACACCCATAGGAATTGGATATGAGGACAAGTAGCCTGTTTTCTGGGGGTTGCATCGAATAGCATTTCCACTGTTTATGCACCATGGCCCTCAGCTTGTAAAACTGTAGTATTTCTGTTGGCGTGGCCTTGTGCCCCCCCTCCAGCTTTTCAGCATCAAGAACGTCCCTTCGGGGAACAGATCTCCTATTGTGTGATACCCTAGTTCTTTCCAATGCTACTTCAGCGTAGCATCCCATGTAGGGGAAAGGCTAGGAATGTTCCACAATGGCAACCAGCAATAGTACAGGTTCTTCACATTCTTTTTCGCAAAGATTGCTCTCCATGCTACCAGCGTCATCTGCACAGGGTCAAATGAGCACTTGTCTTTATAATTACTATCCAGGATTAGTGTTTTCAGCAGGGATGTCATTTGGGGTTCGCCAGAGGTTGCAAGTGCGACCTCTGAGGTCTCCCGTGCGACCTCTGTGGTCTCCCTTGCGACCTCTACAAAAAAAAAGATGTTTCTTTTTTTTTGCAATGCAAGCTCCTGGGCTGTGGCCAGCTCCATGTGGCTCTTTAATTCTGGAGTGGCTGGCTTTCTTGTTCGGGCCCCTTAAAAAAGAAGAACAATAAGAACATGAGGGCCACAAGTCTAACAGTTTCAGCACTGAACCTAAAAAAGAAAGAATACGAATGCCAAAAAATGTGTCTTTCTGGAATTCTATACAATAATTGCTAGACTCATTAAAGGTTTATTTCAGACACACTTCAGGGGGTGAGTCACTGATTTAGTCTTTTCTCAAACGCCTCATCTCAGCCTTTCATCCTTCTGAGGTCGATAAATGGGTACCAAGTCAGGTTGGGTGATATTGGGTGTACATTTCTTTTATGTAAAGCGCTTAAGTGTAAGTGCTATATAATAACAAATCATTATCATTTGGTCATGGACGTGCGCTTGCAATCACAGTAATTTGGTAATATGGGCCTATACACACTGATCTTAATGATACATATGGCGATCAATTTAGGTATGAAATGTACATCACATTATAGTGATATCGTAACCATATTTTTAGTAGTGTACAATGCTATGTGATGCCACTTCCTGTTTTGTCAACAGGTGAAAGGTCGTGTTCCATCGCTTCCCGCAATATCACTTTGGGGTGGGGTCAAATTACATCACTGATGACATCATGTCATCAGGGGTCAAGGGTCGTGTGATGTCACTTCCGCTACCCCTGGCATTTTGGTGAAATGACGTCCCTGGTTTTCATATCCGAGTTTCCCGTCGCTGCCTTTTTCAACTTGACATGTGGTGGGGTCCCATCTACCCCATACCAGTAGGTTTGCAAACTGTGCCTGGGCCGCCAGCCAGTATACCTCCATGTTTGGATTAATGAACCCCTCCCTGCTATACGGTTGCACCATATCTTTCAATTTTTTCCATACCACTCCGGCCTCCCACAGAAATGGGCACATGTCATTGTGGAGGTCTTTAAAAAACTGTTTGCCTGGCCATATTGGCATATTTACAAAGAGGTATAATAATTTGGGCACCAGTATCATTTTGATCAGCGCTAATCTGCCTGCCAACAAAATTGGTACCTGTGACCAATGGTTAATTTTTGTATGTGCCAATGCTGCATGGGGCTCAAAGTTATCGGTCAGCAGTGTGTTTTTACCCCTGGTTATTGTGACTCCTAAGTATTTAAGCCTGTCTTGCGTCCATTGCAGTGGGAAAGCTACTCGGGGACAAGGCATGCTGTCAGTTAAGGGGAATACCTCAGATTGTTTGTAATTCACAGTAAACCCAGAGTATTTACCAATTTGAGTAATGTCATCCATTATGTGGTCCAAGTTACTTTGGGGGTCCCAAACGTCCGCATCTAGCGAGATGATCTCTGGCTGCCCGGCAATTCGAATTCCCTGCCTCCTATATCGGCATTTAATGAAATCTACCATGCGCTCAATTGCTAACGCAAATAGTATGGACGACTGTAGGCAGCCCTGATGTGTCCCCCTGCTGAGTTTGAAATGCTTTGACTGCACCGCATTAGTCCAGACCGTGGCTTTGGGGCTCATGTAGAATTTTGATGCATCGTATTAAGTGTTCTCCCAAGCCACATCTCCGGAGAAACACAACCACAAATTTCAGGTCACCACGTTGAATGCTTTTTGGGCATCCAGTGCTACCAACACTGCATTGGCCATAGGGGATATATACGGGCCATGATATTAAACAGCCATCTGAGGCTGAGGGGCGTAGATCTACCTGGTATAAAATCAGCCTGAATATGGTGTATTAGGTATGGAATCAAGGGTACTCTATTAGTCTATTAGCTATAACTTTGGCATTCTTGTTGGTGTCTATGTTCATGCAGGACAATGGGCCTCATTATGACTCTGGCGGTAGCTGTGCCTGTAATGCAGGCACGGCTGCCGCCGGAGTCGTCATTTTTCCAACGCCCTGGAATGGGCAATAAGTGGGGTATTACAACCCCGGCAGATCCGGTAATTGCCCATTGCAGGGCACCAGAAAATATTCTTCCCCATTCACATTGAGCCACATAGGGCTCAATGGGAATGGGGAAGGCATATGCACCGGCACCATTGATGAATGGTGCCGGTGCATCCGACGTGCTCTGCACGCGGGTGCCTCTGCAGCCGCCAGGTAAAACCTGGCGGCTGCAAAGGTACCCGTGAGCAGAACTCATAATTTTCCGGTCCAGGAACTATGGTACCGGCATGCTTACCGGTACCGGAGTTCCCGGACTGGCAAACGTCTAATGAGGCCCAATGACCTGTAAGAACCCCAGTCCTCACTAGGCTTCCCTGGTTTCAGGATTGCAATTGTGCTCTAGAACCTTGAAGCATCTTCTTTGTGCTAGATGGGATTACCAATAATTATCACAGAGCAAATAATCGGACAGACCAGAGGAAGATGGTAAAATACTGCTTTAATCTCAATGAAAGAAAGCAGGGAGAAATACAGCTATCAAAGGAGATGCTTGATTTTTCACACCAAGGTTTGCTTGCACAGAGCTTGTATCCCTTTACATGCGTCATTCAAGACGTCATCCTACATGACTTTTCACAAAAACCTAACACCGTGAGGGATTGGATTAGGGGAATGTATCTATTTATATAATAATATAAGTGTTAATATCTCATTGGCTGCCCCTTGTCTGTAGGTCATGCCCTGAGCTACTTCTATGCATGTCACATACTGATTATAGTAGAGAATATAGCAGCAGGCTAATAACTGTATATGTGTATGAAAGTGCATGGCAGGTCTTTTGATTGGTTGACAACTCTATCCAACCTTGGACTATTGGCTCATTTTTAGCAGCACGTGAACAAAGTGAAACCTGGGTATTCCAGCTACATCAACTTGTTATTTGTTTTCCCAATAAATACATTGTATGTCATCTCGCTGATCCTTAACTAAGGTCTATCATTTGTAGTTGACTTTGTAGTCTGCTCACTGTTCTGGGACATTCAAGACAGTGTGAGCACACCACTTTCTTAACTCTAAGCTCTCATGAATAGCTTTTGTTTTGAGTTCTTCATCATATGTCAGGAGACCATTGTTTCTATTTCTGTCTCTCAATTTCTGCTATTTGATTTAATTAACCAGGGTGCCATTACCCTCACTGGTCATTAGAAACTTGCTCACTCCACCTCACATAGGCTTTTGCCTTCGTGGTTGTTCAATACTTGGAATCAGAAAATGTCCTTGCCCGCCTAATCTTAGCAGAAATATGTCTCATGAACGGGGTCCATTCATGCGCCCCTCTCTGTGCGTTGCGCCCATCTCTCGAAATAGCCTCCTTGACTTTAGGCCAATGTACTCCCTTATTTTGCACATGAAAACAGCTTCTTCATCAATTCTTCAATTTGCGATCCTACGCTTGTTTTTGAGGTAGCTGGGTTTATTCTTTAACACAAGCTGTCGTCCATTTTCTTCCAATGGCTGTCCTAAATATTATATATATCCATCTTTTTAGCAAGCTTCTATATGCTTCTTCTGTCTTGCATTACAGCGTATTCACAGTTATTGGTCAGAATGTTACTTCATCTTCTTATTTTCATGATAACTTCATCTTTCGATCAATGTTTCTCTTCGTGCTTCTGCTACATCATCAGTCTTAAGTATTTTCATATTGTTTCGACTTAGGCTTACATGTTTTGTTTATGACATCATATTGCTACTGTCAGAATTTAGTTTTAACATTCATCCATGATTCTCAAAGCCGCTTCCTTGCATTTAGGCAAGTGACATCCTTATTGATAACTTCCCTCCATTGTCCCAATGTTAGGATATCTTCTAAATGGCTGTATGAGTGCATACCGTCTTTTGAAACAATAGACGCGGTATGGACTTGTCACATAAACTCGTGCATGAACTCCCAATGGTAGCCCTTCATTTGCTACTCCAATAGGACAGTGGTGATGGGGCGGGGACTGGAGAAGATGCCTCCAGCTGCTCCTCTACATTCCCCCCACTGGTTCAAAATTCGACCATGCTCTTCTTTTCCTCTTCTTCTGCAATTCCTGCTTCATCTTCTTCCGCCATCTCATCAAATTTTCTCTTCTTTGGGACTCATATTTCCTACCCCCCCACCCCCCCTCAGTTGACCTGCATTCTTTAAGTGTTCATCAACACTCCAGGTCATGTGGTGACAATCACCTGCTGGTGTACAGAATATCCATCATCCCACATTTCTCTTCCGCTCTTGGGGATAGTAGAACCTGGTTCCTGGAGGTCGCAAGAGAACTTTTCTTGATGTTTTCTCGAGTACTTTCTTCAGCCTGCATTTCTCTCCAGTGCCACTGTTAATGTCAATTATTATCTTCATCCCAATAGCCTTCTTGGCTGTTTTCTGGAATTGTCCCGAGGTGATCCTTAAGAGACAGAACCCTAGCCACACTAATACTAGTATTGCTCCAAGTAGTTTGAAAGCATTCGTCAACCAAGATGGAATCCATGATAACAGGGATGAGACCCAATCGTCTCCTGCTGTCTCATTAGCTTCATCTTCCAATTGTGTATGCAGGGTTGTTAACATCGTTGTTGCCTCTGTCAGGGTTCCATTTTGTCCTTCATGAGATGGTATAAATGTACAGCAAGAAGGCCTGACCTCGGCACAAGCTCCTCCTTCCATTGCGGTTATCAGATCCAGAACATGCCTGTTCTGGAGAGTCATCAGCCTGATGGCTCTCAATTCTCCTTTTATTGCATTGAATCCTTTCATTGTTGCATTGATCATCTGCAACAATTCCCGTCTAGTGATCTGCAAGTCCTGGTATGAATATCTATGTAATTATCTTGGAGGTCTTGCTGAATAGCTTGTGCTCATCAGGAATGTCTGTGTACTCCTTTATTGATTTCGATGAGAAATAATTCTCTCTTATCAGTGGTTGAAGATTAAATGATCTCTTCCTTCTGTTATATTTGATGTAGAGGTCACTTTGGGGAATCACCTACGCTGGGGCATGTACATTTATAATGGAGCACCTTCCTCCTCAATCTTTAGGCAACTACATGTAGGCTCTGGATCCACAGGTCCAATATTGATCCATCAGTACTGCAGTACCTCCATTAATTCCTGGTACTTCAATTATTTCTCTGCAACCTTGGTTCCTCCCAACATAGTCCTTGCCATCATTCTTGACGCAGGTTGTTGCATTCTTCAATTGTAGTATATGCACTGGTGCTGCTTCATTGTCAACCCAGGTTAGTAGTTTTGCATGCTTGGCCCATGATTCCAGGCATTCATCCTTCACCGTTTGCACTCTGTGGACTGTGTCTTTCTTCAATATATGTGCAGGGCATGATATTAGTCCATCTTCCCATACATTTCCGGTTGCTACACGCCCATATACCAACAGCTGTGCTCTCTCCCAGCATCCTGGCTCTTCTGATTTTTCAGTCATGTCTGAGCAATTCATTCTCTTCATGTCAACAGTTTGTATCTTCTCTCCAAATTGGGATGGATACACCCTAATCCACTCTCCATTCTTTTTGTCTTCACATATATATCTTTGTATGGAAAAGTCTTTCGTGATTGCCATCTTAAAGTTGTCCACTTCCCTTCAAATTTTCCTCCCGTGGTGCATGGTGCTAGATGACTGAAACATTTAGCATTGTGTGGGGACCTTTCTCATGCAATAAATGTTCTTGCTGCATTCATGGCATTACGGTATCAATGAGCACACATAACAACTCTCTTCCGATGTTCTCTGTCCCACTTCTTTCATGTGCTGGTACTATAAGTTATTTGCTAAATGAGATGATTTATCTAAGCATGGATTTATGCTTTGATTATCTTCCTCAGCATCTCTCTTTATTCTGGAAAAAGGTCTTTTAATATCAGAATACAGTGGGGTTTTTGGGTTCTAAATAGGGACAATAGGAATAATGGGAATAGTCGGGGGTGTCCTATTTTCTGGCTCCTCACCAATTATAACATGTGTAAATGCCAACATTATAAGAAGTACAGTAAAAATCAAAATACCACAGTAAGCTCCAGTAATTATTCTTTGTTTGGTACATCTTTTCTGTGGAGCTACAGTTCTAACCTCTTGTCTCCATGTCTTTAATTACGTCTGAGATACACCAAATGTATCAACTTATTGTTTATTTATATAGCAAGAACAGTAAAATAATTGCCAATATATTTCTTAGAACTATCGTATTATTTTTAGGGTTTCCAGGAAATCTTACTATATCAGTATGCCTTCATTTTAATGCCGGGTAATAATATGTATGAAAATACTGCAAGCACGAATGTGTGTACAATGGGTAACATAAGAAAAATAAAATATACTTCTTTTCTTCTGACTTCTACTGCTTCTGTACCATTGTCTCTTGTACCCAGTCTAAGGACAGTGTTCCAGGATCACTATAAATCCATCAGTTCTTAAGAACCCCTAATCTAAAAATGTTGTTTCCTCTTCCTTTGTCTTGTCTTGGCTTTTAGTCCAGGATCTACTTTGTTTTCGATGAGGTTCTTCACCTGCATCGGTAGGTATAGCTCCAGGAGAGGTCAAGGTCTGCCCTTTGTAAGGTTTAACATCATGGAGGTGTATCCACGCTCACCTGCCTTGCAATCTTACAGCAACAGGGCTTACTTCCTCCACTTAATGGGGGCCATCAAAACAAGGGGTGCTCCAGGTACGCATGAATTTAGGCACCAGCACCTGGTCCCCTGGGAACAGGCTGAGCAGTTTGAGTGTCTCTTCCAAATCAATGGGCTGATTGTCTTTCAGGTTTTTCCCTTGACTCCTCCCATCGATTCTGGAGCTGTTGGGACATAAAAGAAACACTTTCAGTCATCGTTTTCAGATAATCATGCATTTCATTGCTTAGGGCCCTCGCTACAATGTGGGCATCTATATTTGCCCTTTTTGGGGAGTAAGAGGAGTTCTCATGCGGTGTCCCGGAACCAGCTCACGGGGCATCACATGGTGATCTGAGCGAGGCTGGTTCTGCAGCGCATGTAGCGCAAGGGGTATGTAATACAGCCACCTCTTCTTTAAAGTGGTTTTTATTTTTGCTATCCTCTCTTTTAAAAGGCCATTATGTTTCTCACAAAGTTTGTTTGCTTGCGGATGATAAGCAGAAGCAAACAAATGCCTAATATAGCAGAACTATATTCTCAAATAGCTCATTCACTAAGTGTGGTCCATTGTCAGATTGCAAAACTTCGTACACACCCCATCTTGGAAACACTTTGCGCACACGGAACTTGGCAGCATGCGCAGCATCTGGGTGCGTGCATGGACCCACCTAGATCCATCTCAAAAATGGACATACTACAATTAACATAAACCTATATCCATTGCAAGTATGCAACATATCTACATAAGCTATGCGCAGATGCTGGAATGGGCCTCACCCGCTCAGTATCACCTTTTCAGCACAGCAGCATGTGTTGATGGCAGCAGGTCTCCCTGCCATTCAGTTTGTCCATGGTGCGTATTTCCGCACTGCCTACATTCCCGGCATTGCAGCAGCGCTCTCCCCTTGGGCACCAGTTGCACTCCACCCTACGCAGTACATTGTGTATTTGTAGTTCAGCTCCACCAGATAACACTGAATTCACACCATGCACTCATGGGGCCCTTCTACTGCACCTACGAAGTTTGCAAAGTCAACAGGTTCTGATCAGCGGGACATTTCACAGATGTGTCAAGAGGCCACAACTCGAGGTTCAGAAGTAGGCAGCCATCTTGTGGCTGCTCAGCAGTGCACCCACCACCTCGATATGCCTAATATTCCTTATATTCGCCTCTGAGTAAAGGTAAGCCTTTGTGCTTTTTCTACATTGCACACAGCCCCCTGCTACTCCTTATTAATTGTAATTGGGATTAAAATGTACTTTTGGGCTTTTTCCATCGCGTGAGGACATGCACCAACAACTGCAGGAATATCAAGATTAAAAACACTCTTGCGTTTGACCAAGTCCACATGGCATGACAAATGTGGATGCACTGCAAATGGCCTTGCATCTGCATACTGATTCACTTGCCCTGCTACACACTTCCTTTCTCCAAGATGGCTGCCACCTTTTAGTTGCCTTGTAGCCAGCCTTGGGCCTGTGCCTGTTCCCCTACATTGGCCACACTCTCCCTCAATAGCCAATCAGTGGCACTGGGAGGCGGGAGCTGGCCCATTCCCCAAAGGCCCATATCACATGCCCTGTCCATCCCTGTCAGTGCCTAGATGTGCTCTGGGCCCCATGTCCTGACACTATCAATCAATTATGCCTCCAAAGAAAATATTCACGCTCAAAGCTCTGCCCGACTGTTTCTTCCCGATCTGCGCTATTAAGTGAGCTCAGTGTCTACGTCAGCCCCACTGAATCTCTGCTTCTTTGCCTTCCAAGTCTTCAACCTTGCAACTTCACCATGCTCACAGTGACTCTGTTTTCTTCCTCACTCACTGTGACTCACCATCTACTGTATTGCCATGCTGCAATCACTGTGCCTTTCAAAATCTGTGTTTGCCTGTAAAATGCATTTTAGTTGTGCCTCCTTCCGACATTGAAAGTCTGTGTTTGCTAGAAAACAATTTTTAGCTGTGCTTGTTTGAAGCAGGAAAGTCTGTGTTTGCCTGTAAAATCGTTTTTAGCTGTGCCCCCTTCTCACATTGAAAATGTCTATTTGGCTTTAAAATCGTTTTTAGCTGTGCCCCCTTCCGACATTGAAAGGGCCTGCTTGCCTGTAAAATCGTTTTTAGCTGTGCCACCTTCTGACATTGAAAGGCCCTGTTTGCCTGAACGTATTTAGCTGTACTTGTTTGCAGCATTGTAAGTCTGTGTTTGCTTGAAAAACGTTTTTAGCTGTGCCTGTTTGTTGCATGAAAGTCTGAGCTTGTAAATCATTTTTAGCAGTGCCCCCTCCCTGCATTGAAAGTGCCTGTCTGTCGCACCCTCTGTCCCGCAACCCCTGAGTTTTTGCCCCTCAGACCCCCCACCATGTGCCTCAGTACATCAGCCTGGTAAGTGTCTCCCTCACCATTGCAGCTAGCGATGTCACTATCTGTCTCTCCTATCTTCTCTAACTGCTTCTCTATTTCCTATCCCTCTCCTATCACTAAATCTGTCCGAGAAACTTAAGAAGGACATACTGGGCTCCAACCCAGGCCTTCCCGTTGCAGACACCTATGTCACAGCTTCCGCCAGAGAGACTCTCACAGACATTTTCTTCGTCGTTACCTCATCAGACCTATGGACCCGGTAGGTGGTTGCCTTTCTCTCTCCTATCGCCACCCAATAATGGTGGCACCCGCATGGAGGTCCTCCTTGACCTCTTCACCATTTCCAGGGTCATCATTAATGTCTATTGGAATGGAACCATCATGGTTCAGGGTCCTCAACCAAATCTTCTGCTCTTTGACAGGCTCCGATCTTGCCTCTCAAACCTTGCCTCTCCCCTGAACACGCTACCTTGCCCACTGTGCCTTCCTCCTCCTCTGCGCTGGCTCCCTTGCCTGCTTGGCCTTTCTCCTCCTCTGCACAGGCTCCCTTGCCTGCTGTGGCTTCCTCCTACTCTCAGCTGGCTCCCTTGCCTGCTGGGCCTTCCTCCTCCTCTGCACAGGCTCCCTTGCCTGCTGTGCCTTCCTCCTCCTCCGTCCTGGCTCCCTTGCCTGGTGAGCCTTCCTCCTCCTCTGCGCTGGCTCCCTTGTCTGCTGTGCTATCCTCCTCCTCTGTGCCCCCTTCTGACATTGAAAGGGCCTGTTTGCCTGTAAAATCTTTTTTAGCTGTGCCCCTTCTGACATTGAAAGGGCCGGTTTGCCTGTAAAATCGTGTTAGCTGTGTTTATTTGCTGCATTGTAAGTCTGTTTGCTAGAAAATAGTTTTTAGCTGCACTTTTTTTTTGCTGTATGAAAGTCTGTGTTTGCCTGTAAAATCTTTTTTAGCTGTTCCTCCTTCCGACATTCAAAGTCTGTGTTTGCTAGAAAACCATTTTTAGCTGTGCTTGTTTGCTGCAGGAAAGTCTGTGTTTGCCTGTAAAATCGTTTTTATCTGTGCCCGCATCGACATTGAAAGGGCCTGCTTGCCTGTAAATTCGTTTTAGCTGTGCTTGTTTCCTGCATTGTAAGTCTGTGTTTGCCTGTAAAATCGTTTTTTAGATGTCCCTTCCTCTGACATTGAAAATCTATGTTTGCTAGAACACCGTTTGTAGCTGTGCTTCTTTGCTGTAGGCAAGTCTGTGTTTGTCTGTAAAATTGCTTTTAGCTGTGCCCCCTTCCGACATTGAAAGTGCCTGTGGGCCTGCATCGTTTTTAGCTGTGCCCCCTTCTGACATTGAAACGA
This sequence comes from Ambystoma mexicanum, assembly GCF_040938575.1. Lineage (NCBI taxonomy): Eukaryota > Metazoa > Chordata > Amphibia > Caudata > Ambystomatidae > Ambystoma > Ambystoma mexicanum. The sequence continues at coordinate 789,792,982 of NC_090936.1, read as the reverse complement.
CCGGTTTGCCTGTAAAATCCTTTTAGCTGTGCCCACTTTTGAAATTGAAATGGCCTGTTTGCCTGAAAAAACGTGTTTAGCTGTGCTTGTTTGCTGCATTGCAAGTCTGTGTTTGCTAGAAAAACGTTTGTAGCTGTGCTTCTTTGCTGCAGGAAAGTCTGTGCTTGACTGTAAAATCGTTTTAGCTGTGCCCCCTTCCGACATTGAAAGGGCCTGTTTGCCTGAAAAAAAGTTTTTAGCTGTTCTTGTTTGCTGCATGAAAGTCTGTGTTTATTTGTAAATCATTTTTAGCAGTGCCCCCCTGCATTGAAAGTGCCTGTCTGTCGCAGCCTCTGTCCCCCACTCACTGTGTTTTTGTCCCTCCTCCATATGCCGCAGTACATCAGCCTGTTAAGTGTCCCCCTCACCATTGCAGCTAGCGATGTCACTATCTGTCTCTCATACCTTCTCTAACTGCTTCTCTATCTCCTATCCCTCTGATATCACTAAATCTGGCCGAGAAACTTAAGAAGGACATACTGGGCTCCAACCCAGGCCTTCCTATTGCAGACACCTATGTCACAGCTTCCGCCAGAGAGACTCTCACAGACATCCTCTTTGTCGTTACCTCATCAGACCTATGGACCCGGTACATGGTTGCCTTTCTCTCTTCCTTCACATCCCAATAATGGTGGCACCCGCAGGGAGGTCCTCCTTGACCTCTTCGCCATTTCCAGGGTCATCATTAATGTCTATCGGAATGGAACCATCATGGTTCAAGGTCCTCAACCCAACATTCTGTTGTTTGACAGGCTCCTACCTTGCCTCTCAAACCTTGCCTCTCCCCCTGAACACGCCCCCTTGCCTACTGTGCCTGCCTCCTCCTTTGCACTGGCTCCCTTGCCTGCTGGGCCCTCCTCCTCGTCTGCACAGGCTCCCTTGCCTGCTGTGCCCTCCTTCTACTCTAAGCTGGCTCCCTTGCCTGTTGTGCCTTCCTCCTCCTCTGAGCTGACTCCCTTGCCTTGTGGGCCTTCCTCCTCCTCTGCACTCGCTCCCTTGCCTGCTGTGTCTTACTCCTCCTCTGCACAGGCACCCATTGCCTGCCACACTGTCCCAGCTCCATTGTCAGCCTTGTCCCTCCGCCATCCTGCACTATCCGGCTGGCTCTCTTGCTACCCTCAGGAGGGACTACCGTCCCTTGCACCCCCACGGAAGACCTTGAAAGGTGACAAGCTGCTCCATATTGCCACGCTTAACTCTCGCTCTCCTGTCAAACACTCATCTGACATATGCAACCTCCTTGAACGCATGGATCTTGATGTGCTCGTCAATCACAGAGACATCGTTCAAGTACAGCTCCGTCACAAGCTTTAACACACTCCTCCCTGAAGGGTACAAGATCCTCTCTGTGCTCATGCCCAAAGGTACTGGAGGACGAGTGGTGTTGATATTCCCAGAATGGATACCTGTGTCTATCATCCCCACTCAGGCCTACTCCTCCGTTGAATGCCTAGTCTGCAGGCTCTCACTCTCACCCAAATCTTCTCTCCTTATGGCCACCTTCTATCGACCACCAGCACAGTTCACTCTCTTCCTTTCGGAATGGGCTGACCTGGCCTCTTCTCTACTCTCCTCCTCCTCTCAACTCCTCTTCTTGGGTGACCTCAACATCCATCTGGACTCTCCTGACTCCTCAAGACCTTTTTGCAACCTATGTCTCTCTCCCTCTCTATCTTACTTTCGGGCTCCACTCACACAGCAGGCCACTCTTCGGATTCTCTCATCTCTACCGACATCCCTCTCTCTATCCCTCTCACTACCTCTCTCTCTCTTGGACTAACCATTCACTTCTCTCTTCACACTTGAAGCTCTCCTCTCCACTTGCATCAGTAGACCCAGTGCGGCCACAAGGTTCAAAGTCACCAGACCCATGAAAAGAGTGACAGCGGCTGCCTTTGCCTCCACGTACTCTCCGCCTCCTAGTCCTGAGTCCCACCCTGACACAGCCCTCACTAACTTCAATCTCTCTATCTCTAACACCTTGATACTCTTGCCCCTGTCATGAGGGTCTGACTGAAGCCTTCCAAAAAGTGCAACTCTTGGTACGACTCTGATTCGGCTGCCCTTAAACGCAAGTGTAGGGCAGCTGAGCGGAAATGGAATGCATCAGGCGGACCCTTTCACAAACTGGCCTGCCGTCTCCTTCAAAGGTAATACCGACTATGCATACACGCCAAGAAAAGAGTCTTTATTCAAGCCTGCATCTCCACGGCATCAAACAACATGGCTGAACTTTTCAAAGTCTGCAAGGAACTGGCCCATCCCAAAGCAGCCTCCTCTTCTGTGACACCAACCCTTTGCTCGGTCGTGGCTGCACATTTCACTGCAAAAACCCAAGACATCCTTTCCTCTCTCACTTCCACATCACGTCCTACACCAACACCTCTGGAGCCTCCCTTGGTCCCTCCACCCCTTCTCCATTCTTCTCTCACTCCCATCACACCTAATGAGGTCACCAGATAAGTCCAGTTAAGGCCTCATCCAAACAGGTGGACCCCTGCACCTCCAAAACCAATAAGGACAACATTGACTCTCTCTCTCCAGTCTTGGCTAATCTCGTCAATCTCTCTTTTGCCACTGGAGTCTTTCCAACTTCTCTTAAGCACTCCCTTGTGCACCCTCTGCTCAAGAAACTCTCTGCCGACCCCTGCATTCCGGCAAACTACTGCCCCATCTCCATCACCCCTTTTCCGGGTAAACTCCAGGAGAAACTGGCTATCTCTCAACACACCCTGCACACTCAATATGCTGGTTGCCTCCACGACCATCAGTCTGGCTTTAGAGCATCCAGAGGCCCAGAAACTGCTCTTCTGAACACTTGTGAAGAACTGCTCTCTAATCTTGACACTAAGGGCCTCATTCCGAGTACGGCGCTAACCAATGGCGCTATTAACGCCTTGGTTGACGCCGTACCCGGACCGGCAGCGCCTTGGTGGATGGCAGAATTACCGCCCCATTCCAAGGTTGGCGGGGCGGTAATTCCCCAATCCCCATTTACCCTTCCCCATTCCCATTCTTGCCCCATAGGGCATAATGGGAGTGGGGAAGGCGTCAATTACGCCACCGTAAATTACGGTGGCGTAATTTACATCAAGGTCCCTTAGCGCCATGGTTTTTAACACCTGCTAAAAGCAGGTGTTAAAACCACCATGGCGCAAAGGGAACTCGGAGTATGGCGGTAAGGGATTACCGCCACCGCTCTCGTTAGCCGTGGCCGCTATCCCTTACCGCCATGCTCGGAATGAGGCCCTAACACTTCTTCTGTCCTCATTCTTCTTGACCTCTCTTCTGCCGTTGACATGGTAAACTACAACATCCTGATCGCTGGTCTCCGTGACACCTTGCGAATCACAGGTCAGGCTCTGGGGTGGTTAACCTCCTTCCTCTCCGACCGCCCATCCCAGGTGGAACTTGGGCACTTTCTCTCTACTTTCACTCTTTCAACCCGAAGCTTTCCTCAGGATTCTAACCTATCCCCATGGTTCTTCAATGTCTATATGGCTGCCTTAGCATGTGTGATTACCACTTACATCTCTAACTTCCAGTGCTATGCAGATGACACGCAACTCTCCTTCAGGCTACCCTCAGTCACCTCCTCTACCTCGCTCATATATGACACTCTGTCAGCAATTCAGTCATGGTGTGCTGCAAACAATCTCTGCCTCAATGCCAGTAAGATGGAGATCGTTCGCATTGGGACTCCTGCTCCCACTTTCTCACTCACAATCTGTCCGCCCTCTCTTGGCCCTGCGCCCGCACCAACCTGCGAGGCAAAAAACCTCTCCTTCTCCGCTCACATTTCGGACATCTCTCAAAAGTCCAACTATCAGCTGCACTTCTGGAGAGGTACTCTTCCTTTTCTCACCTTCCCCCCGCGGCTTACTGATTCAAGAGCACTGGTTCCCTCTAGGCTGGACTACTGCAACAGCGTCTTTCTAAACCTCACTGCCTCTGCTTTGTGACCTTCTTTAACTCATCCAGAACAGAACTGCAAGAATTATCCTTGGCCTTAAGCCCAGGGACTGCATCTCTCTGGCGCTGGAATCCCTCACTGGCGCCCTGTGGCTGCAAGCATCAAGTTCAAGACCCTCTGCATCGTCCACAAGGTTTTCTGGGGCCAATGACCACACTACATCCAATTTTCTCTTCCTAAGCATCTTCCTTCTTGAGCCTTTCGCTCATCCACCTCCAACTCTGAGGGCCAGACGCTTCTCCAGGCAGAGAGTGGGGGGTAGATCTCTGACCTCGGCTGGGGCCTTCCTCTAGAACAGCCTCCCTGCCTCTCTCAAACTTGAGCAGGACCATCTCAGGTTCCGGAAGCAACTGAAGACCTTCCTTTTCGCTTCTGCTTTCTCTCTCCCTCTCCCTTGCTGATGTCTTTGCCTGCTGTATCTGGTTACCTGGCCACGCATTGAATTTACGGGACCAGGGTCATGCGTGACCAGTTGCCCTTGCACTGCTTCAGGGCCTGCCAATCACTTAAGGGACTGTATCCACAACCCTACAGTCCCATGACTCTCTGCACTTATGAGCCACTTCCTAGCCGCACTTACAAGTTACTTTACACTCTCCCCTCCCACCCTGGCACTTCTCTCCCTCCCACACCCCGCACTTGCGCATTCTGAATGACACAAGGCCTAGTAAGATCGTTGTTTTGTCCTCCTTCTGTCCTCCCTACCTTGTCTTGTCGTGCCTAGAAACACTTGTGTACAGGCGTGTTATAAATGACTTATCATATCATATCATATGGTTTGGTTGGTGTTTCTACTCATTCGGCTCTAGTACATTTCATCATATATGTTTGACTCTTTTTAGCATCTTCAGGATAACTTCCAACCGAGACCTGGACAACACCCTCAACAAATGCCTCACTGACATAAACACCTGGATGACAACGAACAACCTCAAACTGAACCCGACCAATGATCTCTCTGATCAAAAACCTGGGAATCCTCATGGACAACGGCCTCTCTCTAGAACCACAAGTCAACATAATAGCAAAGAATAAGTCTACTTCCTATGACTAATAAGCAGGATCCTCCCATAACTCAATTTCCCACATAGAACCCTTGCAATCATCTCCTTGATATTATCAAGACTAGACTACGCAAACAGTTTTTATCTTGGAATGCTAGAACGCCTCACAAAAAAACAACAACACATCCAAAATAATACATTAAGACTATTGCTGAGGCTAAACAGAGGAGACCACATCACACCGGCCCTGAGAAGCCTGCACTGGCTACCACTAAAGAAATGCATTAACTTCAAAGCCCTGCACATCACCCACAAATCACTACATGGACAAGCTGTATTCCTCCAAGCTAAAATCTCCCAATAACAACCAGGAAGAAACGTACGATCGAGCAACAACCTCCAAATAGAAACAAGACACTGCAAGAAAAGGAAATTCAGAGGAACTGCATTTTCCTCCCTGATAGCCAAACTATGGATTTGATTTGATTTGATTTATTTATAGAAGCGCTCCTGACAAAATTGATCGTATCTGGGTGCAGACGTATCACACAGTAACAAATCAGCCATATATGAAAATGTTACCATTTCAGAAATTTTACATACAAGTGACCAAACATCAGTGTTATAATTAACAAAATAGGTAGGTCTTCAAAGCCTTTTGGAATGCGATGAGAGTTTTATGTTTTTTAATGATTCTCGGGAGGCTGTTCCAAGGTTTTGGGCCATAAACTCCAAACCTTCGGTCCCCTTTATTCAAGTATCTTGACCGTGGCACTTGCAGCAACCTTTTGTCGCAAGAGCGTAATTGATGGCCTGGAATGTAAATCTTAATTTTATCTGACAGATATCTTGGTGCTAACAGAGAGTTTTAAAATCTATGTGTTCCTTCACGGCTAGCCAATGTAATGGCCGCCTTAGATTAGAGATAGGTGATGATTTTGCCACCATGAACACCAATCTAACTGCCGAATTTTGTGCTACTTGCAATCTCCATAGTTGGGATGCTGGGATTCCTGTCCGTAGAGCATTACCATAGTCCAGTCGTGAGTTGATGAGAGTCCACACGACTGTCACCCGGTCCTGGTCTGCTATAATTGGCAGGATCTGTTTTAGCATCCGTAGGGTGTAGAACACAGATTGTACTTTCACACTAACCTGTGCCCTACTCCCCATGTTATCTTCCCAAATACAACCCGCATTTTCTATTTTAGGGGAGAAACCCAATTGTGAACCCAAAAAGCATGGTGACAATAACTGCTTGTTCTGTTGCAAATGATGTTTGGAACCAAACATTGCTACCTCTGTCTTATTGGCATTTAGTAACAGTTGGTTAGCACACATCCATGCTTGACCCTCCTTTAGGCAGTGTCCCACTTGTACGCAGGTCTCCTCCGATCTCTCGGCTCTCAGAAATACTTGAGTGTCGTCAGCATATGAGTGGAATTTAACTTGATGTTTCCTCAAGATAGCCATAAGATGTTTTACATATAAATTAAAGATGAGAGGGGAGAGTGAAGAACCTTGTGGGACACCACAAATTTGCATAAGGGAATCCGAAAGAAATCCTCCAAATGTAACCCTTTGTTCTCTGCCAGTTAAAATGACTTGAACCACTGTAAAGCTTGTGCAGAGACCTTTCCGACCTCCTCAAGACGTCTCAACATGATCCTATGATCTACTGTATCAAATGCGGCAGATAGGTCCAACATAATCAAAAGTGATATATCCCCCTGATCTGCCGTCTGAAGGTGATCATCCCAGACTCTGTACCAGATCCTGGTCGGAAGACGGATTGTAATGGGTCCAGTAGTTCCTCCTTTTCCATATACTCCTGTAACTGTGACGTGACTAATTTATCAAACATTTTTCCAGGCCATGGCAATCCTGCCACTGGCCTGTAATTTTGCATGCAGGTTCGTAGGATCTCGTTTTGATTTCTTCAGCAGTGGGGTGACAACTGCCTTTTTCAGGTATGCTGGTAGAATGGCTGTAGTTAGGGATTTATTCACAAAGTCCGTAATAAAGGGGGAGATATCCAACGCCAATCGGTTTGCTACCGATGACGGGAACACAAATACAGCATCATTTGTGGGTTTCAGATTAGAAAGTAAGGAGTATACAGTCTCCTCTGAAACCTTTGTAAATGCAAAAGATGTTTGGGTTAATGAGCCATCTGATTTAATGACCTCACTGTCGACCAGTTGCTCATCAGATTCCGCCGGTAATGATTGAGCACACTTTTCTCTAATTCTATTCTTTTTTTTTTTTTACAAAATAGTCATTAAAGGCACCTGCCTGTCCCTGGGAAGCTTGTAAAGCTGTTGAAGCACAATTAGGTTCCACAAAAATCGAAATGACAGAATATAATTCTCTCGGTCTTTTAGTGGCGTTCTCAATCTGATACATTAGGAATTTCGATTTGGCTTCAAAGATAGCCTTTCTATATTTTTTTTGAGTGGTCTTAATCAACTCTAGATTATAATGAACTTGCCTCGTCCTCCATTTCTTTTCCAGAGATCTCAGATGTCTCCTTTTTAAAACAGGTTCTTGCGAGAACCATGAATTGATCACTTTCCTAGGTTTACCTTGTTGAAAAGGGGCCAGTTGTTTGCACAGGTTATCTATAATATCTGTGCCTCCATTAAACAATTCCTCACAAGGCAAAGAAAGATCAATTTGTGCAAAAGCAAGCTTCAATTCATTCCCTGATACCTTTAGTAAATCTTTTGATTTACGAAATTGGGTAAACATGCGGTTGTCTTTCTTTTCATAGAATTTCTCAGTCATGGAACTCGATACAGAAGGAAATAAGAACAACAGAAGACCACTGAACTTTCAGGAAATTACTAAAAACCTGGCTAGTCAATTCACAGAGACACTACGGGACCTCAGCAAATGAGAGACAATACAGAATGAAGAACTGACAATAAAACTACTCCACACCCAGAGCCCACCAAAAATCAACTAACCCCCCCCCCTCTTTTCGACACAATCATACCTCTCATGTACTACACACGTCCAAAGAGCTGGTGAAACAACCCACCAAAAACACACAAACCCCACACTTTTCGCTAATCATGCTACATAACTAAATACTTGTAGACAACAAACAACTCAGACACTGGATGCCTCCCTCCCGGGAACAACAAGCTCAGTCCGCACAACAGAACACTCCTAAAAAGCTCACACACACAGACACTAGTTCCTCCTGGTTCTACAATCATCAACAGAAGAGCACAACCTCTATTCTATCCCTCATTAACCAATCCCACCCACTTTTGTTACAGAGCCACGTGAGCCCCTGTGGACCATGAAAATCACAGCAGTGCGCAGTAAAAATCAACACAGTATAAAATAACATAGCATGTGATTGATATCCAGGATGTTAAGCAAATAACATGCAAAGAGGTGATTTTCAAAATGTTTTACCTATTCTTTGAAAAGGGTTGATCAGCACTCTGATTGGCCCTAAGATAAGCAGGACATTATCTACACAGGGTTTCTATACTGTTAAAATGTTAAACAAGAGTATATCCACTTATATATCAAGTAAGGTTTCTTTAATGCTGCAACTGCATCAATATAATGCTTTACACTTTATGTTCACTTGATTAACTAGACCCTCGTAAAAATGAATAGTGATACTCATATGCACAGTCCAGCTGCTCAAGATGTCAGCTTACGTTGACAGATCTTCTCCATATCTTCAGTGAGTGTCCTAGACCTATTCTGGCATGATGTTACTAACGAGAATATACACAGAGCTGAAATTCTAAGGGCCAAAGTAAATTTGACATTTTGTGAAACAGCCTTTGGACAACTTGGGATGGTTGACAAGTGCCTGTTCAAGGCAAAAAAAAAATCCAATTCCGTTTTGTTAGCCAGATGTGTAATTTTGAAAGGCTGGAAGGATCCCCCAGCCACTGTTATGTCTTCGGATCAAGAAAATGACTGAAGAATATACCCTAGAAAAATCAATGTTGTTATACTACGGAGAAAAGGAGCACTTCATAATAAACGGGGGTGTTTTGGCAGGTTTTATTCATCTCTTGGAGATAGGAATGAGTTGCTCTAGTATAATTATGTGAATTAATAGAGGCATCAAATATAGTAATGATGCAACAATATGTATTATTTGTATTTTGTGGAATAGTTAACCAGTCTAAAACACCAGTTTTGTACCAGGCTAAAATGGAGAACCATTACATTATATATCTGTTGTTAATGCATCATTTTACTTGAATATTAAGTTTTCATCAAGCATTGTCTGCATCGGTTAAAAATGTTGGAACCTCGTATTTCCCTATGTTTGCTGATTACTTAGTATAAACAGAAGGCAAATGAGGGACTTTGTTTTGTCTGAAGCCTAATCCGATCTTTCAGGTTTGAAGATTGGAGCTGTTATATTCTCCACTCTTTATTAGGCAAAAACAGGAAAAAGAAGGTAAAATCAATTGTTCCTTGCCTTTCTGCAATTAGTTTGCGTAATGGGGACCAATTCGTTTTCCCCTTACTTTACTTTTACTTTTATACATTTGTAATGCGCAGGCCATGCACCCGTAGGCTTAAGGGCACAGCAGGAAACAGAACAAAAAGGACAAAAACTCTGCAGGCATGGACAGATTACAGAGGAGTAGTAGGCAGAATCTGACCTCCTTAGGCAAACAACAGAGTCTTCAGTTTTCTTTTGAAGACGTCTTTTGAAACAATGGCTCTTAATTCTAGAGGAAGGTAATTCCAAGCCCTAAGGGCAGCAGCCTAGAAGGCTCCCTTTGAGGCCTTCGCAGTCCTACACCTGGGGATCAGCAAGAGATTCTGGTTGCTGGTTCTAAGCGTTCTTCCATGTGTTTTGTTAGATACGAGAACCTGCAAATACGCGGGAATTTTTCCCTGCTTACATTTCTGTGTTATTACTAATAGTCAAACTCAACCGGGAGCCAACGAAGAGCTTGTCTTGCTGCTGACACATGGTCTCTCAAGGAGAGACCATAACCACTCCTACAGCTCCGTTCTGTGTAACCTGCATCCTATTGCAAATAGATTTATTAATAACAATTGCTCTCGCAATTGTCCCTGCGTTTGCTTGAGAGATGAGGGGTCTAATGTGGGCTAACAGTTTGATGTAATAGGCACAAGTCGATACCAAGCCACATACATGAGATTTCATGCTGATATGCTGGTCAAAGATGACCCCCAGCGTCTTAACCTTCTTAAGAGGGGTTAATTTAGTGGTTCCTATATGAAAATATTCATATGCTAGTCCCAATTTATGTATCATGTTGGGCAAACCTACAATCAACAGTTCAGTTTTTTCCCTATTCAGCGCAAGTCTATTGTGGACCATCCAGGTCTTAATCAAGGCATAAATTCTATTAATCTGTGCCTCATCTAAATCATGATTTCCGAATAGAGGATTGACTCACTGCGTATTGTCAGCATAGTTTGTAAATATCACCCCCTCATGTGCTAACATGGCAAACAGAGCAACAGTGAAAATGTTGTATAAACATGGTGAAATACACGACCCCTGTGGAACCCCAAAGTTTATGTCGATGCGCAAAGCTTCTGCTTCTTTGAAGAATACTTTACTTTCCCTATTGCAGAGAAAGGATGAAATCCATTGGGCTGCTATTGGTGAGAAATTTGCGACCTCCCCCAACCTGGTGACCATGGTGGAGTGGTTCACGAGGTCGAAGGCTGCCGACAGATCCAACAACATCAGCAGAGAGGCTTAATTTTTATCCATGTGCTCCTAAACTCTAGATTGTAATTCTAGCAGAGCCGTCTCAGTTCCAAATCCTGCCCTGAAACCCGATTGCTGGTCATTCAGAATAGGACTTTTTTTCATATGCTCAGCAATTTGCCTATAAGCCACCTGGTCCAAAATGTTCATAAGAAAAGGGGTATTTGCGATCGGCCTAAAATTGTTTGGAACATCCGCTGGAAGACCTGGCTTCTTGAGGATCGGTGTAACCCATGCACTTTTCAGGACAGATTAACAATCTGATTAACACATTTGCAGATAGCTGCAAGCAAAGTAGGTGGGAAAGTTTTTATAATAATATCCGAAGAGGGGTCATTTTTGCATTTAGTGGCCTTCAGATATTCAATAATAGGAGCCAATTCTACTATCGAGATGGCAGTGAAACTAAATAGTGGAATGGAGGGGCACCTATTGAAAGCCCATCCAGAGTTTCCAGCTTCTACTCCAAGTAGATTATCTTTGTTGGGGCAATATAGGCCCTACTATTCTTTAACTTGTCCCGCATGGCATTCTGAATCTCTTCGCATCAGGCAGCATCCTTTACCACCAGTCTTTAAAGAGTTCCCTGGCGTCTGATTGAGCATTCCCGACCATTGTGGGTTGTATTGCCTTCACGCTCACGAACATGGCAGATAATGTACAGATACGATACTGCCGTGATATTTGCTATTATAACTGTTTATACATACCCTGATGGATTTAGGTTCTCTTAAATAAATTGCCACACTTGTTTACATTTATTTACATTTTTGTTCTCAAATGACAGCACTTATTTAGGGGTCGAAGGAACAGAGTTCATTCCAGAAAACACAGGAGTTCAGGGACCATTCTTGGATGGGCACACAAAGCTTGAACATCACACCGTGAATGGGTGACTTCCCTCCTTCTACTTGAATGGGTGACTTCCCACCATCTTTCTTGAAATCTGGACAGGAAGGATTTAAACTTCCATGATGGGGCCACACATTTCACAAGGTTGCTGACAATATTGAGGCTAAGGTAATGGACCCTCGTGTGAAATTTGGTATAGCAGCTGCTCATGAAGGCACTGTTGGAATGTAATGCACCTTTAAAAGAAATTGATATCCTTTTTTCATAGCTTTCTCACACAACATTACCCTAGGCGTGCAATGGACCCGTACAATTTGAAAAATAAGGGTAAGTTATTGAACAGATACAGTCACAGCAGACACAAGACCATGAGCAAGTTCATTCTTTCCTCTTATTTTGTTCCAAAAAAGGGATTCATTTTCAACCGAGCACATAGTTTGTCTTAGGTTTTTTTAGTCCACTGTTGTCTTTCTTCTCCCTCTTGGTTCTACTCCTTCATCTCCTTGGCCTCCTGTCCTCTATGCCCTCTCTTCCGCCTCTTGTATGTTTCACAATTACTCTCCTTTACCCCCACTGCTTTGGTCTCTCTCCCCGCCACGTCTCCTCTTCTGTGTCCCCTCTCCTCCTCCTCATCCTCCTCCTCCTCCTCTCCTCTTTCTTTTCCTCCCTTTCTCCTCTCCTATGCGCTCTTTGCAACTCCTTTTCACATCCTTTCATCCACTATCTCTGCCCCACCTATCTGCCTCCTTTCCGCTCTGCCATTCCAGACATACTCTCTACCCCGCTTCTTCTCTTCCCTTTCTCTTTTACTCCCTCCCTTCTCTCCTTCTTCTCCCCATCCCCTCCTCTTTCTCTCATCTCCACCACTTTGCAGCGTTACTGCACTCTTCTTTTCCTGACCTTCTTTTCACTCTTTCTGCTCCCCCCCACTTTCCACTTGTTTCACTCTGCACTTTCAGTCACACCAACTAATATGGACACTGACTCCAAACACCCAGAGTATACCTTTGCTGACTTCTTCTTAAACATCTCTGTGCAGTTGGGACCAGGCAGGTTAACAATGTGTTTGGGGTAAATTTTATTTGTGGTGGCCGTGTGTTTGTGGATTGTTACAGACCTAGGCGGATTACCAATTCCCCATGTGGATTTTGTTGGGAGAGTGGAGCACCCACAGCTCCACAGCTTACATGGGAGATGACTGTGAACATGGAAGAAGTTTGACAGTGGCTCTGATTCTGGCAACCTCCCCCAACGGCTGCCAGGCTGTCTTTTTCAACTGACTGCAAAAAAGCACTCCTAACTTTCTGCTTTTGACAGTTGGTTCCTGGGAATAGGATTCATCAGGTTCTGGGGCATGCTCAGCGAATAACGCTCATAAACATTTCCCCATTGGAACATTCTGACCAGCTTTGGGAATAACACAGCTTGTGCAAGCAATTCACTTCTGTTTCTATACATCTGTAGTATAAATAGTCCAGTCACGTTTTTCAGACAATACTACGGTGTCGATGGCAGGAGACCTTTCTACACGAAAGAGGCTAGGGGTGGTCTTGGGAACTAGGTAATCCCCTGTATGCCTCCTGCATGTCCAGCGTCACAGAGCGGCTGGTGGTCCCATCCTCAAGTCAACAACATTCCCATCCCCTAGCCTCTGGCTTATGACTTGTCACTAGGAGTCATTCCACCACTCTTATTGTGACCTGGGAAAGAAGGACATTTAAACTCGCATTATGCAGCCATGAAGCCGGTGTGGGTGTTGGGCATGCCAAAGGCATGCCTATATCAAGCTAATCTGTGCCTGTTAATGCTAGAATGAGCTTGAATGCTGAAAAATATTTTAAGAATCAGTGGAGAATGTGTTCATGCGTTCTAAAACTGGGGGCTGTATGAGGAGGCTGTTAAGCTCCTTTACACTCTGGGTATTCACCATGGGTAAATGACAGCCAGTAGGAAACAACATTCCCTTTGCTAGAATCACATTTCCCCTATCACCTTGGTCGCTACATTTAGTCAATCTTAACCAGGAAATGAATCAGAAGCTAGAAAAAAAAAGAAAAATAACTTGAACACTATCGCCCAACTAAGTAGTGCCTTTAGTAATGCAAAGTCACCAGTCACAAATAGATTTATTTTACAAGACACCATTGACAAATAATTAGATTTCAGCTTAGATTGTATTGCTGAATCATGGATAAAGGATGGCTGCAATCCGATTATATGCAATTTCATAACTTTGATAGATACACCTCTCACCAGAAATAGTAGCCAAAAAGAATGGTGGATTAGCAGTCATCTTTAGAGGCAATCCGTCTATTATTTCCCTTCCTGTCTCTACAAATCATAGGGTTGGACAAATTATTAGTGAGATGTTTTCTCTGTCCTCAAAAAAGCTGAATATTCCTGATTTGCGCATACACCTCTAGGGGCCAATAAAAAACATACCAGCATTCGGATTTACCAAATTGCTGCTATTGCTGTCCACCTACCCTCCCTGATAATTCTATTGATGTTAGCATCCATCCCGAGTCAGCATTGCTACCAAACATTAAGATGTACTCAAAGGTTTGGAGAGGATACAGTTCTTGTATATGGTCAGTGGAGCTACCCACGATAATGGAAATATTCTGTACCTACTATTTATACTAGAAAGATCGGAAGTGAAGGTGGCCGTTCCAATTGGGATGGTCAGATCACTATTCAATCCTTAACGGAGGCACGCCCCCAAAGCTCTCAGCTCTTCATGTAAGGGCATCGAAAGAAATATAGATTGCTATATTTATCAAAACACCTGAGACAAATTGTGAACTCCCTTTATGGACCCAGTTACCAATAGCCCATTCACTAAATGGCTCTACAATAGCATTTCCAGATGTTTGGTTCTGTGTCTCCCTTTGCAAAAGACAAAAGCTCCTGGTAGGCTGTCCAACAAAAACTAAGAAAGAAAGAAATTGCCAAGCTAACAATATACAGAAAATGTAGAATTAAAATGGAGGTGGTTATATGACCCCTCCTTTAAATAAGATTTCCATAAACACAAGAAATAAATACTTCAGTGACAGAATTGAGACATCCCCATCCATGCATGTGAAATTCTAAAAGATCCTGAATGCCCTCAGGAACTGTAAGGGAAATCAAGAAAACATTTCTCCATCGCAGGGGGTTTGTAACCCTATGTAAGCCTGTTCAAAGAAGTAATTTTAAAACTCTATGAAAGAATTCACACTAAAACACGATTACTCGATTGACCCCCTAACATACAAGTCAATCAAGCGTAGATGACTTTGAAACGATATCTCTAGACAAGCCATAGTCCCCTTTCCCAAGCAACAAAGGTTCAGGCTCCACTTTAGTCTTCTGTCCAGCTTCCTTCTTTAATAAAATAGTGCCAGCTCTCCTGATTTTTTACTGCAGCGTTGGGGGTTGTTTGCCACTATGGACTTGGTTGAGCATGTGCTCTGTGGAATGAACTGAAAAATGCCTATCAACATGATTGGTGGGCCAAGGACGAAGGCACCCACATAGTGTATGTAACCAACTTAAACTGGAATGCCCAATGGTACAGCTCATAAGCGACCCAGAAGTAGTCATGAGAGATGCCGGTACAACACCCCTTGGTGGGAATCAACAGAACTGAAGTCATCAAATGACATCATAACTGGAAATTAACACTAATAAAGCAATATGTTTGGATGAATGGGTTAATTGTTTTGGCGGATGGTGGTATAAGCGTGCTAGAAAGCATAGTAAACTGTTCTCGAATGTTCTTAGATTTTGATTCTGTCACGTGACCAGTGACCTATAAAGTTAAGGGGTCTGAAAGGAAAGTCAGGCTAGTGCTGTCAGTTCCTGTTAGGCGTAGGTTGCTGTTTTCCGTTTCTTGCAGTACACTGAATAAAGATGCCTCAGTTTGTCATCACCCTAAATTGACGCAAAGGCCTTGATTCTGCGATAACAGATCACAGATGAGACCTAACTGGTACTTCAATTGCACCCCACCTGTCCTACATCCAAGTCCAACTTTCTTGTCATCATCATCATCATAAGGAATGCTTTATTCGACATAAGTCTTTCTGCAACAGCAGTTAATATAATGGTTAAAACGATATCATGATGTGTATATATGTATCTATGTATAGAGATACCTATAACATATAATCAATTACATCATTCACCATACACACAGAGACAGCTCCATAATGCTGTGTTTAAAATATCCCCCTAAAATCACAATGATGCATAAAAATAAATTATTTATGAATGCCCCTTATTTAATAGATTCCTTTGCAACCATGCTCTATGAATGAATTTTGAATCAGCCATTATCACAACAATCTTTATTGTCGACTTACAGATATTCGTGGCGTCTATAACAGTTCTAACAGAGTACTGATTCAACAAGGGTTTCAAATTGCAGGATCTCAAGTCACGATAGAGGGGGTATAGTAGTATAACAATGCTGAATTGTCCTTTTAGCATTTTTATATGAGATACAGAAATCAGTTTCTGTAGCAATCCATTAATATTTTAACATGGCTGGTTGAAGGGTACCTAATCTCTAACTTAATATACAGAGATCTAGCTCTCTGTGGCCAAACCAAACCAAACCCTTGTAGTCCCCAAACACAAAGGCATTTTTACTCAACCAACATTTGCGAAGTAGTGCAGATTTGTGACAGTTATCTCTTTATTGGCATAAGATCTCTTTACCGGCATCTTTGCTTTGGAGTTAATACAAGAGGGATTCATCCACCGCTCAATAAGATCTAACTGTTCTGACATAAGCTTAACATGTTTGCACTGAGTCAATGTTGAGCTTTCGTCTTGTGCTAGAATATCTGACATTGCATTAATGTACGTAGTAAACATTGGATTAGACCATAAATGGAGCCAATATGAGACAGGATTAATATCTATCATATGATTGATGATTTCCAAATCAAGTTCCATTTTAAGTGAAATGTTAGGCCTTCTGATAAGACAGCCTATAGACCCTTTTTAAGAATGTTATTGACTGCATGCTGGCTATTGATTTCTAGATATTGGCCAATTACCCAAAAGGAAATGTTGCCAAGGTGGAAAGTATGCGATTGAGAGGCACAGATGAAGACTAGCCACAAATAAACTGGACCTATCTCATTGGACCATTGTCCCACTTTAGTGACACAGCTGTTGAACCTGGGTGCTCCTATGGACGCTAAACCTTTGTTGGATCCCCAGGTTGCTGCAGTCCTGAAAACTGGTTTGTATTCCCTTAGACTCCTTTGAAGAATTTTCCCTCTCCTAGAGTTCACACATAGAACTCAGGTGGTGTTGGCATTTGTACTATATCACTTTCATAATGTGAAAGGTATATACCTTAGCCTTCTAGCATATCTAATCATCTACCTTCACAGCCTGCAGAGAACAGCGGGCCAAATGCTCACACTTGCAGATCGCATAGATGCAGCAAAGAAGGCTCTCAGTTGTCTGTATTGGCTTCAGGTCCATGAGAGGATATTCTTCAAGGCAATATGCATGATACATAGCAGCCACTACAGAACTGGACCAAAGTTTATTAGAGACAAATTTACCAGCCTAATCGATGCGTCTACTCACAATCAGCCTTTTTCCTGCTGCCATAAAATTCAAGAAAGTGAGAATAGGTGGCTGAGGGTTTGACACAGGGGCCAGTACTCCCTTTGCACATGAAAACTAGCAAAGGCCTCCTGCTTTTCAGGAGATAATGTAAAACACACAATTTTCTTGCATCATCCACAAGATCCACCCCCTAAGTTCTTTGCATACTCGCAGTCTTGACAAAGCCAATCGGCAGACATTGAAATGAACACAAGCACAACAACACAACATTTAAACTACATAGCTGATATGAGAGCAAGTTACCATCTCATGGTAAAGTTCACCCCTTTCTTTTTTAAAAATCTTTATTCAAGTAGACAGTAAGACAGTTTGGACCCGGGTCCCACGACCCTTATGTTTCAGACAATGATGATACATAGTGTGTTGTTCCACTTAGCATAAACATGTTACAATTGCATTGTTTCTTTATCAATTCTTTGATGATAATGTTCCTAGATATTCACTGAACGGTCCCCAAATATCTCTAGGTCGACATGTCCCAGTTACAGTCATTGCATATCGCACTTCTTTTTCATTTACGGGCGCCAATTCACTGAGCCATTCATCACATGTGGGTGCAGTTTTTGATTTTTATTTAAGCAGTATACATTTTTTCCCCACTATACAGAATATATGAAATAATTTACGTTTTAAAGTGGATACTTTTCCGATATCGCCCAGCAGGTATTTTAGTGGGAGGAGTGTAGGTGGTATCCCAACCATATCGTGCAGTGCTGCAGCGACCTCTTGCCAGAACCGTGCCACCACGGGACAAGCCCAAAACATGTGAAATGTGTCAGCGCCCCCCAACACACATTTTATGCAGGTATCCTCTGCGGTTGGGAAAAAATGTGCCACTTTAGGAGGGTTGTAGTGTAACTGATTCAAAACTATAAATTGGATTAGTCTTAATCTTGCATTTAATGTGACTTCCCTCGTCAGGAGACAGTATCTGCGGCAACTTGCCTCAGCTATACTCACATTCAGATCCCTCTCCCATTTATCCTTTACTGTTATCCGTGGGGGCTGAACGGGCTGCACAGCCCTGTAGAGTTGTGAGCCCTGACCCCTCAACATATCCTTTGATGTTACCACATCGATACATTCACATGGTTCTGGATCTTCTGGGAACGACCGCCATCTTTGGTGTGCTGCAGCCCTCATTTGAAAATATTGTATTGCTCGTCCCTAGTTTTTCTGTGAATTCTTCTTGGTTTACAAACATACCCCCAGGGAATAAATCACCCATGACCATTTCTTTACTCGGGTCCATTGGGGATGCTCCATATCGCTCTAAATCTGTATGTACCGGCCCGGGAGTTAATGTGTATCCTGCCTATTGTGCTTGGGCAACCAGGTAATACAATTCGATGTCAGGGGCAGCTAGGCCTCGCTGTTCATAGAGCTCTGTCAGTCCCTCCCAGTTCATACGAGGTGTTCCACCTCCCCACACAAACTGCTCTGCCATGGATCAGAGTTGTGCAAACATTTTTTGTACATGGCCAGGCCAGAATAGTTGTAAAATAATATAAGAGCTTCGGTACCACTACCATTTTTAGCAGGGATAGTCTACCATATAAAGACATCTGGGATGTACCCTCGAGTTCCAACTTTACAGCGAGGGTATTGATGTACACCTTATGATTTATTTCAAATAGTGTCTGTCGTGTACGAGATACCATCACAACCAAGTATTTAAAGATTGTTGGGGCCCATCTAAGCCCCTTAAGATCCACGAAATTCTAGTGTTGTCTGTGAGTGGAAACAGTTCAGATTTAGCAGTGTTGATTTTTATAACCTGAGTAATTGGTGAACTTGGCCACTTCATCCATAACTGATCCTAAGTGCATTTCTGGGTTTCTAATATACAGTAAAGTGTCATCCACACAAAAGGAGATAATCTGGGGCAGTCCTGCTATGTGCATCCCCTATGCGCATGCTGTTCCCTTATCAGTTGTGACAATGGTTCTATTGGGAGTGCAAACAGTAATGGTGAGAATGGTCATCCGTGTCGCGCTCCCCGTTCTAGTGTAAAGGCCTGAGAGAGGGCTCCATTAGTCCTTATTCTAGCTGTCTGGTTCGTATGAAGGAGTCTAACACATTTGACAAAGTAGCCCCCAAACCCAAAGCGATTAAGTATCCCAAACAAGTAATTCCAAGACACAGAGTCAAAAGCTTTCTCTGCATGAAGCAATGCTGCTGCCGCTTGAGCCTGCTGGTCAATCTGGGATATTATGCCAAAAAGGTGTTGCAGGTTAAGGTTTGTGGATCTAGTTGGGATAAAACCGGATTGGTCTGAGTGTATAAGATATGTCATATGTGGAAGGATTCTATTTGCTTATACTTTAGCATAAATCTTAGTATCAGTGTTAATGACAGCAGGCGGTAGGAAGCAACTTCATTTGTAGGTTTGCCTGGTTTCGGTAACACTGAGATAATGACCTCTTTGAGTGTGGGTGGTAGTTTCCCTGTTGTCCATGCCTTCTCCTATACCTTCAGTAATCCTGGTCCAAGCATGTCACAATAAGTCTTATATAGTTCTACCCAGCCGGTCCTGTCCGGGAGCCTTATTTTTTTATTTTTTTTTGTGTTTGTTTATATAGCGCCAGCAGCTTGCAAGAATCAGGGCGCTGACATATAAACGTAGGGACAAAACATATAAAATCACAGGACAAGGTGCTCAAAGAGTCATTAGGGTATCAGTTTCTTAGGACTGGTTTATCATTTGAACAGATGAATCTTGAGTTTTTTCCGGAAGCTTGTGTATTTTTGTTCTAGTCTTAAAGAGATGGGCAAGTTGTTCCACATTTTGGATGCTTTAATATGGAAGGCTTTCCCCAGTACTTTAGCCTTTTCGAATATGGCAATTTCGATTTGACCTTTTGATTCCGACATGATTGTCCGTCTTGGTACGTTCGTGACCAGTTTGTTTTTCCAGTAGGACGGGGCAGTCCCGTGGATGCATGTGTGTGTCAGCGTCATAGCCTTAAATGCAATTCTTTCCTCAACGGTTAGCTAGTGTAGATTCCTTCTATCCTCGCTTATGTGTTCATTTTTGGACTTGCTCTTAATAATCATTACCGCATTATTTTGGATGTTTTGGCATTTGTTGATATGACCCTTATTTGCTTCCTTGCTGGAAGCGAGTATGTTGATTGCATTAGTAATCTCTTCAGCAGTAATAGGATTGTCTAGTGTCATCCTTACCTTTGCCTGGAGACATGAGAGAGGGATCTCTTGTAAATATGATTCAATTTACGCCACCGTGCAAGTGTCCGTATTACAATATAGCTTACTATATTATTGTAGGAACTCCTTGTTAATTGCTTTGGTGGTTGTCAAGAGCGCACCATTGGTCCCCTCAATTCCTGTGATGGGCACTATCCCTTTATTGCTTTTAACTATTCTTGCCAGCAAGCGCCCTGGTCCGTCCTACTCGCCATAGCACAGTGCCTGGGCAGGCTTAGCCAAATAGCGTATCTCTTGGTCAGTTAGTTCTCAGAACTTAATCAGATTACCCTTTATCACCCCAAGTAGTGCTTTATCTGTTTGTATGCCATATTCATTCTCTAGCCTATGTAGCAGGCATCCTACCTCCACCAACTCCCATCTAGTGGCCTTTTGTACACCTGTTTTGACCGAAATCATGTACCCCTCAGTGAGGACTTGAAGGTCTCCCATATTGTGGCGTACTTCGGGACCGACCCCTCATTTATTTCAAAGTAGCCTTCAATTTTGTCAATTTTCTCACGGATAGTATCTATTAGCACACTATCAGTCAACATGGCCCGTGGCATACTCCACAAGGGTTGGGGTTGTGGCATGTGGCCAATCTCCAGCGATATCACCACCAGGGAATGATCTGACAGGGTGCTAGCCAAAATTCTGAAGTCACGCACACGCTGCGCCCACCTTGCTGAGAGCAGCCAGCGATCAATCCGTGACATGGCGTCATGAACCATAGAGTAAAATGTATATTTGGCCACTGCAGGGTGTTCGTTCCTCCATACGCTGTGAGTTCTAGTTGGCTCATTATTTGCTTAATCATTTTGGCTGCGGCAGACAGATCTTGCCAGTAGGTTCTAGATCTGTCTATATGTACATCCAAGGTCAATTAAAATTGCCTACCCACAAAATGGGAGCATCTCCCATTCCCATCAATATCTGAGACAGTAAATCAATCACTTCTCCCAGCATTTAGTCGTACCAAAGAACAAAAATGGAACATCACTATACATAAGTTAATCGGGGTGCTGCAGCAACCAAGTCCACCTATCCGCCAGCTGCTGTCTGCTTTTAAACAACTTTTGACTCCCCTTCCCTCTTGCCCCTCCTCCCCCAGCCACCTTCCCCCGTTCCTTTGCTCAAACATTTAACTTGAACTACTCGGGCCCTCCCACCTCCCTCACCATCTACCCCAACTTGATGATGTCCTCCCTGTTTAACCATGGACATTTCCAGAGGTGCGCCTAGAGCAGCACAGCAGTAGGCTGGTGCAGCAACCGCATCCCCGGCTACATAACAGCATCTTGAAATCAGAAGTAGATTTTGAAATATTATTCATTTTTCCAATAAATGTACCTAATTTGGTATCTAATAAATACATCGTCATTGTGTTACACATATAACTTATCAATATTTAAGTGTATTTTGGACTTGCTGAGGTAAGAAGCATTATGAACATGTTCACTTGCAAGTATTTCATTATAAGTCACCATATCACATTCTCATTTTGGGCAGAGGGTAGGTTGTGCCAATTTCTTTAGGGTTTAATGCACTGCTTCTGGGGTGTACAATAAATTTACATATTGAACAGCTGAGGGGGGTGTGAGTAGGATTGATGCATATATCCTTGGTTGTTTGACGCAGGGAGAATTATTTGGTATCTTTCATAGGCCACCAGTAGGCCGATTTCACATTATTGCTCCATGCTGTTTTCCTAACATAGGGATAATTGATTCGGTAAACATACCAGCTTTCATGGGAAACCAATCTTACGCTTCTATTTCCCCACAAGGGTGTGCGATTCCTGTAGGACTTCATTTCTTCCATCTTCACAACAGATCAAGGTAATAGTTTTCTGGATTCCAAGAGGATCTACCAGCCATTTACAGAAGCTTTCTCCTGCTACCTCTTCTGTGATACCAAAACAGATGATCAGGGGAACAATCTTAATCTCAGAACCAAGCTTGGAAAAGCTGTTGCAAATCCTAGGTATCGGGCATTTGAGCAGATTTTAAAGAAGACTGGTGTGATCTACACAGTGACATGGATCTCCCATAGGTGACCAATTCTGTAGGATCTCAGTTTTTCTGTGCTATGTGATGCCAGGAGAAGCCCACAGGGGGGCTTAAGAGCCACCCATTGAACTTTACTCTGAAAAGGTGGAGAAACTCGCTTCATTCAAGCAACGTTTGCATTATAAGTACACCGTTCTTCTTTGTCAGTGACATAATCTGGTAGTTGACTTCCACTGGTTATGCTTTTTTTCCCTTTTCTTCCCATTGTGCTTTGGCTATAAAATGAAATGCTCTGTTGCCGGAACAGCGTGCCAAATTGCCATTTGCTGCAATCACGTGGTTGTTGGTGTACCACAAGGCACCATCAGGCGTGTTTACATATCCAGAGAGCCAAACAGATTGCAGATTTACCAGTTAGATGTCTTCTTACACTTCAGAACTTTTAAATGCAATATCTGTCAAATCGGTTTTATTCTACAATTTGACTTTCAAGGAAAAAAATTGAATGGTGCGTTTTGTGTTTTTTTCCATTTGTCAACACTCCGTCTATTCTACATCATTTATTTCATACCTGCCAACTCCCCTAAACACCCTTTGTATTTCTTTTGATATTACAGGTATGGCAGTTCATAATTATTCCCTTTCTACATCGACAGATCTCTCTTCTAATTAGGGAAGTTTGTCTATAGACCAAGAAGAAAAAGACTTGGCGGCTTGCTTTTAGAGACACACACTCTCTCTCTCGCTTTCTCTCTCTCTTTCTCTCTCTCTCTTTCTTTATCTGCATCATACAAACAGGTGATCAGGTGATGAAACTCACACAAAACAGGGAACAGGGAGGATGAACAGCAGTATATAACACATCCTCATTCTTTACCTAAACAGAATACATTGGAGGACACACTTCTTCACCCATTTGAAACTTAATTAAATGTGCAAAGGAACAAATATCATCCTTTTGAAACAGGAAACATTATTTCATTTGGAGAAAGGATCAAGGGACAGGTTACATGAAAATGATGGCAAAATACCCTTCTCATTTTCAAATGATACAAAACCATGACAACACATATAAATCTGGCAGGGAGCATGTAATGTTCATACAGTAAGCGCCTTGCTGACAAACCAACCTGCCAGAGCATGTGTTCCTCGTAGCAAGCAGGTCAATCTGTAATCACTCTGGAGAGAGGACAGCGGGGGTCGTGTTGATGATGATGGGGGGTGGGAGATGGGAAGGCGATGCAGGGGACATCTTCTGATAACAGGGAGAACAGAATGGAGGATGAGTGATAGGCGAGGGAAAAGGCAGAGGTCTGGGAGGCAGTGAGACAGAGTTGCACAGCCATGCCCAGTGCCTGGGTGTGGTATTACACATAGGCCCAGGAATTACATTTGGAGAAGGGGCAAGGTAGGTGAGGCACAGTTAAAGTGAAGGTGAGAGTAGTCTGTTCTGAAATAATAGCAGCCGTAAGATTACCCCGAATCACCATACAAACCTCATACAACAAGATGGAGCAAGACTTGATTTCCTACAAGTTTATTTTCCAACTGTAATGAATGGTACAACATATATCACCAATCCTGTACGCCATTTAAAAGAAGCCTTGTGAGCAGTTTAACAGCCCAAACAAGCCACTTAGTGACATTTGGACAGGCAGTCAACTAGCACTATGCCATACATGTTTTGCATGTGCATTTGTACTTGTGGACATAGGAAGTCATGCCTGTTGTTACCTTACTCCGATAGAACATTCTATGCACGTCATCGTTCCTATCTGGGTGTCAGCCAATTCTTAGTGCAATTGTACTCTTCACAATGTTTGATGGTTTTCTCTGTTACTGACCATGCCTGGCCACCAATACGTATCTCTTGATATTCTTTGGCTCAGCGTGATACTCATGGGTTTCTTGTGGACCAGCCGTAAGATGGTCTGGCTCACTCCCATTGGGGAGATTGTTGTTAAACCTCATTACTAAGCCACCTTTCGATGTTATCTCATGGATACCTTTCTGTATGGTTAAAGTGGATGGGAAAAACACCCCTCGTCAGGCTAGCCATTCATTGTGTGTTCCTAAACTTCTGTAAGATATTGTTATCATGTGTGCATCTCACTCATTCATCATTATTCAGTTCATTGCATATGTCCCTGACCGAGTCTTTTACTGTGTCTACATACTGTATCCCTCCAGCTATGAAATCTCTCCATTGGCTCCCAGTGGATGCAAGGATCAAATTCAAAACCCTCTGCATTGTCCACAAGGCTTTGTGGGGCTTGGGTCCAAAATAGCTATCCCTCCACAAATACCCCCACTCTCGAGCTCTTCGCTCCTCTACCTCTAACTCCCTCAGGGTCAGTCGTTTTTCAAAGAAATGAGCTGGGGGTAGATCTCTTTCTTCGGCTGGGGCCTCCCTCTGGAACAGCCTCCCTGCCACTCTGAGACTTGAGGAGAACCATCTCCGGTTCCGGACGAACCTCAAGACCTTTCTCTTTGCTTCTGCCTTCACCCCCACTCTCCCCTGCTGATCTGTTCTCTCTCAGCACCGTGCACCTGGCCACCCTGTGTCTTCTGGGCCCAGGTACCTGCTCACCCTGTCACCCTCCTGCACTGCCTCCGGGCCACTCATGGCACTGGGGTCTGTATCTGTACCCATACAGTCCCCGCTTTTTCTTCCTGCACTTATCGTACCCACCCTCTCTGCTGCCTTAAACCCAGCACTTGCCAGTTGCTGGCTGCACTACTGCTGTTTGTTACCTTTATTATTTATTATTATTTATCTGTTTCTCCTTTGCTCCGCACTTTCCAATTCTCCCCCCTTCATGCACTTTCCCCTCTCCCTCTCCCATGCACTTGCACATTCTCAATGTCAGTAGGCCTAGTAAGATCAATGTTTTGTTCTCCCTGTTCCCCTCCCTTGCCTTGTAGTGGTCTGAAACACTTGTGTAGGAGTGCGATATAAATAAAATATCAATTAAATTCAGTATAATGCAATCTAGACACACAGTAAGTCTGGCTGATCTTCTGCCCACTTATGTGATCGATAGAGGAAGGGAATTCCGACAGTCTTGCTGCCAACTGTGCCAAACTGTGTGAGGGTGCATTGATGCTTCCTTCACTGAGAATATAAACACATTGCTTGTGATCTATAAGTAGGCAAGAGTTGTCTGCCTCATATAAATGTCCTGAAATGCGTGGTGGCACATGCATATGCTAAGATTTATTTTTCCACGAAGGAATAGTGGGTTTTGGCCGTTGATAATGTCTTTAAAACAAACATCACTTTTTGTTATGTGCTCACTGGCATTGACAGCAATAAAGGTAGTGAATATTATGGGGTCAAAAGGTCACAAGCATGGTATATTTACTATGCCTTCCTTAACACATTGGAAAGCATTGCTCGGCTGTGTGTACCACATGTATTATAGTTCCTTTGTTCACAAGCGCTCAATCTTTGTGGAGAAATTTACTACAAATTAGGAGTATGCTCTGTTAACCCCATAAAAAAACTTGAGGGGTTCTTTTAATTATGGACACATAAAAACACATGAGTGGTTCTTTTAATTATGGGGCCTCTGCTTTAAGGCTACGTCGTGTCAGATTCCCTTTCTTTGTTTACATTTGCATTTTGCTTTAAGCCGTTTCGGTCGCTCCCTGAAGTTTGCCTAGCACAATGGCCATTGGGCCTCATTACGAGCATGGCGGTAGCCGTGCCTGTATGGCAGGCACGGCTACCACCATGCTCGCTACCGGCACTGCTTCCCACGATTGGGCAATAACCGGCCCATTCACGGGTGACGGTATTGCCGGGCTCCCGATCCCCATTCTGCCCCATACGAGATGAATGGGCTGGTAATTGCCCATTCGCGGGTGGCGGTATTGCCGGGCTCCCGATCCCCATTCTGCCCCATAGGGCACAATGGGGGTGGGGAGCATGGTTGCACCGGCACCGTTGATAACGTTGCTGGTGCAATCACGAGTTCTGCTTGCGGGTGCCACATAGCCCGCCAGGTAAGACCTGGCAGGCTGTCAGGAACCTGCGCGCTTAACTCGTAATGCGGCGGGACGGTATGAACAGTGCCAGTGCCTTACTGGCACTGTTCATACCGTTCCCGCCACTATTATAATGAAGCCCATGTCTTTTTTTGACCTTCTACGTTTTTCCCATAGACCAGGATATCATCCTGAAATTCCACGTTATGCAACCTTCCTAACAGATGATGATACATTGCTCTCTGGATGACGCCACTGAGTAGATCTGAAAAGAAATTGTGATATACCCAAACACCTCCAATTGAGTAATGAGGTTTGTGGGGGACTTGGAGAGTTTGAGTAACTTAACAAGGTGATATGCATTCTTCATATCCAATTAACTGAACACTGGTGCTTTCTTGAGCATAAGGACTAACTAATTCGGAGATTCTTTGGATTGAGAAGCTGTCAGTGACAATCTCCCTATTTTAGTTTAATACTTCTACACATAAACATTTTACTTGTGTCCAATTATGTAGTCAGAGCCAATGGGATCATCCTCTTTGTAACTTCTACCGGTTTGATCGTGCCAGACCTGCACACATCTTCCAATATGTTCTTTAATTCTTGGTGAACAAGTGGTACCTTTTGTTCTGTGGGGAGGACACTATGTTCACGTTGAATGTGACACTCATAATCTTTAACACCCCATCTCATTTGCAAACACTTATGTGTAGTTCACAATGATGTCTGACATGACCTGATGTGCAGCATCAGTACCTGTCGTTCCGTGGATGGGTCCACTTTTCTTCCAAGATTGCATTAGTAATGGCCGCCAAGTATCAATGGCTGTTTTCTTGCCATGTATACTGTTCTAATGACAGACATGTCTTTGAAGTCAATCATGTAGTCTTTGTAACCAAGAAATTCACTTTGTCTCCTCTGTATGAGTCTGCTCTCCTCATTTTGACGGTATACCTTTCTACTAGTGTGTACTGGTAGATCAGGATTATGCCACTGTTCGACCCCGGCAAAGAGGTTTATGGGAGTCCCATCAATGTGTACCTTGCAATGGATTTTTCCCCTTGGCAGGTGAATAGCAGAACTACAGCACCAGACCCCTCACTGTTGTCGTCACTACTTTCTGCGCTGCTCAGTCCAGCAACCTGTTTGATGTGGCTGGCATGGTGGGCTTGGGCATAGTGACTCACTCTCTGAACTGCATCCTGTACCTTTCACTATTGCATCTGTAGCACAGGTTTTCCTACACAATGCTGTCACCTTTTTGATACTTTACCTTACCTAGGAGCTGCTTGTTTGTTACTTCTTTTGACACAATATGCTCACATCAGACCGGGTTGAGATCTCCATCTCCGTTGACATTGCGGACACAGGTTTCCGATAACGTGGACTTGGCATCATCCTTCGTAAGAAGGGCTGGCTCAAGGCCACCAACTTTTGAGCAGACATCCAGGCAAAGGTAAGGACATGCCTTTTAATGGGATCGACCTATTTGGGAAGAAGGTAGATGAGATCTTGCAGACGATCAACGCTGACACAGAGACGACATGCTCTCTTGGCACAATGCAACAAAATCCAAATCTTTCTCTGGGACAAACAAGGACTATTGGCCTTTATACCAGTCACCCTCTTACAGGTCTCCATCTCACCTGGTGACAAACTGTCGTTCCCCCATATGAGGAACCAGCCATCCAAGCAAACTGACCCATTGCGGGTTTGGTTGCCCCACTTTCACCCCAATTTGTCGACAAGTGGAAATCCATCACCACAGATGGATGGATGTTATCCCTTAACCAGCATGGTCACGCACTGGAGTTTATCAAGTGGCCACTCACCATTACTCCCCTGCAAAAGGCAGAGAAGTACATCCATCTACTACTACAGGAAGTTCAGTCAAGTCTGTTGCACAGAGCCATTGAAAGAGTCCCATCCCATCAGCAGGGCTCAGGAGTATAGCCCAGGTACTTTCTAGTAAAAAAGAAAACAGGAAGTTGGTGGACCATGGTCGACCTTCGGGTCCTCAGCAAATTTCTCAAGGCTCAATGATTCTGAATGGTTACTCTGCAACAAGTGTTATCCCAACTGCAAGAAGGGGATTTTGTGGCATCTTTGGACATAAATGGTGCATATTTCCACATCCCCATTCATCACAAACACTGCTGCTACCTGTGCTTCACAGTGGCAGGCTGCCATTATCAGTTCAAGGCACTGCCCTTTGGCCTGCGGTCAGCTCTGAGGATCTTCATCAAATGCCTGGCCCCAGTGGTGGCACACCTTCATCGCTCAGGTGCACTCATCTACCTACACATACCTAGAAGACTGCATAGTGCGGGCAACATCATTTTCCCTCGTGTCCCAGCACACTGCACAGACTAGCCAATGATTACAGTCACTAAGATTCTCTGTGAACTTTCAAAAATCCTGTCTGACCCCATCTCGGCGAGGGTACAGTCCCTTCTGCTCAAGGCCTGGCTGCTATCCAAACTGCGAACGGACTCTGTCCGTCTCTTAAACTCCCTGTTGGGGATGATGTCCTCATGCATTCCTCTCCTCCAGCATTGCATGTGGCATGTGGCCTCTCCATGAGTTCCTCGTTGCATGCTGGCGGCAGGCCTCAGGTTCCCGGGAGGACAAGATCCCTCTAACACAACAGTTCAGGGAGGCACTACAATGGTGGCCGGTCTAGCCTCATCACGTACAGGGCACTTCTTTTCTCCCACCACCACACTAAATCACTGTAACAACAGATGTCTCCCTGGAAGGTCTGGGTGAGCAGACAGGAAACCTTCATGCCAGGGGTCTCTGGACAAACGAGGAGAAGTCTCTCCATATGAACCTTCTGCAGCTGCGCTTTATCTTTTGGGCCCTCAAGTCCTTCCTTCCTTAGTTCAGCAGCGGTGTGGTGTGCATTTTCATTGACAACACCACCACGATATTTTAGATACACAAGCAGGGGGCCACCAGGCCTCTCTCACTATCTAGGGAAACACAGATGCTGTGGCACTGGGTGCTGGAGCAGCAGATGTTTCTACTTCCTTCCCACCTAACAGGTGCTCAGATCACAATGTCGGTTTCCCTCAGCAGGGAACTCAGCTCCTGCCACAAATGGGAACTCCATGAGTCTCAACTGTCGGGATTTTCCATCACTGGGGCACTCCAGAGATCAACGTGTCCGTGCCCATGACAACAAGAAATGTGTAGCCTTTGCCAGCATAGTCCCGCATTCGGAGAGCCTGGAAGATGCCTTCACATTACCATGGGAGGGGAAGTTCCTCCATATCTTCTCCTGACCCCCTGGTGGCTGAAGTGTTAAATGCCTTACAACAAAATTGGTGCAAACTGATCTTAGTGGCCCCTGCCTGGCTGAGACAGTTCTGACACTAAGATCTCCTTGCCCTGCCCCCCACACCACTGCGATGAAGCAACCTCCTCTGTGCAATCTGCTTTCCAGGAGCAATGGTGCTCTGCTGCACCACCACCCGGCCTTCCTGAACCTGATGTCCTGGCTCCTGTGCTCCTTGAATTCATCAATATCCTGTTGCCTTAGGAGTGCAAGGACATTCTAGCACAAGCATGTGCCCCTTCCATGCTTACGTGAGAGATAATGGAAATGTTTTTCCCACTGATGTGTACCTTGGGTCCTAGACCCATTTACCATTCAGCCAAAGGACATCTTGCCATATCTGCTGTCGCTGTCTAGGTCGGGCCTAGCACAATCCTCCAACAAAGGGCTCCTAGTGGCTATCTCGTGATAGACCGCCTCCTCTTCTGTATCTTTTCTGCGGTCCAACTTCTTGGCAAAAAAAATTGATTAGGGGCCAGTTCCATCCCTTTCCGCCAGTCAGGTGACCTGCGCCAGTCTGGGAGCTGAATGTCAATCTTTCAAGACTCATGAAGCCTCCGTTTGAATCTATGCATCAAGTTCATGTCACCGAAGACTGCTTTTCTCAATACCATGGTAACCTGATATCAATGATGAGGCTCTGGCCTGGCTGACTTCTTTCCTCTCTGACCGACCCTCCCAGGTCCAACTTGGGTCCTTCCTCTCCTCTCTCTCTCCACCTGTGGTGTTGCCCAGGGGTCTAACCTTTCTCCCTGGTTGTTCAACCAATACCTGGCACCTCTCGCCCACCGCATTGGCACCCTCTGCTCCAACTTCCAATGCTATGCGGATGACACCCAGCTTGCTTTCAGGCTCCCCTCTGTCACTTCTTCTCCTTCCCTTATCCCGGATTGTCTGCTTGCAATCCAGGAGTGGTGCGTTGCCAATGATCTCTGCCTGAATGCCAGTAAGACGGAGATCCTCCTCATTGGCACACCTGCACCCCTCTTTCCCGCCACTCTCTGGCCGGCCTCCCTTGGCCCTCCTCCTGCTCCCACCTGTGAGGCTACAAACCTCAGGGTTATCTTCGACTCCACAATCTCCTTCTCTTCTCACATTTCTGACATGTATAAGAAGTCAAACAACCAAGTGCACCTCCTCAGAGGTATTCTTCCTTTCCTCTCCTTTCCCCAGAAGCTCACTGTCTCCAGAGCTCTGGTTCTCTCTAGGCTTGACTACTGTAACAGCCTCTTTTTAAATCTGCCCACCTCTAATCTCCGACCTCTGCAACGCATCCAGAACAGGACTGCGAGACTTGACCATGGCCTCAAGCCCAGGGATCGTATCTCTCCAGCACTGAAATCTCTCCACTGGCTACCATTGGATGCAAGGATCAAGTTTAAGACCCTTTGCATTATCCACAAGGCCTTCTGGGGTTTGGGACTAAAATATCTTCAGCTTTCTCTTTGGAAGTATCTTCCTATTCAAGCTCTTTGCTCCTCCACCTCCAACTCCTCGAGGATCAGTCACTTTTCCAAGCAACAAATTGGGGAAGATCATTCTCTCCAGCTGGCACATCCCTCTGGAACAGCCTCCCTTCCTCTCTTAAACTTGAGCAGAAACATCTTCGGTACTGGAAGCAGCTCAAAACTTTCCTCTTTGCTTCTGCGTTCTCTTTTCCTTTCCCCTGCTGAACTGCTGCTTGATACTGCACTGGTTACCTGGCCACCCTCTGAACCACGGGCACAGGTCCCTTCCTTCCCAGTTACACACCTGCTCTGCCTCCTGGCAACCCTGCACTTGGGGCTGTATCTGCAACCCTAAAGTCCCACTACCTGCATTTTCTAACACGTGTTGTCCGCACTTAACCGCTGCACTGCCACCTGCTGGCTGCACTTCTTATTCTCCGATGTTTTTGATCCTATGTCTAGCAATTGCTCCTCCTCCCCTTGGAACTTTTCCCCTTCCCTCTTCCCTGCACTTGCACAATCTCAATGTCACTTGGCCTGGTAAGATCGTTGTCCTGTCTTCCCTTTGTTCCCCTCCCTTGCCTTGTCGCGCCTTGAAGTGTATAGGTGCTCTATAAATGTCATATCATATCATATCATACCATCACGTCGGCTCGGCATGTAGGAGAAATCCAGGCTTTTCCCTGAAAAGCCCCCTACCTAGTATTCCACAAGTCCGAGGCGGTATTACGCATGAATCCGTTGTTTGTGCCCAAGGTTTCTTCAGTGTTCCATCTCAATGAGCCAGAGGTACTACTTGTCTTCTTCAGCTCTCCAGTTTGAATGAGGCAAAGGTGACACGCCTCATCAATATTGTTATGTTTGAATCTGGTGAGTGTCACCGATGGAACACAAAACACTCTGAGTCTCAAGGATGGTTCAAGGGTGCTTTTATTGTCAACTCTCTGGGCCCTAGGGTATTACTCTCTCTCGTATCTATAACTCTCTGTTAGAACTGCCTATCAGTAACCCCTACCTGGTTACTATTTTATCTTAAAGATGTTTTCCTTAAAGGCAGACTCACTAACCCCCTATGTGACTTCCAAGCTCTCCCTACTCTCATCATGGGTTAGTATTCTAATGCAAAACAGAGATTTACCTGGATCCACTCAGGACCACTTTTGCCTCGCCCTTCTACTCTACCTCCCTCCTCTCACAACCCCTCCACACCATCCTTCTGTCCCCCCAATGTTTCACCAACCTTCTGCCTCCACCCTTTGATATTAACTCTCTTCCATCTCCTCCCACTCTGTTACTCCTCCTCCTCCTCCTCCCAATACTACCACTCTCCTACTCCCACTTCTATTACTCCTAACACATTACAACTCCTCCTTCCACTACTACCACCCCTCCGACACTACGACTCCCACTACTACCATTCCTCCCCCACTATCACTCCACATTCCAGTACTACCACTCCTCATACCCACACCACTAATATTCAGTCACGCTTCTTTCATCTCACATTCACACCTTACACTGTCGGTTCTCCACACCTGTCTCACAACCACACACTCACCCTCTACAAAATCATTAATACTCCTGAGCCAATACCTGCTCCTACCTCTTCTCCACCATCCGTAGCTTCCTCCTTCCTCCTGTTGGTGTCTTTGTCTCCTTCCTCCTCCTGTGACCTCCCCAAGTTCACCCACACTTCTCGTTTTCTATCCCTTAGTTATATATAAATTGGGGGCATTTTCCCTCTTTCATCTCTGGTGGTGTAGTGACTTCATTGCAGGACCGTCGTCCCTCTCCAGCAGTCCCATTCAAAACATAGCCAATAGAGGCTGCTGTACGTTTGCCCTCGCATCCAGCTTGGCTGCTCCGGGTTTTGTTGTGGACAGGATTTGTGTCTTTCTCTCGCTTGCGGCTCTGCTGCGACGTACGGAATTCTCTGGCGTGTGAATTTTGGCTGCGCTGCAGGGGGCTCTCACTTATTTTGTTTATCCTGGTGTCTCGGGACATTCTTTCTTCGGCTCAACTTCTGAAATTGCAAAAGACAACTGGCTGCATATGTACTTTGAAGCAAGGCTAGAGACCAGAAATGCATTGGCACGGGTCGGGGAAAGGTAATGGGACTCTCTTTGCTGCCACCATACACCTCAGGGTATGACTGGCTCTGACAATCAACTTTGTAAACCTCCCACCCTTGGCAAAGACGGGTTACTGGGCCCCATTTGACAATACCCAATTACTTCCCTTGTCACAGAAGTTAGAGTTGCACACTGACCTCTACCCATTATTCACCAAAGCCTTGACAGTCGTCTGAGCATTTTCAGTCTTCTGAGAGTGATTTGTCATATGAATGACTCCACTGCTGTAGAATACAGCCTATTGATTTGCAGTGCAATTTATTCCATCCCCACGATTTTATTGTCTCACAATGTGGGGGTGGCTCTGGCTCCAAAGCATCTTCCACCTTTCTTTTTTGTCTTTTAGTGGCATGCAACATAAGGAGCAGTTTGTCTTTGTAAAATGTGTCTGGATGAACCTCGTGTGCAGTTGGAAACCCTTATACATATTTGCAATATCAGCTATCGTGTTTTAGTGAGTCACAGAGAGGTGATCAAGTTTGCAGCTATTGTGTAGCAGGGAGACCCAGAACAATATTCAAGGTTCAAGCTCTCATGCAGCAGGGATGGCCAGACACATTCTGATTGCTGCTTTCATGTAGCAGGGACAGGCAGAAGCTCTGGTTGCCTCCGCTACATGGGAGCTGCAATCTCGAGAATTTACCAGAACGAGGTTTGGGGAGCTCACCTAGAAGAGTAAGTAAGAGCTATACAAATGTTCTATGTGCACTGCGTGTGTACCAATGGGAGCCAAAATGTTGCAGCGCCCGTGTAACAAGAACAGCCAGAAATATTCTCAAGAATGGACTCTGTTCTTCCCGAAGGTGGCTCTCCTCTGTGCAATACTGTAGGTCTAAAATAGCAGGACTCTCAACCAGTAGTAGCCCAAACAATAAGGGCACCCCGTCATTACAGTCATCACCATTTAGTCATTAGAGCTATTCCTTTTACAACCACAAACTTCACAAAACAACAGTGCTCCTCTTCTTTGTATACGACTTGAAGTGGACAGCATATTTTCATAATCTGAGCTGGTATGTTGGCTCTGGCTGGGTGTCTTGCCATACTGTACTTCTCATTAAACTTAATGAAGGTGAGTTGTTGGACATGAGGAACTGAGAGGCTTCTACTTCAATCTTATACCATAGAAATGGCAGCACTAAAGTCTATCAGCAGTTCCTTAAGTGGCACTACAAATCGAGCCGGGGCTCATCGAGGGGGCGTGGCCTAACAGCGGGGATCTTGATGGCCCATTAGGCCACGCCCCCCTGACAAGCCCCAGCTCAATGGGCTACTGACACCCATGCCAGGCAGCCTTTTGCAGAGATTAGCACCATTGAGGCTGAAAGGGTGAGGCCACTGGAAGCAGAGGCCTTTTTCCTAAAGACTGAAACTCCCGCGAATCCCCGGGAGCTTCAGTATTAAGAAAGCAAGGCCTCTGCTTCCAGCGGACTCCCGTTTTCTCCATAATGGTGGCACCGGCCCACGTGCATCCCTTGATTAAAGGGATGCCTCGCAGGAGCGGCGCCACCTCTACGGCTGAAAGGCATTTTTTTCTGAAGCCTGAACCTCTCTCACACGAGTGAGAGCAGGATGGTTTTGAATAGGGGAGAGTGGGGCAGCTCGTATTCGACAAGAATGGCCATTGGTAGCAAGAAAAAGTGCATTTTGTAGAAGGTGATTGGTGGGCATACAGAGGAGCACAGAGGTTCCCCATCCCCAATGGAAATTCAATAAAGCTGAGTCGAGAAGGGGGAAAAATGGGGAGGATTTCAAAAAGTAACCCGTACCACGCTGGTGAAAACATATTTAGGATTAGTGAACAGGCAGCAACATTTTATCGAGAAAATGTTTGTCAGACACATGCAATTATGAAACAGTATTCAGTAGAC
Source organism: Ambystoma mexicanum (assembly GCF_040938575.1). NCBI lineage: Eukaryota > Metazoa > Chordata > Amphibia > Caudata > Ambystomatidae > Ambystoma > Ambystoma mexicanum. The sequence goes on along the minus strand of NC_090936.1, from coordinate 789,757,731 downwards.
CTGCAAAGATCAACTGCACCCACCTTATCAGACAAGTTATGCTGGATAGGTTAAGTCCTAGAAGGTAAATCTGCGGCAGGGCCTAAATGGGTAATTTAGTGGGCCAGCTAACATGTTTGGTGACCCCCAAAAAACACTGTAGCAAAGAACTGACATTATACAACAGATGCCATTGTCTTGGAGTAGAGATCTCCATCTAATGCTTGACTGATACTGTATAAAAAACATCAGTGATAGCACTTCATAGTTCACCTTGAAGGTCCAACATGAGCACGTGGTATTCCAGAGGGTGGAAACTGTGGCCTTCAAGTAGTGCTGTGGTGACCTGTGGTTCTCCTGCAATTGGCACAATATGTTTCTTGCACTATAGTTCTGGCTAAGATGATCTTCTGGGCCACAGCAACAATTTCCTCCTCAGGGTGCAATAGCTGATAACATATGTCATCACATGGTAATTGTAAATTTATAACGCGCTTATTACCCAGAGGTTTCCAAGCGCAGACCCAGGAATTGAACCCGTGTTGTTCTGCGTCGTCTTGCTGCCAAAGCGAACGTGTTGCCTCTGAGCTATCCTCCCAAGATAAAGGACATGGGCAAAACAAGCAACATGCACAGTAGCGCCAGTTTGTAGGGAACCAATAATATTACACATATTGTCATCTGCCACTCATAAAATCCAGCTATAAGTGTTGCAAGGGTTAGCCACTCTGCCATGAACTCTTCAACCATCTGCTACATGCCACTGTCAGGTGGTCTCTGCATCAAATCTGTAAATGAATAAAGTAACAGGGTGCTGAACTGTATCCACCTGGTACCCCCATGGATTATTTTGGGGTACCTCTTGGCTAGCAAGTGAAGGCCACGCATCTTTTAGTAGCAACCATGTAATCAATGCTCTGTTCACTGGTCTATATGTCCATGCTAAAGTGGACGTGTTGGCGCTTGCTTGGCCTACTCTGTTGCCGTTTCCTCTGAAAAAGGGTACCTTGTTATACAACTGTATACCAGCATTGGGCAAAAAGTTACAGTGACTGGGAAGTTCTTAGTAATGATCCACTATTCTCATATGTCAATAGAAATTGTATTTTGGACAAGAGGTCCATGGACAATATAATATCCAAGTTAGTGTTGAGGAAGCACAACTGTAATGAAATCTGTTATATTTTCGTTCACTTTCTTAACTCATTCATTACATTGACCTGGTGTGAAGGGGTGGGATGGGGATGGGGGTTACTGCTAAGACTGCATGCACCCTATTCACCTTTGGAAAGGGTACAGAGGCTTGGCTTCCCATACAATGACAGAGCACCAATCTTTTATGGAGTGATTGCATGGGCTGATGGCAGTATGCTGATTACTTGCTGGAATTAGAATGGCTGCATTCAAGATGTTCTTAGTTTACTAGTGAGGAGGTTGATGCTATTTCATATGGGACAGAAAAGATGGGTTACCCAAATTGGTCTCAGCATTCTCCTGGGATCACAGTTACCTTTCATTGAATGGAAGTGACATGATGTTCTTTGTTGTCTTGTATCAAAAAATACCACACTGTGGGTTTTTGTGGTGGGCTAAATGATTGTGAAATATTATCTGATTGAATGTAATGCTCTCCATAAAATAATGCAAACTCAGAATGGCTTTACACTGAAATATCATGCAACTAATATTAAACATAGCAAGACACTATGGGCATTATTGCAAATATGGCTGTGTGGTAAAGATGGGAGTAATGTGGCAGCAATTCTATTACTGCCGCATTACCACCATGTTACCGCACCACCGTTGTACAAGTTTTGTGGTAAGGTGGAGGATTTACCTCCAGCAAAAATCTGAAGGTAAATCTTCCACTTTACTGTTAAAAATTGACAAAATCAGTGGAATTACTGCTGGTGGAATTACTGCCAGCAGTAATTCTGACGAAATCCCTATGGAGTCCTGTGGACTATGAAAATGGGGACTAACAGCAACCTACCACCACTTGTAATCCCACAGTAAATTCACTGGCTCAAGTGGTATAACTTTAATTGAATTTGGCAGTATTTTCCACTGAATTACCACCAAACTCGTAATGAGGCCCTAGGCCTTGTCAATAGAAAAGTTACCATTTTAAAGCTGCTTTTACTTAATGTCATGTAAAAGGAGAACATGGTGAATTGTGCAACTTGAATGTATAGTATTTTACAAGCAAGTGATACGCACACAAATATTACAAATCACTTGGGAGGTCTAGTATATTTAAGAAAAGAGCAACACATTGTTTAATTGCTATTACAAGTAACCATTGTTTAATGTTAAACATGGTTCAGTTACATGAAGCAGAATATATCAGGCAAGTTTGACATACTGTGAACCTAAGCTGTTAACTTCTGTTGCCCTAAAACCATAATTGTGCAAGTGTGAGCTGCTATTCATTCATATTGATAAATGCTTAAAAGAGTTAATGGGCCCAGCTGTGTGTAACTGAGTCAATATGAAGGCCTGTTTTCAAAAGGAGAAAAACAAGCCAAAATGAAATCCAGGATCAGGATTTTCATGGCCTTATATTTTTAAGCTAAAATGGAAGGCCAATTTGGAAATAGATTGGCATGTGTCTGGTCAACCATTAGGTACAGCTTCAAAATAAACACATGCTTGCATAGATCCTAACATCTCATTTTGGTAGAGAAGTAAAGCCTCATGAACACATTAAAATCATCCCTTTGTTCTACAGAATGTGATTCTTTGCAAGCAGATAGTCTTTGCTGATAGGGGAAGACCACATACAATTGAAATGCAAGTTAGTTCATAAGTTTATATATGAGCATATATAACAAAAGCCTACATTAAAATGTGCATTCACAGAGGACAAGTGGGAAATGCATTTTAGTTATGGTGAGTGTCCATTTTGAAAAATTGAAAAATGTGAAAAACAAAGCTAGATTGAATTCAGCAGAAAAAGGAGTATTGTATGCAAAATGTATGATTTATTAATACATTCACATATTTTAATAACATCCTTATGTCCATACCCAGAATTATAAGAAAAATAAATATTCCCTTTACATTTTGAATCCTAATTCCTGAGGAGAGGGCTAACTCAAAGCTGACACATAGCCTTATGCATTAGAGCATTGAATGGACACGTGCAATTAAGAAGGTAGGGCTCTGGGGTATTTGAGTAAGTGAAGAGAACCTATCATAGGTTCTGTCCAATTCAAAATTGATGTATCAAAGGATGCTACACAGGTGGATTTTGCTGGGTATTTAACCCAAATATATTGGACGAAAAGAGAGGTTTGGGAAGGCAGAAAAGCAAAATCACCCATCTGACAGGAGTAAAGCTGATTGGGTTCCAACTGAAAGTATCTGATGACAAATCTCCTAAAAAGGTCATTTTCCAGATGCAGACCTCTTTCCGAAGGCAGAACCAGATAACCTAGGAGGGATTTTGGGGGCAGATGGACAGAATGAAAGGAAAAGCTCATCTGGCAGTTCTGCCTGAAGCCAGTTGATGTCCCTATTTGTCCGGGGGCTTTGAAAGACAAATTAAACGTGAGTTCATTGATCCAAGAGTATTTAGACAAATGTCCCAATAATTAAGTAAATCCTTAAACTGTTCACAGGTATTGTATGCTTGTCCTTTTTGCATTGATTTACATAACAGCCTGGCACTTAAGGGGTTAAATATCAGATGTGATTTAGGCGATCGATACGTATGGATTGTAATGGGTATTTCATGGGTTGTATTCAGAAACTAGCATGGGGGATCATGATATGCTGACTTTTGTGGTATCCTTTGATCTGTCCACAGCATTCTGTAACAGATTTTATGGCACGGCACCCTCCAGCCAGAAACTAATTCTACTGACACTGAAGGTGGTGCACACTAAAACACACCTTTTTATTTTTATTTGAACCCTGAATTCTTTCTTGAAGGAGTCTTGAAAGGGCACCCAACCCGTCTCACACCCACCTTAACAAATACCCTGTGTCATAGTGGACCATGAACCAGGCCGTTGTGTAACAAAGAAATATTAATTTTATTTTTTAAATTCAAATGAAAACTCAAAGCGAAACAAATTTTAGGACAGCAATCACCAGTCTGTTGACAATCTAATGCAAAATGTTATAATACAATGAATTCAACTTTCTGACACTTCTACATAAACCTTAAATAAAAATGAGAGCAAAATCACTTTTTTTCACACTCATAGATGGCACATATGTTATGCACTCCCCCTGCAACACTTCCCCACACACTTCCTAACTAAATTCTGTGTGGATGGAAAGCAGTTGCATGGAGTCAGCAAGAAGAGGGAAAAATTAGTTTTTAAATTCGACCCACCACCCCAGAATGAGAGGCCAAAAACAAAAAATGAAAACCTTCAAATTGAGCTAAATAGCATACTCGTATTGAACTTGTTACTTGAACTTGACAACTTTTTAACTGATTGATGTGGACTCATTTCTCTTCTGACAGCTCTTCTTTGGGGATGTGGATTCTATAGGCGACAGGTGAAATTTTCTCTACAATTTCAAAGGGACCGCACCAGGAGGGGAGGAATTTTCTCTCCTTAGTCTGGTTCCTCTGAAAATTGTACAAGTAGACCCTGTCTCCTACTTGGTATTCTTTTTTAGTTGTTTTTTAAATCGTAGTGGGTTTTCATCCCCTCTGCCAATTTCTCCAGATTCCGCTGAGCGTACGCAAAAGCATGCTGAAGGTGTTTTCTCAACATATTCATGTGTTGTGGAGGTGTTTATCAGTGTCTGCTCTTGTGTTCTATAGAGTAGATGCTGAGGTAGCACAATTTTTCGGCCAGTCATTAGCTCAAATTGAGACATTTTGGTCGCAGAAGATGGTGTAGATCTGATGGCCATCAGGACAAGCGTTAATCGGATGTCCCAACTTGGCCCAGAATCTGCCATGAATTTCTTGAGAATGCCCACAATGGTGTTATTGTACCTCTCAACTCCGTCACTAGAGGATTGGCGGTATGCAATATGGAGTTTCCTTTTTACCCCAAGTATCTCCCACATCTTGGTCATCACTTCACTGGTGAAGTGACTTCCTCGGTCTGACCCAATCCTTTGGGGAAGGCAAAAACGCAAGAAGATGTGGTTGATCATCAGGGCAGCTGCTGTTTCTGCCTTGCAATATTGGGGCCGGGAGATATTCCACCCATTTGGTAAACAAGCATGTTACTGTTAACATGCACTTGTTCCCCCGAGAGGAGCGAATCATGGGCCCGATGAAATCTACTTGTAAATCTGACCAAGGCAGTGGCATCCCCCTCTTCTGGTGGGGAGCTTGGTGTGTGAGTGAAGTTGGCTGAAATTGTGCACACACAAAACACCCCTTCAAATATTGGTCGAGGACCTGCCCCATATGTGGCCAGTATGCAACCTCCTGAAAGATTGCTAAAGTAGTGTGATACCACTGATGACCGGCTGCGACCGTGTCATGGGCGTGACTTAGCATCAAGCTTCGGAATGAGGTAGGTACCACCCACTGGTCGCACCCAGAGATGAATCTCCTTACCAACAAACTGTCTTGTATTCGGAACATTTTGAGAAACTTCATCAACACCCTGAATGTAATCGGTTTCCATCAGAGGAAAGTTCACGGGGTCCTCAATTTGTTGGTAAAATTTCCCAATATTCGGATCCCCTTTTTGTGCCATAATTAAATCAGCATCTGGGGTCTCCTTACTCCATGTGGGCAGTCGAGAGTTCATTGTGAGCAATTATCTGGGACTTGGTGGCATCAGTGACTTGGATTTCCCCCAACACGGACTCAATCTCAAGGTGATCCCCCTGGATGGCTCTGGTTTTGGCCAACTGATCAGCCAGGTTGTTTCCAGTTTTGTCTGGTCCCTCTATTCTGGAATGACCCTTAATATATTTCCAATAGATGGTCATCCCATTAGAGGTGACCAGATCATAAATATTTTGTATAAGCTTTCCAATTTTAAGTGGTTTGTTGTTGGCACACAGCATGCCTCTGGTTCTCCAATTGATTAGGTGCTTCACAAACCCGTTCCGGACATAATCTGAATCAGTGATTATGACCAGTTTGTGGAGTCAGTGTTGCACGGCGGTGAGGCTGGCCTGGTGAACTGCCATCAACTCTGCCACCATAATGCTGCGGGGGACAATTTCGTACCCAGCGCAGGGCTCTGGGGCATCATTCACCCAGGTATTCCCAATGACGCCCACCAGTTCCTTTTCCCCGATGTTGTCAACATGGTAGGAGCACCCGTCCACATAAACTTTGGGCATCCCCTCGCACTTGTCTTCCTCATAGACCTTGTGTGGGGAATTCAGGTACGCCTCCATGTTGTTGTGGGTTTTGAGACTTTCGTCCTCGAGACATTTTTGGCCATATCTGACCTCCACAGGAAAGCCTTGCATGGACAGAATCCAGGAAGTAATTCTGGAAATACTTACATTTCCTGCCTGGATTCTTTCACTTTGGAAGTATTGCAAATGCTGATGCAGAGTCTTCTCTATGATGTGCTCCCCCTGGATGAAGGGCGGTAATTTTTCAATGCCCACACCGTTGCCAGGAGTGCCTTCTCACAATCGTTGAATTTTTCCTCCACAGAAGATAAAGTCTTGCTTGCATAGGAGATGACTTTATTGACCTTGTCATGCTTTCGATATAATACTGCTGGTAAGCATGAATTTGAGAACCCAGTCTCCAAGAAGAACTCCTTGTTTTTGACGGGCTAAGCTAGGCAAGGTGCTTGTGAGAGACTTCTTTTGAGTTGTTTTACTGCCTCAGCTTGTTCTGGACGCCACTCCCACTTGACCCTCCCTTCAACAGATGGACCAGGGGTTTTTGACCTCTGCATAATCCTCAATGAAATTCCTACTGTAATTAGTCAGTCCAAGAAGGCTCCTTAGTTCATGCAGAGTTGTGGGGTCTTTCAGTTTTAGTAGTGCTTCCACTTTCTTCGGCTAGGGACAGAGACCCTCAGGGGTGATTTCATGTCCCAGGAAGTTTACACGGGTCCTACAGCACTGTGCCTCCTGGAAGGACACTTTTGCTCCAGTAGCCCTCAATGGGGTCTCAACATAGCGGATTTCCGCTATATATTCCTCCACAGTTGAGCTTTTAATCAGGACATCATCACATAGGCCAGGTTACCCATTTCACCCAAGTCGGGCATAGCCTTGTATAGGAAGATTTTGAATTCATTGCTGGCGTTTATGTATCCGAAGGGAGTCTGGGTCCATGTGTACTGCTGCCCCTGAAGGTAAAGGCCAGCTTGTACTGGTTCTCCCTACTGATGGGTACTGTCCAGTATCCGTTGGTCAGGTCAATGGCCCCTCTATGACCCCTCCCTGGATCTGGGCCAGTCCCTGGTCAATGTAGGGAAGAGACCATCAGGACTGTGAACCCATTTGTTCAGCTCCCTGGGGTCTGCACAAAGTCTCCATTGGACATTTGGTTTTAAAATCCCCAGTACCAGATTATTAAAGGTACTGTGGACTGGACGAATTATCCCACAGGACTCTAGGTTTTTTATAATTTCTGTAAGGGACTCCATAGACAAGAGAGGCAAGCGATATTGCTTCACAAATACAGGAGTCATTCCAGGGTCTGTAGTAATTGAGGTGGTATATATTTTGGTGCGACCGCAGACGTATGAGTCCACAGCAAATATATCTTGAAAATCTAAAAACACCTGTTTCAACTTTTGCTTTTGTTCCTCGGTCTCACAGGCATCAGCGTGGTTGACCCATTCTTCAACCATCTGTCTGAAGCCTTTAAAGACCTCGGATTTCGGGATCTCAGCCGCCTCCTCCAGCTGTGTGGATAGATTTCTGGTGAGGGTGTTGACCTGGACAGTGGGTTTCAGGTAGGAGAGGCAGTCATTGGGGACCTGGAACATCACCTCGTCCTTCCTGATGTCACAGGTCACCTCCTCATCCCGTAAGGGCAGGAAGAGTACACCAGGAAATTCTCCCCTTTTCAGGTGAAGATCCTTTCTGGTGGAATGTCATTGTTACAGTCATAGCAGTCATTGGGGATTGGTCCTATGATTTCATTTCCCAAGTCCATGGAAAAATGCTAGTCATCAACCGCCATTCCAATAATGGTGCCTGTGCCCAGAGTATTACTCCTAGGGTCGCTCTTATCCACCAATATAGGAATGGTGCTGTGTTTTAGGCCAACTAATGGTGTTGGGTTTAACCCCAACCCCTGCTGTTGGAGATGGGCATTGAGGTGTACATAAGCGTCTGGATTTTGAAGTTTCTGTCCTCTCTTAATTTTTGAGTCAAGTGGGAATTGTCGGATCCATCCTGGGATGTTGACCTCCTCTCCAATTTGAACTTCAACTGCATACATTAGCAATCGAGCTGACCAAAATGCAATTTTCAAAATCATCAAAGCCCATAGGGTTGCCCCCCAGTCGTGACCAGGCCTTGTAATTGATAAGATCCAAATTAATTGCGAACCGATTGAGAATGTCACTGCCTAAATAAAATGCAGCAGGGACATCTTGCATGACCCAACAATTATGCTCTATGCTTTTATCACCTATGGAAATTTTTAGCATACACCTGCTAGGCAGGAGATTTTTGGAATTGGGAGTTTCACGGCGCATTTCCCACTTATCAATCAATTTAAATGTGGGAATGGTCGGATCTTTTGGGAGTTTCCTGAACAACGCTTCGCTGATGAAGCTTTTTCCATTATTCAGGCACACTCTGGCAAGAACAGGCTCCCTCCCCTCATTTAACTGAATAGGGAGGAACAGCTGTTCTCTCATTTTCTGAATATCAGCCAAGCTTTGAGCTGGTTTTTCATCACTTTTGTCTACATGACTTGGATTTTCAGATTAGGCATCGGTATAAAATTTCAAGGTATTTCCTTTTTTCAGGAATGGAGAGGAGTTCCCATCACCAGTTATTTGTCCTACAGCAATTACTGTAACGTCAGGTATTTGATTGTTTTGGAAATGGAACTCAATTTGGTCAGATTTTTGATCAATCATGTGGCATGTGCCATTTAAACTGACATAATTGATGCTTTGTTTTAATTTTATTGGCCGGTTAGGCTGAGTCTAGAGTACCTTGTTCACACAGTCTATTAGAGGAGACAACCTCCAAAGGAGGTCTTTTCCTAACAGACATGGAGTTCCCTCTGGAGTCATGACTATTACCGGGTACTTCACCTTGTGTCGCCCAATTTTAATTTCCAGATCCGCAGTCCCCTGAACGGGAATTTAATTCCTGTTGAAGTTCTGGAGTTGTCCGGGGAGAGGGGTGAGAGGGATCTCGTGTCCTGAATTTAGCTGCTCAAAGGCCCTTTTGGACAGAAGAGTGGCTTGGGATCCAGTGTCCACCAGTGCTAAAAATGTACATTGCCCTTGCACCCAGACGGGGTCATAGAACCTACCTTCTTTCTCCTGCAAGGGGCAAAGGTAATGGGCATTTTGGGCAAGCTGGGCAGTTCGTTTCTTTATTTTGGACTCTGACACTGTGGGATTTTGGACAGTATTCTGAGTCAGAGTTTGGGAATCTGTAAAAAAAATGTGGCATCTAGAAATAGATGGGATTTTGGAATCCCCTTTCTCCCTTAGCTCTGCGCTGTCCCCCTTTCCCTGGAGACAGTAACTAGAACTGGTTTGTGGGGAGTATCCCTCATTTATTGTTATATTCTCTGGATGACAATTCTGGGGTTCAGGAATGTGCGATTCTGAATCAGTCCCCACACCCACCCAGTCTGGGTTCTGGTCTCTTGGGACCCACTTTTCTTTGGGAGGAATTCCCCCATCCTTGAAGGAGAAGAATTTCTTCCCAGAATCCTCCAAGGATTCTTCCCCTTCAAACTGGAGGGCACTTACTTCCTCCACAAAATGGGTCTTTTTGGTCTCTTTGTTTCTCCTACCCATCCTCTGTTCCCTGGGTTGCAGATTTTCAGGGGCAGGAGATTTTAGTTCCGGTTCCAGGGTGTCTAGGGGCTTTTCACGGGTAAGGAAGGAAGCTTCCTCTAGGGCTTTACATTCCCCTTCCTCCTGTGCCTCCTGCTCTAGAACCGGTTAGTTATCGGGGTTCTCTCCCCATCATTGGAGTTATTCTGAGCTGTCATGTTCATCTGAGGGTTCTGCTGAACCCTCAACATGCAAGCACGATCTTGAGTCAAGCTCTGGACCTGGCGCTCCAGTTGGGACACCTGCTCCGGCTGGTACGGGGGTCATAGATCAACTCTGGGTTGCTCTCGGGAAGGGTAACTATACCTTCTCCCGGAGTAACCTGGGTATTGGGGGTTCCCCTGGTAACCCTCCACCCTTGGCCTCCCATCTCCTGGATTTGGTGATCTGGACTCCTGAAAGCAGGGAGAGTAAGGAGGGTTGTCCTGCATGTTGGGGTTTGGAAGGATGTTTCCTGGGGTGTACTCACCTGATTGTATCCCCCCACCCTGGGCCGGGGGAGTCCATAAGTACCCCAAGATGGGTCTGTTGCCCTTATACCGAGGGATGATGTAAGTGGCAGAGTTAGGGGGCACATTTGTGGGGTACCCTACCTGACTACCATCTGCTAGTGATTAATCAGAGGGTCTTATTTCCCTCTGATTGGGTTGGCTTTGGGAAGGTGTATTTTTAGGCACCCTCCTTTCCAGGTCCAAAATGGGGGCAACCTTCCCCTCTGCCATCTTGGCCACAGCGGGGGTGTTGGTTGGTTTGGGAGTTTTTAGTTGGGTTCTTGTTTTCTACAGGTTCTTGGACCTCGTAGATCTGGTAGCTTGCTCTATTACCCAGTGCAGGGTACTGTCATCATAGAAATCTCTTACCAGCTGTGTCATGATATATTTTGAGAGTGCATGAAAATAGGTATTTATAAATTCCCTACTATGCGTGCGCACCCACCTAGTAGTTTGCACAAATGCCCGTTTTAGCGCCTGAACAAATTCTCTTGAGGCCTGATCCTCTCCACACTGCAGATTGTAGGCCGCCTTGCGGGCCTCCTGGGGGGTTCTGTGTGTGGAGAAGTGCTTCAAGATGGCTGCCTTATAGGTGGACCACCTTGAAGGATTCTGGTCTTCTAGCCCAGCAAAGAAGCTGAAGTACTCTGGAGAGAATGTCCATTTGGTAAATTCTATGCAATTCTGATTATTTTTAATATCAAAAGAGGTCATCATCTGTTCATATAGCTCCAGATGCTCCCAGACAGAATATTTGACATTCTTGTGGTACAAGGTCATGAAACTCCTAATAGCTTTAATCTGTTTAATGGGGTCTTTCACCAGAGCTCTCTTTTGTTTATTAGCCTTCTTTTGCCACTTCACCTGAGTCCATTCGCCCTCAGACTCAGAGCTGCTGCTATTTGAGGTCCCCCCGCTATCCTCTAGGCACTCCCTAATTATTTGGGCTTGTGAGTTTCTCCCAGAATGATTGGGCCTAGTCTCATCTCCCCTGTGGTGCCTTGGGCTCTCTCGGTCACTCCCCTTGGAATCCCTCTTTCGCACTGGAGAGTAGACTTCTGACTCCTCCCTGCTTCCAGGGTTGGTGGAGAATCCCCCCACTGCCCTGATTGGGTGGAGGTTTTTAGAATACTCTTTTGAGGCCTCAAATCCTACTCCTTTTTCTCTGCAAAGCAAACCAAGTGGTTCCTCTGTAGGTGATGTTTCTGCAGGTCTGGCGCCCTGATTCTCTCCTCATATGAGCTTTCCTGGTCTGATCCCTCAGCCATAATATTTTTGTACCTGAACAGGGACACCTGTCCATCAGTCTCTGATGGACGCTGGCCCTTAAGCTCATTCATGCTAGGCCTATTTAAGTCTAGCTGCCTCATGGTTTCCGGTTCATGTGTACCTGGGGACATGAAGTCAGCAGTGCCTTGTACATACAAAGTGGTAAATGGGTTTGAGTCCCTTGGTACAGAGGACATCATGCTGTGATCAGGGGTTGCCCTGCCACTCTCTACTTGTTCGGGGTCCCTCAAGTTTTGATTCAGCCTAGCACACTCTTTTTCTAACTTCCCAGTTTCTCCTTCTCAGCCCCTACTGCTTGATGGTAGGCAAAGGTCTGAGCATTTTGCTCTGTTGTCAGGGCTTGACTTGCCTCTATTACCTTACCTTAAGCTGCTACCTGGCTCTAGAGTCCCCTGTTCTCATCATAGAGGGCCTCATTGTCTTTTTGTGCTGCCTGTATTGCCTGGGAACACTGAGACAATTTTTGTTGCAGGAGATGCATCTCCTGACTTTGCAAGTTTTTTGCTTGGGTGATCTCTTCTAGAACACATTCTACTTATCTTGTGTGCCCAATCTTTTTTCATATTCTACTTTTAGTTCATTCAGTTCCTGGAGGTCTAACTCTCTTTTCTGTAGGTCTGTTTTTAAGTTGCACACTTTCTGGTATAGGGCACCTTTTTCCTGATACAGGGTGCCAACCTGTTCAGTCAGGTCATCCCCTTGTTGCTTAATAGAATATCATTTCTGGCGTTCTGTTTGAGAGTGGAGTTCTTTAATAATTAATGTATTACTTTCCTCTTCCAATTTCTCAATCTTTTTCTGTAAAGTAATTATCTGCTCTGCGCAGACTATGTTATGTTTTATTTGTTGATTCAATTTTAGGTGACTCTCTCCCAGAGAGTCAACCTTTTCCTGACACTCCTCTTTTATTATAACTAATTTGGCCTCTTGCTCTAAATTGTTTTGTCGTTGTTCAGCCAACTCTTCTTTGAGTTGCTTGATGTGGTTTTCAAATTCTACCTAAAAATTTTGGCTCATTTGCAATTTTTCTCCTCCCTGTTTTAATGCACTCTGGATTTGGTTTAAGAGCTCAGACTCTTTTTGTGCAAGGCTTCTATTTTCTTGATATTTTTCCTCCATAACCACCATGTGAAGGTACATGTAGGCAGTGAGTCGGACCATTTTAAGCTGCTCCTCTTTAATATTTGGAGTCATATACAACTCAGTCAAGGCTTGATGTAACAGGCCGCTGTCCTGCCACACATCCATGTTCATGGGGGTGACCTGTTGCATCATGATGGCTAGCCAGGCTCCCTGCTCCTGGTCCGCCCATTCCCCCCTAACGAATAGTTTGGACAGAAGGTGCTGCCTAGCTATATTAATCTCTGTGGTGCTTATTATGAAGAGTGTTCTTCCTTTATTTAATTATCTATGTAAGGACAGATCTATACTCTGCATTTGTCTAGTTTTAGGCTTTCACAGTGTAACCAAGTTTTCTAACCACCAAAAGTATCACTACCTTCAATGAGTTAGCCTGCTGTGTTAAGCTGTCAAGAGTGGGAACATTTACTTCAATCAGGGCACGAGCCCCCAACGTGTAACAGATTTTATGGCACGGCACCCTCCAGCCAGAGACTTCTTCTACTGACACTGAAGGTGGCGCACAATAAAACACACCTTTTTATTTTTATTTGAACCCTGGATTCTGTCTTGAAGAGGCACCCAACCCGTCTCACACCCACCTTAACAAATACCCTGTGTAGTAGTGGACCATGAACCAGGCCGGTGTGTAACAATGAAATATTCATTTATTTTTAAAATTCAAATGAAAAATCAAAGCGAAACAAATTTTAGGGCAGCAATCACCAGTGTGGTGACAATCTAATGCACAATGTTATAATACAATTAATTCAACTTTCTGACACTTTTACATTAACCATAAGTAGAAATTGGAGCAAAATCTCTTTTTTTTACACTCATACATGGCACATATGTTATGCACTCCCTCTGCAACACTCCCCACAGACCTGCTAACTAATTTCTGTGTGGATGGAAAGCAGTGGCAAGAAGTCAGCAAGAAGAGGAAAGGATCGTTTTTTAAATTCGACCCACAACCCCAGAAAGGGAGGCCAAAAACGAAAAAAGAAAACCTTTAAATTGAGCTAAATAGCATACTTGGATTGCACTTGTTACTTAGAGATCAGTTTACATTTGTGGTAGGATAGATAGGAATACATTTCGTGTGGCCACGCTAAAGAGACAAGGAACCTTGCAGGCTACTGATCAGAGTGCTAAAGCAACGTGGACACAGGTGAGAAGATCGATTTTGGGAGGCAAACAATGCAACAAAAATCACATGTGGCAAAATTGCAATTTCTTATTTCACACAGGCTTTAAACTGGCAAACGGCTAAGAAAATGTGCTTAGCAGGCAAAATCGGATATTGGTTTTTGGGATGGGAACAAAGACACAGAACAGATAGAATACTAAGGGGAAGGGATGACTCTTATGGGATGATGATATGGGTTTTATTATGGGAAGTGCAAATCAGATGCTTGCTCATTTGACAAAATGCATTTTTTTCCCCGCACACAGCATCCTTGCCATTTCCTTTCTGAAGTGCTTTTTATAGATCTGGTCAGTTTCTGGACACAGAGATATGCTTGAAAATGGTTTCTTGTTAATTGACACAGGCAAGAGAGAGCATCTTTTCTTTGAAGTACTTTCGTGTGTTGATTTATTTCAAAAGGTAAAACCAAGCCGTGTGGACTGGAACGGCAATCATTTGCTTTTCATGGACTTTACTGAAGAAACAATGCCGTTCTGGGAGGGATGTCCTTATTTGATGGTGTTCAAAATGAAATACACGGACAGGGCTGTGTTTTTAATAGAACCAAACTGTGTGATGTCAAAAATGAAAATAGCACCTGTGCGATGCCCTTTTAAATGCAATTGAAAGTTTTGTTGTAAACCATAAGCAAATAAATAAATACATTAAAAAGAAATCCCAGATAGCAATTGCTGGGCAGCGTCAAGCTGGTTCGAAGTATAAGCAATCATTCGACTTGGTGGAGGAGCACAAAATCCGGCACCGGCCCCTTCCCTCTCATTCATGGTGCAATAAACACAGAGCATTCGGTTTAGTAGAACAGAGAGTTTCGGCTGGTCTAGCCCTCCATGACCTTCCTTCTGTCTTGGACGGCTCCTTCTTCACCTCAGGCTGGAAGTCCAGTGATTTCTTCTCAGGTGAATCTTCGTGTCTTGAGAAGATCCAAAAGGATCTGAGAGAATTTAAAGAAGGGGTGAGAGACCCCTTCTTTTGAAGCCATCATTCCCCAGGTGATTTTCATAAAGTTGCCTGAATTAGTGGTCTGATCCCTGTTAATGAACGCAGTGAACCTTTCTGATGTCTCACCCTAAGTGCTCCAGAGGAAGTGGAGAGGACAGGCAAGAGAAAGAGAGACAGAGATAAATACAATGTTGGAAGTCTCCTTGCATTGACCAGGGCCTCCTGACTACTCTAATCCCACTGCATACCCTTCCCACTAAGATCAAAGGCCCTTAGAAATGCAGCACCCTGGTTTGAGGCTACTACTTTTGAAGGGGTGTACTCCTTTGATGCCGGGCCCAGGACAGCTGCCTCTGGTGGAAGGTGTTACCTGCCATCATAAAGAGATCAAAGAAGAGGCCCTGTCCTCCAGGTTCCTGTCCTGGCATTTGGCAGTCTCCACCCGGCTGACCAGAATACACATGAACTTCCACAAGAGAGCTGACTCACATGAGCTGACACATGTGTGATATCACTTGGGATGTGGTGGCCATGATCATAAGTAGTACCATGCACAATGCCTAAACTCAGGGATAGCTTTATTTAAAGTTTACCTACCCTGCCACCAGCATGGGTTACTCATGATCATTGTAGTGTTGGTACATGGGCTGTATTTCAAATGCTGCCCCTGTGCAGCGGATACTTGTCTGTCACTGTGGCTGTCGAGTGGGTATCTTCTGACCTTTGAATCTGCCCTATGCCACAAGCTGAACAGGTGCTGCAGATCAGGGTACTGATGCAGAAGGGCACAAGTACACTTTGATTTTAGCATGCAGTTGACAAATAGGGGAATCTGGTTGGCAGGTTACTCTTTTGGCGATGGAATAACTTACATCATTTTATGTATTAACAAAAATAAAAAAAGCTGGGGCTTTGCACCCTTGCCAGATGGCAATTCTACACACTGTGCACCTTCTAAAAAGTGACCTACATCATGCTCAGGAGTGGATTTTGAAAAAAACAGGACATTGATCAAAGGGGACCCATACTATGAAAGATACGTCTCAAAGAAAGCACTAATCCACACAAATGGAACAGGCGCCATACTTCTGAAAAAAGTAAAACACTCCTCTCCGAGAGCCCAGCCTACCCTGTACTCAAACAAAATATTCAACCTGCAGACCACAAACTTTCAGAAAATCAAACATGTCACATGCACACCGGGCACTAACCCTCTTGCAGGCCATGGTTTGATCAAGCTGGCCAGCCCCTTTAAACCCAAATACCCTGCCCAAGTCCCTCTGCCCCCAGTGCGCTATGCCACACCACAAATGTAGATCCCTACATCACAGGCCATTTGCAGTGTGCTGCTGTATCCTGTGTTAGTTGGCCAGTGTCAGGATCTGCCAGGATCTCGTGTAACATACCTTATCACATTACGCTAATAACATAATCAATGCCACATTGAAGTTCATGTTATGCCTTGTAATGTAACATAATTGGTTATTTATAATGCACTTAATACCCAGAGGATTCTAAGCGCGGACCCGGGGATCAAACCTGTATTGCTCCAAGTCGTTTTGCTTCCAAGGCAAGTGCGTTGCACCTGAGCCACCCTTCTGGCCCTTAAGAAAAGTATTTATGTTACGCTGTGCCTTTATGAATTATCTCACTATAAGCTGTGGTATGAATTGCTGTGTGGAATCGATGCAAACACTGACCCCAAAGCAGGTGCTTTTGTGAGACGTCAGCGACCAATCCGCTGCCTTTCAACTTGAAGCTGTAAGTACATCTAAGTTTCAACTTTTCCCCACAGCCAACACCAACACATATCTACACTAGAGGCCTGAACAGAGGTCCATGTAAAACTAGCAATGTATTGTTTCAAGCCAGAACACATTCCTTAAATGCCCTATATTCTGTCAGGGAAGGAATGTGGTGCAGGGACATGAAAGCCATGGCTTTTGCATTAGTGATCTACAGCTTGACAGCAGCCCTAGCAACCATGAGGAATGCAGGCAGCCACATGGAGAGGATTCTCCTCCCAGAAGCACTGGTTTAGCATGTCAATGAAAGGAGTTAAAATACGAGACCTCTGAGGTGCTGTTAACCTCCACTGCACACATTGTCCCTTTATAAACATAGCATTTCTTGAACCACTTTTCTAGTTTAATGAAAGTTTAAGAAAACGTTCTTAAATTCGAAAAAATGCAGTCTTTAAAGAAATGCTGCAATGCCACTGGAACACTTGTTTCATCCACAAGGGGAGATTTTAGCAGCTTTTGCTACTGGAAAGCACATCTCCCCTCCAGTACTTCCACCCACTTCTGCATGGTGGTGCTAGAAACTGGAGAGGAGAGTGCCGTATTTCCACACTCTTTTTATCATGCGCTCAGAACCGGACCGTAGTTACTTTCACACATTACCACGTTTTTTACATGCAGGACTCCAAGCACCAAGAGACCATGCAAACGGTAAAAGATGTGCAACAACAAGACACGGTAATATAACATAGGAAAACAGCATTAAAAGAGGCCCTCAACTGTATTTCGTGGTTTGTTTTCAATCACTCCCATGGTCCTGGGTCATTGAGTAGAACAGATGCACACTGCTACCACTTTTCAATGCAGCTCTTGACGTGTGCTTTGCAGGGCCTAGATCCGTGAGCAGGGAACCACCAGTTTCGACGTTGTTTTGCAGCCCCTCTCCACAAGCCCCGTGATGCTGAGAAGCTTTGTAGCAATGGCACATCTCACTGAAACCCAGCCAAGTGGGCCCACACTTCTATCAGGCAGATAAGAGCAATCGCAGATATCATTCTGTAAACGTGAACACACACTTAACATTATTATTGCCACACAAGGACTCCAGTTAACAGATCTATTACAACAATGGAACGTGTCGGAATTTTGAGGATTTAAGGCATATGGGTGTTTGTGGTCTCTGTAATGCGAAAGTGCAGATGTTTCCAGTGAGACAGCCGTTCTGTAATATCACTACGGCCATTTGCCCGCAGTACACAAAAGGTAACATGCATGCTTGCTCTGTTTTTATCAGGACGATTTATGGCTACTTCGGGTTGCTTAGAGACACTGGAGAATTGCACAATGCCAGAAAAATGGCAAGCTTCAAACTGTTGCAGCAGTTATCATCGTGCACCAGAGGGTCTGTGCAGAGACCCAGCCCTAGGCCCCTGAGAAGGACCCCGGGAAAGCTGAGAGCAGAGTCTGTTGCTTATCTCGTTAGGCCACCATGTAAGGTGGGGCACTCAGATCTTCCCTGTGCAGTCATACACCGCGCTCATGGAAAGCCTTTCGCTTAAGGTTCAGAAACAGAGATGTTTGTATAGGCTTCAGGAAAAATGTAAAAACATGCCTGTGCCCAAGATAAGATGACCTCTCTAGTTGCCACGTTTCTCTGCCAGTCAAACACCACGATCATGGAACGCCTGCCTTTCGCTGAAGGTTCAGAAACAGAGATGTTTGTATAGGCTTCAGGAAAAATGTAAAAACATGTCTGTGTCCAAGATAAATTGACTCCACTAGTTACCACCTTTCTCTGCCAGCTGAGGTGCACCAAGTGGCAAATAAAAGGTTCTACGCTGTTTGGTTGTCTAGATGATTTGGACTAAAGCTCTCATCAGTCCTAACCAGCATTTTCAATTCTAAGGGATTATCAGAGTTGTAGTACATAACAGTGGGAGAGTCACAGTTTTCAGATCCTAAAACTCCTCCCTTTGCTGTAGTTACTTGCTTGTGTTAAGGTGGCAGCAAGATGGACCCTGAATGGATAGGGGGCAATAGATGGGCGAACAGCTGCCCCTGACCCCTCCCAAAAGGGACAGGAGGGAGGACAATTCAGTCAAAAAGGAGACTCACAAATTTAAGCATGGAAAAATATTCATATTTCTGGATGCTCTTCGGTTGTAGGGGCTAAAGGTCTGCTGTAAGGGAAGGTGCATGGGTAACAGGGAAGCGTTTGCTCTCTGTAACATGTATGCAGATATCCAGGGTTCTTCTTAGGACATTAAATCTTCATTTATATAATGAGTACATTTCAGCTTGCTCCGTGGAGCGCAGGCAAACTTGCAGCAGCCCCATTGGATGCGCGCCTCACTTCCCCGAACCTTCAACGTTTCGTGGTAATTTCAGGGCACACGATCACTGGGAAATTAAGCATTGGCTGTTTGAAACGCACACAGCTATTTTTCATAAAAGAACATCGAATTGAAAGCAGAGGCAGCATTTGTCATCGAGCCTGCGAAGGCTGGCGTTTTCTTGCGCATATGCCCAAGTTAGGTTATGAAATCCTTTTAGTTCAGATCTGTATGTGGACTTGTGCCAGATTTCTCAATAAAACCTAATCGCCCTGTCTCCTGCCAACGCCTATTAAACTGCATCCTGTAACTTGCGAGCGTGAGTATACAAAGCAGTCAGGGCAAACAGATACAGAACGACTTTGAACTGTTTCCTCCTTCCTGGTATCTGAGCACAACATCAAGAACACGACAAAACAAACCTTTGAAAAAGTTTTCCCTTGCTCCTGCTCTGAGTCATGGCACTTTCTGGATGACCTGCCATTTATATTTTAGGCTTAACATGAAACAAGGAATTCGCTGTTGTGTCTGTTTCGATGGACCACTGCATAGTTCTTGGTGGATAGGGGATTTCCACTGGCGCAATCAACTGTGCTCTGTCATGAGGAAAGAGTGACGACATTTTCTCTAGCGCAAAAATGTTTGAGTCACCTGGCCTGATTTACAAAGCCTTTTTCAATGGGGGGAGTCCCATTCAAAAGTGTATTTGTAAATTTGGCCTAGTGCATTTTTTGTATCTGTGTGACTGTTTAACTGTTGCAAAGGGTATCAAATATGGGCTGGACTAGGGTGGGACCACCGCTGATATGCATGGGGTCTTTCGATTTGTCATTGGCACAGCAGGCTTAACAACTGGATGGTTACCCAAAGCAATGCCAGAGGTTAGGATAGATAGAAAACATTCCAGCAATCACTTTTGCTAAAATTACCCAGATTAGAATGATACTGTATGACCAGGCATGGGTCATGAGCAGGCCATGTCTTGAGACCCAAGTTACAGAACATTGATGATGCAAACCTAGGTTAAAGCATTTCTTTAGTTGCTTGCGCTCTTGTGCAGTAGGCATGCAAGCTAGTAGTTTGGCATGGCCTGCCCCCCTTTTCGGGTGGGACAAATCTGATTTGTATATGGTCTTTCCCTTTCTGTAACGGCATGACAGGCCGACTGTCTGGAGGGTTGTCCAGATAATGCCAGAGGCTATGGAAGATTCATTAAAAACCTCCCAGCCATCACACTTATATTTTGCTTTAATAAACAAATAGTGGTATTTCCAAATATGTTGTCCTTCTGAAAGGGTAATTTCAGACCTTGGTGGGTTGAGTGGGGCAGGGATTATTTTAACTTCCTGGGAGTTACACTGAGTCAGAATTTGAGCCACTTTCCCTATTTTAGAGCAAATGGCCGATTATCTCAGAAAGTGGAAGACCTTGAGACTGTCACGTTGTGGTAAGATCAACACTATTTCGATGTGCGTTTTCCTAAAATTACTATACCTTTACAAAGCTTTACTAATCGCTGTCAGGATCACCAGGGCGACAACTTAACATTGCAACATCCTTCACACCATGCATCATTGTGTCTTTGATGATGGTAATGGTATCACACAGAGGTTCCACTTCTCTGGCACTGAATGCATCTGAGAAACGCATACCTAAACATCAAAGCACTGTCATATAGTCGAGTGAGGTTTACAAAGAGTGGAAACACACATTCAGGTAAAAACGTTCCTCCCCATGGTCAAGCTCAAAACATAGAGAGTTAGAATAGTCTCTTGTCAACAGTCGCAACAGTCTGAGGATCCGCTTATAGAGTTCACAAGATTTTGAGATACTCTACCCACCACTCACAGCCTCTACGGTTCTGACTTGTTTCTTGTTGATAGTGGTTTCCAATGACCTAACAGGTTGTGTGGATGCAGCTGTGTCTCCACCACGAGACATAGTTATAACTCGAGTTTCTCTTCAACTTTAAGACATAGCCAACTTTGTTTGCATGCTCCAGTTTCCACAGAGCAGCTTAATGGAGCCTTACCCTTCCATTTCCCAGGGTTCTACTGTATCTTCTTGCCACAACCTCTTTGATCCTTTTCAACACTGTGCCACATGTTCATACTCCTTACACCGTGGTTGTACCCCTTTTGATTGGGGTCTCATCCCTACCCACTTCATTGGGCTAAATGTGCCCTCATGTTTCTTCCTGCTCTTCCTAGTTACCACTTCTCAGGCCTTTGGTATTTCTACCTGGCTTTTAACCTCCTCTTGAAGACTTCACCCTCCCAGCTCCTGATGACATTGTAAGGAAGTTTGGATGTATAGGATAAGTGCCGATAGTAAACGGAGACAAATCTTTCTGAAAGAGCAAGGGAGGTGACATGCACAAAATGATGCATATAGTAGGATTGCATATCTGGCTTGCTGCCATGATAAAAAGGGTACCCCTGTAAAATGCGAGGTGCAAATAACTTCAAACGCACCGCAGAGATAAACTGCAACCATTTCGAAGGCCTTTTAATTGAATGGTGAGACTGGCTGGTTGATGTTAAGGATATGAAGAAAATTGTGTTTATTTAAACATGACCTTTCTACATGTAAAAATGCAACAGACCTGATTTCACCTTCAAAGACATACAGGTAAAGTCGTACATTTCTTCAACTATTGACTGATCAGTATGTGAAGAGATACAGATAAAATTAATCTATTTAAAGCTGGAACCATGTCACATGTTAAAAGGCAAACCCAGATCTACATTGCAGTACTTCATCATAAGTTCTATGTTCCTGGTTCTATGTTCCTGGATCTCACACATAGAAGAAAAATCCACTTGTTTGTATCACATAACCTATCATTCATGTTCAATGATTGTGTTTTGCTGAATATTTTGTTTAATGACAATAATGCCATTTATAGTGTTTATAAACAGCGTTTAACTGGAATCAGCATCCAGTACCTTGGACTACTGCATCCACAAGGCTTTGCGCTTACCTTCTGAGGGCGGAACTATAAAGCCCAGGACCCGCGCGCGCGCACCGAAGCAAGTACCTGGAAGTACCGCTTGGCCGCGATACTCTGCTGACCGTGCTTTCATTGTGCTCTTCTTCCAGCATCCAGTACCTTGGACTACTGCATCCACAAGGTGACAATTACTGCAAGGGATATATATTATTTACTCCAATATATACAAGCACGTACTCAAAGCCTCTATTCTTTACAGGCTTTGCTCTTACCTTCTGAGGGCGGGTAAGAGCATAAAGCCAAGGACCCGCGTGCACCGCGCGCACGCACCAAAGCAAGTACCTGGAAGTACCGCTTGGCCGCTTTGCCGCGCTTGTTGCGCTGTTGCTTAAGCGTCCCTGAGCGGTGCTTCCTGGTACTTGCCCGGCAAAACATCTTCTTTCTTCCTGCTCCCTTCCCCCTCTACTGAGGTTCTGACCCTCTTTTTTTAAATGAAACGAACAATTTCCTCGCTGAAAACAGGAATGCCTTCACAAACTGAAATTCAAAGAAACACCATAAATGGGGCTGTTTTTATTTCTCCTGAGCGGCCATTGAAACGTGCTCGCTCCTCATCCACCCCGCTGGTTGGCACTGTGCAGATTAAAGGCACCCGCAGGAAGAACGATCTAAAATCTGCTCCTTTTGCCAAGAAAACACTGCACATGAAAATGCACAAGCGAAAAATGTCCCCCATTTACCAACAACAGAATTTACTGCCTCTTCCTTGACTGATTCAACAAAACTCCCACCTTGTGAGGAGAGAAAACATCAAATGGGTACAGACCCTATGATACTGAAGCTAACTTAAATGTACATTTTCCTGCTAATGCTTCCACTTCTGTTGTCTTTGCTAAAGAAAATGTCTCCTTGTCTGATTGTGCCCTTCTTCGCAGTGTATTGACTGGAGCTGGGGTTATCCCCATCTGCAAACCAGGTGTGTGTATGACTGATGATCCAGCTGTTATTGATTTAGATCTTAATGCCACTGAATTCTCATCTCACACCCTGCCAGAACGTCTATCTCGTTCACCTGACTTATTTATAAATTTGAGTATTTCACAGACTGTGAAGGAACTATCTTTTGCTGCTCCTACCCCACGCAGAACGAAACCCTTTGTTCCTTCTCCTCCCTCCCTAGATAAATCGTCTGTCTCTTCAATTAATGAGAAGGCAATACCACACTCTTCGAATGGTCTCACAGAAATAGCTTTAACAGCGATAAATCTTGCAATACAATCCCTAGTGAAACTTTTTGAAACACTTGACACTGGGCTTGCCTCCCAAGCCGATCAACTTGGGAAAATTCTGAACTGGCAACACTCACATTCACTCTTCCAAACACAAGCACAAAACAACCCTAAGTCACGTGTACAAATAACACCACAGAACAAAGTGACATCTGTGCTACCACAAGAATCTCTAGACTCAAATCATATAGGACTAAATTGTCACCCTGTACCTCTAATACCTGCTATAATTATTGAGCGAACAGAAAACATTCCTAAATCCAAACCACAGATCCTGACACATGATTTAACTAAGAATCAAACAAACACGAAAGAAAATGCAAATGCAAACTATGCAGTGTTTTTAGCCCCCTGTGAAAAAACAACTGAAATGACAAATAAGCCAAACAAAAAAGAATATTCATTAAAATTAAAAAAGAAATCTGAGAATGTTAAAAACATCAAAAAAACCTCATCTTCACAAGCTAAAAGTTTTATAAAGAATTTGTCTCAACCCAAATCTACTGTATCGACCGCTTGCAAAGTCATTACAGAAAAATACAAATTACAAGCTTCCTTAAAGAAGTATTTACATCCAACTGAGTCTAAAAGATTGACCCAGCACTACCAACCATTAGATGACCTAGTCGCTGCTTTACCGGTAACATCGGAATTGAATAAAAAATCCTCTCCTGATCCCAATTCCTCAATGGCGGAAATTAACAATTGCAGGTAACGACAAAATGAAATTGGTCAAGCAGTTGACGCATATATGAGCAATCACCCTGTGCAAAAAGATTTAATTTTCACCCCACATGATAAGGATTGTTGCATCTCAAATAAAATAGCTGATGCACAAAGAGTAAAAGAACTTTCATCTCTTCCTAAAACCGACTCAAACCTGCGACCTGACGTACAGAGTACAGCAGTGCATGTGTCAGTATGCAAGCAACTAATCAACAATCAACCTCGTAAATTAAACTCTGAACCTCCGAAAAGCAAAGTAGCAACAGAGTTAGACTTGAAACTGCTCATTAAAACAACCGTCTCACAGCTGATGGAAGAAATGAGCATCCCAAAAAACCAGATAAAGTCGCCCTTGCCAATGAATACAGATCATCAAAATAAACCAAAACAAACAGTCAAAAGACCAGCTATTCACTCTCTTGTCCTTAAATGTTGCCCAACTCCATGTACTCAATATAGTCTGAATAGAACTTCTGTTTTACAGATCTTCAGTGAACTACCGGCTCTGGACGATATTAGTACTGTTGACTTGGAGCTGGTCGAATTTATAAATCCTTTAAATAGAGCGGCTGTCATTTTATGTATGAACTCCAAAGTTGTCCTTAACACCATATGGATGGTTAAATCCCAACTTTTCGAACTGGGTTTTGAAATATCATCATCCCTTTCTTCCTCTGAAATCCAAACACTTAAAGAGCCTCCTCAAGTGTCTTCCGCAACAAATGATAAATTTAACTCTCATTCTCCATTAACCACTCATTGCAACTGCAATTCAGCCAAGAACCAAAATTAGCTAACTGATGTCAATGCACTAAGCTGGTCCTTGGTTAGTTGGAACTCTAGGGGTTTTAAACATTTGATTAACAACCAGGACTCTACGTTGATAAATTATGATATCATCTTACTGCAAGAAACCTGGTTACTTTCTTCTCCTGTCTGGAACAATTATGACATCTTATCTGTTCCAGCGAAAAAAGCTAAACTAGGTCGTCCAATCTGAGAGCTCCTGATAGCTACTACACAGAGCACTCAAATTGCTTTGACAAATTGGTTCTCTCTAAACCCCTTTATTCAAATGGTCAAACTATCAAAAAATTAAACAGTTTATGCTGTTATCAATGTGTACTGGAACCCGGAAGGAATAAATGACGACGGGTTCCTAGAATCCATAACCAAAACTCTGGATCTGATTGCTCAAGAAAAACAATACTGTCATACAATATTAGCTGGTGGCCTGAACCTACATTGTCTAGATTTGAAGCGCTTCTTAGAATGCTCTAGACTATCAAAATGGAACGATCTAATCAAATCCAGAAACTTGTTTATGCTCAATGGTGCCTGGTCGTCAGATATTCCTCCCGTTGCCACCTGGCAAAGGGGAACCAGTTCGGCTGTTATTGATTTTGTATATGTGGATGTGATATTTTTTTCTCAACTAACCTCCTTTAATTTAATACACTCTGACTTAAGTGACCATAATAAGCTATGCCTGTCGTGGATTCACAGGAATATAGAGAAGACATCTCCTAGCAAAATCCATCCAGGGCATATAGTGGTTAACACCGCCAGGAACAGACTTAGATGGTCAGAACCATCATTGACTGCATTTAAGATATGTCATGCTTCAGAAATTGTGCGAGTGAGACAAAAAGACCACACATCTAGTTTAATTTACCCAGAACTAATGCAACAGTTTCAACCTAAATCCACCCGGATGGAAACTAAGCAAACACCTCATTTGCATGTTCATAATCATGAAGTTCATCGAATGAAAACATACGTGAGATACCTCAAACGCAAAGCCATGAGTTTACCTATAGAGGAGCAAACCAAAGCTCTAACAAGGATTAATACAAATTATAAAAATTGGATAAAAGGTACAAAATCCAAGCTATACCAAGAAGATGGGAACCAAATGCTTAGAAATCTATCTAGTAAAAATGCATCTCAAACTTGGGCGCTGATAAATCAAACAACTTCTGAAACACAGGTGGCAGTTCAATCGAATATGATTAAAGAACAAGACTGGAATGACTATTATAAAAAAATATACAGTCTTCCAGTCTCTGTCACTTTTCAGAGAAATCAAACAGAGGAAAGAACCTTTGAGCACAGTTATGATCGTGATGACATTTTATATTACATAAATAAAAGCAGCCACTCCAGGGCCCCTGGCCCTGATGGATTATCAAATACAAATTTGAAAAAACATCCAGATATTTGGGCCAACATTCTTAAAATCATGTTTGACAACATACTACTTACTCAGCACATCCCCGATTCTTGGACTGGCTCAATCACCATACCAATTTATAAGAAGGGTGATCGTGCAAACCCTGCTAGCTACCGACCAATATCACTTCTTGATGCCCCTAGTAAAATCTTTGGGCGCATCATATTAAAGGAACTAAATAAATGGTCATTACACAAAGGGAAGGGAGATCCCCTACAATCAGGGTTTGTGAGTGGCCTTGGCACGGTGCCCAATATGATTGCTTTAAGCATGATACAAGATCAAAGTGCCATAAAACAACAGCCGTTATATTTGTCTTTCATCGACTTCCGAATGGCCTTCGATTCTGTTGATAGAAACCTACTATATACCAAACTAGAAGATTATGGTTGCCCATCGTCTTTACTAACCTTGATCAGATTATTACACATAAATACCACTATGAGAATTAGGCTTACACATGAAGGCCTATTATCAGCGGCTTTCAGAACTTTACGTGGCCTAAAACAAGGATGCATCTTGGCTTCAATATTGTTTAATCTCTTCATACTTGATATGGGCTTGTTTTTTCTTCGAATTACATCAGACTCTCCTAAACTAGGGTCCCAGCGTATTCCGTGGATGTTATACACGGACGACCTTATATTAATGTCGAACACTCCAATTGGTTTGCAGAATCTATTAAATGCACTAACTGACTTTGTTAAAGCAAATAATTTGATCATTAACTTGGAAAAAACACAGGTTCTTGTCTATACAAATTCTAAAAAACGTAGACAGTCTAAGTATGTATGGCATCTGCAAGATGTTCCACTTAAGGTTGTCAATGATCACAAATATTTAGGAATTAATGTTTATAATAATCCTTCATACATGTTGTACCATGATACCCTTAACATCAAGATGAATAATTTAATATCTCAAGCCAAGATTTTGAATTACAAATATGGTAAGTTTACCTGTAAACATGTGGCATTATTTTATGAGCTGAAAGTTATTCCTATAATGCTATATGGAGCAGAATCAAATTAAATATGCATACAAAAGTATGGAATACTCTTGAAGGCCGTTTTTGGAAAATAAATTTGCATTTACCCAATTCCACTCCATTGCCAATAATTCGACATGAACTGGGTTTAGTGTCAATGGCAGCTCGCTTAAGCTGGCGCATGTGTAATTTCTTTCGTAAGTGTATATTGGGCCTTGAGGACAACAATATTCTAAGCACAACAGCCCATCACCTTATAACTTCAAAGAATAGTTTCCCAAAGAAATGGCGTGTAAATGTCCTAGAAACCATGGCTAAAGCTGACATAACTCTGACTCTATTACTCGAGAATCCTTCTCGCGCTAAGGTGAAATTGTATCAGTGGGACTGGATTCAAAATCAATCCATCGAGAAATTCTAACACGTCGAATGAAAATTCCATCAAACCTGAATTATTGTTGTTTTTGTCAAATAATTACGGTTAAAGAAACTCTGCAACATCTAATAATAAGGTGTCCAAAATGACTTTCACAGAGAATGATATACTTCAAGAACTTGGTTTGTATGTATGGTGACAAAAGTGATGATGATATTTGGCGGGTGTTATTTTCAACAGATAGACTAGCACTTATGAAAGCTATAACACAGTTTTTGGATTGTATTTTACCAGTGGAAATCAAACTCTAGTGAAAGAATAATGAAATTACTAATTTCTGTCCTTATTTACTTCATAGTGCTAGTTTTGTTTCATCTCATCACAATTATTTTTCTTTCAATTTTATTTTTATATTTTTCCTTTCTTTTAGAGAATATTAAGGGGCCGATTCATGGAACAAACGTGCGCCGAAAATCTTCGCGCAAGCAGGCGCAAGCAGGCGCAAGCGGAAAAAAACAGGCGCACGCGCACGCGTGCGATCCATGGAAGTCCCTGCGCGTGTACACCCCGGGATGTGCGCCAAACCCGTGCATGGCGCACAAGTCACTGCAACATCCCGAAAGGCGTGCGCGACGCGCACAGTGAAAGCGCACAACCTCGGCGCATACACCAGAAAGTGCGCGGGACACGGGGCGTAACGCGCGGAATGGGGAACAACGCGCGAAAATAAGGGCGTAACTGGGGATGTACTGCAGGGAAGCAGACGGAACGCCCACACGCACTCGAACCACACGTATTCATGGAATCGAATAGGGCAAAGCCACGCACAGCCAAAGACACGCACAAGCCGAAACACGTCCGCCACACGAAGGCAGGCGGTAGCGTCCCTGCGCATTACAAAAGTGGCAACATACAGCAATCGGGCCTGTGCGAGCCGGCTACGTGTATTTCAGGGGTGCGCGTGAACTTATTCACGCGATCGGCCCTGGGGGAGCGGGCTACGTGTATTTCAGGGGTGCGCGTGAACTTTTTCACGCGATCGGCCCTGGGGGAGCGGGCTACGTGTATTTCAGGGGTGCGCGTGAACTTTTTCACGCGATCGGGCCTGGGAGAGCGGGCTACGTGTATTTCAGGGGTTCGCGTGAAGTTTTTCACGCGATCGGGCCTGGGGGAGCGGGCTACGTGTATATCAGGGGTTCGCGTGAAGTTTCTCACGCGATCGGGCCTGGGGGAGCGGGCTACGTGTATTTCAGGGGTTCGCGTGAACTTTCTCACGCGATCGGCCCTGGGGGAGCGGGCTACGTGTATATCAGGGGTGCGCGTGAAGTTTCTCACGCGATCGGGCCTGGGGGAGCGGGCTAAGTGTATATCAGGGGTTCGCGTGAAGTTTCTCACGCGATCGGGCCTGGGGGAGCGGGCTACGTGTATTTCAGGGGTTCACGTGAAGTTTTTCACACGATCGGGCCTGGGGGAGCGGGCTACGTGCATTGCGGGGGTGCGCGGGGAGCAGCACACGTGAATTGCACGTGTGGGTCCTCCCAGGTGTTCCCTCAACACCCTCCACGGCCCCTGCAGGTGGCTCACACCACAGGGGCCTACCCAGCACATGTTATGCAGGCACCCCATCCACCATGGCCATGCCCACCAGCCAACCCACATGTCAACTTGCACTACTGCCCACCAACGCATGTCCCCCTGCACCCCCAGCCACCAGGGGCAGCCTCCACCAGGCCCCCACCCATGTCTCACACCACCCCCACCCCCAGCACTGTGGGGCACCTGCCAGCAGGCCCCCACCCATGTCAAACTCATGTTCCCCACCACCCCCACCCCCCAGCAGTGCAGGAGCAGCCTCTACCAGGCCCCCACCCATGTCTCCCACCACCCCCACCCCCCAGCAGTGCAGGGGCAGCCTCCACCAGGCCCCCACCCATGTCTCCCACCACCCCCACCCCCCAGTCACCAGGGGCAGCCTCCACCAGGCCCCCACCCATGTCTCCCACCACCCCCACCCACCAGCAGTGCAGGGGCAGCCTCCACCAGGCCCCCACCCATGTCTCCCACCACCTCCACCCCCCAGCAGTGCAGGGGCAGCCTCCACCAGGCCCCCACCCATGTCTCCCACCACCCCCACTCCCCAGTCACCAGGGGCAGCCTCCACCAGGCCCCACCCATGTCCCTCACCACCCCCACCCCCCAGCAGTGCAGGGGCAGCCTCCACCAGGCCCCCACCCATGTCTCCCACCACCCCCACCCACCAGCAGTGCAGGGGCAGCCTCCACCAGGCCCCCACCCATGTCTCCCACCACCTCCACCCCCCAGCAGTGCAGGGGCAGCCTCCACCAGGCCCCCACCCATGTCTCCCACCACCCCCACTCCCCAGTCACCAGGGGCAGCCTCCACCAGGCCCCACCCATGTCCCTCACCACCCCCACCCCCCAGCAGTGCAGGGGCAGCCTCCACCAGGCCCCCACCCATGTCTCCCACCACCCCCACCCCCCAGTCACCAGGGGCAGCCTCCGCCAGGCCCCCACCCATGTCTCCCACCACCCCCACCCCCCAGCAGTGCAGGGGCAGCCTCCACCAGGCCCCCACCTATGTCTCCCACAACCCCCACCCCCCAGCACTGTGGGGCACCTGCCAGCAGGCCCCCACCCATGTGCAACTCATGTTCCCCAGCCAACATGTCATCACAATCTAGATCCCTGGTCCCTATGGTCAGCCTCCAAATGCTAAACACCCACCCGAGTATTGCATCCACCCACTCATAATTTGCAATTACATCACAGAACACCAATTGCAAGTTCCGAAACAAACACATTTCCCTCACATACACCCAATGGGTGTCAGTGAATCTCAAAACACATATCATGAAATGCATGAAACCAATGAGATACCACACATTGAAGTTCACCAAAAATAATATGTATTAAAGGAAACATCAATAGAATAAAAAATGAAGAAACAGAAACGTGAATGTACAAAAATGAAAAGAAGCATGTCCGTCAAAAAAAGCAAAACCAAAAATAAAAATCCAAAGTAATGTCAAAAGTCAATGTCCACAAAACAAAATCCAATGGGAAATAAAAAAGAAAGCCATTGCTCCATGGTTTAAAAATAGAAAAAAAAATACAATCCAACTGTCAACTATGTACATGGGAACAATCCAGGGTCCATCATCCCAACAAAATAAAGGAAACCTATCTAACTACACTAACTAATAAAATAAACTATATACAAAAATGTGGCCAATGTCCGAAAGGTCCAAATAAAATAAAAACAAAAATGAAACCTAACACTACCTAGAAACTATGTACAAGGGCAGCGGGCTAGTTTCACGGCTCACTTGTGGATGTTCCG
This sequence comes from Ambystoma mexicanum, assembly GCF_040938575.1. Classification (NCBI taxonomy): domain Eukaryota; kingdom Metazoa; phylum Chordata; class Amphibia; order Caudata; family Ambystomatidae; genus Ambystoma; species Ambystoma mexicanum. The sequence continues at coordinate 789,726,759 of NC_090936.1, read as the reverse complement.
GGCCAGGGCATCATCGAACTCCTCCTCAATGTCCCGGAGGCAGTCCTCCTCCATGGCCCCGAGGGTCCGCAGGGCCGTCGACGTCTCCACCTCCAAACCCCTGCGGATTGCCTCGAGGCACTCGGCCCGCATCAGGGCCCTCCGCATGGAGTTCTCCGCCCTGACCATTGTGAGCCGTGCCTCTTCCGCCCGCTGCCGCTCCGCATCTATGGCGTGGCCCAACCGCTGCCACACGAAAGACACTCTCTGTCCTGGGTCCTCCTGCCCTCCGGCCGATGCCTGCCCCTCCGATGTCGAAGGCCCCGAGCCTTCATGGCTCCCCCCACGTTGCTGCTGCTGCTGTGCCTCTGCCCGTGCACTGCCTCCTGCTGCCTGCACATCCTCTGCCGGCTGGGGTGCAGTCGTAGATGTGGCCACCCCTGCTGGACGTCCGACTCCCGACTGTGACAGGGAAGCCTCCTCCACCAGCCTGGCCGCACCGTCAGAGGCAGCTCCACAGGGCACCCAGGTGACTGATGGGTGGGAAGATGGCACAGAGGACGACTGGCGCGTAGGGGGTCCAGTTGAGGAGGGGGTCGGAGCAAGCCCCATCAGACGGAGGAATCCGGCCTGGGTGACCTGTCCCAGCAGGCTGACGTGGTCAACGAGCCATTCGAGATGACGTGCAGTCTCTCCATGAAAAGACTGCAGGTCACCTCGCATGGCCCGTTGACGCAACGCCACACCAGCCAGGACAGGCTCAACCCGGACCTGGATAGCCACGTCCGCAGGCAGAGGAAGGCCAGTTGACCTGAGCTCATCCCCTGCCTGAAAACGGGTCTGGACGTAGGCATCCCTGCTGGTGCAAGATGATGCAGGGACAGGATCGGGGACAGGATTGCACACAGGCACCTCCGCGGCGGCCTGTGCTGCCTCCTGTCCCTGGTCCTGCACTGCACCACTAGCACCAGTGGGATCCCCACCTCCAGACCCCGTCTCTGGTGCTTGCACGGCCTCCTCCTCCACCAAACCCCCCACCAACCTGGATGACTCCGTGCCATCTTCCCCTGTTGGGCCCTGTGGGGTCCCAGCTGCCCCTTCTGCTGCCGAGGAGTCCAACTTCAACCTCCGCCTCTTGGACCTCCCCCCGGCAGCTGCGGCCTGGGACGCGGCACCGGACTCCTCACTCCCCGACGAGATGACAACCTGGGAGGGGAGCCGGGCCTTGCGTCTCCGGCTGGCGGTCGGATCCCCGCCGCTGTGCTCCACAGCACCTTCTCCGCCCTCTTCATCAGTTGACGCTGCAGACAGGGAGAAACAAAACACAGGCATCAGGGCACTGTACAATGGACACATACACACATGACAGTTGTACATGAGTGGCATTGGCAAACCTCAGACATGTCATCACAATCCCCAACACACATGTCATTACAACTCGCACACATGAGCCATACCACAGCCATATTGCAACTGCCACCACCATCCATATACATACAACAGCATGAGCAGCCAAAGGTGAGCCAGACATCACATGCAACACAGGAAGTGCACCACACATGTACACACACCACCACACTTGCATGCATGTGTACACCTCTGCCAAGTGTCGCACTGTTCAGACGGGCATCCATGTCACATCTGCCAATCAGGCTTCCACATACCGCTGTCACATGCATCCATGTTGCATCACTGTTGCACCCTTGTCAAATACACACACATGCACATGTACACAGTGCTGATACATGCAGCCGAAAACAACATACATGCGTGACATCACGGACAGGTCTACTTACATACACATTCATCCAAACATGTGTGCCCACACAACTGCATTTGGCATGCAAGCCTACACACACAAGCACCATCCATGTCTCACACATTACAGCCCTCGCATGTGTCAGCCCCACGGCCCTGTACACCCCCACCCATACTCGACCCCATACAAACAGATGTGCAACCTGCACACTACTGAATAATCACCACACGCACTGCTCACAATCAGGATGCATGTACACTCACCGCTCGACTCCAGACGGGTCTGCTTCTCAAGGACCTGGACGTGGAACGCTGGGGATATGCGTTCCAGGACCCTCATCTGTTCTTCCGACAAGTGGCCCCGGCGCCCCTTGGCATCCGCTGCCTTCAAGAGGCGCCGGGCCTTGTTCAGGGTCCTGGACCTGAAGTCCTCCCAGCGCTTCCTGACATGTTGTAAGTCGCGGACTGCCACCCCCTCCGCATTGATGGCAGTCACGATGTCAGTCCAGATCCGAGTCCGTCCTTCGTTGTCGGCGCGGGAACTTCCGAAGAGGGCATCATACTGCCCCAGGACTTGCTCCACCAGGACACCAACTTCGGTGGCACTGAAGCTGGTGGCCCTCTGCCTCTCTGGCCGGGGGTTGTCAGTGGTCACAGATGGTGTTTGGCCCGACATGACAACCCCAGAGGCAGGAGTGGGTGGGCAACTGGGTCCTGGGGCTGGGCTGTGGAGCGATGGAATCCCAGTCGGGAGTCTTCGGTTCCAGCAGGGGTGGTCACAGCAACAGAACCCCTGGCTGATGTGCAGGCAGCAAATGGCAGTGCACGTGGGCAGCAGGCAGTCAGGCAGCAGCAGATGGCAGGTGGGAGCGTGCTCGGGGCTCTGGGGGGTAGTAGTTCGGCCTTCTGGGCAGGAGCGTGGTCTTCCGTGTGCTTACGCGTGGCCAGCTTGATACGGAGTGATTTGGCACGTGAAAAATCTGCACGTCAGCGTGTAATTCGAGGAAAGGCCCTTAGCGCGTAAGCGCGTCTGCACGCATACGCATTTTAATTGGACAGAAGGCCCCTCAAGCGCAAGCGCCCCTGTGACGTGACGCGTACAGACGTGCATGGGCATTTCAGCGGGCGTGAAAAACTGCACGTCCGCGTGTAATACGAGGAAAGGGCCCATGCGCGTAAGCGCGCGTGGAAACTGCACGTCCGCGTGTAATACGAGGAAAGGGCCCATGCGCGTATGCACGGCAGCACGCATATGCGATTTCATTGGACCAAAGGCCCTTAGCGCGTGAGCGCGTCTGCGACGTGACGCGCGCAGGTGTTTCCCTCATTGCACGTGATGACAGAACACACGTGGATTTCCACCAATCGCGTGTGAAAGTTCCCGGCACCCCGGAACACACGTACCCAGGCTAATCACGTGTGGAACTTCCCGCACACCCCGAAACACACCTACCCAGGCCAGTTGCGTGTACGCTCACTCCCCTCCGATCACACGCGATGACACTCGGACCGTATCCGAATACGGGAAACCCGCGCACGGCAAAAGACGTGCACAGGCGTCAACGCGTCTGCCACACGAAGGCAGGCAGAAGCGTCCCCGCGCACAGCATAAAAGTGCGCGCAAACAACAAACGCGTATATACAGCTACGATGAATGCCCCATTTGTCGCTGCACTGATCGTGGGACACCGCAGGAGGAGGAGAATAGCCAGGGCACGCATTTTCGCACCACGGACAAGCCTTTTTGGGATGCCTGACGACCAGGTCTATGACAGGTATAGGTTTCCACCCCATATCATCCTAGACCTGGTCAGGGAGTGGTAAGATGACCTCACATCCCCCACCCTTTGCTCCCAAGCATTGAGCCCCTTGGAGAAGCTGCTCAATGTCCTGCATTTTTTGGCCACTGGGTCATTTCAGCGGACCACTGCCATAATGGGGGGGTCTCACAGGCCACGCAGTCACGCTGCCTACACCAGGTACTGGCAATCATGACAGCGCGCCCCTCAGTCCGCAGGCACATATACATGCCCAGAACACCCGCAGAAAGGCAGGCCGTTGTCCTGGATTTTTTCAGGGTGGCACACTTCCCCAAAGTGCTCGGTGCCATAGATTGCACCCATGTGGCCCTACGTCCACCTAGGGCCATTGAGCACATCTACCGAAACCGCAAGCACTGGCATTCCATCAATGTACAGGTGGTATGTGATGCAAAGGGAATCATCACCTCTGTCTATGCAAACTACCCTGGCTCCACCCATGACAGTTTCATATACAGAATGTCCGCCCTGAGCCGGGCCCTGGAAGCTGGGCAGCATGGCGACACATGGCTCCTAGGTCAGTACAAATGCCCTTGCACATGCATGCAAGTCACACACAGAAAAATATCCAAACCCTAATAATCTCAACTATTATCACCTCCCCAGGGGACAGTGCCTACCCTCTGAGCAACCACATGATGACGCCAATCCGGAACCCCACCACACCACCCCAGGTAAGATACAACGCCGCCCATATTGCAACCAGGGGCATAGTGGAGCGCACATTCGGAGTGCTCAAGTCACGTTTCAGCTCCCTTGACCGCTCTGGTGGGCAACTACTCTATGCACCACCAGTAGTGTGCAGGATCATTGTGGCAGCATGTGTCCTGCACAATGTTGCAACACGGCAGGGCGTCCCGGTGGACATGGTGGTGCCCCCACATCCCCAACCACAGGCACAGGTGCTGCCCATGGGAGGGGACAGGGCACGTGGCGAGGAAGCCCGGACCCAGCTTGTGGCCACATTTTCCACCTAAACTCCCACCCCTGCGGAGTGCACACAGGCCTGGCACATACCAGGTGACAATCGATGATGACAAAGAGACAGTTAACTGTCACAACCCTACCACCCTGAGAAAGTTGCCATGGAAGTGCCACATCGTCTGCATCCCTAGCTGCTTAAACACAAGCTATCCTGTGTGACCAAAAGGCACACATATGACATATGACATGATATGTGCCATACACAAGTATTCCAAGGCGCAATGAGGCAGGGAGGGGGGAACAAGGGAACACAGGGAACGGTACTACTAGGCCAGGTGTCATTGGGATCGTGCAAGTGCAGGGGTAGGGGGAATGGGAAAAGTGCAAGGGGAAGGGTGGGGGGGAGTCCAGTACAGGGGAAGTAGCCCAAAAAAATAATACATAGGTCACCTGGTGGCAACTACAAAGGTAAGTGCAGACAAGTGCTGGGAAGGGAGGGCTGTAGGGATAGAGAGACAGTACTGCAGTGCAGGGGTTGCCAGGGAGGCAGTGCAAGTGGAGAGTGGCTGCGCCAGGGACCGAGGTCGGTGAGAGTGGGCCAGTTGCAGCTCCTGTGCAGTTCCAGTGAAGAATTCTGCAAGGGAGAGGCAGACAGTAAGCAGAAGCAAAGAGGAAGGTCTTGAGGTGCTTCCAGAACTGGAGATGATTCCCCTCAAGTTCAAGTCAGGCCGGAAGTCTGTTCCAGGGGGAGGGCCCTGCTGCAGAGAGAAATCTACCCCCAGCTAGTTGCTCTGAGAAGCGGATGACACGGACATGCAAGGTGTGCATCACACTCACCTGCAAAACAGGCCATGGCCATCACTGTCATGTCACTCAAACCCTCCCAAACATCAACATGACATGGCACGCAATACCCATACACCAATGCAGTAACGATAAGGTACACATTGCCATGTCCTAAATGCACAGTGGCATCGGACACTGCTGCCTGACCCGGAATCAGATGAAATGACAGACCAACAACCTCCCACCCAAAATAAGTAATTTCCAAATGCATTACAACAGTCGTAGACGTAACATCACAATGAATGCCTGTCTACATGCACATTATGCATTGCAAAATCAACACTGCAGCTCATGTGTGCAGTGTCCTACTCCTGCATCACACTGCTCAGCGCACAGCACAGTGAACAGCCATTGTGTGTGATGCACACCCTGAGCATCACATCTAAGTGACAGACCACGTCAAACATCAAATTAGGCATGTACTGGATCCATGATCGGTCACAGAACATGTGCTGCCGGGACACAGTGGGCACCAGAAGGCAAACAGTGTACACGTGGATATGCAAGGGTGGGAGTACATGTAGTGCATCAGAGTGCAAGTGTGTGGTTCTGCAAGGACATGCACTCCACATATGCATGTGCACTCAAGTGACCATCAGTGTTCCCTACACATCACATGTGAACATCCACCATGTGTACACCCTAGCATGTCAAACCACAACTATCCCCTCGCACCTGAAAGGAAAACACAACGCATGAACAGGCATTGATCAGCAGAACACAACATGTACATAGGATACCACCATTACTATGTCAGAGTTCCCATCACACTGCAGGGCAAGGCAACTATCAACAACAACCCCCCCCCTCCCTCACAAATGACAATGACCCACTGAACAACTGCACCTGGGTCATGGAGCCTCCAAACCTCAATTCCACCTGGCCACAGGATCACCTTTACCCTTCGTCACCATCTCCCACCTTGTGTGTAAAAAGATGCCTGAACCCTCAGAATCCACACTCATTTCCAAAATCACAAAATCGAAGGCATAAAAACGAACCTGAACACCCTCCAGTAGATGACTTGACGTAGCAGTACCTCACAAAGGCCAAGTACTACCACAATGATGCAACAACCAAGGTAGCACAGCAAAACAATGTCACGACAGGATGTGAGACATGTGTGGTACATGACATAGGATGATGCACCATGAATGGATGTGTACTGTCACAGGTCCCCTGTACAGGCGCGGGAGTGTCACGAAACAACCACCCCCACCATGTCCCGGGTGCCTGCAAGGTCAGACTCACACAGGCCCCTGAGACCCTGGTGGGGAAGGAGGTTCAGGGATATGCAGTCGGGACAGGTGTTGACACACTGGATGACTGGAATGAGCGGCAAGAGAGGGGAGGAGGAATGACACATGAAACTAGGGAATGCACGAAAATGTACAACCTGCATGAACACATACACAATCCAAACAGACTTGGACATCATTGTCATGGCCTTCTGTAGTCCAGGCTCAGGAGTGGTACGAACCAACCACCCCCTCTAGGGTTTTGGCGCCTGCAAGTTCGGGGCTTACACAGGCATCCGCAACCCCAGTGGGGAAAGAGGGTCAGGGAACGTTGCTTGGATAGGCACGGGAAGCAGGAACACCGGGTAGAGGGTACAGGTTTCAAAATTGCATAGGATCACGGGTGATTAGGGAGAAAAAAACATACCAAATTGAACCACACATACATCATTGCATCAGTACACTCCCCAGCAAGCCTATGCAGAGCAGTTCGTAAGAAAAACAACAAGACACTTAGCTCTGGTTTTGAGTGCTGGCCTCCTGCCTGCGCACTCTCAGGTCCGGTTACAGGAGCACTGCAATGCTGCAAAGAGAGACACAGTCAACAACCTGTACGTGCCAATTGCACAAAAACACAACACCAAACATGCCCCATAGCAACAGACTACTCTACAAACAGACAATCTGTGGTTGATGCTTCGTACCCATATATAACATCACCCCTGTGACGGGTCATACACAGTCAATGCAGTAAGGCAGCCGCTGCTGGGTGCGTGGCAAATGGAACACCAATGTGTCACAATTCACACAACATGCAATGTTCCCTGGGTAAGCAGACAGACCCATATAGCAAGCCATGACTACAGAGCAAGTTGCGTACCACCATGACCGAAACAAAGTTGGCAGTGCATTTATCATGAAGTACGTGGAAAAGACATGCACTGCACCCGAGTATGTCCCTTGCTGTATGTCCCTGTGAGCTGCCCCTTTCCATGTCTCGGAAGGCTACATGGTTGATACAAGTGGCTCAATGGACCTTGGTGTACCGGAGGGTATGTGCCACTGCCCCTGCATGTGTCCCAGACAACCCTACTATCAGCAGCCATCAGTCCACAAACACATCTGAGCTGCATTGTGTGCTTCAACACCAATATTCGTCTAAGCTCACCCTCAGTGCTGTGACTAAGCCTGCATGTGCAACTCGCCTGGTGCAAACTTTGCTGTGTCGTGGCCCCCCTGTGATGCTCACCTTGCCTGGAGTTCCTTGGAACATGTCAGCAGTTCTAGGATGTGGGTCTGCAATCACTGTGCCTCTGCTTCTGCACACATGTGCATGTGGGCACCAACAAACGGGTCCAGAATTCCGTCGTCCAATGGGCCATGTCTGCTGGCAAAGGTGCTCTGGAGGCTCATCCCCTGCAGAAAGGGCATGAAACACATGATCAATGCATCAAAGTGATCTGTGTTTGTCTCATCAGGCATCTCATTACTTGACCATGTCAGAGAGTCACATCACAAATCACACCATCAGTCCGTCTTTCACCTCCAAAGTGTGGAACACTATCTACAGCATGAATTGCAACAGGCACATGTACAGGAAAGATATGAAACATACTACACAATGCATAGCAATCAATGTCCACATTAATCATGACACACCCCATCTAGCAAAAGCTGAACAGTGGACAATGACACCTAAATCATCCCCACTAGGTATGTCAACACAAGTCACACAGCACCAGACATGCCACAGATATGACAGTCCAAAGCCCTTGTGTAAAATGCTGTAACACCGAACCATCCTTGCGAGCCCATGGATAAGGGAGGCAGGAGTGGCATATGTGAGTCAAGGAACCCAAGCAGCAAACACATACACAAGACAACCATGAAGGGCCCAGCTGGAACAGACAGTGGATGCCTTCAAAAGCCACAAAGCACCGCACCGTCACATGAAAGCACAATAGACTAGCAATTTTAAACTAAATCAACTATTAACTAATTACACTAACTATGGAAAACCTACATTACCTATTTAAACTAACTATCAAACAGAAACTTAACTAACTAAACTAAAAGAAAAATCAAAAATGGCCACATACGACCCGGGGGGGAGGGGAGGCACCCAGGAGGGGGGAGGTACAGGGTGCTGCTCAACATCCACATGCGATGATGCTGAGCCAAAAAAAAATCCTCCATGGGCTCAACGCCTGCACAGCACGACCTATGTGGGAGATAGATGGTCGTCCGAGTCTGGCTCATCCTGGAAAGGAGGACGTGGCACAGTAGCCTGGCCACGCCTAGCCGCAGCTTGCCCCTCGTCAGCAGCAAGTCTGCCGGACGGATGAGCCTGGTTCTGTGTGGCGATGTGACGTAGGTCTGCATGCAGAACCTCCTGTGATACACGTGCTTCCTCTTGCAAGGTAGCACATGTAACACGGAGTTCCTCCTGCAAGGCCTGGCTGGACAACCGCTGCACCTCCCGGCAAGCCTGTAGCTCAGCCGAGATGGTACGCTCAAGCTGTGCCAACCTCTCCTCTGCCTGCTGCCTCTGGGACATCATAAGGACACCCAGAGTGGATCTGAGGGAAGCATACTCCTCCCTCAGGGCATCCATGTGCGCCTCTGCATGAGCAGCAATTGCTTGACACAGAGATGACATTTCAGCCTGGCGTGCCCTGTCTGAGGCCGCCATGCCCAGCCTGAGCGAGCGGGCCGTGGACCGTGCCGCCTGCTGCTGGAGAAGCACCTGCCTAGCAGGGGGGAGCACAGATCGGGCCACACGCTCCATGCTCTCAGCGATGTTCTCCATTGCTGCCCCCTGCCATTCGGAATTGGCAGTCATGTCTTGCTCCCACTCAGTATACAGCGGTTGCGCGCGGCGACCACGTTGCCGGGCTTGACCCCTGCGGGACCCAAGGACCGGGGGTCCTCGCTGTGTTGGCACCGCCTGCGGCTGCACGACTACATGCCCCCGTCGACGTGATGTCCCAGGCACATCAGTGACTGGTGTGGAGGGTGACCCTGCGTCCCGATCCACCACGGGCGGAGGAACCAAGACTGTCTGATCCCTCAGTGCAGGTGTCGCAGACAGAGGAGTGTCCACATCAGAATCACTCACTCCTGACACATGAACTTGATGCTCATCCAACTCAACATGGATGTCAGAGTCGTCATCAAGGCTGGACTCATAGGCACCCAGAGACAAGATGGAGTGCAGCACTTGGGGGTTTTCGTGGCCTACCACCCCACGACCCCCACTAGTGCCGGGTTGATGTGGCGTTACCAACCCTGTGTCTGGCATGACAACACCATCCTCTGCCTCCATTGCGTCATCACCTGAAAAATAGAGAGAAAAAGGTCAATACACATGTCAGAAGGACACGACACACACACACACCGACAGCAAAGGCATCCGGCAGACATGTGACACACAACATATGACCTGGCATGCATGCTGGGTCTACTTTGAATAGCTTCTGTGATCAGACCTGTTGAAAGGTGGCCGTTTCCATGGAAGTGGGTCTATGCAGTGCAGAAAATGTGTACGCCACTCACTACCTACATGTACAAGCACTACATGGTGTGTGCCAGGAAATGTGAAGGCAGTGCAATGTCAAATTCAGACATCACGTGCATTGTGCATTCAAAGTGTTCCATGTCTAGAAGCCAAGCACCCCTCCACCCCAGTACCAAAGCAGGGATGCCTAGCATGGAATCAAAAGGCTGACGATACACCTGTGTATTGACAGGCAGTGTTGACTGGCATCAACAGCTTGATGTGATTCAAATTACAACACTGCAAATGATGCTGGGACAGTGGGCAGGACACATGATGGAAACTCCGGAGGCCGCCCACGTGTGAAGAAGACACAACAAGAGTTGGACAGAGTCATTGGCCATTGAACAGGCTGAGGCCTGTGAGCCACACAGATTGTCCGAGCCTAAACATGTGTGCAACGCAGGACTGAGCCACAGTTGACACGGGAAGGCTGATGAGATGGCAGGCAATGTATGTAACCAAGGACTTATATTACAGTGATCATCCAGTCAAGGACACATAGGGGCATGCGTGCAATGTACATGGAGCATGAATGGGCACTCATGTCCCTGCGGGACATCTGACCCATGCACAGTACAAGTGAGATACCCTGCATCGAGTACTAAGGCTGTACCACACGGCATATGTCTGGCAGATTCTACGCTGGAAGTTTGCATCTACACAGGACAGATGAACAAGAAAGTACACATTGGCAAGATTGAAGCAGACCAGTGCAAAGGTGGAACTGGGGTGCAGAGTGGCGGAGGAGGGGCAAGGGAGCATGCCTACATGGAGTCCCGCATGCAGGCAGAGGAGACATGCATGACGGTAGCATTGCATTACTTACACATCAGAACCATGTACACGTCACATGTAGCAGCAATCATGCACAACACATCCCACAAGTGAAACACACACGTCCTCAACAAACATGCATCAACACTCACTGGACTGGGCATCAAAGTCCAGCTTCTCTCCCACTCCTTCGACCAATTCAGGTGGTATGAACTCCGCAACGAGAGCCTCAGGCGGAGTGAGTTCTTCCTCCTCTGGTGCAGGCCCACCGCCAGTCACCAGAGTCAAGTTGTAATTTGAGGCACGCTTGGCCTTAGTGCTGCGCTTGATGTCATTCCAACGCTTTTTGCACTCCTGCGCCGTGCAGACCTCATGGCCGAATGAAATGACATGTTCCGCAACATGCTTCCAGTGGGTGTCACGTTGGGCAGCCGTGGTCTGACTATTGGCACCCACTAGCATGTCACGGCTGTGGCCCTGCACGTAGTCCACGAGGAAGTCCAGTTCCTGCTTACAGAAAGGCTTCTTCCTCGACGTGCAGGAGGTCGTGGCTGTGTGTGGGGTCCCAGCCTGTGCTGCAGGTGCAACCTTCCTCCTCTTGGACTGTGGCGCAGACCCTGGCTGGCTAATGCCGCCCTGACCAGTATGGCCAGTGGGTTCGGTGGATTGAGCCAAGGGAGTGGCAGGTGGAGGGATGACCAAAGGCCTGACTTGTGTCAGTGGCAGCTGGGTGCCCACTAATGGACCCTGCGCAGCAACATCAGCTGTGGCAGGGTCGTTGGCCGCAACGGTCCTGGTTGGCAGACTCACAACCGGGGTGCTGTTGGGTGCATCTGCCCCTGCACTTGCCAACACCCGGCTGTTCGGGGCAGCAGATGACATGACTGCCCCAGGGACACGTGTCTTGGTCTGAGCAGCCCGGCCTGCCCCAATGGTTTCCCCCCTGGCCTGTTGGAGATCTACCAAGGGCTCTTCAAGTGCCAACGCAGCCTGCGCTGGCAGACCCTGAGCCTGGGTGGCGGTGTCCACAGCTGCACCTGCAGCTACCACTACCCTTGGGCCCGTGGCAGTTGATGGAACGGACTGCCGGGTCATATGGGTGCCAGTGCCAGATGCAGGAGCTGCATCCCCCGGAACCACAGGGGGTGGTGGCATGGCTGCACCGACACATGGCACAACATTGTGCTCAAGTGGCGCACCCCTGCCTCTTCCCCCTCTGTGGCTGCCCTGGACACCCTGGAGTCCCCCTACTCCCTGGTCACCACGGCCACGTCCCCGACCATGCCCGCCACGAGGAGTACGCCCAGCTGAGGCGCCCCTCACCTTTGGTGGCCTCCCAACAATGGCACAGATGTAGTAGTGCTGGCACAGATGGAGTGGTGCCAATGGGAGGTGTACACCACAATTGACCTGGGCAATTGGGGTGAAGGGGGTGGGAAGCAAGATGTTAACAGCCCCCCTGCACCTGCAAGGCTGTATGTGACCCGGTGGTGTGGTGACGGGTCACGCAACGCTCAGGCACCCCAAAACTGCAGTAAAACCGTGCACGCAACCCTGCAGCCTACGTGCGTGGATTCAACCTCCCGCAGTACGCAGTGGCACCCAGTAACACGAATAACGCATATGCGTGGGACACGCAGGCTACTATGATATCGAAAATGGGTGCGATACACAGGGGCACCCGCAGTGGGAAAAAGAGCGTGTGCGACTCATCGTCTGACTAGCGCGATGCAGAAAAACACGCGTAGCCAATACCCCCGCCAAAAGAAGAGATACGTCCTTGATAGCTGTGAAGTTGTGATGGCGCGCGAAACAACAGGAAGCAGCAACAAACGTCGGTCTCCACGAAAGGCACGTACAGCGAACTGCTGGGCCCGCTCACCTTTAACCCGTGCTGAGGGAAACGCACGCGCGTGTCACGTCACTTACGCGCATGGGCCCTTTCCTCGTATTACATGCGGACGTGCAGTTTTTCATGCGCGCTTACGCGCATGGGCCCTTTCCTCGTATTACACGCGGACGTGCAGTTTCCACACGCGCTTACGCGCATGGGCCTTTTTCTCGTATTACACGCGGACGTGCAGTTTTTCACGCGCGCTGAAATGCCCATGCACGTCTATACGCGTCACGTCACAGGGGCGCTTGCGCTTGAGGGGCCTTCTGTCCAATGAAAATGCGTATGCGTGCAGACGCGCTTACGCGCTAAGGGCCTTTCCTCGAATTACACGCTGACGTGCAGATTTTTCACGTGCCAAATCACTCCGTATCAAGCTGGCCACGCGTAAGCACATGGAAGACCACGCTCCTGCCCAGAAGGCCGAACTACTGCCCCCCAGAGCCCCGAGCACGCTCCCACCTGCCATCTGCTGCTGCCTGACTGCCTGCTGCCCACGTGCACTGCCATTTGCTGCCTGCACATCAGCCAGGGGTGCTGTTGCTGTGACCACCCCTGCTGGAACCGAAGACTCCCGACTGGGATTCCGTCGCTCCACAGCCCAGCCCCAGGACCCAGTTGCCCACCCACTCCTGCCTCTGGGGTTGTCATGTCGGGGCAAACACCATCTGTGACCACTGACAACCCCCGGCCAGAGAGGCAGAGGGGCACCAGCTTCAGTGCCACCGAAGTTGGTGTCCTGGTGGAGCAAGTCCTGGGGCAGTATGATGCCCTCTTCGGAAGTTCCTGCGCCGACAAGGAAGGACGGACTCGGATCTGGACTGACATCGTGACTGCCATCAACGCGGAGGGGGTGGCAGTCCGCGACTTACAACATGTCAGGAAGCGCTGGGAGGACTTCAGGTCCAGGACCCTGAACAAGGCCCGGCGCCTCTTGAAGGCAGCGGATGCCAAGGGGCGCCGGGGCCACTTGTCGGAAGAACAGATGAGGGTCCTGGAACGCATATCCCCAGCACTCCAGGTCCAGGTCCTTGAGAAGCAGACCCGTCTGGAGTCGAGCGGTGAGTGTACATGCATCCTGATTGTGAGCAGTGCGTGTGGTGATTATTCACTAGTGTGCAGGTTGCACATCTGTTTGTATGGGGTCGAGTATGGGTGGGGGTGTACAGGGCCGTGGGGCTGACACATGCGAGGGCTGTAATGTGTGAGACATGGATGGTGCTTGTGTGTGTAGGCTTGCATGCCAAATGCAGTTGTGTGGGCACACATGTTTGGATGAATGTGTATGTAAGTAGACATGTCCGTGATGTCACGCATGTATGTTGTTTTCGGCTGCATGTATCAGCACTGTGTACATGTGCATGTGTGTGTATTTGACAAGGGTGCAACAGTGATGCAACATGGATGCATGTGACAGCGGTATGTGGAAGCCTGATTGGCAGATGTGACATGGATGCCCGTCTGAACAGTGCGACACTTGGCAGAGGTGTACACATGCATGCAAGTGTGGTGGTGTGTGTACATGTGTGGTGAACTTCCTGTGTTGCATGTGATGTCTGGCTCACCTTTAGCTGCTCATGCTGTTGTATGTGTATGGATGGTGGTGGCAGTTGCGATATGGCTGTGGTATGGCTCATGTGTGCGAGTTGTAATGACATGTGTGTTGGGGATTGTGATGACATGTCTGAGGTTTGCCAATGCCACTCATGTACAACTGTCATGTGTGTATGTGTCCATTGTACAGTGCCCTGATGCCTGTGTTTTGTTTCTCCCTGTCTGCAGCGTCAACTGATGAAGAGGGCGGAGAAGGAGCTGTGGAGCACAGCGGCGGGGATCCGACCGCCAGCCGGAGACGCAAGGCCCGGCTCCCCTCCCAGGTTGTCATCTCGTCGGGGAGTGAGGAGTCCGGTGCCACGTCCCAGGCCGCAGCTGCCGGGGGGAGGTCCAAGAGGCGGAGGTTGGAGTTGGACTCCTCGGCAGCAGAAGGGGCAGCTGGGACCCCACAGGGCCCAACAGGGGAAGATGGCACGGAGTCATCCAGGTTGGTGGGGGGTTTGGTGGAGGAGGAGGCCGTGCAAGCACCAGAGACGGGGTCTGGAGGTGGGGATCCCACTGGTGCTAGTGGTGCAGTGCAGGACCAGGGACAGGAGGCAGCACAGGCCGCCGCGGAGGTGCCTGTGTGCAATCCTGTCCCCGATCCTGTCCCTGCATCATCTTGCACCAGCAGGGATGCCTACGTCCAGACCCGTTTTCAGGCAGGGGATGAGCTCACGTCAACTGGCCTTCCTCTGCCTGCGGACGTGGCTATCCAGGTCCGGGTTGAGCCTGTCCTGGCTGGTGTGGCGTTGCGTCAACGGGCCATGCGAGGTGACCTGCAGTCTTTTCATGGAGAGACTGCACGTCATCTCGAATGGCTCGTTGACCACGTCAGCCTGCTGGGACAGGTCACCCAGGCCGGATTCCTCCGTCTGATGGGGCTTGCTCCGACCCCCTCCTCAACTGGACCCCCTACGCGCCAGTCGTCCTCTGTGCCATCTTCCCACCCATCAGTCACCTGGGTGCCCTGTGGAGCTGCCTCTGACGGTGCGGCCAGGCTGGTGGAGGAGGCATCCCTGCCACAGTCGGGAGTCGGACGTCCAGCAGGGGTGGCCACATCTACGACTGCACCCAAGCCGTCGGAGGATGTGCAGGCAGCAGGAGGCAGTTGCACGGGCAGAGGCACAGCAGCAGCAGCAACGTGGTGGGAGCCATGAAGGCTCGGGGCCTTCGACATCGGAGGGGCAGGCATCGGCCGGAGGGCAGGAGGACCAAGGACAGAGAGTGTCTTCCGTGTGGCAGCGGTTGGGCCACGCCATAGATGCGGAGCGGCAGCGGGCAGAAGAGGCACGGCTCACAATGGTCAGGGCGGAGAACTCCATGCAGAGGGCCCTGAGGCGGGCCGATTGCCTCGAGGCAATCCGCAGGGGTTTGGAGGTGGAGACGTCGACGGCCCTGCGGACCCTCGGGGCCATGGAGGAGGACTGCCTCCGGGACATTGAGGAGGAGTTCGATGATGCCCTGGCCCGGAACATCCACAAGTGAGCCGTGAAACTAGCCCGCTGCCCTTGTACATAGTTTCTAGGTAGTGTTAGGTTTCATTTTTGTTTTTATTTTATTTGGACCTTTCGGACATTGGCCACATTTTTGTATATAGTTTATTTTATTAGTTAGTGTAGTTAGATAGGTTTCCTTTATTTTGTTGGGATGATGGACCCTGGATTGTTCCCATGTACATAGTTGACAGTTGGATTGTATTTTTTTTTCTATTTTTAAACCATGGAGTAATGGCTTTCTTTTTTATTTCCCATTGGATTTTGTTTTGTGGACATTGACTTTGGACATTACTTTGGATTTTTATTTTTGGTTTTGCTTTTTTTGACGGACATGCTTCTTTTCATTTTTGTACATTCACGTTTCTGTTTCTTCATTTTTTATTCTATTGATGTTTTCTTTAATACATATTATTTTTGGTGAACTTCAATGTGTGGTATCTCATTGGTTTCATGCATTTCATGATATGTGTTTTGAGATTCACTGACACCCATTGGGTGTATGTGAGGGAAATGTGTTTGTTTCGGAACTTGCAATTGGTGTTCTGTGATGTAATTGCAAATTATGAGTGGGTGGATGCAATACTCGGGTGGGTGTTTTGCATTTGGAGGCTGACCATAGGGACCAGGGATCTAGATTGTGATGACATGTTGTCTGGGGAACATGAGTTGCATGTGTGTTGGGGATTGTGATGACATGTCTGAGGTTTGCCAATGCCACTCATGTACAACTGTCATGTGTGTATGTGTCCATTGTACAGTGCCCTGATGCCTGTGTTTTGTTTCTCCCTGTCTGCAGCGTCAACTGATGAAGAGGGCGGAGAAGGAGCTGTGGAGCACAGCGGCGGGGATCCGACCGCCAGCCGGAGACGCAAGGCCCGGCTCCCCTCCCAGGTTGTCATCTCGTCGGGGAGTGAGGAGTCCGGTGCCACGTCCCAGGCCGCAGCTGCCGGGGGGAGGTCCAAGAGGCGGAGGTTGGAGTTGGACTCCTCGGCAGCAGAAGGGGCAGCTGGGACCCCACAGGGCCCAACAGGGGAAGATGGCACGGAGTCATCCAGGTTGGTGGGGGGTTTGGTGGAGGAGGAGACCGTGCAAGCACCAGAGACGGGGTCTGGAGGTGGGGATCCCACTGGTGCTAGTGGTGCAGTGCAGGACCAGGGACAGGAGGCAGCACAGGCCGCCGCGGAGGTGCCTGTGTGCAATCCTGTCTCCGATCCTGTCCCTGCATCATCTTGCACCAGCAGGGATGCCTATGTCCAGACCCGTTTTCAGGCAGGGGATGAGCTCACGTCAACTGGCCTTCCTCTGCCTGCGGACGTGGCTATCCAGGTCCGGGTTGAGCCTGTCCTGGCTGGTGTGGCGTTGCGTCAACGGGCCATGCGAGGTGACCTGCAGTCTTTTCATGGAGAGACTGCACGTCATCTCGAATGGCTCGTTGACCACGTCAGCCTGCTGGGACAGGTCACCCAGGCCGGATTCCTCCGTCTGATGGGGCTTGCTCCGACCCCCTCCTCAACTGGACCCCCTACGCGCCAGTCGTCCTCTGTGCCATCTTCCCACCCATCAGTCACCTGGGTGCCCTGTGGAGCTGCCTCTGACGGTGCGGCCAGGCTGGTGGAGGAGGCATCCCTGCCACAGTCGGGAGTCGGACGTCCAGCAGGGGTGGCCACATCTACGACTGCACCCCAGCCGGCGGAGGATGTGCAGGCAGCAGGAGGCAGTGCACGGGCAGAGGCACAGCAGCAGCAGCAACGTGGTGGGAGCCATGAAGGCTCGGGGCCTTCGACATCGGAGGGGCAGGCATCGGCCGGAGGGCAGGAGGACCAAGGACAGAGAGTGTCTTCCGTGTGGCAGCGGTTGGGCCACGCCATAGATGCGGAGCGGCAGCGGGCAGAAGAGGCACGGCTCACAATGGTCAGGGCGGAGAACTCCATGCGGAGGGCCCTGAGGTGGGCCGATTGCCTCGAGGCAATCCGCAGGGGTTTGGAGGTGGAGACGTCGACGGCCCTGCGGACCCTCGGGGCCATGGAGGAGGACTGCCTCCGGGACATTGAGGAGTTCGATGATGCCCTGGCCCGGAACATCCACAAGTGAGCCGTGAAACTAGCCCGCTGCCCTTGTACATAGTTTCTAGGTAGTGTTAGGTTTCATTTTTGTCTTTATTTTATTTGGACCTTTCGGACATTGGCCACATTTTTGTATATAGTTTATTTTATTAGTTAGTGTAGTTAGATAGGTTTCCTTTATTTTGTTGGGATGATGGACCCTGGATTGTTCCCATGTACATAGTTGACAGTTGGATTGTATTTTTTTTTCTATTTTTAAACCATGGAGTAATGGCTTTCTTTTTTATTTCCCATTGGATTTTGTTTTGTGGACATTGACTTTGGACATTACTTTGGATTTTTATTTTTGGTTTTGCTTTTTTTGACGGACATGCTTCTTTTCATTTTTGTACATTCACGTTTCTGTTTCTTCATTTTTTATTCTATTGATGTTTTCTTTAATACATATTATTTTTGGTGAACTTCAATGTGTGGTATCTCATTGGTTTCATGCATTTCATGATATGTGTTTTGAGATTCACTGACACCCATTGGGTGTATGTGAGGGAAATGTGTTTGTTTCGGAACTTGCAATTGGTGTTCTGTGATGTAATTGCAAATTATGAGTGGGTGGATGCAATACTCGGGTGGGTGTTTTGCATTTGGAGGCTGACCATAGGGACCAGGGATCTAGATTGTGATGACATGTTGTCTGGGGAACATGAGTTGCACATGGGTGGGGGCCTGCTGGCAGGTGCCCCACAGTTCTGGGGGGTGCGGGTGGTGGGAGACATGGGTGGGGGCCTGGTGGAGGCTGCCCCTGCACTGCTGGGGGGTGGGGGTGGTGTGAGACATGGGTGGGGGCCTGGTGGTAGGTGCCCCTGCACTGCTGGGGGGTGGGGGTGGTGGGAGACATGGGTGGGGCCTGCTGGCAGGTGCCCCACAGTGCTGGGGGGTGGGGGTGGTGGGGAACATGGTTGGACATGGGTGGGGGCCTGCTGGCAGGTGCCCCACAGTGCTGGGGGGTGGGGGTGGTGGGAGACATGGGTGGGGGCCTGGTGGAGGCTGCCCATGCACTGCTGGGGGGTGGGGGGTGGGAGACATGGGTGGGGGCCTGGTGGAGGCTGCCCCTGGTGGCTGGGGGGTGGGGGTGGTGGGAGACATGGGTGGGGGCCTGGTGGAGGCTGCCCCTGGTGGCTGGGGGGTGGGGGTGGTGGGAGACATGGGTGGGGGCCTGGTGGAGGCTGCCCATGCACTGCTGGGGGGTGGGGGTGGTGGGAGACATGGGTGGGGGCCTGGTGGAGGCTGCCCCTGGTGGCTGGGCGGTGGGGATGGTGGGAGACATGGGTGGGGGCCTGGTGGAGGCTGCCCCTGGTGGCTGGGGGGTGGGGGTGGTGGGAGACATGGGTGGGGGCCTGGTGGAGGCTTCCCATGCACTGCTGGGGGGTGGGGGTGGTGGGAGACATGGGTGGGGGCCTGGTGGAGGCTGCCCCTGCACTGCTGGGGGGTGGGGGTGGTGGGAGACATGGGTGGGGCCTGGTGGAGGGTGCCCCTGGTGACTGGGGGTGCAGGGGGACATGCGTTGGTGGGCAGTAGTGTAAGTTGACATGTGGGTTGGCTGGGGGTCATGGCCATGGTGGATGGTGTGCCTGCAGGACATGTGCAGGGTAGGCCCCTGTGGTGTGAGCCACCTGCAGGGGCCGTGGAGGGTGTAGAGGGAACACCTGGGAGGACCCACACGTGCAATTCACGTGTGGTGCTCCCCGCGCACCCCTGTAATACACCTACCCTGATGGAATCGCATGTGGAACTTCCCGTGCACCCCTGGAAAACACGTACCCTGCTGAAATCGCGTGTGGCACTTCCCGCGCACCCCTGTAATACACGTACCCTGATGGAATCGCGTGTGGGACTTCCCGCGCACCCCTGAGATACGCGTACCCTGCTCGCACGGGTCCAATCGCGTGTGGAAATTCCTGCGCACCCCTGAAATACACGTACCCTGCTGTAATCGCGTGTGTAACTTCCCCTGCACCCTGAAATACACGTACCCTGCTGATATCGCATGTGGAACTTCACGTGCACCCCTGAAATACACGTACCCTGCGGTAATCGCGTGTGTAACTTCCCCTGCACCCTGAAATACACGTACTCTGCTGATATCGCGTGTGGAACTTCACGCGCACCCCGAAATACACGTACCCTGATGGAATCGCGTGTGGAACTTCCCGCGCACCCCTGAGATACGCGTACCCTGCTCGCACGGGCCCAGTCGCGTGTGGAAATTCCCGCGCACCCCTGTAATACACGTACCCTGATGGAATCGCGTGTGGGACTTCCCGCGCACCCCTGGAATACACGTACCCTGCTGATTTTGCGTGTGGAACTTCCCCCGCACCCCGAAATACACGTACCCTGATGGAATCGCGTGTGGAACTTCCCGCGCACCCCTGAGATACGTGTACCCTGCTCGCACGGGCCCAATCGTGTGTGGAAATTCCCGCGCACCCCTGAAATACACGTACCCTGCAGAAATCGCGTGTGTGACTTCCCCTGCACCCTGAAATACACGTGCCCTGCTGATATCGCGTGTGGAACTTCACGCGCACCCCTGAAATACACGTACCCTGCGGTAATCGCGTGTGTAACTTCCCCTGCACCCTGAAATACACATGCCCTGCTGATATCGCGTGTGGAACTTCACGCGCACCCCTGAAATACACGTACCCTGCGGTAATCGCGTGTGTAACTTCCCCTGCACCCTGAAATACACGTACCCTGCTGATATCGCGTGTGGAACTTCACGCGCACCCCTAAATACATGTACCGTGATGGAATCGCGTGTGGAACTTCCCGCGCACCCCTGAGATACGCGTACCCTGCTCGCACGGGCCCATTCGCGTGTGGTAATTCCCGCGCACCCCTGAAATACACGTACCATGATGTAATCGCGTGTGGAACTTCCCGCGCACCCCTGAAATACGCGTACCCTGCTCGCACGGGGCCAATCGCGTGAGGTACTTCCCGCGCACCCCAGTGATACACGTAGCCCGCTTGCTGTGCTGGTACAGGGTTAGCGCAGCCCTTTGCGCTGGATTGGGTATATTGATGGCTTTTCCCTGCGCGAGAGGCGTTCTTGGGGGCGTAACTGGCGCTGCTGCAGGGTCGCTGCGCCATTGTGCGCCACGGCTGGTTTTGGTGGCTGGAATCCATGAATACGCTGTGCGCGGAAATTGATTTTAGCGCACGCGGCTGGCGCAGGGATTCGCACGCGCACCCTGTGCGCCAGCCGCGTGCGCCACTTGTGCGCTGAATTCTATGAATTACCCCCTAACTGTTTTAATTATGAATGAACTAAATGTTTGCAAAATGTTTTGTATTTGAAAAGTTGTTTTATTTCAACTAAATCAAATAAAAAAAATAAATAAACAAAAACATAAATAAAAAAAAATAATGCCAAGTGTAGTGTAGAAACGAGGCATTATCAAAAGACATTCAGTTAATCTCGCTCTGAATGATACTGTATTTTCTGTAACTTACAATGGAACATGCCCAAACAATTAACTGGATTCACCTCACTCCAGTATACCTAACTATAGGAATTTGTGTCATAGAATGCCAGATCAAAATTGCTTGGGGCTTAATGGAAAACAATAATTATCTCTGGAATACATATCACACAGGATCATTTAACATTTTGAATTGTACCTTTTGAGCTACAGAATATAATTAATCTTATTTTATTAAACTTGCACATTCACATCCAAATTTATTGAAATTAAATGAAATGCCTCGCTATAACATGAGGAGTGTAATTCCCTTCCACCTTTGCAGTCATGGGACTCAAGGATAAAGAGCCCCTCCTTCCAAAGTGAAAAGATGTGGGCAGGAGCCGAAGTTTATAAGATAGCTTGCACACAGAATTGAGGAATTTTTATTAATATGAATATTGGGTGCCCATAATGGAATTTGGGTTTCACACAGCTTGCTGAAAAGGGGCTGTGCTGATACAGCAGCTCCAGATTAAGGGTCCTGACTTTGTCCCCAAAATGAGAAGCCACATTTAAAATGTAAGTAGAAACCAGAATATAACTTCATTTTCATGGTAAATCCAGGAAATAGAGGGCTGGGAGCCAAGGGGAATGCTAATGTGACAATGATACAGGTGCAGTGTTAAATAAGGTGCCCTGGGTCTCCCATTTACACTGAGGACAAAGTGAGGTGTCATTTTCTTAAAACCCAATGATTTTTTGTATTTAGAGGCTCCATTTCAAACTGAGTGCTTTTGTAAAATTAAGCACCATTACATAGAATCCTTGGCTCCTGCTAGCATATAATTATCTGCACCATAGTATATTCATGACATACTATTGCATAATTTGATACCATACAAATTTGTGGCCTGTATGAGTCTTGTAATAATTATATGTTTGTGAAAATGAAGACAGAAAATTCATCCTGCTCACAGAAAATTATGCAAAGTGTTAAACCCCTGAAGTCCCTTATCCTGAAATGAACAGGCTACACCTAGGTGCAATGTGAAAGGGCAACAGTGTTTTATCATGGTACCTGTTACTGGAGAATATTACCCCTCCAGCCCAAAAATGTACAGAGTTAAAGGAAATAAATAGAAATAGATTGAACGTTGCACACATACAAGATTGGCAGTTACATACACAAGTTCAAAGAAAGCTGCACACACATATTCTTAAAAGACTCCACACCTATGTGTTCAGAGAAGAGTGTGTAATCCCTGAAAGTATTATTTTCCTAGTCCAAACCATTAGGAGCCAGTTATAATTAGTTCTTGCCTACATTAAATTACCTTTACATAAACAATACATTCACAACCCAACACTTATGCAGGGGTGTTAAGTAAAAGGAATATATGTTTACAAATGCCATTTGTTCAAGTAACGTTTCTCGGATACCATACTTGATTTGATACTGGAGAAAATCAAATGCGTTTGAAGGTTTTGAAATGGTTCTATGTGTGTACACACACTGGCTGAAAAGCAGCAATGCTATTATTGAAGTATACTATGTTGCTTGGATAGAGGTAATCACAGAAGGAGTGTATTAAAAATGATAAGTATCTTTTAGAGTACACTATATACCTATAATGGATTATGGAAATTAATGCTTGTGTGTGAAGTAGTGAGATTTATGCAGGCAAGAATTTTGTTTTATTGACTTATTGTTTATGAGACTCTAACACTTTAGTGTTTTTTTTGGCACAATGCTGGAGACCATGTTTGTTTGAAGATGACTAAGTTCTTAAATACATTTTGAGCTTTTGAATGCACTGTCTGTTTTTTGTACCCAGAATTGTGGTGTGGAATTGTACATCAGGAATATGAGACTAGTTGTCCCACCTTAGTCAAATCAATACATATATATTTATTCAACATCCACCAACTGCATCCAGATGACTTTTACCAGACACCTGCTGAGAACTTCCACCAACCCCCTCTTTTTCCACTCTCATCTACAGCCTCCTCCGCATTCACCTTTTTCTATCCACAGCTTTCTACAAAATTACTAACTCACTCAAAACTCCAGTTGTATCCTCATTCTCCAAATGCCCACACCTCTCCTTCCTGGGATGGCCTTTTTATACTCTAGTGACTCCTCCCCTGGGGTCAGTAAGTGGATAAGTGCCTGCACATCTGCATCATTATTACTGCTGGGGAGTGGTTGGTTTCTGTGTAATTGCTTTTCTCCCTTAGTTGTAAAATACACATTCTGCAGCTTTAAAAAGCCAACCCACCATCTTGTTTACGTGTTTATGTAGGACCATACATATGTGCTGCTATGCAGTGGATCTATGACTGCTGGGCATCTTGTGGTGAGCAATGCAGGTGCTTCTAAATTGTTGCCATTATTTCTTGGGAGGCCAGTCGTGGGTAGGGGGTGCACCTTCCCCACGAAAGGTTGTGCATTCTTGGCGAGACCATAACAGGGCCAGTAATCTTCGGTTGGAATTTGACTGTCTCTTGCCCAGCTACAGGGTTCAAATGAGGTTGATCAATGGATCATACCAATACCCACTTCAGGGGCATCATCCATTAGCTTAAGAAGGAAATTGTGCTATTTGTTATTGTCATGTTCAGGTGCATTTCAATGGTCCCTTTTCCCTGACCATGCCTCAAAGTGGCAATTTGACAAGCAGAAGATAAGGGGAAGGTATGCCGGTATTGTGAGGCTACCTAAGTGCAAGCAACTCTTCTGAGAAACTATTTGTATCTCCTTGGGCTATAAAGCAATTGCCCAAGTATCTTATCACTCCATCTTTCAGGGCAAGGGACTCCATAAAACAATTGTGGCACATCAGAGTAAAACTCTTTCATTTTACAATGAGCCATTTTAGTAGGTTTTAGTTCCATGTATTTATGTAGGTGAACATAAAATCTGGTATGTGTGCAGATTTGCCACCTCATTCCCTCCACAAGGCATGTGCTTGGACCTCTTAAACTGTTCTTTAATGATCTATTACCATTTTATCCTATGGTCTTGTAACCATCAATAATTAGTCTAAAAAAGGTACAGTTCATCAAATGGGGTGGGTTGCAGGGACGATTGCACCAATACGAGTAGAATTGTAATTACCAGTTCCACCATCCTGTTTTATGTGTGGAAGGAATACAAATGTGGAGACGTTCCTCTCTACCAAAAAGTAAAAATCATCCCAAACCCTCACCCAGGCCACTTCCTCTTCCACAACATCATGTTGTTGCTAGGAAACGGCTAAATGTACACTGGGGTGATGCCATCAGGACCTCAACAGAAGGTCATCTTTGTGTTGCTCCTGTGAAAGGTAGGTCGTTTTGACAAATCCCCTTATCTTGAAACATTCTGAAGGAGCTTTATCATGTCTGCATTGCTAGCTTTAAGGAGCAAGGAATCAGGAAATTGTTTCACAGGCGTTTCTTTTGAGAGATCCACAGGATGGGTTTTTGATTAACCAACTCAATCGAACCACCATGCACGATCTAGCCCTGCACTTGCGCTGGTAATTCCTGACTGATAAGATACATGCTGTTGTAATATCTCCTTTCAGATCAGCCTTCACATCCGTTAGCTGCACTGTCCCACAGGGTTCTACTTTCTCGGTATTGCTTTATAACATCTCCATTCTACCATTAATGCAAGTCATCTGCTCCTTTAGTGTCAACTTTCTTAATTATGCAGGTGCCACAAAGCTCTATTTAATGTGACCCCAACCTCCAGACCCTCTCATGATAATTTTACACATGGTTACTTGGATGGATCTTAACGTAAGTTGAAAGTCACAAAAACAAGATCGTGATTATGCAACGAAGGGGTCTAGGACCTGGAATGGAGAAATGTGGCCTTATGCTGGGCACTAGTCTTTCTCCTGTCATATTGTGAAAAACATCAGTTTTTATTATGGCCTCTTCTTCTCTGACTCCATAATTTGGCCAGGTTACTAAAAAATAGCTTTCTTCTCCTTTCAACGCCTAAAAATAATGTTTCCAATACTGTCCCCTCGCCATCAAATTCAGGTAATGTTGCTGCTACCCTCCCCTTCTATCGATTATGCAAATAGTATTTACATTGGGTTTCCAGACTATTGCCTCCAACTGCATAAGAGGTTGCAGAATGATGCAGTATGGATTCTGCTACAGCAGGTGTGCAGAGACATCATCCAGGGCCTTGTGACCCCTTCTGTGTGCAGGAGGAACACAATTAAGTGTATAGCCATTGTACATTGTATTTCTAATATGAACATATCCCTGCCGTTTCTCAGACAGATAAGCTTATGCTGTGCTTCCCTCAATTTTCTCCTCACCGTGACCATCCCAGCAACATCTGCCAACCCTGCATTCTACCTGTAAGCCCTTGGGTACATCTCCTATGTACAGCTCTCCCTTTTTTCCTAGCTAGGTTTGCACTTTTTAAATCCCATTCATACCTGCATCTTTCTGGTCCACCCAAGCTTTACTAGGGGCTCCAGTATAATGTAATTTCAAGACGAATGGAGAGGAAGTCTTTTCTGTGTGAACAACCTCCCTGTGGAATGCTTAAGGAACGCCCCTGAATGCTCACACTAGAACAAATATAACCCATTACGGAAGAAGGCCCAAAAACACTGCTTGCAAGGATAACAAGTATTTATTTCTACAAAATAGAAAGGCATCAACAAAGAACTCTGCTGCTGCCAAACATTCTGAGCTCTGTAGGCATGTGCAGCACGTTATAAGCACAAACAACGTCACTGACGACATAATCACATACAGTATAATTCATCTGTCCATCTTCATCTGCGTGGGTGCTGCTAGGCTCGTCATTCGTTGTGCTGCTGGTCTAACAATTAATTAGATACTTAGGAAAACAATGTTATTTTATTGTTGTAACAGTGCACCAGGCAGATACAAAGATGAGCTCAGGGGGAGAGCCGAGGTCACACTGACTCACATGCTCCACTCACTCCCAGGCAGATCAGCAACTGCCAATTTCCTCCACCTTCGTTTTGGGCTATAATTTGACACCACCCTGCACCTTGCTGCACAACTCACATGACCCATTTGTGAAGGAGTGATAGCCTTGCCTTCTGATCTTAGAGATCGATCAAGGGGTGGAAAGGTTTTATGGTCGGTGGTCTGGGTCTGGCTAGTACTGTGGCATTCAGGGGTCTTGGGATGAAAGCACTGCAAATCTGTATTTCTCATGTGGGGATCGTTGGGGGCCATCTATTCCGTGGGATGGTATTACCAAGAGGCGCTCTGCTCCCTTCTCATGACCTTGCAAGTCGCATTGTTCCCAGGGCCTATAACTTCTAGGACAATGGAGGGTTTTATGGATCTCTGAAACCTGCCCAGGGTGGGGGCGATGTCCATGTTCATGCAGGGGAGCTAATACTAACACATATGATGCTGTTTGCTGCACTTAGGCCTAAGTTCCAAGATGGCTGCCATTAGCTAAGATGGCGTTCACTCCTGCATCTACTATATAGCCTCTAATGCATGCACTAAGGTGATCGTGCACCCTCCTCCATGTTCGCCCGCCTGGTCCCTGGACGTGTTCTCTAGCGTTTATTTCTCATACGGTATCACCTAGGGGGGTAGGAAGACCCTCTCTCTATCTCAACAATGCACTGCCCTTTGCACTAGGATCAATCCAGGACCATCCAGTGTTTCACAGAAGAATAAGGAAGTATTTATTTGAATTCAACATCAGTCCTGCCATAAGTCTTTGATGATGTGTGCATCTGTTTAAAAAGCCCAGCATATAACATAGCTAATATATCTATTGCATATTTTCCACAAAGTGATTCAGAGGAAAGTGATTAAACCAATTCAATTGAATTAATCCCTGTACATGGATTTGCCAGTTAGATCTAAGCAATCCATGCCAAAAATATATTGGAAAAGTGTTAATTCCTTGCTTGACTTTGTGTAATTGAAGTAGTAGTATAAACTGCTAGTATAAAGGATAGGGAGCCCTTGGCATACTTCAGCTTGGGCCCTCTAATATAGATACTATTAGGCATGGCTGAAGTTGGGATCGCAAATATATCTAAGTTGCTACAAAGTTGGTACAAAGTAGTCTCTTATTTGCTGCTGTAATTTACATGGCCTTGTATAGATCCAAGATGAGTGGTGACTTTGTGGTTTGCAGTGATGTAATGCATTGTTAAATGGTCTTGTATGGCACCCGCCTACTATTTTGGATGGCCTTGCAGCATGTGGGCCTGTAAGAAAAGAGACAAGGGGGGTTGTTAGTGGGATAGTCGGATGCAAAACCTTTGGAGTTGATGAGGGCAGGTCAGAGCTCCCTCAGTCCTGAATGCTGTTCTGGTTGTATGTGATTGGCTGTTTGTGATGTGAAGGAGCTGAAGAGGTGAGCTTCGTACTAGGTGAATTAATATTGTTGTGGTAACTGCTAGGCCTGAGGTGGACATGTAGGGGGATTTGAGTGTGCAGTGTTAGGTGGTGGAAGTATTAAAGATCGGGTAACCCAGTATAGGGGAAAATGTGTGTACTTCGTGCTGACTGGATAAAGCTAAATAAGGATTATAAAAGAAAGAGAGACTTTCTGTTGATGTCTTCGGTTCACAAAATAAAGTATTCCTTTCATACAATTTTTTTATATGAATCAATTACATATGTTTATTTTGTACATATAGTAATCCTCATCGTCAGAAATTCATCTCTCAAGATTAAGCTAGTCTAATTACACAAAATTAATATCCAGGAAACAATTATATCAATATTCCATATTTGTGTAGCTGCAGCTCTTCAAATATGCGTATTCTACTGGCTGCAAACCGGGGAATATTGATACAATTGCTTTCTTGGGTAAATTTCTTGTGTTTACTGTCTAGCTACACTTGAGTGATTAATTCGTACATTCTATGGGCAATTTGATGTAGTGCATATTTATTATTGACAATGATGAAATATAACATATGTACAAAATAAATGCATGCAATTGATTTATATATAAAACCAATATGAAAGAAAGACATTTGCTTTAGGTGGGAAGACACTTTAGAGGAGAGCCAATTAGGTGGACAGAAGAAGGGAGTAGATGAGCCCATGGGGTACATGTAGTGGGGTAAAATGTACGTTTAACACCATCCAGGAACATCAGCGAAAATGATTACGGTTGCCTCATACTTTTATGGAAATATTCATTCTATTCCATTTCTGTAGAGTCCTAACAGGATGAGTCTGTTCACCAATAAGGTTTTGTCTGGGAGTTGCATGTGAGTTCCTGGTATACAATTCGTTCCATTTTGCAGAGAGTAGGTATATCATTTGTGGGGTTTCCATGCTGCTGACCTCGTGCTAGATTAGCTAGTTGAATATGTTTTAGTGCTGACATTTGCTGGTGTTAGTTAAATAGGCAGGTTTTTAGATGTTTTCTCGTTATCCGGTTGCCATCTAGTATGCAGTGGTGTTTGGACAGAGTGTTTCAAATCTTGGTTGAGAGAAAGGAGAAAGAGAATTGTCTGTGTTGTTTCCGATTGAAGCTTAGCAGCATTACTAGATTGAAGGCCAATTGAGGGTTGGTAGCGGTGAGCATTGGTCAGAAGAATTAGATCTTGTAATCATTGAGGGCTTCTCACAGAGCATTGGTAAATTCATTTTTGATAGCACAAAGGACCTTACTATTGTGTACATTCAGCCCAGTACAGTGTTTCAACTCTATTGGGCTGTGGTGAGGATGAATAAGACAATGCTTAGTCACTTCACTCTACCCTTTGCGTTTAATTGGGCTTGAGAGAAACGAACACAACTTTTTTGCATTTTAGTAGTATGAGGTCATTTTATAGGGAATTATTATGTGGAATATAGTTGGTACGGGCTTTAACATAATTCATTTACCTATTATTGCCTTCCTGAATAACATTTCAAATGTCTGCAAACTGCTGTCAGAGAAACTTCTGTGTGTTTATTGAACACTATAAGTAAAACAAATATGCAAGCTCTTGATGACAATAACATCGCCAGCAATAAATGATTGGATTCTAGTCTTAACCTTGCTATCTAATTACAAAATGTACAACATGCACAATGAAGGAATGTATCCAAATATGACCACTATTACCCCTCATAAATCAGTTCTATGTTTAATTGTTGAAGTTGGATTTGGGATTTCTGGCCCAGGTGGACTGTTGCCCCTGATCTCTTCTATTCTTTTTGATGATGTGCTTTTTGACTCAAGAAAGAAAAATGTCAATGCTTGTATTGTTTTATTGTGGTGCATATTGTGTTCATAACATGGTAGCTCACTGTTAAGCGTTTACTTTTGATATCAGTGAGTATCCTCTTTTCATAGGCTAATATCATGGTGCGGCCAAAACAGCCCTGGATCCTTCCAAGGTCTATAAACGAAGAAATGTTATATTGAGTTAGAACATCAATTATTACAGCGCTTAGAAGCTCAAGGAATAAAGCATAACTTGCTATATTGAAATCTGATTATATTATAAAGGTAAATTGCCTTATTGTAATTTTACCTTTATTACGATCTTCTCAATCTGGTGTTGGTATGTGTCTAAATTATACTATTATATTTAAATAAAATTCAAACTTAAAAACATCACAATGTTCCTGCTAGCAATCATGACATGGAGCCAGTTTCCATGAGCAACATAATGAAAATATACACTAAATGGATCCACGCAATTCATTCCTCCACAATTTATTTGAGATACTTTAAAACAAGCACTGCATGTTTTTTTTGCTGGAGTGGCACATGGGGGTACTTTATAGTTAGCACACCTCTTAGGCCTGCACACCAGATGTTCTTTTCATGGTGTTTGCCAAAAATAAGCCCTTGTTATTGAATTGGTGTACTAGCAGTGAGTTGAACTGTAAATGGCATCGAGTGTACATCAGTCATCCCTCAATATAATGTGTGACTCTGGCTGTTTGTTCACGACTGCCTGAACATACCTGCATCTGGACATTGCTGTACTTCGTTGTCCAGGTCGCCATGAAGTGACTTAGGGTGTTAACCTTAGAACCACAGGCACCTGGGATTTAAATTGCAGGAGTGCCCTGAAGCAGTGCTTTGGATATGGCTGTTTATTCACAACTGCCTGAACGTACCTGCATCTGGACATTACTGAACTCCGTTGACCAGTTTGTCGTGCAATGGCTGCAGGGTGTTACCCTTTGAACCACCGGCACCTGGGATTTAAATTGTGGGAGTGTGCTGAAGCAGTGCTGAGGAGGTGCTTCAGTGCGGCAGCAATGTGCGGGCTGCGCGCAATGCGCGCAAAGCGCATCATCGTCATGCTGTTTGGTATTGGGGCGAAAGGGATGTCTGTTATGGCAGAAGAGACTCAGGAGATGTGTGTGTCAATGAGTCAGGTCACATGACACAGAGCCCGAACAAAGGGTAAGAATGCTTGTTGCCCCATATCAATCCAATTGTGTGTACTCTCTGAGGAATCCCAGAAGCTGTTCAGCTAAAACTGTAAAACTCCCTGCAAATCCCGCCATGTGGGAAAATCACCAAATTCTTCCCTGCGAGAGACGTGTGGCCATCCGATAATGTATGTACTATAACTCAAGATCTGTCCTCTTCATTATCGTGTTCTGGACCTAAGCTCATGGCAAACATAATTCAATCGTTATTGTCGACATTGACTGAATGAAATGATGAGCCACAAGATTCCCTCTCTTGTAAACCTCCAGCTAAAGTACATAACGAATCAGCATGTGTAGAACTATTGTCTGATGATAATATGGTGTCTGGTGCTGTGGTGCAAAACATGTCTGGTCAATTTGCTAGGGCACAGGAGGTGATATTTGACCCTTTTGATCTGCCTAGGCATGAGGATGGGGGGTGGACGGGACCTGAGGGACTTTCTTTGTCCTCTACTCCACTACTGACATTTAACACTTCTTCGCAACTCCTGGCTGCCTCTCTACCCACAGAACAAGAGTCTGTTCAAGTTGAAACCCACTCGTCTCTGAGTCAGGAGTATATCTATTAAGACTCAATATCATGTGTCGGAACGACTCTTAATTACTATAATTAATACATGTGAACAGATGGAAAGCAAATTAGCGGATCACACCTCATTATTAAATCGGATTTCCAACAAACTTCATGTAAATAGAACGGACACGAAGGTAGCTTGTAACATGAAACTAAATATTAAGGAAATAATTGATAAAACCTTGATTTGTGTAACTGAGGAGACTATTAATAACCTTTATGAGCTCATAATATGGGGGAGCAACTGAAATTGAGGTAATCAAGAGTGGTGTGATGTGCTGTTAGTTGAAAGAAATGCAGACAGTATAATTCCAACTGCTAGTCTTGTTCTAGCGAGGGGGAATAAAAAGAAGTAACAAGAGGGGCTCCAAGTAAGGAAACTGCTGCAATGTGGAGCCGTTTTTTTTTTAATAAAAACCATAAAGTGTGGGAAGAGAATTAATAATTTAATTGTATCCAATATTGAATCAGTCACGCTCATTGAAAATTATGAAGGTACATTTGATTTGGGGACATGCATTTCGATGAAGGAAAGAAGCGCAAAGGTGAACAATGGTGGTAATGGAGAGGTAATAATGAAGGGAAACGCCCTATTAGGAACGGAGAAAAAAAAGGGAACTGTAGTAATAAATCTAACGACCGATATGTCTCCCCTAAAAAAAGTGAAGACTAAAGAGGGTATAGACATTCGTGCCTTTCTAACTCAACGACTTGACCACTCTAGAGCAATGAACACCCTTCCAAAACGAATGTGGAGAAGTCGAAAGCACAAATGGTCATGTTAAAAATATGAATGTTTAAGCTCCTAATATTAGCACATGTTCTACATTTAGCCACGTGACGCCAGATGGAGTAATTAGTTGAAGCAGGAGCTGAGCCCCATGCAACAATTTATGCACTGGACATTGAAAAGAGGGACCCGGGGGGGGGGGGGGAGGGCGGTATGCATATGCATTTCCCCCGTTGTATTTTGGCCACTACACAGGCCAGCGAGGAGGCATTGGGTACAGTGCCCATTTTCCTGGGGGATAAAAAGGGGCAGAGAAGGTTCTGGAGCAAGTGACGGTTGCCGTTCAGACCGTCGTTTGCTCCTGCTCCTTCCCTGTATGGTTTTGGACCGGTTTGGGGGGGGGGGAGTATAGCCTCAGGGCAGGTCAGTAGACGCAGTGGGATAAAGTTAAGCGATACATTTAAAAAATAAAATGTATATAATAACGTTCAAATAAATTAAGTTAGCAGGCAGGTAATGGGGTGTGTAAGCCTCGAGCGTTGATCGCTATGTTTGGCTGTGGTCTGGTCTTGGGCCTGCATCAGTGTCAGGTTGTGGATGTAGCCCGGTGAAAACGTTGGCTCTGGCTCAGTAGGGGGTGGGTGCTGAATGGTAGAGCGGGAGCTGGTGCCTAGTGGGGCCTGAGCGAGGGTTCTGAGCGACCGCTTCTCGGACGTGTGGTGAGGCTGCGGTGTTCGCGCACGCTTCCAGGTGGCAGTGTGGTGCACTGCCTGAAGAGTATGGCCGGTGTTGTATGCTATCCTGCGGGCCATGATAGATTGTGGGAGGCAGTGTTCGGCAATCTTCGGAGTCACGCCCACTTGATGGCTACAGCCATACATGCAGCCCGAAATGAAAAGCTAATGTCATAGCCCGCCTACAGCCCGCCCTCCAACATCTCTATTGAGGGATTGGCCAGAGCTACCAGGTGGGCGTTGTTTCAGGGCCTTCACTCTGTCATGGGAAGCCGAATATCATACAGTATGGTATAATATATGTTGTTGTTTTTTTTTAATACTGTGCAAAGTCTGGGAGCCTAGCATTCGCTCAGTTGTACATTTGCGCACATGTTATTATTTTAAATGGTATAATCATAAGAAAGTTTGTACTGTTACAGTAGATGGGGCGCTTAAACATGTTTATGGCATAATTAACCTTTCTATATTTTATTCCAACATCACATTACAGCCAAAATAAGAAAGGTTGTACTGTGACAGCAGATAGGGCGCACATGTTATTATTTTAAATGGTATAATAATAAGAAAGGTTGTACTGTGACAGCAGATAGGGCGCACATGTTATTATTTTAAATGGTATAATAATAAGAAAGTTTGTACTGTTACAGTAGATGGGGCGCTTAAATATTTTCTTTTGGCATAATTAACCTTTCTATATTTGATTCCAACATCAAAGCACGAGGAATCACTGCAGGAGCCTCTCTTAAGGATAAAGGGGGAGGTTGGGCTCAGTCACACAACTCTGTCATAATGCAGGGGGGTGCACGGTAGGGTCTCCCTTCAGTATGTGTTATTGGGAAGGGAAGTCAACAGTATTTTACGTAATTGGTGTTAAGCTCCCTGTTCTCCCCCGGCTTGGTAAACTGTGCACATTATCACACACTGCTGCAAGTGACTGGTATGGGCTGTGCTATGTCATGGATACAACACCACTGGGTTAATGAGGCTCAAGCCCCCTACCTAAAGTTTGGGCTGTTTGTATGGGGATGAAATGCAGACTAGTGAGAGCCTTTGTAATTCCTTTCCTTTTTTCCTCAGCAGTGCTGTTCTTCGGCATTCATGCATGCAGCCATCACACACTACAATGGGGCATTTCCAACCGAAAGATCCCCTTCCCCTTACAGCTACAACTATCAATTCTGTGTCTGCTTCCAAGACGGATCTATGTGATTACTGTGCCCCAATTACTATGACCCCCAAAATGTTGACTTTTTTATTTCAACCCCATTTTCACCTCATATATATGCTGGGAGAGACACCATCAGCCCCCCCTACATGTAATATGGTAATTCGCATCCCCTGTCTCCCTGGGGTTAACTCACAATGACAAAAGTCGTCATCCTGTTTAACGTTTAATCTGGTCCCTACCAATGTATCGGCACCACCTACCTCCTCCCTTGACACCCCCATACCTTTTCATTGTTGGGGTGCATGATATCATGGCCTGAACGCAACTATGGTAATTCACAAAACCTGTAACACACATCCTGTTTTATGTTTACTCTGGTCCCAAATGATGTAGAGGCACCACCTAGCCCTTCCCTGGATACCTCCATACCCTTTGATTGTGGGGGTGCAAGATATCATGGCCTGAATGCACTTATGTTCATTTTGCATCCCCTGCCTCCCTGGGGTTAGCTCACACTAACAAAAGTGGTCATCCTGTTTTATGTTTAATCTGGTCCCAAACAAAGTAGAGGCACCATCTAACCTCGCCCTGGACACCCCCATACCTTTTGATTGTGGGGGGTGCAAGATGTCATGGCCTGAACACACCTATGGTAATTCGCATCCCCTACCTCCATGGGGTTAACTCACACTGACGCAAGTGGTCACCCTGCTGTATGTTTAATCTGGTCCCAACCAATGTAGAGGCACCATCTACCCCCTCCCGGAACACCCCCATACCTTTCGATTGTGGGGGGTGCAAGATATTATGGCCTGAACACACCTATGGTAGTTCGCATCCCCTACCTCCCTGGGGTTAACTCACACTAGCGCACGTGGTCATCCTGCTGTATGTTTAATCTGGTCCTAACCAATATAGAGGCGTCCCCTAGCCCCTCGCTGGAGACCCCTATGCCTTTTGATTGTGGGGGGTGCAAGATATCATGGCCTGAATGCACCTATGGTAATTTGCATCCCCTATTTCTCTTGGGGCTATTGACACTAGCGCAAGTGGTCATCCTGGTTTATGTTTACTCTGGTCCTAACCAATGTAGAGGCGTCCCTAACCCCTCCCGGAACACCCCCATACCTTTCGATTGTGGGGGGTGCAAGATATCATGGCCTGAATGCACCTATGGTAGTTTGAATCCCCTACCTCCCTGGGGTTAACTCACACTGACGCAAGTGGTCATCCTGTTTTATGTTTAATCTGGTCCCAACCAATGTAGATGCACCATCTAACCCCTCCCTGGAGACCACCATGCCTTTTGATTGTGGGGGGTGCAAGATATCGTGGCCTGAATGCACCTATGGTAATTTGCATCCCCTATTTCTCTTGGGGCTATTCACACTAGCGCAAGTGGTCATCCTGTTTTATGTTTAATCTGGTCCCAACAAATGTAGAGGCACTATCTACCCCCTCCCGGAACGCCCCCATACCTTTTGATTGTGGGGGGTGCAAGATATCATGGCCTGAATGCACCTATGGTAATTTGCATCCCCTATTTCTCTTGGGGTAATTCACACTAGCGCAAGTGGTCATCCTGTTTTATGTTTAATCTGGTCCCAATCAATGTAGATGCACCTTCTAACCCCTCCCTGGACACCCCCATACCTTTTGATTGTGGGGGGTGCAAGATGTCATGGCCTGAATGCACCTATGGTAGTTCGCATCCCCTACCTCCATGGGGTTAATTCACACTAGCGCACGTGGTCATCCGGCTGTATGTTTAATCTGGTCCCAATCAATGTAGAGGCATCACCTAGCCCCTCCCTGGACACCCCCATACCTTTTGATTGTGGGGGGTGCAAGATGTCATGGCCTGAACTCACCTATGGTAGTTCGCATCCCCTACCTCCCTGGGGTAAACTCACACTAGCGCATGTGGTCATCCTGTTTTATGTTTAATCTGGTCCCAATCAATGTAGATGCACCATCTAACCCCTCCCTGGAGACCCCCATGCCTTTTGATTGTGGGGGTGCAAGATATCATGGCCTGAATGCACCTATGGTAATTTGCACCCCCTATTTCTCTTGGGGCTATTCACACTAGTGCAAGTGGTCATCCTGTTTTATGTTTACTCTGGTCCCAATCAATGTAGATGCACCATCGAACCCCTTCCTGGCGACCCCCATGCCTTTTGATTGTGGGGGGTGCAAGATATCATGGCCTGAACACACCTATGGTAATTCGCATCCCCTACCTCCCTGGGGTTAACTCACACTAGCGTACGTGGTCATCCTGCTGTATGATTAATCTGGTCCTAACCAATATAGAGGCGTCTCCTAGCCCCTCTCTGGAGACCACCATGCCTTTTGATTGTGGGGGGTGCAAGATATCATGGCCTGAATGCACCTATGGTAATTTGCATCCCCTATTTATCTTGGGGCTATTGACACTAGCGCAAGTGGTCATCCTGCTGTATGATTAATCTGGTCCTAACCAATATAGAGGCGTCTCCTAGCCCCTCCCTGGAGACCACCATGCCTTTTGATTGTGGGGGGTGCAAGATATCATGGCCTGAATGCACCTATGGTAATTTGCATCCCCTATTTCTCTTGGTGCTATTCACACTAGTGCAAGTGGTCATCCTGTTTTATGTTTACTCTGGCCCCAATCAATGTAGATGCACCATCAAACCCCTTCCTGGAGACCCCCATGCCTTTTGATTGTGGGGGGTGCAAGATATCATGGCCTGAACACACCTATGGTAATTCGCATTCCCTACCTCCCTGGGGTTAACTCACACTAGCGCACGTGGTCATCCTGCTGTATGATTAATCTGGTCCTAACCAATATAGAGGCGTCTCCTAGCCCCTCCCTGGAGACCACCATGCCTTTTGATTGTGGGGGGTGCAAGATATCATGGCCTGAATGCACCTATGGTAATTTGCATCCCCTATTTCTATTGGGGCTATTCACACTAGTGCAAGTGGTCATCCTGTTTTATGTTTACTCTGGTCCCAATCAATGTAGATGCACCATCAAACCCCTTCCTGGAGACCCCCATGCCTTTCGCTTGTGGGGGGTGCAAGATATCATGGCCTGAATGCACCTATGGTAGTTTGCATCCCCTACCTCCCTGGGGTTAACTCACACTGACGCAAGTGGTCATCCTGTTTTATGTTTAATCTGGTCCCAACCAATGTAGATGCACCATTTAACCCCTCCCTGGAGACCACCATGCCTTTTGATTGTGGGGGGTGCAAGATATCATGGCCTGAATGCACCTATGGTAATTTGCATCCCCTACCTCCCTGGGGTTAACTCACACTAGCGCACGTGGTCATCCTGCTGTATGATTAATCTGGTCCTAACCAAAATAGAGGCGTCTTCTAGCCCCTCCCTGGAGACCACCATGCCTTTTGATTGTGGGGGGTGCAAGATATCATGGCCTGAATGCACCTATGGTAATTTGCATCCCCTATTTTTCTTGGGGCTATTGACACTAGCGCAAGTGGTCATCCTGCTGTATGATTAATCTGGTCCTAACCAATATAGAGGCGTCTCCTAGCCCCTCCCTGGAGACCACCATGCCTTTTGATTGTGGGGGGTGCAAGATGTCATGGCCTGAACACACCTATGGTAATTCGCATCCCCTACCTCCATGGGGTTAACTCACACTGACGCAAGTGGTCACCCTGCTGTATGTTTAATCTGGTCCCAACCAATGTAGAGGCACCATCTACCCCCTCCCGGAACACCCCCATACCTTTCGATTGTGGGGGGTGCAAGATATTATGGCCTGAACACACCTATGGTAGTTCGCATCCCCTACCTCCCTGGGGTTAACTCACACTAGCGCACGTGGTCATCCTGCTGTATGTTTAATCTGGTCCTAACCAATATAGAGGCGTCCCCTAGCCCCTCGCTGGAGACCCCTATGCCTTTTGATTGTGGGGGGTGCAAGATATCATGGCCTGAATGCACCTATGGTAATTTGCATCCCCTATTTCTCTTGGGGCTATTGACACTAGCGCAAGTGGTCATCCTGGTTTATGTTTACTCTGGTCCTAACCAATGTAGAGGCGTCCCTAACCCCTCCCGGAACACCCCCATACCTTTCGATTGTGGGGGGTGCAAGATATCATGGCCTGAATGCACCTATGGTAGTTTGAATCCCCTACCTCCCTGGGGTTAACTCACACTGACGCAAGTGGTCATCCTGTTTTATGTTTAATCTGGTCCCAACCAATGTAGATGCACCATCTAACCCCTCCCTGGAGACCACCATGCCTTTTGATTGTGGGGGGTGCAAGATATCGTGGCCTGAATGCACCTATGGTAATTTGCATCCCCTATTTCTCTTGGGGCTATTCACACTAGCGCAAGTGGTCATCCTGTTTTATGTTTAATCTGGTCCCAACAAATGTAGAGGCACTATCTACCCCCTCCCGGAACGCCCCCATACCTTTTGATTGTGGGGGGTGCAAGATATCATGGCCTGAATGCACCTATGGTAATTTGCATCCCCTATTTCTCTTGGGGTAATTCACACTAGCGCAAGTGGTCATCCTGTTTTATGTTTAATCTGGTCCCAATCAATGTAGATGCACCTTCTAACCCCTCCCTGGACACCCCCATACCTTTTGATTGTGGGGGGTGCAAGATGTCATGGCCTGAATGCACCTATGGTAGTTCGCATCCCCTACCTCCATGGGGTTAATTCACACTAGCGCACGTGGTCATCCGGCTGTATGTTTAATCTGGTCCCAATCAATGTAGAGGCATCACCTAGCCCCTCCCTGGACACCCCCATACCTTTTGATTGTGGGGGGTGCAAGATGTCATGGCCTGAACACACCTATGGTAGTTCGCATCCCCTACCTCCCTGGGGTAAACTCACACTAGCGCATGTGGTCATCCTGTTTTATGTTTAATCTGGTCCCAATCAATGTAGATGCACCATCTAACCCCTCCCTGGAGACCCCCATGCCTTTTGATTGTGGGGGTGCAAGATATCATGGCCTGAATGCACCTATGGTAATTTGCACCCCCTATTTCTCTTGGGGCTATTCACACTAGTGCAAGTGGTCATCCTGTTTTATGTTTACTCTGGTCCCAATCAATGTAGATGCACCATCGAACCCCTTCCTGGCGACCCCCATGCCTTTTGATTGTGGGGGGTGCAAGATATCATGGCCTGAACACACCTATGGTAATTCGCATCCCCTACCTCCCTGGGGTTAACTCACACTAGCGTACGTGGTCATCCTGCTGTATGATTAATCTGGTCCTAACCAATATAGAGGCGTCTCCTAGCCCCTCTCTGGAGACCACCATGCCTTTTGATTGTGGGGGGTGCAAGATATCATGGCCTGAATGCACCTATGGTAATTTGCATCCCCTATTTATCTTGGGGCTATTGACACTAGCGCAAGTGGTCATCCTGCTGTATGATTAATCTGGTCCTAACCAATATAGAGGCGTCTCCTAGCCCCTCCCTGGAGACCACCATGCCTTTTGATTGTGGGGGGTGCAAGATATCATGGCCTGAATGCACCTATGGTAATTTGCATCCCCTATTTCTATTGGGGCTATTCACACTAGTGCAAGTGGTCATCCTGTTTTATGTTTACTCTGGTCCCAATCAATGTAGATGCACCATCAAACCCCTTCCTGGAGACCCCCATGCCTTTCGCTTGTGGGGGGTGCAAGATATCATGGCCTGAATGCACCTATGGTAGTTTGCATCCCCTACCTCCCTGGGGTTAACTCACACTGACGCAAGTGGTCATCCTGTTTTATGTTTAATCTGGTCCCAACCAATGTAGATGCACCATTTAACCCCTCCCTGGAGACCACCATGCCTTTTGATTGTGGGGGGTGCAAGATATCATGGCCTGAATGCACCTATGGTAATTTGCATCCCCTACCTCCCTGGGGTTAACTCACACTAGCGCACGTGGTCATCCTGCTGTATGATTAATCTGGTCCTAACCAAAATAGAGGCGTCTTCTAGCCCCTCCCTGGAGACCACCATGCCTTTTGATTGTGGGGGGTGCAAGATATCATGGCCTGAATGCACCTATGGTAATTTGCATCCCCTATTTTTCTTGGGGCTATTGACACTAGCGCAAGTGGTCATCCTGCTGTATGATTAATCTGGTCCTAACCAATATAGAGGCGTCTCCTAGCCCCTCCCTGGAGACCACCATGCCTTTTGATTGTGGGGGGTGCAAGATGTCATGGCCTGAACACACCTATGGTAATTCGCATCCCCTACCTCCATGGGGTTAACTCACACTGACGCAAGTGGTCACCCTGCTGTATGTTTAATCTGGTCCCAACCAATGTAGAGGCACCATCTACCCCCTCCCGGAACACCCCCATACCTTTCGATTGTGGGGGGTGCAAGATATTATGGCCTGAACACACCTATGGTAGTTCGCATCCCCTACCTCCCTGGGGTTAACTCACACTAGCGCACGTGGTCATCCTGCTGTATGTTTAATCTGGTCCTAACCAATATAGAGGCGTCCCCTAGCCCCTCGCTGGAGACCCCTATGCCTTTTGATTGTGGGGGGTGCAAGATATCATGGCCTGAATGCACCTATGGTAATTTGCATCCCCTATTTCTCTTGGGGCTATTGACACTAGCGCAAGTGGTCATCCTGGTTTATGTTTACTCTGGTCCTAACCAATGTAGAGGCGTCCCTA
The DNA here is from genome assembly GCF_040938575.1 of Ambystoma mexicanum. Classification (NCBI taxonomy): domain Eukaryota; kingdom Metazoa; phylum Chordata; class Amphibia; order Caudata; family Ambystomatidae; genus Ambystoma; species Ambystoma mexicanum. The sequence continues at coordinate 789,686,016 of NC_090936.1, read as the reverse complement.
ACCCCTCCCGGAACACCCCCATACCTTTCGATTGTGGGGGGTGCAAGATATCATGGCCTGAATGCACCTATGGTAGTTTGAATCCCCTACCTCCCTGGGGTTAACTCACACTGACGCAAGTGGTCATCCTGTTTTATGTTTAATCTGGTCCCAACCAATGTAGATGCACCATCTAACCCCTCCCTGGAGACCACCATGCCTTTTGATTGTGGGGGGTGCAAGATATCGTGGCCTGAATGCACCTATGGTAATTTGCATCCCCTATTTCTCTTGGGGCTATTCACACTAGCGCAAGTGGTCATCCTGTTTTATGTTTAATCTGGTCCCAACAAATGTAGAGGCACTATCTACCCCCTCCCGGAACGCCCCCATACCTTTTGATTGTGGGGGGTGCAAGATATCATGGCCTGAATGCACCTATGGTAATTTGCATCCCCTATTTCTCTTGGGGTAATTCACACTAGCGCAAGTGGTCATCCTGTTTTATGTTTAATCTGGTCCCAATCAATGTAGATGCACCTTCTAACCCCTCCCTGGACACCCCCATACCTTTTGATTGTGGGGGGTGCAAGATGTCATGGCCTGAATGCACCTATGGTAGTTCGCATCCCCTACCTCCATGGGGTTAATTCACACTAGCGCACGTGGTCATCCGGCTGTATGTTTAATCTGGTCCCAATCAATGTAGAGGCATCACCTAGCCCCTCCCTGGACACCCCCATACCTTTTGATTTTGGGGGGTGCAAGATGTCATGGCCTGAACACACCTATGGTAGTTCGCATCCCCTACCTCCCTGGGGTAAACTCACACTAGCGCATGTGGTCATCCTGTTTTATGTTTAATCTGGTCCCAATCAATGTAGATGCACCATCTAACCCCTCCCTGGAGACCCCCATGCCTTTTGATTGTGGGGGTGCAAGATATCATGGCCTGAATGCACCTATGGTAATTTGCACCCCCTATTTCTCTTGGGGCTATTCACACTAGTGCAAGTGGTCATCCTGTTTTATGTTTACTCTGGTCCCAATCAATGTAGATGCACCATCGAACCCCTTCCTGGCGACCCCCATGCCTTTTGATTGTGGGGGGTGCAAGATATCATGGCCTGAACACACCTATGGTAATTCGCATCCCCTACCTCCCTGGGGTTAACTCACACTAGCGTACGTGGTCATCCTGCTGTATGATTAATCTGGTCCTAACCAATATAGAGGCGTCTCCTAGCCCCTCTCTGGAGACCACCATGCCTTTTGATTGTGGGGGGTGCAAGATATCATGGCCTGAATGCACCTATGGTAATTTGCATCCCCTATTTATCTTGGGGCTATTGACACTAGCGCAAGTGGTCATCCTGCTGTATGATTAATCTGGTCCTAACCAATATAGAGGCGTCTCCTAGCCCCTCCCTGGAGACCACCATGCCTTTTGATTGTGGGGGGTGCAAGATATCATGGCCTGAATGCACCTATGGTAATTTGCATCCCCTATTTCTCTTGGTGCTATTCACACTAGTGCAAGTGGTCATCCTGTTTTATGTTTACTCTGGCCCCAATCAATGTAGATGCACCATCAAACCCCTTCCTGGAGACCCCCATGCCTTTTGATTGTGGGGGGTGCAAGATATCATGGCCTGAACACACCTATGGTAATTCGCATTCCCTACCTCCCTGGGGTTAACTCACACTAGCGCACGTGGTCATCCTGCTGTATGATTAATCTGGTCCTAACCAATATAGAGGCGTCTCCTAGCCCCTCCCTGGAGACCACCATGCCTTTTGATTGTGGGGGGTGCAAGATATCATGGCCTGAATGCACCTATGGTAATTTGCATCCCCTATTTCTCTTGGGGCTATTCACACTAGTGCAAGTGGTCATCCTGTTTTATGTTTACTCTGGTCCCAATCAATGTAGATGCACCATCAAACCCCTTCCTGGAGACCCCCATGCCTTTCGCTTGTGGGGGGTGCAAGATATCATGGCCTGAATGCACCTATGGTAGTTTGCATCCCCTACCTCCCTGGGGTTAACTCACACTGACGCAAGTGGTCATCCTGTTTTATGTTTAATCTGGTCACAACCAATGTAGATGCACCATTTAACCCCTCCCTGGAGACCACCATGCCTTTTGATTGTGGGGGGTGCAAGATATCATGGCCTGAATGCACCTATGGTAATTTGCATCCCCTACCTCCCTGGGGTTAACTCACACTAGCGCACGTGGTCATCCTGCTGTATGATTAATCTGGTCCTAACCAAAATAGAGGCGTCTTCTAGCCCCTCCCTGGAGACCACCATGCTTTTTGATTGTTTGATTGTGGGGGGTGCAAGATATCATGGCCTGAATGCACCTATGGTAATTTGCATCCCCTATTTTTCTTGGGGCTATTGACACTAGCGCAAGTGGTCATCCTGCTGTATGATTAATCTGGTCCTAACCAATATAGAGGCGTCTCCTAGCCCCTCCCTGGAGACCACCATGCCTTTTGATTGTGGGGGGTGCAAGATATCATGGCCTGAATGCACCTATGGTAATTTGCATCCCCTATTTCTCTTGGGGCTATTCACACTAGTGCAAGTGGTCATCCTGTTTTATGTTTACTCTGGTCCCAATCAATGTAGATGCACCATCGAACCCCTTCCTGGAGACCCCCATGCCTTTTGATTATGGGGGGTGCAAGATATCATGGCCTGAACACACCTATGGTAATTTGCATTCCCTACCTTCCTGGGGTTAACTCACACTAGCGCACGTGGTCATCCTGCTGTATGATTAATCTGGTCCTAACCAATATAGAGGCGTCTCCTAGCCCCTCCCTGGAGACCACCATGCCTTTTGATTGTGGGGGGTGCAAGATATCATGGCCTGAATGCACCTATGGTAGTTTGCATCCCCTACCTCCCTGGGGTTAACTCACACTGACGCAAGTGGTCATCCTGTTTTATGTTTAATCCGGTCCCAACCAATGTAGATGCACCATTTAACCCCTCCCTGGAGACCACCATGCCTTTTGATTGTGGGGGGTGCAAGATATCATGGCCTGAATGCACCTATGGTAATTTGCATCCCCTATTTCTCTTGGGGCTATTCACACTAGCGCAAGTGGTCATCCTGTTTTATGTTTAATCTGGTTCCAACAAATGTAGAGGCACCATCTACCCCCTCCCAGAACACCCCCATACCTTTTGATTGTGGGGGGTGCAAGATATCATGGCCTGAATGCACCTATGGTAATTTGCATCCCCTATTTCTCTTGGGGTAATTCACACTAGCGCAAGTGGTCATCCTGTTTTATGTTTACTCTGGTCCTAACCAATATAGAGGTGTCCCCCTATCCCCTCCCGGAACACCCCCATACCTTTTGATTGTGGGGGGTGCAAGATATCATGGCCTGAATGCACCTATGGTAATTTGCATCCCCTACCTCCCTGAGGTTAATTCACACTAGCGCACGTGGTCATCCGGCTGTATGTTTAATCTGGTCCCAATCAATGTAGATGCACCATCTAACCCCTCCCTGGAGACCCACATGCCTTTTGATTGTGGGGGGTGCAAGATTATTGGCCTGAATGCACCTGTGGTAATTTGCATCCCCTATTTCTCTTGGGGCTATTCACACTAGTGCAAGTGGTCATCCTGTTTTATGTTTACTCTGGTCCTAACCAATGTAGAGGCATCACCTAGCCCCTCCCTGGACACCCCCATACCTTTTGATTGTGGGGGGTGCAAGATATCATGGCCTGAATGCCCCTATGGTAATTCTCATCCTCTACCTCCCTGGGGTTAACTCACACTAGCGCACGTGGGCATCCTGTTTTATGTTTAATCTGGTCCCAATCAATGTAGATGCACCATCCAACCCCTTCCTGGAGACCCCCATGCCTTTTGATTGTGGGGGGTGCAAGATATCATGGCCTGAACACAACTATGGTAATTCACATTCCCTACCTCCCTGGGGTTAACTCACAGTAGCGCACGTGGTCATCCTGCTGTATGTTTAATCTGGTCCCAACCAAAATAGATGCACCATCTAACCCATCCCTGGACATCCACATGTCTTTTGATTGTGGGGGTGCAAGATATCATGGTCTGAGCACACCTATGGTAATTCGCATCCCCTGCCTTCCTGTGGTTAATTTACACTGACACAAGTGGTCATCCTGTTTAGTGTTTACTCTGGTCCTATCCAATATAGAGGCGTCCCCTTGCCCCTCCCGGAACACCCCCATACCTTTTGATTGTGGGGGGTGCAAGATATCATGGCCTGAACACACCTATGGTAATTCGCATCCCCTACCTCCCTGGGGTAAACTCACACTGACACAAGTGGTCATCCTGTTTTATGTTTAATCTGTTCCCAATCAATGTAGATGCACAATCTAACCCCTCCCTGGACGCCCGGATACCTTTTGATAGTGGGGGTGCAAGATATCATGGCCCAAACACACCTATTGCAAATTTAATTCTATCCGCCGCTCCCCACAGGAAACCCTGTGATCTTCCGGCTAATGGCGGACAATGCTGGATCGTCCGAAACTCTGGAGACAAACTAGTTTGGATCTTTTTCAACCATCCGCACCGCTACCACGTGAGCATATGGCTCTTTAGTAACGTGCATGCAATGGATGGGGTTGCAGAATAATTCTGAGTCCAAATAATGGAACCAACTCGGGAAGATGGCAAAGGTACTGTTTTATTAACAATTATCCAAAACAGGGAGGTTACAACGGACATCAACGGACGTTCGCTCAGGCTCTTGACGATTTTCTCATAAAAACATCCCTATATGCAAAGAATACGTCAGACGTGATGTCATACTGCATGGCAAATAATAGGAAACCTATCAAAGGCTGTGATAGGCTTAAGGTGAACAACTGAGTATACATTGCATAGGGACTAGGATTGGGATTTGCTGCCCACTGTCAGGTGGAAAACGTATGCCTACCTCTTAAAACTTGTAAAGTACACAGATTATCATTGGTCTTCAAACTATAAGGCCCTTCACTATTTGGCCCTCTACAATTGGTTGGCACGCTCGTGCCATGTCTGGAACATTCGGTTCACTTATCAGCACGTAAACTCAAACCCAGGTGCCAGGAGGTGGCCTGGACATTACCTCCCCACCCAATTAGCCCAGCATCTCTCATCAACCATGGCTTCTGCCATGAAGATTGTTTTAGAAATTGGCCTTGCAAAGTATCCTTGTCTGTGGGAATATATGGGAGTGCAGGCTCTCACTATCTTTGTTCTAGGACTCCAAGCTGTACTCTATTTCCATCCTAGGCTCACATGACAGGAAACCATGAATTGGCCCATTTTGCAGAAGCCAACATGACCTCTGACCCTTTCAGTACAACTCACACAAAGGGAACTGATGTATGTGTTATTATTGTGTTACAATGCAATAATACTATTATGTCCGTGGCACTAAATCATAGATATGTACTGTGAATCATTTAAAATTCCAATCCGAAGCATATGTGATTGTGCACTTCTAACAGGCAGGGGACCTGGGTAATTGGCGTGCAGGCCAATGGTGGTATGTGGGTGGGAGCATATCTATTCTCTGTCTTTGCATCAGGTGGTGTGGGTTTTCTTGACTGTGCTTGTGCTTCTTTTTGTCACTTTGGTTGGGTGCATTCTGGTACATGTAGTGATTTTCGTATTGGTGTACGGAATGGATGTTGTTACGCATGCACTGGATCATTTTCTTCAATTGAGACACACCTGTCAAGCCCTTGCACTCACGCATACTATTACTGTGTTGCACCTTGACTTCCCCCTCTACACTTGCACGTTCAATGCACTCACTAGCAATAGTAGGTTTGTCTCCCCTTACCTTTTTTTATCATTACTTGTTGTACTATTGTAGCAAACCTTGCTCTAATTCATGGTCTACCTTCCCCTTTACCCACCCTGTCTGCCCTCTGTGCGCTTTCAGGGTGTTTTGCTAATTGCATGAGCGCAGAATATTTGAACAACAAATAAAGGAATGCATACACTGCGCACAGCCACTGCTGATCGGTGTTATACATGCCCATAATTCAACAGTGCACATGCCCTTGTAGTTACATTCACCCAGCATCCAGTTACACAGTCCACTGTGACGTGCCATGTACCCAGGCAGCGTGGAGTTGCACAGCACCGTGGAGTCGTGGGTTGAACCAGGACATCTGGCACAGCAGTGGGTGATGAGGTGGCGGGCATCACACACCATCTGCATGTTCAGTGAGTGATAGTTTTCTGTTCCGGGAGACTGCCTCCACAGCATGCCTGGCCACCAGCTCCACATGTGTTCCGTCCAATACACCTATGATATAATATGGGATTTATAACACGCCTATACACAAGTGTTTCAAGGCACGATGAGGGAAGGGAGGGGAAACAAAGGAAAAACAAAGACAATGGTCTTACTAGGCCAGGTGACATTGAGATTGCGCAAGTGCAGGGGAGGGGGGAAAGGGAAAAGTGCAGGGGAGGAGGTGGCTGTGCTAGACATAGGATCAACAGTAAAACATAAATTACATTTAAAAAAAAGGTAAAAGTGCAGCCAGCTTTTGGCAAGTGCAGGGGTAAGTGCAGACATCAAGTGTCAAGAGCTTGTAGGGGACTGTAGGGATACAGAAACAGCCACCCAAGTGCAGCTGTTGCCTGGGAGGCAGTGCAGGTGTGCAACTGGCGGGGGAGGGTACCTGGGCCCGAGATCAGAGGGTAGCCAGGTGACCAATGCAGTTTCAGTCAGGAGTTCAGCAGGGGAAAGGGGGAGAAAAGAATCAAAGAGGAAGGTCTTGAGGTCCTTCCGGAACCGGAGATCGTTCTCCTCAAGTTTCAGGGAGGCTGTTCCAGAGGGAGGCCCCAGCCGAAGAAATAGATTTACCACAAACTCGTTGCTTGGAGAAGCGACTGACCCTGAGGGAGTTCGAGGCGGGTGAGCGAAGAGCTCGACAAGGCAGATATTTAGGAAGAGAGAGTTGAAGGTATTGAGGCCCCAAGCCTCAGAATGCCTTGTGGACAATGCAGAGGGTTTTCAACTTAATCCTCGCAGCCACTGGGAGCCATTGCAGAGATTTCAGTCCTGGAGAGATACGATCCCTGGGCTTGAGGCCAAAGACAAGTCTTGCAGTCCTGTTCTGGATGCGGTGAAGAAGGCGCAGAGTAGAAGCAGGCAGATTAAGAAAGAGGCAGTAGTGCAGCCTAGAGAGAACCAGAGCTCTAGAGACAGTGAACTTCTGGAGGAAGGAGAGGAAAGGAAGAATACCTCTGAGGAGGTGCAGCTGGTAGTGTGACTTCTTAGAGATGTCAGAGATGTCAGGAGAGAAGGAGAGTGGGGAGTTGAAGATGACCCCGAGGTTTTTAGCCTCACAGGTGGGAGCAGAAAGAGGGCCAAGACAGGCTGGCCAGAGAGCGACAGTAAAGGAGGGAGCAGGTGTGCCGATGAGGAGAATCTCCGTCTTACTGGCATTAAGGCAGATGTCGTTGGCGACGCACCACACCTGGATAGCGGACAGACAGTCAGAGATGAGAAAGGGAGAAGAGGTGGCAGAAGGGAGCCTGAAATGAGTGTCATCCACATAGCACTGAAAGTTCGGGCAGAGAGCAGCAAATTGGTGGGCAAGAAGTGCCAGGTATTAATTGAACAGCCAGGGAGAGAGGTTAGACCCCTGGGGAACACCACAGGTAGAGATGGAGGAGAGCAAGGATCCTAGTTAGACCTGGGAGTGTCGATTGGAGAGAAGAGAGGTCAGCCAAGCCAGGGCCTGATCAGTGATCACGGAGACAGTTGAGCAGGATGGCATGGTTGACCATGTCAAAGGCAGAAGAGAGATCCAGTCATGCCTGCAAGGGCATGGAAGGCAATTTTAGTGGCATTGACTGGTCAGCAGTCCTGGGTATGATATGATATGATATGGTATTTGTAACGCGCCTATACACAAGTGTTTCAAGGCGCGAAGGATGATGTGGTCTCCAACCTGAAACAGGACACGCGAAAAACAGGGTTGCAATATCCCATGCAGTTCACCCACAGTGTGTTGGTATGTGCCCGTGTGTAGCACAGACACTAACTTGAGCAAGTGCGGGGTATGGCTGTACGGATATGTTTATGTTCCTGTTCTTTTTGTTGTTCCTCTTCTTCCAGGAAAGGTTTAAGTGCCTTGCCCTTTTTTTTCCTTCATAACTATTTTTCCTTAATCCCTTCTACCTCATATTCAGTTCTTTTTGACCTTGGTATAGTTGTTTAATGTGGTAAGAATTTCTGTGTTGATTTCTTTCTAAAATGTGAAACTGGTTTAGTCACTGTATGGATTAGCAACGTTGGGTGGCATGGTTGATGTTTGGAGAGGTTTTTTTCTTTTGATCTTTGCTGTCTTTAAAGGTGGGTAAGAGCCAAAGGTGAAATTCTCTATTTCTGTAGCAGACCGTGAACCAATAATAAGATTCTATCCAAAATAAAAAAAGATGCGTATTGGTACAAATTTACAACCATTTGCTTCTTAAATATCCATTGTGAAACATGTTTAAAAGTTATCGAGGGGGGTGTGGCTTCGGAGGCCCACACACGGATGCCTCCTTAACAGTCTCCGGACATCGCCGGGCCTTCAGTGTTAATGGCGCCGTCATAAGTGTCGCCAGAGCCTAGAAATCCTCACTCTGGCTAGGTGAAGCCTCGAGGCATGCAGGGACCGAGTTGGGAATCCTGGAATCAGGGGAGCGGGGACCGCACCAACTCCAACATGGCGCCTGCAACCCTTGCTCGCCATAAACTGAGCAGCTGACCCTCTTCTCCAGGGTAGAGATGCGTGGGTCTGGGACTGTAACTTGCACTAAGCTGTCTGACCCAAGCTTTTCCTTTGGGGTACCTGGTGTTTTTTCTCTGCATCTTTCTCCGCTCTTCCTTTGGGAGCTGCCTTGAATTACATGCTTTCTGCCCAGCTGGTGAGTGCTCTGGCAGTTGGAGGCTTCCCGCGAGGACTTGCCAGATGCCTGACTCATTGCTTGATGCATACGGAGCATCTCCTTGAGGGCTTTGGTTGGTCCTAGGTGTGTGGTGCCTGGGTGTGCGGTGACTCTTACTACATGGGTGATAGTGGTATCTGTTGGAGTCCCTGTGCATGGATTACATGCTGCCTTATCTCTCTTCACGAGCATTGTAGTTAAGATCCCTCAGTCCCTGTGCACAGATCACATACTGCCTGATCTTTCTTTATTGGTGCTAGGGCTACCTGCGGTCCCTGGATTTGTTACCTGGAGGCTGTGATGGCAAAGAGGGGAAATACCCCTACAGATGGTGATATTGCGTGCTTGGTACATGCCTGTGAAGGACCTAAGAAGATTGACAACGCTGTCCTGCTGGTGCAGTGTCCCCAGGAGAGGGGAGAGGACATGGCTCTACCAGCTACCAAACCGGATCTGACTAACCTGCTGAGGGAACTGAAGTGGGCACTCCAAAATAGTGTTGCCGAGCTCTCCTCTAAAGTTGTGACAATTGACAAACGCGTGACGGAGGCAGAACAGTGTATTAAGGACATTGAGGACTCTTTTTGAGCAAACCTTGGAGTCTTGCGATGCTTCCCAATGCCTTCCGAGGTGTGAGGCCCTGGAACACAAGCAGGAGGACATCGACAATCATTCACGACGTAACAATGTCAGGCTACGCAGCATACCTAGATCTGTAAGTGACTCAGATTTGCTGAATTAGGTCTGCACCCTCTTCCGGTCTCCTCTCTGACTGTCTGAGGATGCCAAGGTGGAACTGAACCATACCCATAGTCTTTGAGGGTCTCTCTGGGATGGATCAAGCCAGCCACCTGATGTTCTCAGTAGAGGCATTTTCCTCACGTTTAAGCAGTGCATCATGGAAGCAGCACGTGCAGACTAGCCTTCACTTTTCGGGGTGCCGACCTTCAGATATCCCAGGATCTGGCAACTTTCACAATCCAGAGGCGCAGGATGCTTTGTCCACTTACTGTATGGCTCAGGGAGGATGGTATTCATTACAGATGGGGCTTCTCCACTGCTCTCTTCTTCACTTTGGAGGGGAAACATTGGTCAATAACATCACATCAGGATGCTTAGGATTTACTGTCATCATGGCCATCTGGCCCTCATGAGGTTGGGTCCCTAAGCCACAGAGGGGATTGTGGTCAAGAGCTGGTAAGGCTTGAAACCCTGGGGGCCACTCAGGAGTAAAATGAAGGTGATTGGCCCCACGCAGGTGAAGTAGTTCTGGATGCTTTTTTTTTTTACTTATCTCTATAGGTTCTGGTTGAAATTGAAATTGATATTTTATTTCTATCGCGCTCATACACAAGTGTTTCAGAGCGCGACAAGGCAAGGGAAGGGGAACAGAGGAGAAACAAAAACAATAATCTTACTAGGCCCAGTGACATTGAGAACGAGCAAGTGCATGGTAGAGGGGGAGAGGGAGAAGTGCATGGAAGGGGGATCAAAAGGAGAGTGCGGAGCAAGGAGGAAAAAAAACATAAATAATAATAAATAAATTAATAAATAAAAAGGCAACAAACAGAGGGAGTGCAGCCAGCAAGTGGCATGCTGGGTTTAAGGACGCAGGCTGGGTAGGTCTGATAAGTGCAGGAAGAACAAAACAAAGGGGTAGGGGCTGTATGGGTAGAGATACAGACCCCAGTGCAGGGGGTGGCTCGGAGGCACTGCATGCGGGTGGCAAGAGGAGCAGGTACCTGGGCCCGGAGGAAAGAGGGTGGCGAGGTGCATGGTGCCGGGGGGGAGTAGAATCAGCAGGGGACAGGGGGGGCAAAGGCAGAAGCAAAGAGGAAGGTCTTGAGGTGCTTCCGGAACCGGAGATGGTTCTCCACAGGTTTCCTCAAGATGGTTCTCCTCACTTTAACTGTTTGGACGATCTAGACTCTGTGAGCGGATGGACTTGGCGATGGCATGAATATTCTCTCGATTGATTTGTAACTGTGTTTTGGTCTGGCGACAGCAGGCAATAGCCCCAGTCTGTGATAAGAGCTCCTTTTCTGAACAGTTTTTATTTTTATACAAGTCTTTCTTGTTGGTGGGTGTGGGATGGGCTTTTTTGGAAGGGTTCTCGTAAATGTTGAGGTAAAATTGGATGCGGGATGGTAAGAGTCATGATCAATTCGCTACTTGTAGAGTGTGACACCTGCTTAGTATAAGCTTTTCTCTTATTTCCACTTAGCACTGAGGTCGTGTTAGCGGACTCCCCGTTGGGCCAGAGTTAAAGAACTTGCTCTTAATGTGCACGGATTGAACTCCCCCTTAAGTCTGTGTTGCAGAGATTGAGGGACCAGGAATGTTCCATAGCCTTGTTACAGGAGACGCACCTGTGTCACACTGATTTTCGTAGACTGCGCAATAGACACTTTGCTAAACAATATCTTGCCTATTTCAGTACTACTAAAGGTGGAACAGGGATTTTTATTGAGTAGGGAGAGACGAATGACCCGGGGGGGGGGTCAGTTTATAGGGGTCAAGGGCTTGTTAGGCGGCCATCTGTTTACTGTCATATCTCTTTATTCCACCAGTGAGAAGCAGGGTGGATTCCTGGTGGACTTTCTGTCGGAAAGGACTGCTTTTGCAGATGGACAAGTGATCTTGGTGGTGGGGGTAGGGGGATTATAATGTAGTACCTGACCCCATGATTAATCACACTCACCCTCTGCTACAGACTTTAAACTGGCCCAGTCTTTAATTAAAGTTCTGAGGGAAATGAATCTGGTTTACTTGTGGAGGCTATTGCACAAGGGAGAACTTAACAACACACATTTTACACGCATATAGGACTTTCTCAAGGATCAATCTCTGGCTCATATCTCCCTTTCTCCAGCATGGGGTCTGGCATGGATTCACATGCTCGTGAATATTCCCCGTTGTCAGGCCGGGAATCCTCAGTAAAAGAATAAACTGTTTGACTTGCACTTACAAACTGTCTTTCTTCTATCCACCAAACACTGAGCTCTGGGTCATACTGTCCCCAGCCAATGACTGCCCTCTCCCTAAGCCCCTCCACTGGCAGCCATCTTCACATTTTTACCGCACGTTCAAGTGTTGGGAGTCCTCGTGTTGTGCTCAGAGAGCTTTTCTACGTTTTTGCACTTTTTCGATAAAAAGTTTCTATTTTTGTCAAATAGAGCCTGTGTGTTCTTTCGTTCCTTTGACCGGCAAGCAGGGCTCCGTTTGTCGGCTTCTTTCAACGCCCCTTAAGGGCAAGAATTTCATGAAAGAGTTTCATGGAAGATTCCAGAACGCCATTGGGCCTACATCGCACTCCGGACCATGTCGGAGGATAAGAAAGAGGGAGGCTCCCTCTTCAAGCTCTGCTCCAGCTGCAGATTGAGGAACTTGTTTGTGGAGGACAAACACTCTCAGTGCCTCTACTGTCTCCATCCGGACTACAGCGAAGCATATTGTGAAATCTGCCTTGGGTTCTCCAAGCGAACCATCAAGGACAGTCACAGTAGGTTGGTGGCATGGCTTAACGTCAAGGCCTCTACCCTGTGCGGCAAGCAGGGGCATGCCTTACCCAGGACCGGCCGGTCCAAAGAGCTGGCTTCTAAGTCCTTTGAGGCTGCTCGATCCGCGGGGGCCCAAGACAAGGCCAAGTACCGCAAGTTTCTTTCCATCTGGGTTTCCGCACAAGTGGGTCCCACGATACGCAGCGCACGTGCATCTTCGCCATCTGCCTCCATCGCCAGTCATCGCTCCAGCTCCTCCTCGAAGAGGAAATCGGTTAACCCAGGGAAGCTGCAGGAAAAGCCGGAGAAGACCAAGGCGCAAGGAAAGGTGTCCGACCTGCCCCTGAAGGCCCAGGTGGTCCAGACTAAGTCATCCTTGAGGATCGAGCTGGTGGCGGCCGCCCTCTCGAAGGCAAAATGGGCTGACCTGGTCCAGCGAGTGGGAAAAGATCTCCACCGACCGATGGGTGCTGGACGCTCCCACCCACGGACACTCTCTAGAGTTCCAGCAGAAGTGTCCGCGATACCACTGGTGGCCCGGCAGGAGCAGCACATCCCTCCGCTCCTGCGGCAAGTACGGGCCATATTAAAAAAGGGGGCTATAGAGCTTGTTCCGATGTGACTGCGGGCTCCGCAGTCTACTGCAGATACTTCTTGGTGAAGAAGACTGGGGGCTGGAGGCCCATTCTAGACCTGCGGCGCCTTAACAAATACCTCAAGTCCCAAAAATTCATGATGGTCATGTTGCAGCACGTGCTTGGCCAACTGGAGGAAGAGGACTTCTTGTCGTTGCTGGATCTGGAGGATGCATACTTCCACATCCCCATTCACGAGAAGCATCGGAAGGTCCTGTGCTTCGTAGTACTAGGGAAGGCATTACCAGTTCAAGGCCCTTCCCTTCAGACTGAATTCGGCACCCAGGGTGTTCACAAAAGTGCATGGCACCAGTGGCGGCCCATCTGCGCCTACAAGGGATACATGTGTACACGTACCTTGATGACTGACTCAACCGCTTCAAGTCCAGGGAAGTAGCAGTTCAACACACGGAGAGGACCGTCCAGCTGCTGACAGATCTGGGGTTCTCCGTCAACTATCCAAAATCCTGCTTGATACTATCGCAGAACGTGCTATTTCTGGGGGCCAGGCTCAACTTGGTCTCCTGCCTGACTGCCCCCTTGGAAGAGAGGATAGTGGCCATGCTGGGCAAGGTGCAATGACTGTTGACACTGAAGACTGCCACGGTGCGGACCATCAAGTCAGATGGGACATGCTTGTATTCAGTGTTCTCCAAATAAAACTATAAAAATTCTTTGGTTATCGACCTCCTGGCCCAGCACAGGCTTTCCTGGAGAAATTAGAATTATTTCTGGCAGACACGGGGAATAAGCATGACAAGCTGTTATGTTTGGGGGACTTCAATATATGGGCTGAGGAGGTGACATCTGGGGATGGGAGAGAATTAAAGGAGACCCTGGAAGCCCATGCTTTGGAACTTCTAGCATCATCCCCCTCACATTGCCAGGACCATTGTCTTGATGTCCTGCTATATCGAGGGAAGATAATTTGTTATGTTGAGACAGTCGCAATATCATGGACAGACCGCTGTGCCATAGTATTTGAACTGAGACTGCATAGGAAAACTCTGGAAGTGCACACGGAAAATTGGATGGGGGACTTCCGCAAGCTGAAAGATTTATTGAAAATCTCAGGGGAAACTCTGAAACATGCTTTGGCACAGATTGAAGAGGCTCTTCCATGTGAGGAGTTCTTCAATAAAGGCATGTACATCATGGCTGTGCTATGTAATGTACAGGCTCCTCTCCAACAAAACAAAGCCATGTAACTCCTGGTTTTCGCCAGATTTGGCCAAGAAAAGGGTACAGGTGAGATCTTTAGAGAAAAAAATGGAGAAGACATCGTAGAGAGAGCATTTTAGAACAGGTCAAGAGCGCCTGAAGAGAATATGGAAAAGCCATTTTTGATGCCAAAGCTAAATTTAAACGGGGAAAATTGACAAAGTCATGAACAGGCCACAGGAATTGTATGCTGCTATTTCCCACTTAGCAAATCCTGGGTGTGCGTCAGCAGCACCTGAATCATCACAAGCACAGGCGGATGCTTTTAATAATTACTTTATAAATAAAATAGAACTAATACAAGGAAATATTATGGAAATTAAACCATTACATCCCCAAGAGGATCTGGAAGTAACAGAGGAGATTAGCCCAGAATGCATATCTCATGATGAAGACACTGGGGCGGATCAGAAGCTATTTATGTTTATGAAAGTATCTGAGGAAAGGGTCTGCACCTTGCTCTCTGCGTTGAAGGCTACTAATGATGTACTCTTCGTTATTCTATATTCAGTAGCTCAACTAATAGCTCCAGATATTACCCCATTTATCACAAAATGTGTTAACAAATCTCTTACATCAGGGGTAATACTGATGATTCTGAAGAAATCTGTGGTCACGCCACTGCTAAAAAAAACTAATTTAGACCCTAAGAATTTCCAGAATTACAGGCCAATGGCAGGATTGTCATGGCCATCGAAAATTCTGGAAAACATTGTGACAGCTCAGCTGCAGGAACATCTGGATCAGGAGAATCTGCAATCCACTGCAATCCGGCTTCCGACCAGGTTTTGGGATGGAGATGGCGTTGCTGACGGTCTGGGACTATCTATTGGAGACGGCGGATCAGGGGGGGCGTGTCCCTGTTGGTCATGTTGGACCTGTCCGCCGTCTTTGATACGGTTGTCCATGGGACCCTGCTGAAATGTCTGAGAGAAGTGGGTGGAGTAGGGAAAACAAGCTCTTCAATGGTTTGAATCTTTTCTCTCTAGAAGAGAACAAAGAGTAGGATTTGGAGATTTCTTGTTAGATTCAGGATTACAAAGCTGTGGTGTCCCGCAGGGATCGTCCCTTGTCATAGCTTTCCCCCTTTCTCACCTACTTTCGCTGCTTGATGGAATCCAGAGGAGTTTTCTTCCGTACGGATCGGGTCTTGTACAAGCCTGCTCTGCCGTCTTCGGCTTCCAGTGTTCGTTCAGATTTAACGTCTGGGAAAAAATGAGGACACTCCAGGAAGACCAGGAAAGGAGAAGTGCACTCGGAGGCGGGTGCACGGAATCCGGGAAGAAGGCTAAATAGGAGGAGGGAGGATAGAAGGGAAAGCGGGGGGTCCAGGAATCAGGAAACTACAGAATTCCGCAAGGCGAACTTCGGAGCACACGTCTAGCCACAGCAACAGTAGCGTTGAGACGCGCGGGCCGCGGGGGCATGGCCATTTTATAGAACATGCTGCCTCGGACGTAAAGACTGGTAGGCAGCGTCCTGTGTGTACGGCCATGTTGGAAGTAGTACAGAGTGTAAGCCCTGATGCGTCAAGGACCAGGAGGTCCAGAAGGGGCATGTCTGATGGTTCATGACATCCCTCTCCCCACTGCTTTTTAATTTATATGTTAAACTACTCATGGACATTCTGAGGAAGCACGGCATACAGTTTCACTCATACGCAGGTGTTCTTGAGGATACAGAATCTAGAGGAGACGTACAAAATAGTTGACCGGTGCCTACAAGAAATACAGGCTTGGATGTGTGCGATCCAGCTACTGCTGAATGCCAGCAAAACAGAAGTGACTCTATTTGCTTCAAAGCACAATCTGCAGAGGGAGCATTTACATTCCCTATGTTTCCTGGGGACACAGCTGAATTTTTCCAAGAAAATAAAAAATGTAGGCTGTGTCTGGGAGGATAACATGGGAAGTGGAGCTCAAGTTAGTGCGAAGGTACAAGCAGCTTTCCACTCACTACGCCTATTGAAACATATCCTACCATTCATTGCGAATGAGGACAGAGCGGTAGTCATTGGCACTCTGGTCAACTTGAGGTTAGACTATGGAAATGTATTGCTGTCGGGTAAACCCGACTATCAGTTGCGAAGACTGCAGGTGGCCCAAAATGCAGCGGTTAGGCTGGCGTATAGGTAAAAAATCAGCTCCAACCTCTAATTTAAGAAGAGCCCTACATTGGCTGGCAGTAAATGAGATAATTGAGTTTAAGGTACTCTGCTTTGTTTATAGGTGTGTTAACAAGACAGGAACAAGATATCTATCAGATAAAATAAGGAGACATGTTCCTACCCGACAAATGCGCTCAGCAGATCAAAATCTGCCTCATATACACCAAACCAGGTATATGAGCAAAGGGGACCGCAGATTCGGCGTCTACGGTCCAAGAGCATGGAATAAACTACCCAGAGAAATTTGTGACATTAAAACCTTTCTGGCATTCCAGAAGGCCGTGAAGACCTATCTGTTTTGTTAGAACTCTCCTAGACCTTAACTGGTGTATTTCAATCTCATATGATGAAGTGGATTAAGACATGGGCCTCATTACGAGTATGGAGGTAGCCATGCCGCTTTTAGCGGCATGGCTACCGCCATACCGGGTACCGGATCCGGGTTCCTGGAATGGGGAAATACCGGGCCATTCCGACCTTGGAGGGCCCGGTATTCCCCCATTCCAGGAACCCGGACCCGGTACATCCCCATTCCCATTTGAGCCCCCATAGGGCTCAATGGGAATAGGGAGTATGCTAACCACGGGCCCGTTAATGACGGGCCTGTTGTAAGCATCCTGGTCTGCTAGCGGGTCCCACTAAGGACGCCTGGTTTTACCAGACGTCCTTAGCGGGACTCACAAGCAGACCTCGTAATGAGGCGGTAGAGGGTTAACGGCGCCGGCAGCTCTACCAGCGCCGTTAACCTGATCCGGCTCTGCAGGTTGCAGATAGGACCCCTTCAGGAATTCCTGGAAGCTTGGTGGATCCAGGTGTCTGGAAGCTTTGCAGACAAGATTGTTCTCGACGAGGAGTTCCGTCGAGCGATAAGGTGGTGGGGCGTGTGCTCCAGCATTGCCAGGGGCACGGATTTCCAGAGCCCCCATACCAAGAGACAGTCACCACAGACGCGTCCCTGGAGGGGTGGGGAGCCCACACTGGACGTCTCCACGCCAGAGGCCTGTGGCTACCACAGGAGAGGGCTCTCCACATCAATGTCCTGGAGCTGCGGGCAGTGTTCTGGGTCCTCAAGTCGTTCCTTCTGTCACTCAAGGGCAAGGTGGTGAGGGTCTTCACGCACAATACCACCACGATGTTCTACATCAGGAAGCAAGGAGGTACCAGATACCCGGTGCTCTCCAGAGAGACGCCGGACTTGTGGCACTGGGCTGTCAGCCAAGAGATGTTCCTCATTCCTTTTCACCTGGCTGGAGTCAAGAACATCATCACCGACTCCCTCAGCAGGGAGCTCCGCTCTTGCCACGAGTGGGAACTTTGACATGATCAAGTGAACAACCTCTTCCTCAAATGAGGCAGACCCCAGATCGATCTGTTTGCGACAGTGATGAATTCCAAATGCCAGAGATTCGCCAGAAGGTTCCACCAGCCGAGGAGCATGGGGGACGCGTTTTCCTTTCTGTGGGAAGGCCTGTTCTGCCAGAATTCCCCTTCCCCGTTGCCTCTCCTGCTGCGAGTCATCAATCAACTCAAACGGTGGCGATGCAAGATGATCCTCATCGCCCCGGCGTGATCGAGTCAGATTTGGTACCTGGATCTTCTCAGCCTGTCAGTGTTACCCCCGGTCAAGCTGCCGGTGGTTTGGATCTGCTCGCCAGAGAAGGAAGCGCAATCCTACATCACGGCACAGGATTGCTGAACCTGAAGGCTTGGCTCCTGCAGCCTTAGGGTTTGGAGTGTATGAGCTGCCGGCGGACTGCAGGGAGGTCCTTACCAGGGCCAGAACATCGTCGACTCTTCATTGCTAAGGGCACAAGTGCAAACATTTTGCAACGTGGTGCCGGATGCAGAAGACCAACCCTCTGAATATCTCAGCTCTTCCGTACTTGTACTTGGTCAAGGCAGGGCAGACGCACGCCTCTATCAAGGTGCTTCTGGCAGCTATCTCCCGCTACACCAGGTCTCCAGGACGGTCTTCTCTTTGGTCCCACCGTCTAGTCAAGGAGCTCCTCAAATGACTGTTTCGATCATTACCGCCGGAGAAGGCCCCTACCCCGGCGTGTGAACTCAACGTGGTGCTGACGAGGATCATGGGGGCTCCCTTCAAGCATATGCATCAGGCCCCTCTCAAGTTCCTTTCGTGGAAGACAGCTTTTCTCGTGGCCATCACCTCTCCCAGGAGGGTAGGTGAGATCCTTTCCTGCGAACAGCCTTAGCTGACTTTTCACAACACAACGGTTGTGCTGCGGATGCACCCCTCCTTCATGCCAAAGGTTCTGTCGGAATTCCACCTCAACAAGCCTTTGGTGTTGCCTGTGTTTTTTCCAAAACCTTTGTCGCCGGCTAAAAGGACTTTGCACTGGCTGGATGTGGCTTGTGCGCTGAAGTTCTATGTGGCACGCACAAAGTGTTTCCGGAAGACATCTCAACCATTCATGAACTTTGGTCCTGTGAACCATGGGAAGGCCTTGTCCAATGCTTCCATCTCCAGGTGTCTCTCCGGCTGCATTACACACTGTCACTGGTTGTCAAACCAACCGCTGCCCGGCCGTCCGAGAGCCCATTCTACCAGAGTGATCGCTGCGACGACGGCGTTCCTGTCTGGTGTGCCCCTGCTGGACATCTGCAGGGCTGCTACGTGGAGGTCCACGCACACCTTTACAAGATTCTACTGCGTCCACAGGGATTCCAGAGAGGAGTCCAGGGTTGGCCAAGCAGTGCTACGCAACCTGTTCGCTTGAAGGTGAGCCTGTTCCGGAGGGAAGAGTATTTGCTTCTGTTGAGCCTTGCCACCTCCTGTGGTTGTGTAATGTTGTACTGCTATGTATTCTTTATTCATGAGCGTGTGAATCCATGCCAGACCCCATGCTGGAGAAGGAACAAGTTGCTTACCTGCAACTATTGTTCTCCAGCATGGGTCTGGCATGGATTCACATGAAAACCCTGCCTCCTGCCCCTCTGTGGCTCTTCTTGGTCATACTGCCACTTTATGGGCTATTAAATCTGAAGATGGCTGCCAGAGGAGGGGCTTAGGGAGAAGGGCAGTCATTGGCTGGGGGCAGTATGACCCAGAGCTCAGTGATTGGTTTATCGGAGAAAGACAGTTTGTAAGTGAAAGTGAAACTGTATTTTCTTTTTGATTCCCGGCCTGACGACGGGGAATATTCATGAGCATGTGAATCCATGCCAGACCCATTCTGGAGAACAATAGTTACAGGTAAGTAACTTGTTCCTTCTGATTCCGTTTGTATCAGAGGTACTCATTGCTACCCATGTACTCTCAGATCATGCAGCAGTTGAGTGTACACTTTCAGTTGATAGGTTGTCCCCCGTTAGCAGGCCCCCATGGAAGCTGCACGTACCGGCCCTCTCAGATTTGGTGTTCAAAGGACTCCATAACTAAGGCAATAACTGATTTCTTTAGGGAAAATAGCACCGATACTGTTCCGACTGCCACGGTATGCGACCCTATGAAGGCAGTGATTAGATGGGAACTGATTGCTCACACGACTGCTTGCACTTATAGGAATAGAACCCTAAGGTAGGCACTTTAGGGGGAGTTGCGCGCTTCAGAAATGCTTCATAAGCATTTCAATTCTGTCATGGCCAGGAAGGGCCTACGGGTAGCGCAAAATAAACTAGAAGCACAATTAGCAGGACATACGGCCAAATCGATTATTCGTGCTAAGCAATCTTATTATGCCATGGGTAATATGGTGAATACATTTCTGGTTTATAAATTGAAGGCCATACATACAACAAATACTACAGCAGTGCTGGTAGACTCAGACATAAATATTCAGTACAGGGAATCGGCGAAAAGGAAGGTTTCTGAATGATATTTACCCACAGAATCTGCAGCAGGCCCGCCCTCCCCCTCCATCTCTGCGACTTACGCAGGACTACCAAATCAGGCTCTCGTCTACTGGTCAGGAGACCTTAGACACTCCTGTAACCACAGAAGAGGTGGCAATAGCAATAGTTTCTCTTAAACACAGGACCCCTAGTCCGGATGGTTTCTCAGCATCGTTTATACGATTTTTCAACCACAACTACTCAAACCTTTGACTAACTTATTCAACTTGTTCCCGGAATTTAGGGAGGGTTACTCCTTCGATGGAGTCAACTACAATTTTAATACTTAAGCTGGGGAATCCCACACAGGATTGTCACCCGTACAGGCCAATTTCTTTGAACCTGGATGCCAAGTTGTACTCCAAGGTGTTGGCCTCGAGGTTGGGGACGGTTCTAACCCAACTGATAAATCCGGATCAGGCTGGGTTTATTCCAAAGTGAAACACACAAGACAACATCAGATGAGTCTTGGATATCCTTGACCTAGCCAGGAGGGGATAGTCTTGCCCTGGGAGTACTCACACTGGATGCTACTAAAGCATTCGACAGAGTGCACTGGCCCTACCTTTGTGAGATTCTGCTTGCTTTTGGATTTGGCCCGTTGGCTAACTACCATTGACCTTTTACTCGAATAAGGGTTAATTGCCCCTGTCCCTATCGCTCATGGAACTAAGCAGGGTTGTCCACTGTCTCCTTTGATTTTTGCTCTTGTAATGGAGCCATTTGCGCAAAGGATCAGAGACAACTCGGACATCACAGGGACTGAGGTAGCTTGGGTGCAACACAAAATGCCTCTTTATGCCGATGATGTCCTGCTCATGTTAACTAATATACCAACCTCCCTTGAGGCTGTCATGTCTTAATTAAGATGATTTGAACTGGCTTCTCTGTCAATTACTAGAAATCCTTGCCATAAGTGTGCAATTGCCCAAGCAAGTCATTGCCGCTGCAAGATCCACCTGTCGAATTCCGTGGGCATCTGACACTATTGAGTACCCGGGGGTGAGGATTCCTGTTTCCCCGCAGGATGTATATTGGGTCAACTTCCCAGGGTTGCTTAAGGATCTTGCCGAAGATCTTAAACGTTGGAGTAAGCAGGAAATATCACTGATGGGACGAATCGCTGCAGTAAAAATGAATCTTTTACCCAGATTCTTGTATCTTTGTCAAGCCTTGCTAGTTAAGATACCCAACCTTGAAGTACGTATGCTGCAGCGTAGCGTCCTACAATTTATCTGGGTGGGCAAAAAGCCTAGAGTTCCAAAAGCTGAGGTTTTAAGCGATGCCCGGAGGGGACCAATGGCGGCTCTGGACCTCCTCAGGTATTATGTGGCTGCTCGGTTTACGCACATTTTGGCTTGGAGGTCCCCTCCCAGATGGGTAGCTCTTGAGAAAGCCAACTCCTCCTGCCGGTTATCTTTCTTACCCTTTATCGACAATACTAAACTTCCCGATCTGACACACACTTGAGCTCAACAAAAATCTTGCTGTATTACTGGCACGTGGCTTTTATGAAGAAGTGGGTGAATCAGGTTTCAGACCGTGCTCTCCAGTCTTTGGTAATGCAGAATTCTCCCCAGGATTCTTAGGGAATAGTTTTTCAAATTGGCATAATGAGGATCTGCATAGCTTGCATCAGCTGTACCAGGAGGGCTCTCCTCTCTCGTGTCCGAATGTAAGGCTCAATTCTCACTAACCGAAGGCGAACGATTTAGATATGGTCATATTCGGCACTGGATTTCACAACTGTGAGGAGCCAGGTGACCCGCGAAGGTGAGAGTATTGGAATGTACCCAACAGTATGGCATAAATGGGGGTAGAATCTCATGCTTTTATAAACCTTTGGGAGGCAACTTACTAACCGTCAGATCCTCCTACATTGCCATTTGGAAAGCGGATGTGGGACCTCCTGTCGAGGATTTATGGGAAGAGATCTGGGATGGAAACCACGCCTCCTGTAGATGTGTAACCAATAGAGAATGTATGCATACACCTTGCTACAGATGGTACCGGCCTCTGCTAACTTTACATAAAATGAATGCTGCTTTGAATTCGGCTTGCTGGAGGGGGTGCGGCCTCAGGAAGCTACTTTCATATGTGGTGGTCCTGTCATGTGATCCACACTTTTTGGGTTGCTGTACTGTCTCACATTAAGGAGAGAACTGCAGTGGACTTACCCCTGGCTCCACTAGTTGGCCTATCGCGTCGCTCAGTGGAAGATGTGTACCCTGAATCGGGTTGCAGAGCACAATCGGCGACACACCAATTTTTAGCAACTAAAATATCAATAGCACGATCGTGGAAGGCTCCTATGGGGCCAGTATTGGCACAATGGTGGATGGCGGTATGGGACATCTTGGTTGACGAAAAAGTTACAGGATGTGTAAAACAATGCGCTGCCTTGGTATCTAGATTTCTGGCTCACATTTGTTGACTATTACCAGAATTTTCCCTCCCTAACTTTTAAACCGTCTCTACTTTCAAACTATTCCCTGATGTGATGTCCTTGGTGTGGTACTGTGTTATTTTAACAGGGTTATGCATTTTCGCATTAGCGCCTCGGTGGTGGGATGACTTGTTGGACCCGGGAATGTTGTGCATTATGCATTCAGACATATTTTACTGTCTATGTATGTCTCGCATCCTTATTTGAATAAAAGGTTTGGGAAAAAAGTTATAGAATTTTGCTTTTATACTTAACAGATACTTCATTGTTCTGATACTGTGAAATGTGTAGGCATAATTGAGCTGCTGTGTGACTTGACTAGTTTATATTTGTGTATGATTTTGTATTATCTGGGGAGATTGTTTATATTTATGGCCTGTATTGTTTATCTATTTGTGCATAGGAGACTTTTAAATATTCATGTTCGTGTGCAAGGTTTGTTGGAAACCAAAGCACAAATGGAAAAATAAATAAAAAAGAATGCTAATCCATGCACTGGGAGAAATTGTTAACCCTGAGGTGTAGGCCTGTTTCTTGGCCCGGGCGAGGCGGGCAGCTGCCCAGGGCGCAACCGCCAGGGGGGTTCACAATTACCCCGTTACACTGGAGCCTCTGGAGGGGATAAAATTCCCCAGTTTGTGGTGCGGCGCATTGCCGTGGGGAAAGTGCTGTGGGTCA
This sequence comes from Ambystoma mexicanum, assembly GCF_040938575.1. Lineage (NCBI taxonomy): Eukaryota > Metazoa > Chordata > Amphibia > Caudata > Ambystomatidae > Ambystoma > Ambystoma mexicanum. Next base: position 789,662,563 of record NC_090936.1, on the reverse strand, counting down.
GGTACTGGCGCTGCCCCTTCCGACTGTAATGTCACAAGTACTACGTAACATTACAGAAGTCAGAGGCTTCCTCTGACCACTTTTGCGCCACTTGGGGTGGGGGCATAAGCACAACAATTAAAACACTTCAGGCCCCCCTGCAGCTAAAACCAGCTCCTCCCATCACAATGCAGGCAGGAAACTGCTAATGGTGGGCCATTAGTCACTGAATGGTTTCGTGCTGACATTGTGTTGGGAGGGGAGGTAGTGTGGGGCTAGGCGTGCACTCTAGGCAGCTTTGCCTCTCCCAAAATAATAGTTTAAAGCAGCGCTATTTCTTTCATGCTGCTTCTTTTCCAAACTTGATATCAATTCCACTTTTCCATGGCACTGGTGATGAGTTACTTCATTATGCTGATAATAGTTTTGATCAGTGTTGCTGAGTAAATATTCTTTAAGCCATGACCCGGTTCATTTATTTATTTATGCAATGTTTGTCTGGTACATGGACACAGATTATTTATTTATGCAATTTATGCAATGTTTGTCGGATACCTGTATCCGACAATCATTACATAAATAAATAGGTACCCGACAAACATTGCATGAATAAATAAATAATCCGGTTTCATGTCTCCTTATAACAAGTCAACAGTCAGACTTTACTGTATCAAAGCATACACTTGATTCCCATTGAAAGAATTTTAAAGTGATTGTTTATTGTGTTCGGGTGTCTCCTTGTCATTGCCCTTTTGGCTTAGGTTGCCTCCAAACCCCCTTCAGCATCTTGTGTTCTTTGATGGTTGCATATACTGCATCGTGTGCCATATTCATGTTCTCTTGGTGTGCCCAGTCCTCATTATCTGCAGCCTAAGTGGGACTAGAGCACACAATTGTCTTGGGCACCAATGAAAAAGTGGCCCACTGTTGCAAATGGCAATTAATTCCTTGTGTAACGGACTGTTTTACTTTGGGTAGGAGTCCCTTAATGGTGTAGTTTGGGAGTGGGGTGGGGTGCGATGCAGTGGGGCTGGCGCGCGGGGTGCGGTGGGGCTGGGGCGCGGGGTGCGGTGGGGCTGGTGCGTGGGGTGCGGTGGGGCTGGGGCGCGGGATGGGATGTGGGGGGGTGTATTCCTAGTGTTTCGCTCTGGGCACCAAATGGATTAGAAACTGCCCTGCTGAAGTGCGTTATAATGGTTTTCAAACAGGCAACATAACTGTGGAAACCATGATGACCATTCTCCGTGATAAAGAGAGTGGAATTAACATGCAAGGAGGATTCATGACAAGTGGGAGTATGGCATCCATTCTGCCACAAGACTGCAGCCTACCTTGTGTTCACTTATTTACAGGCACGCCTGATGCAGACAGGTGTGAAACCATTGTTCGCTAAACACTCCTTTTGCTTGGTATAATATTTCTTTACATTAATGTTTTGGCTATAGAACAGTGATAAAACACACAAGTTATGAAATAGTTAAGTTGACATTCATCACACAATGTTGTCCATGCACGAAGCCCCCAAAACAGACCACCTTGAGTTAAGCATTTCCATAAAACGTTTCAGCAATATGGTGATTAGCCCTCTCTTAATATGGCATTCTTCCGTGTTGATGTGTCTACGTACATGGGGGAGTAAACAGTGTTACGTTGGTGTCATGAAACAGAAAAGTCAAAATGTTTTTCATTTATGTGATTTTTATTATTTTTTGATCCCAGCAATTAAACCACTGTACAGGGCTTTTGTAATCCTCGGTAGCCTTTCAAATACTGTGCTTTCGTTGTGTCGGTGCAGAAGGGTCCCTCCTTTGTTCCTGCTCAGTCCTGTGTGTGCCTCGAGCTCCTGTATTCCCACCACAGCCCCGCAGTGTAGAGCTCGGTTCTACTCCATGCGACTTAATTTCTTCAAACCCCCTCTTTCCCAGTCTCCCCTTCCTCTCTCCACGGCCGCTCAGTGTTGCCAGGTCAGAAGGAAAAAATAAGCTGAATGTTCCTTTAAAACAAGCCCAAAACAAGCTGACTCCCAACCAAATAAGCTGCAAAAACAAGCGCACCTCTAAAATATGGTGGAAAGGTCTCAGAAGTTGAAAAATAACTATAACGCAAAGAATACATACAGAGAGCTCAAATATATGTTAACAAAAAGCATTTATTAAAATTGTTATTTTCTAACAATTGGTGTCTATTTTAATTTTTTGTATGTGCGCGACTTATAAAAGCAACATTATTGGCTTTTTGGATCCTTGGCTGCTCTGGTCCTTGATTCGTCGCTCACCTCTGGTCCTTGGCTCCATTGCAGGTACCTGCCAAGTAGCCCCATGTACTTCATGACACTGAGCGAGTCCAGGCATTTCCTATTAAATGCTAGGACTGGTATTTTATTTCTTCCCATTATAAGTATGGGCCTACAAGGACCAGTATGCAAAGGGAAAATCCAGGACTAGCTCATGGCGACAAGCAAACCATGCCCCCCCCACTGTCGTCCTTTTGGTATTGGGAAACCTGGTTGATTGCTGTCATCTGGTCCTTGGTTCATATAGTCCATCACCCCTCTGGTCATTGGCTCCCACATGACTTACTCCTCTAGTAAATCACTAGCCCACCCATTGACTGTTCATTGCCATGCTAATCCCCAACCCTGTTCTTGCCCCTCCCCGCCCAAAACACCTTCTCATGAGAACTCTTTGAGCTCTCTTTAATAAAGCCTTAACATTAAACTTTGCACTCAATGCTGAATTAATTTGAGCTGTAAATGCTACTGGTGTAATAGAAATGTCTTAACCTGGTCTGCGTTGAGCCAATCAAGTTAAAAGCACTGTGTGTGTCCTTCAGTGAAGTCATGTTAACAGTTTTTGGCTTTTGCAAACTTATCAGGCATTTGCCAGGCACTGCCATTAGATGCTCTGGTACTTGCACCATTTTGCACCTGTTGCCATTCATACAACTAAAGACAGCAGTGCCTACCAAGGGCCTTTCCCATGCCTACACAAAACCCTAAACTATTGTCATTGTCTATGCTTGTTTCCATCATGACTAAACTACATGTTGCTGTAAATACCCCGTGTTTACCTCTTGGCTAGGTAATGCGTCTTCAAAGGGTCTCTCATATTGAAAGAGCCCATCAATGCAAAAGAAAGGAGTACTTGCAGGTCGTTGAGGGGCTGCAGACAGCCCCGTCCAGGATGCTGCATGGGGCTTCACATCAGGAAGGCAATCAGCCCGAGCCTCACAGTGTGTGCATAACTGCTTACGGCGGGACGGCATGTTCGCCTTTCATATTCATTTTTCTTTTTTGTAAATGGGGCCAAGTCAGACAGACTGGCAAACAAGCGGAACAATAAGCACACAATTAAGGAAAAACACGGACAAAAACCGCGACAAGCAACCTGCTAATATTATAAGCGACTTTGGGCAAAAACAAGCCCAAAGTCACTTATAATATAATAAGCGGACATGGCAACACTGCGGCCGCTACAAAAGAAGAAAATATGAGAACTGCTTAAATGATGGACACGGGCACTCTAGGACAGGGGTGGAGCTACGCAGATCACTGGCCAATCCCAGGAACAGAAATGTAGGAGGGCGGGCTATGACATTAGCTTTTCATTTCGGGCTGCATGTATGGCTGTAGCCATCAAGTGGGCGTGACTCCGAAGATTGCCGAACACTGCCTCCCACAAGCTACCATGGGAGGCAGGATAGCATACAACACCGGCAGCTGCGTGCCGCGTCAGGGAGGAAGAACTGCTCTGCAGGGTTGGGGGCTGGGTAAGGTGGTCAACATTTAATAAGAGTAGGAACAAGTGGGGGAAACTGCTTTTGTGGGCCCCGTGCTTGTCTTTGTATTTTCCCATTGCACAGGTGCAGGCAGGGGTGCAATGCAAACAATAGACAGGTAGTAAGGCTGCTAGTGTGAGGGGCAGCCAGGCCCCATTTGGAGGGGGTGTGAGCCTGTTTTGGGGGGGCACATTGGGAGTTGTGGGGCGCTAAGGGGGTTAAAAAAAGCAAACACATAATATTTAGCTCATAATAACTACAGGACTTGGGGAAACTGGGGGCGAGCAGTCAAGAGTGGTGCTATCTGCAAGGATTATTTGCTTCATTACTGAGGGGGTCTGGGAGGTGGTGGTCATGTCAGGGAGTGTCATGGATGCTCAGGCCATACATGAGGTACTGAATATTTTCAGCAGGGCATCCAAAGCCCAACTAGAAGGAGCAGTGCAGGAGGCCACAGAGGAGAAGGGGTAGAGGATAGGTGGCCAGGTGGAGCAGGGTGGACATGGCGAGGAGGGCAGTATGGAGCGGGGAAAAAGAAGGAAAGGGGATTATGTGTGGTGCTGGGGCACAGGGTGGAGGTGGGTGTGAGGGGCAGAGGAGGGCGTGGGGCAAACAAGTCGGGATGGTAGGGGGAGCATAAGGGGATGGGGCATAGGTAAAGAGGGGGCAGGGTAGGAAATACTTGCAGTAGAGTGCAGGGGGAGGAGGAGGACACTCTCCCCAGTAGATGGTGGTGACAGGGGTAGGCATGATACAGCCTCTACCCAGCGCCCATTCTTCACACGGAGAGCGGTTAACCTGTGCCTTACAGGCTCTTTCTTGGTCGCCCTGCCCTGGACGGGGTGGGGGAGGAGGCAGGGGACAGCCATCAGCAGCCTGCTGGGCCTTTAATATGGAAGGGTGCTCTAGGGTGGGATACAGGTGCAAACATGAGTGCAGTAGGTGCGCAGGACGGCACACCATCACACAATGTTTTGTGACTGGAGAGAGAGGGAGCGGCCGCAGTGTGTGCGAGGGGTTGTGGAGAAAGGCCTATACTCTGGTTAAGCTTGATGTACTGGAGGAATGGTTGCATTTCTATCTGGAAAGGGATGGGCCAGGATTTTGGGTACAGGTTTTCGGGAGGGTTTTAAGTTGGGGTTTCAGAGGGTTTTGGCCATGGGAAACCAGATTTTGTAAGGGCAAAGCTGCAAAAGGAGGTGGTAGAGGGAAGGGTGGTTGGACCGGTTGCAGATTTGCCAGTTGATTTGGTGGTGTCCCCCTTAGGGGTCATACCTAAGAATGTGTTGTGCGGTGTCACATGCATTATTTGAACGTTTTAGCTCCTTTCTGAAGTGTGTTTTCACTTACAGGTCGGGGTTTGGTGTAGTGCTGCACTATCTGGATGATTTCTTGTTCATCAGTGGGGCGGGAAAAGAAGAGGAGTACCAGCAAATGCTGGATGCTTTCCAGGCGTTGATGATTGAGTTCAGAGTACCGTTGGTGGAGTATAAAACTGAGGGGACGGTAGAGATTTTGACTTTTCTAGGTATTGAACTGGATTCAATGGCTATGACCTCACGCTTGCCAGATGAAAAGGTGGGCAAGCTGGTACAGTTGCTAAAGAGGGAGGTTGCAGCATGTAAGATAATGCTAGTGGACATGCAGAGATTGGTGGGGAATCTCAATTTTGTGTGTTGGGTTGTGGCTCCAGTCTGAACGTTTTGTAGGAATATGGCCCGTTCTATGGCAGGGGCAGTGTGAGGGTGTGGTTCTGGAGCTATCAGGGGAGATTGCAGGGTTTGATTGAGATTTCAGGAGGATTTTAATAGCGTTTCTATGCGGCTAAGGGGGAATCCTGTCGGATGGAAGGTGCAGGTTTTGTCTGATGTGTCAGGTGCCGGAGATTTTGGCGTGTACTGGAGGTACAGATGGTGCACAGAGAGGTCGCCTGGGCAGTGGAAGAAAGAGGGAAGGAGCATAGCTTTCTTAGGACTTTTCCCGTTGCTAGTGGATTTGGAATTGTGGGGCAGAGAGTTGTAGAATAACAAGGTCAATTTCAACGTGGCTAATGAGGCTGTGGTTAACATTGTGAACAGGCAATCTGCCAGGTATCAGAGGGTGTCCAGGCTCTTGAGGGAATTTGTGTTGAGGTGTCTGTAATGGAATGTGGTGTATAGGGTGACGCACGTGCCAGGAAAGGATAACGGCATCGCTGATGCACTATCACGTTTTCAGTGGCAGAGATTCCATGGATTGGCACCAGAAGCGGATGTGGAAGGGCACTGGATCTGGGAGGAGCTGTAGCGGCTTGGAGATTGAGAGCGATGCATTTAATGGAGGGTTCACTGGCCACAACATCACAGGCAAAACAGAAGATCATAGTTGGAGCGTTTGGAATGTCAGGACTGGGGGCCAGGGCGTGCATGGAGTGAGTGTGCATGGAGTGAATATAGCTGTAACGCTCACCTAACTCCCACGGAGGCGCTGGCCTGGTTCGCCCTGCTGTGACCTCTTCTAAGGTGATGCGCAGGGTTCGGAAGACGGACTGGACCGGGCCCCCAAATCTGGCTTGTCTGGCTCACAGAAGTATCCTTCTGTAGGTGAAAATAGGGGATTAACTGTCTACGGGGTAATACAATCGGCCTCCCGCTTTCCCCTCTCACCCTCCTCGAAACCCTTCTGTGATTCCCCGAAGCACGTGTGGCTGTTCGGGTGGGGTTTAAATAGCCTTGGAAGAAGTTCCAGGTATGTATCCTTCCTCCAATCAGGTATGTATCCTTCCCCGACCACGCCCGGATGGTAAATTAGTCCCACAGGTAAAGTAGTTCCTTTCAGGCCTCAAGGAGGCCGGGATCCTGCAGCATGATCTGCATCAGGTAAGTGCACCCAAGCACTCCCATAATGAGCCTGGCACCTATGGCGCCAGGACTGATGTCTTTTATGAGCCTGGCGCCATAGGCGCCAGGACACTGTCCAAAGGGCCCCTATATGGGGTTGCTGGGTCTTTCCTTGGGGACTGGATGTCCGCTTTTGGGGACGCAGGGCTTGAACCGGCTCCCCGGGAGCGGGCATCATGACAGCACTCCCCCCCGAGGCCCCTCCCAAGGTTGTTCCCTCCGGGGGTTTTGGTTTGTCTGGGAAGAGTCGATGGAATTTCCTGACTAATCGAGGTGCATGCACATGGTCGCTGGGTTCCCACGACCTCTCCTGAGGTCCGTACCCCTTCCAATCAATTAGGTAGAACAGTTTTGACCTAAACATTTTTGAGTCGAAAATGTTCTTCACTTCGAATTCGGGCTCCCCATCTATTAGAATAGGTTCTGGAGGTTCGAGTAGTCGGGTTCCTGGTACCACTGGTTTCAGAAGTGACACATGAAAAACAGGGTGAATTCGCATACTAGCTGGTAAATCAAATTTAACAGCCACTGGGTTAATTATTGCCGTAATAGAATAAGGTCCCAGATATTTTGGGTTAAAAGTTCGAGGCCCTTTGAGTGGTAAATGTCTGGTAGCTAACCACACTTGATCCCCAATCTGATACTGAGGTGCTTCACTCCGATGTAGATCAGCATTCTCCTTGTATTTTCTCTTGGTGTAACGCTCACCTGATTCTCGCAGAGGCGCCGGTCTTGACTGGGCGACTACCGTATCTTCAAAGGTGATGTGTAGCACCCGGTTGACTCTTTGGGCTGGACCTCTGTGCACTGTATGCCTGACGTGTAGAGTAAGATGTCTGCAGATAGAAAATAAGGGGTTAATGAACTGGGGTTATTGGGGTGTCCCTATCTCTTTCCTCTTCTCCTCTCCTGTAGACCCCCAAAGGTTAACGCTCTCACCTTAGGTAAGTGAATGCCGAGCTCTCCATCTGCCTCGGGGCAGGGTGCTGTAACCAGTTTCTTCACTGGATAGGTAGCACAGGCCTCTTGACTTCAGAGGACTGCTGTCCGTCGTTTACTGCACGAACGGTAAGTTTCGAGTCATTCAAATGTCTGTAAAGTCTTTAGTAATGATGTCTCTTGTTTTGCAGGGTTCCGGTGATGGCGGATGACGGGCTGAAGTGAGTTGAAGATGGAGCCCGTGTGATGAATAGAAGCGCCTGGAAGCACGTAAGTAAGCGCTTGTTGCCTGCTTCACGATGCGCTCTAACTGTCTTTTTATTTTGCAGGTACGAGTTCGGAGCGGCTGCAGGGTGCCGGAATACCCACTGGATTAGATGTGGAAAGGAGTAATGGCACGTGAGTATTAAAGTTCCCCAATGTCTTAAACGCACCTTGTTTTGTTTTTCAGATGCGGGATGCAGCGCCGAAGGCCTCCGGAGCGTGCGAAGAGTTGGTAAGCTTTTGTCTTTCAGATGCCGGAATGCAGTGTGAAGACCTTCGGAGCGCACAAAGAGTAGGTAAGCCTTTGCCTTTCAGATGCCGGAATGCTAACCTGTTCTTCCTTGTCTTTATAGGTGTTGCTGAAGACTGGATTCAGGATGGTAAGCCTTTGCCTTTCAGATGCCGGAATGCTAACCTGTTCTTTCTTGTCTTTATAGGTGTTGCTGAAGACTGGATTCAGGATGGTAAGCCTTTTTCCTTAGGCCCAGGACCAGATGCAGAAGACACGATGAGCGTTCTGCTGCAGAGGTTGCAGAATAACGCAAAGCAAGATTCATCCACCGGGTGTGGTTTAAATAGCCTCCTGTAGTGCTTCGGTGTCTCCTTCCACAGCCACGCCTAGGTAAGAAAAGAGTTCCTGCTTTCCAGAAGAGTTCCAGTGTTCTGAATCTAGGGAGTGGCTCCAGCCCCACCCAACAGGAAAAGTAGTTCCAAACAGAAGGGGATCAGAGGCTCAACTGGCAGGCAAGTAAGCAGCATGGTCTGCTGCAGGTAAGTCCACCCAAGCATTATGAGCCCAGCGCTTCCAGCGCTGGGACTGGGCATATTTATGAGCCTGGTGCCACTGGCGCCAGGACTGGGTCCAAAAGGTCCCAATTGGGACTGGTTGGCACTCGGAACCTGGGTTATGGCTCTGCTTCCAAGGGAGTTGGGAAAACCCTGACCTTTTGGAAGCAGAGATCATGACACTTGGCTTGTTGCAAATGCGTAGTTGCCTCTTTGAAGGCTTGGGTAATTGTAGAATGCAGATGTTCTACTGCAGGCATTCCGAGGTTCTGAGGTGAGTCAAGGTTTGAGGTTCGAGGGTGATGCCCAAACAAAGTATAAAAAGGACTGTGACCAGTTCCAGAGTGTACCAAATTATTATATGCGTATTCGGCTATCCAAAGAATGTCTTTCCAGTTGCTTTCAGATTGCTGTAACATACACCGTAAGTACTGCTCAAGGGTCTGATTTGTCCCTCGGTCTGACCATCGGTGTGAGGGTGGTGACTGGTCGATAATCTTACATCGATCTGCGCCTTTTGACAACATTTGCGCCAGAAGTGGGAAATGAATTGGCTTTCCCGGTCAGAGATTAGTATAGATGGCAATCCATGTAGCCGAACAATATTTTCGAGGAATTCTTTGGCTAGGACAGAAGCTGAAGGTAAACCTTTCAAAGAAATAAAGTGGGCCATTTTGGAAAACAAATCCACAATTACCAGAATAGTATTGTACCCCGAACAAGGAGGCAGGTACGTAATAAAATCCATTGATAGGGTGTGCCAGGGTGCTGGGGTATGTCTAGAGGTTGAAGGAGACCGGCTGGTCTTTTATTTTGACTTTTATTTTGGGCGCAAACACCACAGGACATCACAAAAGATTTAACATCTTTTCGCCAATAGGGCCACCAAAATTGTCGTTTCACCTTTTCCTCTGTCTTGGCAATACCGGGGTGTTCCTCTATTAATGTATCATGATAACCAGAAATAACTAATTCGTGTAATTCCTTATGTGGCAGGAATAAGCGTCCTCGGAAATAAGGTAAACCATTATCTATGGTAAAGTCTGATCCCTTTTGTATCCAATCCTGTAAGGTTGTAGGGTCCAGGAGTTGTTTCACTCTGGCTTGAATGTCTTCTAGCGTCTGTAACGAAGTCATGCCTAGAATCCTCTGTTCGGGAATTATTGGTACTGGTTCTGAGTTTGTATCAGATTCTCCCATTCCAATTCGGGATAAGGCGTCTGCTTTGCCATTCTTGCAGCCAGGTCGATAGGTAATCACGAAATCAAATTCAGCAAAAAACAAAGCCCATCGGAGCTGCCGTGATGACTGATCCTTGGCGGTTTTCAAATACTGTAAATTCCGGTGATCAGAGATCACTGTGATGGTATGTCAAGCGCCAAGCAGATAATGCCGCCAGGCTTTAAAAGCGGACTTAATGGCTAACAGTTCTTTGTCAGTGATTGCATAATTAACCTCGGGTGCCGAGAATTTTCTGGACCAAAATGCTACAGGATGCAGTTGGTTGGTTTTGGGATCTTTTTGGGACAGGACAGCTCCCATGGCTAGGCTGGATGCGTCAGTCTCGACGACATAAGGGAGATCTGGACGCGGGCGTTTCAATATAGGTGCAGAGGTAAACTTAGCTTTTAAATCCTGAAAGGCCTGCTCGGCTTCTTCAGACCATTCAAAACGTTTATTTTTCCTCAAGAGTGCAGTAATGGGTTGTACCACGTGTGAAAATTCCGGGATAAACCTGCGATAGAAATTGGCAAAGCCGAGCATACTTTGAACCCCTTTTACAGAGCTAGGTGATGGCCATTTGAGGATGGCATCCACTTTTCTTGAGTCCATTCGGACTCCTTTGGGTGTCAGGATGAAACCTAGAAACTCAACTTCTGTGGTATGGAAAACACATTTCTACAATTTAGCAAATAGTTTGTGTTGGCGCAGTTTTTCAAGTACTGCCCTGACGTGTTTTCTGTGATCAGATTCCGAAGAGGAGTACACCAGAATGTCATCGATATATACGACAACACAAACATCGATGAGTTCCCGAAGGACATCATTCATGAAGTATTGGAAGGCAGCTGGCGCGTTACACAATCCGAAAGGCATCACCTGGTACTCGAATAATCCGTATTTAGTACGGAAGGCAGTTTTCCATTCGTCGCCTTCTTTAACTCGTACAAGATGATAAGCCCCCCGGAGATCTAACTTGGTGTATATGCAAGCGTCCTTCACCTGGTCAAGGAGTTCAGGGATCAGAGGCAGAGGATAACAGTTTTTAACCGTTATCTGGTTCAATGCGCGGTAATTGATACAAGTTCTAAGGTCGCCTTCTTTTTTGGGCACGAAGAACAAAGCCGAGGATGCCGGGGACTTTGACGGGCGAATAAAACCATTAGCTAGGTATTGATCCAAATATTGTCTCAAATGCAGGTTCTCAGGTTCGGTAAGGGCATAAATCCTGCTACAAGGGGGTTGTGCACCAGGCACCAGATCGATTTGGCAATCGTACGATCTGTGAGGAGGTAACGTGTTGGCCTGTTCCTTTTGGAAGACGTCCTGAAAGTCTTGGTATTCCGGAGGTAGTTGCATGGAGGCAGAGGTTACAGATGCTAGATTTATCTTCAGGTTTTCTGGGTAGCAGGTTTGTGTACAATCCGGGAAGGTTATCCTCTTAGCTCGCCAATCAATTCGAGGATTATGTGTCTCTAACCAAGGGATTCCAAGAATAACTTGAAACTGTGGAGCCTTAATTACATCAAACACAACACCCTCCTGATGGCCGTCGGGACCAATAAGAGTCACCTCAGTAGTGGAACGTGTTACCGGTCCAGAGGCAATTTCAGTTCCATCGACTGTGGTGATGACATCTTTGCTGGTTTTAGGACGGAGAGGGAGGTTAATCCTAGAGACCAATTCACAATCCACATAGTTTCCAATAGCCCCACTATTGATGTATGCCTTTATTGCATGCAACTGCTTAGGCTGTTCTGGATCTACGAGAACCATTGGAAAAATTAAATGCGAGGTCTGAGAGTTAGTTTTCAAGCTCAGCAAGCGGACCCCTACGCTTGTCGGGCGGAGTCGTTTCCCGAAACAGAGTCTTCATGGTTTTTATCAGCGGCTCCTATCGCCTTTCTGGGCGGTTTTGCTGGGCAATCTCGTAGAAAGTGTCCAGAGTTCCCACAATAAAGACATAATTTTAACTGCCGCCTCCTTTCACGTTCCTTTTGAGTTAAGGGTCCTTTAACCCCTCCAATTTGCATAGGCTCAGAGACATCAACTCCCTTGGGATTAGCATGGGTCTTTACCAACACCCGGGTCTCAAACCTGGACCGACCTGCTTTTCTGTTTTGAAGTCTGTGATCCAATTGGACCACTAAGTCTATATACTCTGTGCATTCTTGGGGCGGATTTACAACTTGGGCCAAGACATCTTTAAGTTCTCTGCGTAGGCCTCGATAAAACAACGTGACTCTTTTATCCTCTGGCCATCCCGTTTCCACAATTAGTCTATTAAAGGTTGCAATATAGGATAGGAGGTCCTGATTGCCCTGTCGCAGGGATAGAAGTTCGTCATCCAGAGCCTGCCCCTGAGAGTGTCGAGCAAATAACCTTTCCATGCTTGCTTGAAACCCTTGAAAATCACAGAGAATCGGGTCATCTTGAGTAACCAGTGGAACTGACCAATCGGCAGCGCAGCCGCTGAAATATGACAATACAAAGGCTACCTTGGTCTGATCATTAGGGAAGGCCCCAGGTCTGCATAGGAAGTGCAAACAACACTGATTCATGAATACGGCGAATCGTTTGGGGTCCCCAGCAAAGTGTTCGGGTGGGGCCAGCGGCATGTTTCCGGGTAGATTAATCTGCACAGGGTTACTGGAAACCACAGGAGCTGGGTTCCCTCCGGAACCGAGTAGAGGAGTTTGCCCAGCTTGACCTTGCAAAAGCTGTCTGGCCAGGTCATCAGTTCTTTCCTTTGATATTATTAATTCCCTCCTGAGGGCATTAGTTTCTTGACGAGCGGCATGTACTTCGGCCCGTGATTCCCCCAGTAATTGGGCCAACTGATCAGTCTCAGAACTTTCCATAGCGCCTGGGTGGGAATTTGTAGGAAGGCTTAACGTTCTGTAATGCTCACCTGTCTCCCACGGAGGCGCTGGCCTGGTTCGCGCTGCTGTGACCTCTTCTAAGGTGATGCGCAGGGTTCGGAAGATGGACTGAACCGGGCCCCCAAATCTGGCTTGTCTGGCTCGCAGAAGTATCCTTCTGTAGACGGAAATAGGGGATTAACTGTCTGCGGGGTAATACAATCGACCTCCCGCTTTCCCCTCTCACCCTCCTCGAAACCCTTCTGTGATTCCCAGTAGCGTCTCACCTTAGGGTCTGGAAGGACGAGCTCTCCATCCTGCTTCTGATGCAGGGGCGCGTTGGTATCCAGTTACTTCACTGGATTTTCGGATTGGTGAGAACCAAACTTGCTTGGCTTTCAGGTAAGTTTTTTGATAAGAGGTTCCCCTTGTGTCCATGCATTAATGTACTAATGCTAGTGTCTTTTTCCCCATAGGGGCCGGGGTACGGAATGCTGGGGAACAGGCACCGACCCGAGATGAGAGGTGAAATCCTTGTAGAAATCAGGTAAGTCTTTAATGAGCGTTTTTTGGTAATGTCTTTTCATTCGCTCATTAACGCTGATGTCCTTTTTTCCCCTTAGGGGCCGGGGTCCGGAAATGCCAGGATGCGGCGCGGACCCGAAATGAAGAGGGAATGAATCAACGGGTAAGTCTTAACATGGAGATTTAGCTTTCCTTATTCCCTTCTCTCTCTCACCTTTTGTTCTTGCCTTTTTCTCCCTAGGCGCTGGGGCGTGACTGCGAAACCGGATGATCGCTGCTGAACATGAAGGCGCCCTGTAAAGGTGAGCGGAATGCGGCGCTGCAGCGATCGACGCGATGAGCTTTTAAATAAAAGTCTTCCTTTTCAGGATTGTCGGCGAGATGTCTCCGGGATGCGGATTTAGCAGGTAAGGACTTTTCCTTCATCTGTTCTCTTCTTCTCTTCCTTTGCAGGTGATCCAGGATGCTGGCAGGCGTGGCAGAAGTCAGGATGCAGGAGCAGACACGGTGAGCGTCCAGCTGCTAGATGCAGAACAACGCGAAGCACGTGTGGCTGTTCGGGTGGGGTTTAAATAGCCTTGGAAGAAGTTCCAGGTATGTATCCTTCCTCCAATCAGGTATGTATCCTTCCCCGACCACGCCCGGATGGTAAATTAGTCCCACAGTTAAAGTAGTTCCTTTCAGGCCTCAAGGAGGCCGGGATCCTGCAGCATGGTCTGCATCAGGTAAGTGCACCCAAGCACTCCCATAATGAGCCTGGCGCCATAGACTGATGTCTTTTATGAGCCTGGCGCCATAGGCGCCAGGACACTGTCCAAAGGGCCCCTTTATGGGGTTGCTGGGTCTTTCCTTGGGGACTGGATGTCCGCTTTTGGGGACGCAGGGCTTGAACCGGCTCCCCGGGAGCGGGCATCATGACAATAGCAGGGAAAAAGAGCTCCAAGGACCAACCACAACAAAAAGACAAACCAACCAAGACAAAAGCACTACGAATCTATTAGCCCTTATCAGCGACTTCTCTGCCCTTATTGCAGCACAAACGCATACAAAACAACATTGCCCAGTAAGCCATGTGCGGCCATATTTCGTGTGAACTAATACTGACTCTCTTTGCAGCATTTGAACTGCTCCTGCTGTCCAGTCCTTAGAGCATGCAGGCGGGGAGTCAACAAGGGACACTCCAGCAGCCATACCCAGAGCTAAGTGTTTCTTTTCTGTTACGGTACTGGTGCATACCAGTACACCTTGTTTTACCACTGCCTTGTTTCTTGGGGGCATGTATGCATGTATGGGTGAGATTCTGCTTAGGGAATTGCACTGTATTGTATGATAGACATATCCTATGTCCCCCTGCCTATCCAGAACCTCTTCCTAACCCTCTTTCTGGTTTCCCTCATTCCCCAAACCTATCCAAACATCGTTTCCCTGACCCTCCTTCCTTCCTGGGGTTGCAGAGGCCTGCTTAAGCCCCGATTTGCACGTACCAAAACCGCAGTGGGGGTGGTTGGTTTTTTGGCATTCCTGCACATTGGAGCTGTGGATCCTATCATGGAAAGGGAGAGGTGATGCATAAGAAAGAAGCAGAGCGCATGTGATCAACTTTATACTGGGTTGTGTGGGAAAAGGTTGGTCCCGGGCAACGATAGCGGGAACGCTGGCAGGTATTGCGATTTATGGAAAGTGGTTCTGGAGCTTTCAGCCTAGCGGGTGGAAATGGCACGTAGAATGTTGGAAGGTTGGGCGAGGGAAAAGGGGAAGGCAAAGGACAGCAGGACGTCAGTGTCCGTGGGGCTGTTTGGTGGGATGGGAAACGTTCTTGAGGGAAAGAGACATGTTTACGACATGTTTTATGTCATTGTTTTTTGGGGCATTTCGGGTGTCGGAGTTCGTGCTGAAGGTGGGGGGTGGAGGTCTGTTGTGGAGGCATGTCTGTCTGTCTGAAGACACCGTGGATGTCAAAATGTATAAATCAAAGATGGACCAGTTAGGGAAGGGGCTGTGGGTGCATTTGGACAGGGGAAGTAGGGAGTTGTGTCCGCTGAGAGCAGGTTTAGTATGACAGAAGAGATGCTTGGGGAGGGAGGGTTTGGTTTTTCAGCATCAGAACAGGGAAGCGGTGACGGCAACGCAGGTGTTGGGGGTAATGAAGAGTGGTCTGGTAAATTAAGAAGGGGTGGCGTTGGAAGGGAAAGTTGAAGAGTTTGGGGTGCTGGAGATCAGCAAAGTATGAAGGAAACATCAGAGATCTGGGCAAGGGAAAATCTTAGGGAGGGGGCAGGGTGGGGTAAAATTCAGAGGGGAGGTTCGTATTTTTTTTCAGATACAGCTCGAAGGAGCGGTGAGGTGCATCAGATATGGATATGCAGACACTCCATAGTGAAATGGGAGGGGAAAGCTGCAGCAAAAAGGATTTTTGCTACCCAGTTGGGTGTAATAATAATAATAATTTTTAATTCTTATGTAGCGCTACACACCCATAGCTCTCCGAGCACTGAAATAACAGAAGACATCATTATCCCAGAGAGTGGTGTAGCTATGAGTTGGCTTTTCTGAGATGGTCTGGGGTGGGAGGGGCTCAGGTGGGACCAATTGCTGCCTATGCTGGCAGGTATGAGGGAGCGCCATGGGGTGCTGGCAGCGCTGATGTTACATGATGGGGAGAATTATTTTGTTAAGGAGGCAGGTGTGGTGCTGTTAAGTAAAATGAAGAAGGACCTCAGTTCGTTGAGGGAGATTTGGCCAGTGATTGTTTTATTTTGGACTAAGTTGATGTCAAGGAGGGTATGAAGGGGGGCTGTGAAGGAAGGGGTGGTGGAGCGGACAAGAAAAAAGATTAACAGGGAGATGTTGACGTTTTGCAGGTCTTGGGGGGTGCAGACGCTCGCACATCCGGACATCAAGCATGAGTATTTTGATTTATTCCGGGAGGATGGAGTCCATTTATCAGTTAAAGGGAATCAGTACTATCTGTTGGACCTGAGGCTAGCGGTGGAAGGAGTCATACAGGGCTGGTGGAAAAAAAGGAGGGGGTGGGGCAGAAACAACACCTCAGGGGAGTTTTTTTCTGTCTGATGCTGGGGACTTGGCCCTTTGGAGGATGGCTGGGGGTAGCACAAAGAGGTAGTACGGTGGTAAAGGAGGGGGTAAATGAGGGGGTAGCACTGTTTGCACGGACAGGCAAGTCTGCAGGGTACAACAAGGGGCAAGAAGTATGGAAGAAGGAGGGTTGTGGCCTCAGGCAGAAGATGGGAGAGAAAAGGGGGCTAGCCACACTCTGTACAGTGCTCCACTGCTCTCGTGCTAGGTCCACGCTTTAAAGAATTAAATTAAAATAAAATAAATTGTAGCCTTACACGACACATGGCTGGTTGACCCCTGTGATTTTGATGGAAGGGAAAATATTCATGCTCCAGCAATCCAGGGGCCAAAGGCAGACCCAAGGGTGGTCTCCACATATCAGTATACAACACTCTTGATAACGGTTGGAATCTAGTACTGACAATATATTAGCAAGATGTATAAAGGGGTCCAATGGATCCCATATTTTATTGATGATCATTAACATATATAATGCTCCATTTGGGTTGACCCATAAAGAGAACCTAGTAACTTGGACAATTTAATAATACAAATACTGACACTCCCATCATAATTTGTGGAGAATTTAACGCTAACATCATCTCTACTACAAAGGCATTTTATAATGATAATCTTTCATTACCAATTATAACTACATACTCTAAATCCAAGGGTGTCGCTTGGGCCAACTTGATGTCCCAAAATGTATTTCAAATTTTAAATGACCAATGCCCTGGTGATTGTGAGTTTAGTTACACAAGAGTGAGTGCTAATTCTGCTTCTAGAATTGACTACATATTTGTGAATTACAAAGCGCATTTAGTGGTGATAGATAGGCCCATACTTCATAGAGAAGAGAATAAGCATTTTCCGCTATCAGCAGTCATAAATACTGAGATAGAATCTCCCAAAGTGGCAGCATTTGGTTCTTCGCGTGTCAATGGAAGGCAAAATAGGGTCAGGTAGAATCCACGCAAATTGTGTAAAGCTAATGCATTGGCAATTTCAGTGTTAGTTAAATTTACACAATTGAGTGAGGTCCCAATAAGCATGATCAGGGGGTTAATCAATGAGGAATGTAGTAAGATGTTTGTTGCCGTTAATGTTCACGTAAATATAGAGCGGTGGCTTCAGAACGTGACTGCTCTGACCTCTACAAAACAAGGCAAGTGACAAAAGTATGTTTGTGTAATACAACAGGCTGGAAAACAGCTGCGGATGGACATCAAAGCTTTGGTTAAGAATTGGACACTGTTGGAAGACAATGAACTGACTTCTACGCTCATTAAAATAAATAAGAGTAAGTACCACAAATGGCTAGGAAATCATCGACAAAACCAAATGGTTAGAAGTCACACATTATGCGATTACAAATTACTCTAGATATCTAGATGCACTTTGGTAAACGAGGCAGGCATAGTATCTACCCCAGTTAACAGAGCAGCAAATGCTGACTGGGTAAGCTATATTGCCAAAGCTCTGGGACAGGAGACGCCTGACTGGTGAAATCCCAAAGAACGAGTCATGGGCTTATAACTGTACCATTAAGGAGCTTGAGAATATAAAATAAAACTCATCTAGGGCTGCTGGGCCGGATGGCACCTGTAACGCGTTGCTCAAGCTGAACCCACATCATGGGCAAAAGTTTTGCATTGATTGTTTAAGGCTATTAGTCAGACAGCCTTGTTACCGCGCTCCTGGACTGACAGCAATATCGTACCAATTTACAAAAAGGGAACTAGATCTCAACATCGGAACTACAGACTGCTGGCAATGTTGGAATGTGCACTGAGTAACGGTCTATGCAGCCTATACTGATTATACGCTGCGTTTGATACAGATTGAAGAGAAAATCTGTGGCGTAAACTAGTGGCATGGGATATACCAGGTGGCCTGCTCATTAGGATCAGGCACCTGCATTCAAATACACGAGTCAGAGTTGGATTGAGTACTCTGGGAGAAACTACAGATTGGCTACCTACATACAGGGGTGTCAAGCAGGGGTGCATTTTATCTCCTTTCTGGCTACATTAGGGAGTTTTTCGACATCCTGGCTTGGGTATGCCAATTACCTCTTTATTTTTCTAACATTTTCTCCTTCATTAACCCCTTAAGTGCCAACGATGAGGTATCTCGTCCTTGGCAACAGGGAGGTAATGCCAAGGACGAGATACCTCGCCCTTGGCACTTACGGGGTTAAATGATCTGAAGATCGAATAATGAGAAGTCCAAAGTCATGGTATTTGCTCCTCCTCGGGTAAACTCAGAGGTCTATGTTGCATTCTGAACAATGATAAAATCGAACAGAATTAGAAACTGCTTGCATTGAATGGGCAATTTTAAAGGCTGGATTCTTAAGTTGCAGTCTAAGCTTTAACAGTCTGTATATTCCTTAGGGGCATTGCATAGTACTGGCAATGTAATACCTTCTGTTCATGTGTCCACTTCCACTGACACTCAATGGGGGTCATTACGAGGTTGGAGGTAAGTACTGGTCATTACCGGCATGGAGCAAATACTGTGTCTGTGCTGGCAATAGACCGCTAAAAGCAGCCTATTACGACTTTGCGGGCACGAGCTTTGCGCCATGCCGGTAACGACCTTACCGCCATGCCGGTAAAGGGCAAAAAATCACCCTGACAGGCATTGCGCGAAGCATAGATAGCTCCACTGCCATCCAAGCCATCTGTATTAGCGGTCACCGCTATTAGCGGTGACCGCTAATAAGCGGAACCGGAACTAGCGTCATCGCACAGGAACGGGAAAGAGCACAGTGGCCATCTTTAAAAACACACTCCATTGCCATCCTCTGTAACCAGGACCCCAATCCCGACCACACCTCTTCCTCACCTGTACCATAACCTGCAGCATATAAGAATGCCAAAATCTCTCAAAAAAAGCGCAGACCGCCTGCGCAAGGAGCGCTTCTCACAGGAGGAGCTGAATATGCTCGCCGAGACGCTGCAGGAACAAGCAGAGGTTGTTTTCTCTACCAACATGTCCCGACCCGCATTGCTGCGCAAGAAGGCCATATGGGCGGAGGTGGCGCAGAAAGTGAGTGCTGTTGGCACCAGCCCGCGCACACCAAATGACGTCCGGAAGCGCTGGGACGACCTGCGCTTACACGTGCGCAACATACTCGCAGTCAACCGGAAACAGGGGATGGCTAGTGGTGGTGGTGCGGACTCCCCCATCAAGTTGAAACCGTGGGAGGAGATCTGCGCAAGCACAATAGGGATGGAGGCCATAGAAGGAGTGCGGGACATGGAGCTAGGAGCCCCGTCTTCGGCAGATGCAGGTAGGTGTCACAAAATAAACACAATGATGTCCCCCTGAACTGACTGTGCAATGATGGAAGGCAGGGTCCACCAGACACATTTTTGCAAGACTGCCTACAGGCAGTGCACATCACCAACTTGTCCACATGCATGATGCACCCCATATATGTCTCTGCCCAGTCACATCCATTCATTACCCACCCAAAAGCCAAGCAACCCGTATGTCACTACCCTAATGGCAATCTTCTGCCATTCCATAGAGAAACAGCAACCCCAATGCATGCCTGATGCACGTTGACCCATCTCTAATGCCCTCCCTCTCTTGCTCCCCCACAGGCACGCAATCAGTCACTGATGAGCAGGACACCAGGGTGGATGCCACAACGCCCCACAAGAAGGTCGGGGGCATGGAGGGACCAAACTGCCCCTCTACATCAAGGGGAAGAGGGCAAGCTGCAGTATTGCGCAAGGGCAAGACAACCCCAGTACCTCCACCACCAATTTCCATTACGGCCAACACCACAGCACCCACACCAGCCACCAACACCCAGGAGCCAGTGGCTGAAGGCACTGTTTCTGGTGCCAGCAGTATTGTTGGGGAGACAGCTGCCACAGCAGCCGTGTCCGACGATGAGGCTGAAAGTCTCACACAAGGCACAACTGCCGCTACAGGACCACTGCACTCGCCACAACTCTCACCAACCAGCATTGACAACATCAACAGGCAAGAGCTGTCTCCTGGGGAGTCATGGGCTGCCAGTTTCAGCCCCCCACAAAGCCTGCATGAGGAACCAACGATGGCAGTGGCACATCATAGCTCCACCAGTGTCCCAATCAGCCAAGAGGGGATGAGGGAAATTCAACAGCTGCAGGAGGAGCTGGCAGGGCTGTTAACCCAGCATATCACAGAATGTGGACATGCAAGGGATGAGATGAGGGAATGCGCCTCTTCCATCAGATCTGCTATTGAGACAAGCTCCAAAGAAATTTGTAGCGAATTGGCAGCAATGAGGCAGGTACCCTCAGAAATGGTGGCAGCAATGCAGGCCATGGCTCCGGCACAGGTGGCCGAAGAACCTGCCACATCGTCGAATGCCAGCTCCACAAGGTCCAGCCCCCTGCGTAGGTCTGGCCGGAACCTGCGCAGGTCGGCCAAGGGTCCACCTGATGCTGGAAGAGGAGAAGGGGTGTAGGCTCTGGCAGGCATCCTGAACTCATGTTGACTTATGGTGCATGCAAGTGCACACCATGTGTGGGGAAGTTGAGGGGGGAGGGGCAGAGGGTGTGTGGGGGAGTTGAGGGGGGAGGGGGGAGAGGGTGTGTGGGGGAGTTGAGGGGGGAGGGGGGAGAGAGTGTGTGGGGGAGTTGAGGGGGGAGGGGGGAGAGGGTGTGTGGGGGAGTTGAGGGGGGAGAGGGGAGAGGGTGTGTGGGGTAGTTGAGGGGGGAGGGGGAGAGGGTGTGTGGGGTGGAGGGCTTGTGCACTTTGTTATGTTTCTTTAATACACCTGTTGGAAAATCATAATTCACATGTGCCGACATTGCTTATTGTGTACGTGTGCTTTATTGGTGAACAGTCTACAGTGTCCGTGTCCCTGACACACCCAGTGCCCCGAGTGCCACCTCCATGTCACACCCCCATCCATGTGTGCTAGAAACATTGGTTAATCAGAGTCAGGCGCATGTCACGTCCCTCCTGTGCATCGCTGCCTCCCTGAAGTGCAGCCCCATCTCCACCCTCCTCATCCTCATCGTCAGGTGGTTGCAGTTCAGCGTCAGGGTGCAGAGGCACATTCCGTCTGATGCACATATTATTTAGCATGACAGATGCCATGACGATCTTGCCCACCTTCTCATGGCCGTACAGGAGTGCCCCACCAGACCTGCTGAGGCAGCGAAACCGTGCCTTCAAGAAGCCAAATGTCTACTCAATCACCACATGGGTACGTGTATGCGCACAATTGTAGTCCTCCTCGTGCCTGTTCTGCGGGTTCCGGACTGGGGTAAGGAGCCACCTCTTCAAGAGATAGCCTGCATCACCTGCATGTGGGCAACAATGTATATGTGAAAGTCATCACATCATATGGGACCTGTATCAATGACACCATAGCATGCATTTATTTCCTGTTTGCAGCCACATATCTATGCATGAATAGAGACACACGATGTGACTGCTATGTGTGTATTCCTCCTATGGACAGGTGTGCGTGCCATTGTCTAGTGGGCACAGGGGGGGTCCTATTCCTTGTGAGTGATCATTCACTGTGTTTGTCCACGCTAGTGCTGGTTGTTCCGATGATCTGGCTGATGTGCAGTCATTTCTATGCTTTCATCCTGTCACCGTTGATGGCAGCCTCATGATACTCTCACTATGCACGACAAATGGTGACATGCAGTTTTGGTGGACCTCTGTGTTAGTGTATTGGTGTTTTAATGTATTTGGCCCTCATGTGACTCTTTTGTACGCAGTAATGGGAGGACTGTCCTTTCTGTTGATGGTATTTGGTGCTGTGCATTGGCCTTACTAATTGCTTGTAGCTGCATTGTGTTGCAGGGGATACGGTCTGATTATGTTCAGTGCACATGTTGATGGCTATGGGATGGTTGTAACACTGCATCATTTTCATGGTAGGGCATCTTACGTCTTGCATTTTGAGGGCAGGTGTCAGGTCCAGTCTGGCCTGCTTTGGGGTATGAGCATGGTCCATTCTCTCAGGCACTCCCAGCCAGGTGAAGTATGCACCCCCCCCCATCTCAGGCAGGTGAAGTATGCATCACTCCCCACCCCTCATCTCAGCTAGGTGAGGTATGCATCTCCCCTCCCCCCAATCTCAGCCAGGTGAGGTATGCATCTCTCCCCCCAATCACCTACCCACATCGCATTTCCATGAGCCTAACATGCAACTCACCGAGAAGCCAGGATCTCTGCCCTGCATGTCGCTCCATGTAGCATGGTATCGTGGATTTCCGCATGACCATTGAATCATGGGTTGATCCGGAGAATCGGGCACAACAATATGTGAAGATCTTGTTTGAGTCACATACCATTTGCACGTTGATGGAGTGGTATAATTTACGGTTGCGGTACACTGCCTCCATGGCATGTGGGACCACCAATTCCACATGGGTGCAGTCAATGGTGCCAATGCAACCAGTGATGCCGGCCAGTGAATGAAAACCAACTTTGGTTTTGGAGATCTCCTGGGCTGTCCGTGGTAGGTAAATGTGGTCGCCTTTGTGCTTCAGGAGGACATCAAGCACTTGGTTCAGCGTACGTGAGAATAATGGTTGTGATATGCCATGCATGTGCCCCACTGTGTGCTGGTAGGTGCCTGTGGCCAGGAAGTGGAGCACAGACACTACCTTCAGTAGGGGTGGGATGGCAGTGCGTATTTCATCCAGGGTGACAATGTCGTCATGTATCATGTCCACAATGGTGGTGATGGTGTCCCGGTCCAGACGGTACAAGGTGTGGATCTGCTCAGGGGTTAGGTTGAATGGACTGGCTCTGATGCGAGGGATTGGGGGCTGCCTGCGTGGTACCACTGGCTGCACTGGTGGGGCATGCTGGGCCTGCCTCACCCTCCTTCTCCTCCTGCGTCTCCTCTGTGCTGCCTGTTGTTGTTGTTGTTGTTGTTGTTGCAGCAGTTCCAATAAAATCATGTCCTCCAGCCCCAACATTGCTAGTAGTGTTGGAATCATTTTGGTGTGTGACTGGGTGTGGGAAGGGGTGGGTTGTGCTCCTTTTGTGCTGGCCCAGTCTATATTGCCTCCACCTGTGCTGATTGTGTGCACCTGTGGCAGTTGAGAACACTGCATATGGTCGTTTGCAGGTGGTCCGCGAAGCCGCTATTTGCTCCATGCCGGTAAGGTACTTTTCGGGCTTGAGTAGGCCGTTATTTGCATGTCCGCCTGACTTGTGATGTTCTCCTGTTTACGCCATGGCGGTATTGCCGGCATGAAGGGTCGCGTGCCTGCGCCCCTGCCGCTATTAGCGGCACCGTTAATTACGGTGCCGCTAATAGCGGGTTGACGTGTCATAATCGTGCGGAGCAGTGAGCGATGCCGGTAATCCATTACCAGCATCGTTTTCCCCTTACCTCCAACCTCGTAATGACCGCCAATATCTCCTATTGCCTACCTGATACAATCGATAACATCAAACAGGTGTGTACCTATAAATATCTTGCTGTGATTGTGGACAACACACTGGAATGGACCACCCATTGAGAAGCAGTATGTGCCAAGAATGCTCAGGAGGTGGGGCATTAAGTCTATTCATCAAGCAGAAATTGCCCCTTTTATCTTAAATGGAGCAGCAATTTGGGCTTTAAAATACAGAATGGATTTGGCCAAGCTTGAAGCCCAAACACTATGAAGAATTTTGGGACTTCTGATTTCAACAACAAAATCACTATATGCATTTAGAATTTAGCGCACCGAGCATAAACACGACAATAATGCTTCAATATTTGCTGTTGTACTGGAGATGTGCTAGTGCTGACCAAGGTACTCTACTGGGGCGTTTCAATCAGACTAATTTGTGTTTGAATGCACCAGGTAGAAGCAGTAATTTCTCTCGCCTGTTGGGGATGGCTGTATCTTGGGCTGGGCGTGCTTAAAACCTGAATATTGAGATGCCAGTAACTATATTTAAGCACTGTGTGAAGGTTTTAATAAAATCATATAATGCCGTGAATAATACTATCAATTTAGCAAATAAGGGTAACAACACTCTTTTAATAGAATACCTGCAAACCGGAAACACACCACCTGCCTATATATGTGCGTACCCCACTAGTCAGAAGTTGCGTATATGCATGAAAATTAAATTTAATATGGTGAAATTCTAGGAAGGTAAGCTGGCATTGCCCGAGCCAACCGCTGTTGCAGACTTTGGGCCTCATTACACGGATGGCGGTAAGGGTTTACCGGTACTGGTATTTTACCGGTACCGGTAAATCCTTACCGCCTTACTACGAGGTCCCTTTGCGG
The DNA here is from genome assembly GCF_040938575.1 of Ambystoma mexicanum. Lineage (NCBI taxonomy): Eukaryota > Metazoa > Chordata > Amphibia > Caudata > Ambystomatidae > Ambystoma > Ambystoma mexicanum. The sequence goes on along the minus strand of NC_090936.1, from coordinate 789,637,984 downwards.
GTTGAGGAATTTAACGCCTGCTTTTTGCAGGCGTTAAAAACCAACCCGCAAAGGGACCAGGGAGCAAATTACGGTACCGCAATTTGCGGTACCGTAATTAGCGCCTTCCCCATTCCCATAGAGCCCTATGGGGCAAAAATGGGAATGGGGAAGGGCAATGGTGGAAGGGGGAATTACCGCCCCGCCAACCTTGGAATAGGGCGGTAATTCCCCTTTCCACCAAGGCGGTGCCGGTATTTTACCGGCATGAACCATGGCGCTAATAGCGCCATGGTTCACCGCCATCCGTGTAATGAGGCTTTGTGGTAAGGAGTTACTGGAAACGGCAAAACACCTGCTAGCTGAATGTATGAGTCTTGCAACTTTGCAAAGTACCTTTTTGAAGGGCGTAGAGCAGTCAAACTGATCCAATGGATGGTATTGGGCTGTCGGAATCTTTTATGAGAGGGAATGATGTCAATGTTTTATATGGTGACATGTTGTGATTTTATTCTTGATATTTTAGATGAGTTGTACTATTGAAGTATGTTGAGAAACAATTTTAGGCTTTTAGGAGGTAATAATAACCTTTGGTAGGCTCTTGATGGATTGTATTATGTGTTATTTGTCTTTGGTGAATTGTATATAAAGTCTCGTTTTTAGATTATGTATCATGTATATACTTTAATAAAAAACATAATAATAATGTCTGTTAAATCAAGGGATGGGCTATGTAGAATCCCTATTTTAGAAATTCCTTTCAGTACGTCAACGTGCCCATGGAGTGGTTAATATGTGATAGTAAGCAGTCAAGAGTGCCTCCACCTGGGATGTTGGGAGCAAACCCCAGGAACCTCATGTAAGCAACAATGAGAATATAACAGAGTACAATACAACATTTGCAGTAATGAATAAACACACAAAAGGTTGGTCTAATGGTTTAACGTAATATCAGTATTTCTATCATCTGACTTTAAAAAGTGCTTTTATCACAAGTACGTATACCAGCACATGCACAACTGCCCCTCCCCCTTATATGTGCATAACTGTGAGTTAAACAGGCAGAATGGGAGCCTTCTCTTAACATGCACGCATATAGGTGTGTTTCAAATAGTGAAAACAGTACAATAACCAAAAAACAAGTTTTGCAAGCACACTGCGCAACAACACTAATTAAGACCAAAATGGTATAGTGATTTTTAATGAAAGCGGAAGTAGCCTGACACGTGTTTCGGGCACTTGCCCTTCCACTGAGGCTGAAGTTTGATTCAGTTGAGAACCAGAATATGGTAAGTGATTAATTAATGATTTCTCACGGGCTCTGCTGTCACTTGCAGTTGCAACTGCAGCAAACTGCAGCGGAGACGCTGCTGTAACGCGGAAACGCTACCTTATATTTTGTTGCAACTGCAAGTGACAGCAGAGCCCGTGAGAAATCGTTAATTAATCACTTACCATATTCTGGTTCTCAACTGAATCAAACTTCAGCGTCAGTGGAAGGGCAAGTGCCCGAAACACTTGTCAGGCTACTTCAGCTTTCATTAAAAATCACTATACCATTTTGGTCTTAATTAGTGTTGTTGCGCAGTGTGCTTGCAAAACTTGTTTTTTGTTTACTTACCTGGCGGAAGATTTGGCAAATCCCGCCCCCTGCATCCACCTGCAGCATCTTTCACCACACCCAATTTAACAGGTCCTTGTGCCGAACCTCGTCTCTTCCCCTCTTACCAACCCAGCTTCAGTACAACAACCACCTTGTCCTTTTTGGGTTCCTCTTGCCTCAGTGTGTCTCTTGTCCACTCCACTTGCCCAGGATTCACAATGTCTGTACATAATAACCGTTCAGTCCATTTTGATCTTCTACCACTCTGGGTGCTGGGAACGCCTCTATTTCCCTCTAGCCATCTCATGAGACGAAGTCATCTTTCGTTTAGTGCTCAGGTGGACTCTGGGGACTAGGAATAGCCACCCACTATTTGAAGAGCTATCTGGGTGCAGTATATGGGAGATTCCCCAGAGCACCTCCTCTGCCCCGGGGCCTTTTGAGTAAAGTTAACAAAGGTAAATGCTCCCCAGTCCCTCAGGGTCAGGACATCTATTTTGCTTGCACCTATAACGGAGTATCCCTTAGGGAAGTTTTACACCCAACACTCTGCACCAATAGCAACATGCTCCGGAGCGAGGGCTGCCATCACAGACCCCATTTCCATGCCCTGCAGGTGAAACTCTTTTCTTTCTGCAGTGCAAGACTCTACTTTACCGCCAGATCTGTTTACCTCCTTCCTGTACCTCTGGTACCGAATAAGCAGCCAGTCCAGAGGCTGAGAACCATGCTTGGATCCGAGTGACCATGCTGGATCGTCTGCTCAGTACTTGGCAGTTATTGTCAAATAATAGGGTAGGGACCATGGTGCAAACAGGGTTTGGAACACAAGGTGTCCATGCTGGAGAGCATAATCTCAGGAAAGCAAACTGTGTCCCAAAGAGCTGTCCAGTGCAGGTTTTGTGGCTGGTTGGGTCAGTAGCTATAGGAGGATCGGGCCACGGCCTGCAGATCTATTTAGGATACTGGTTACAAAAACAGAATTGAAAAGCATGCTGGGAACTATATCTCAGAGACTGGGAGAGACCAGATTGATCAATGATCTGACAGCCAGTCCATTGGCCTTAGAAAAACATCCAACAGAATTCAAAACTGCTTGCATTGAATTTGTAGGCTGTGTTCTTTAGTTACAGTCTAAGCTTTAACAGTCTGTGAATTCCTCAGGGGCATTGCTTAGTCCTGGCAATGTAACACCTTCTGTTCATGTGTCCTCTTCCACTGACCCTCAATATCTCCTATTGCCTACCGGATACATACAGAGGTGATGCAAGAGCTATTCATACCTTTTCTGCACAGTCTAAGCTCATCCTCACTAGTTTTTAATGATGCAGTTAAAGTTCTATTTATTCTAAGACACTTTAGCATTGGTGACACCTTTAATCACTATGAACGATCCTTGTTCGAATAGGTCTCCTACAGTCTAAGGGAACCTCTGCTCAGTATTTGAACAAAACAGTGTGCTCATGCTCAATGGCATATGGTGCTTATTTTCATTCGCTATTGGCTGAGGTCAATTGGACAGATGAGGCTGCAGCTGTAGCTTTCTGGCAAGTCCTAGGGTTAATTATCAGACACTCTAGAAGTAGAATAAGGCAGGCCTACCTTATTGATCTCACCTTGGAAATTGTGGAACAGCTCAAAGACCTCTGCATGGTGAATATAACGTTTTTTCCCTCTTCACGACTTGCTCAAACTCCCAAGGTGGTAGAAAACTCATATCAGGATCCCATGCAAATAGGGAACATTAGATTTCCTGAAGATTCCTCGGGAAAAGGAAATCTAAAAAGGAAACCTGTGCCTATAGTGAAGCGTATGTGGCCATTATCTGGTTCTCTGTCCCTGGCAGAAGACAAGAATCGGGCATTCATATTTTCAATAAGTCTGTCATTAAACTATATTTTTGTGTTACAAGCTGTTACAAGCTGTCCCAGCTGGACCCAGGGACCTCTTATAATGTTTGTACTTTTTAATACTGGTGCTTCTGGATACTCCGTTGGTGATAGAGTGGATCACATGGCATTGAAGTCAAGCAAAATAATAGTCGTGAGCCTGTTAGAGTAGTTGTGGAAAAACACGGTTCAGTGGTTCTGGAAACTGCCGCATTTTAAATCATTTCTTCACTAATGTTGGCATTTTTTTTTGGGCACCACTTGGGTTCGATACCACAATCCTGACACCAATTGTGAAACACATTTATTTTCCTTGAAAGGATGCGCAGTGACTTGTTGGCCATTTTTAGTGACTCTTCAGATGCACATTTTCATGTGTGTAATTACAGGTACTGAAACATTATAATTCTTGCCCTTGCCATACAGGCAAGAAGCGGAACAAGTGACCCCACACAAACAACAAACTGTCCAATCGATTTAAGCGCTTCATGTCCACTTGACTATTTGTATGCTCCCACTGCAAAAGGGGAAACGAAACTAAGAACATACCTTGCAGAAAATTAAAGAAAATGCTTTTTACATTGCTCCATCTTCGCAGTATGGGTTCCAGCAGGGGCTCTGATTTGTTTTGTACAGAAACCCAACAGTGAGTTTAGATCCTGTATCAATTTTATCAGTTCAACTACATTCTACCAAATATTTTTAAATGTACACTTTCGAAGTGCTTTAAATTTTGTCAAGATTTCCAGTAGAAATAAATGGAAAACATTCTTCAACACCAGACATTGGGAATTTCCATTACTGCTGTGGAGTCAGATGGATTTACCGCCGTATTACAACTTGGTGGGAGCGCGCTGCATACTGTAATGGTAATTCTGTCTGGTGGAATTACTGCTGAAAATGTGTACCCAATGGTAATTCAGCCCGGAATCGTCAGAATTACCATTAGCGCCTTACATTCAGCGCCAATTCGGCTGGTAGAATTAGTTCTGGCGGAATTACCATTGGCGGAAATAAGATAATTGCCGGAACGGGAAGCACGGTGGTGGCCATCTTTAAAAACTCAATCCATTCAAAATCACCCAGTTCCAGCAACCAACCAAGGGTGAAGCACTGTGCAACATGTCTGCAGAAAAGAGAAAGTCCCAGAGATGCACCTAAGGAAATGCAGAGGAGGTTTTGGCTCACTCTGAGGAGCTGTATAGTGGCCAGAGCAAGACAACACACCAGAGGAAGGCTGCCATCTGGAGAGCAGTATGGGACAGTGTGGTGGCAGTGGGGACCTTGCACAGGAACATTTATGACATTAGAAAAAGGTAGAATGACCTGAAAGCCAGGGTACAATCACTACTGCCGCAACACCAGCGGGAGACATCAGCCACAGGTGGAGGCACTGTTGGGCCCCCAAAGCTCAACCCTTGGGGTTGAAAGTAAGCACCATTCTACATATGGAAGTCCTGGAAGGCGTGGTTGCAGCTGAGGTCGGTTGCAGAACATCAGCGCATGGTGAGTAAAAGTACCACCTACTGATCAAAATGTAATGCACCCACTATGGGAACACACATAGTGTAGCCAACATGCCACATCCACAATGTGCGCCATCAATCCTGTGGCCCCAGCAATCACTGCTGGACATAGGCCATGGTCATACACATTTCAGGCATGCTGTTGACCAAGGCCAGCATATGTCCCAATTCAGCATTTGCACATATCCACCTGTTCATGGCAAACAAACGGAAAACCCTGCATCATATGATAGCAACAGGGCAATTGTGCATGTGGGGCAGGACGGAGTCTCGGTCAGCCCATGTGTAATAGCGACAAACAGGACCAAATGAGTGACATGTTGTATATTATAATGAGTCAAAATGCAGCAAATGCATCACACAGTTACATATAAGTGGATTGACAGCATCTCACATCTCTCGTTCCAGGCACTCAAGACAACCAGCAGGATAAGAGGGCCCAAGTACATCTGTACACCACACATCAAAAGAGGCAAGGTGGGGATATGCTCCTCGGAGGATAACATAGGGGTCAGCCACAGCAATGCCCTTTCCGTCGAGGTACACATTACCATCCACTGAACCTGTGGCACTGACCACCACCACCATCCCCCCTAGACACAAGTGACACAAGTGGCACGTATGGGAACACCACAGAAACAGCCACGATCAGTACTGGCCAGCAAGAGGCAATCACGCCACTACAGTCATCACCTCGGTGCTGGCTGCACCTGGCACGGGCAACCTCACAGGTTCCGCTGTCACTGAGAGCGGGGAACATAACTGGCCGGACTCTCCCTTTCCCTTCCTGTCTCCTTTCCCCAACACATCTGCTTCTGCACATCTGGTGAAGGCTCAGCTGCTCTCACCCTGGTTGGACAGAGGGTGAATGAGCTGGCTGAGTCGATGTCAGCCAGTATTGAGACTGTTATGAGGGCCATCACCCTCAAGCTTCAGAACATCAGGGGGGATAGTGGCATCTCAATTTCAGCCGCACCCACCGAGATCTCCATCACCAGCACTCCAGCATGCAGATCTCAGAGATTGTTGGCACGCTCCCCAACGCCCGATTCAGTATAGAGCAAGTAGAAGCACAAGTGATACTGGATATGACTGTTTGTGGATGGGGTGGTGGGAGGGCATGGGTCTTGGGGAGGGGGAAGGTGGAAGGTGGATGGGGAGGGTTTTCTGGGGATGGTGTGTTGGGGAGGGGGGGTGTGTTGGGAATGGTGTGTTGGGGAGTGTCTTTTTTCACAATTAGTTATTAAATAGTAGTTCACTTGAGGCAATACTAGAACATGCCTTATTGTGTGAATGCGAAGTACTCAAAGGTGAGCAGCATGCGATTTTTGATGTGTTCATGAAAAATTAACAATGAAATCTTGCTGCACCAGACACCTATTCCTTTCCTCCTCCCGCTCACCATGGGCCAGCACTGCAGCTGCAAGTGGTGAGTTGTTGTCTTTTGGGGGTGCCATGTCCTCATCAGGGGCCAGGGATAAATTTCACCGGAGGCAGATGTTGTGCAGCACGGCATAGGCAAGTAATATTCATACAACCTTCTCTGGTCTGTACAACCAGGCCCCTCTGGCCCGGGGTAGACACAGAAAACAGCCCTATGTACAGGCTGGTCCTGACATGTGCCTCATTGTAGGCGACCCCCTGTGGCGTACATGGATTGCGCAGAGGTGTCAGCCATGGTAGCTGGGGGTATCCAGAGTCACCTGCAAAGGCAAAGGCCAAATGTGTCAGTCACAGTGCATTGTGGATGTGTTGTCTTTTCTGAAGGCATGTAGATGGACACTGTGGATGCATTTTCCCAGATTTGTCATGCAACATGGTTTACCGCTGTAGTAATTGCATGTGAAGTCATTTACTATGGGGGAACACTATGCACGCAGCTCACGGCCAGAACTCGTCACTTTCATGGTCTGTGATTGGCATGGCGAATGAATGTGGCCCGTGTTGGGCCTGTGTGTAGCTATTATGCAGGTGCCTTGATGTGTGATTAGTTCTACTTCTGCAGGTTTGTGGAGTCTGCGTTCTTTCCATTACGGCTTCACATACAAGATTACCAGAGTACCTTGCAGTACTTTCTGGCAGTGCTGCATTTTCTTTGTGCAGTGTTGATCTGAGCTACTGTATGTGTAGGGATGTATCCTATTGCATTGTGGTTCCTGTAGTCCTGTGTGTGTGTTTCGTGCCTGTTGGGGCAATGTGCATTGGAAATTTACTACTGCATTGTCTGGCATGTCCTAGTCCTGTGGGTTGTTGGCTGTCATGTGTGGGGTGAGAGGGCAGGTCCTGCATGTACAGGGCCTAGACAAGGCATGCATTGTTCAGTTGTGGTGGTAATGCCCCCTCCCCTTCACATGACATTTCACTGGTGTTGCAAGCCCAGTTTGTGTGATGGCACACATACTCAGCCAACATCCATGCCTGTTGCCCTCTGTGCATCGCCATGTATGCAGGCAGTGTCTGTTCTGCAGGGCCATGGCATTGTGGGTGGAGCCAATGAAGCGGGCACAGCAGTGTGTGATGAGGTTGGCATCGCAGGTGGCCTGGATGGTTAGGGAGTGATACTGCTTTCTGTTGTGGTATACCTCTTCATATGCCTGGGGGGCCACCAACACCACATGAGTGGAGTCCAGAGCGGTAATTACGCTGATCATGTGGGCTGCTGCATGGAAATGCCTTCATGGCATTCACATGGTTCAAATTTGAGGGGGGCTGGGAGCTATTTAGCTCCTGCTTCTAGCATAGCAGAGCCTAGTTAGCTTGAAACCAACAGATACCAGGCTCCTAGGGCCAACTGGTTCCTTACAAACATATAAATGTGGCATTAATTGAGTATTTGAGAATCTCAATAAAGAAGAATTAGAACACATCTAATACACATTTAAAAACAATAGTTCATACAAAATGGAGAAAAGGTTAAAGGCACATCCCTGTTAAAATGAACTGCTTGGAGTAAATACATTTTACTCATGAATTAAGCTCAGTGGAAGAATGGGAGACAGGGAAGAGAGACACCCACTGACACGCTTTCAGGAACAATAACAATCATAGTTTGAAGATAGAGTAGTGATTTGAGTGTATATAAATACCAAATGATGTTCATACAATGTTGGGGATAAAGTACCTGACCTAACTGCCCAGGAGCATTTAAAGAGATGGCAGGTACGGGACACTGTCATCATCCAGGTGCCTGTGAAGCAGCAGGCATCAGGTAGAACCATCTCCAGTGACCTGTGCCTCTTGCCTTGGGCCTCTTCGGGTTTCTCATGACTGAACTGTACCGTGGACATCAGGCCAGCAGACAGTCATTGACACACCAGGCCTGCCGATCCCTGACCGACTGCCCAGGCCCTTGCAAACCTATAGAGAACCTCATTCCCTTTTCATTATCATCATCCATGAGGCTGCTGTAGTAGTGGGCAGTAGGTAAAATCATCTCTGTTGGCATTTGACACCTGTCTTTGGTCTTTCCTGGTCCCCATCCAAATTAACTGTGACCCGTCAGTCAAGTAAGCAGGTTGCCATTAAGACATAAGGCCTGCAACTCCCTTATTAACTGCCTGAGATTTGTGACTAATGGTAAACTTGGTCACATGACACCCCCTCCCTGGTTTTATGGACCTTCAATGAACCTTGATCCTCCCTTGTCATTATTATTCAGGTAGCTGTGGCAGCTGCAGGCAGCAGGAACATTTATTTACATTGATCTGCACTGCCTGCCTTTGCCCACATCTAGGAATCCCCTGCACCTGAACTGTAGCCCAGATGTCAAGTGAGCAAGCAACCATTGAGACACTAGCACTGCTGCTCTCTGACTGACTACCCCAGGTCATGTGACCAACTTTACATCCGGTCGCATGACCATTGGGCCCTGCAGATTGCTACTCTTCAACTATTCCTCAAGTCCACTTTAATTCCCACTACTAGGTGTCCCCCACACCTGTTATCTACAGCAGCGGGAGGTTGGACCTGTAAGGGCATGGGGCTGCAACCACTGCTTCTTCAAGTTATGTTATGATATATGGCATTTGTATAGCGCCTAATGCCATTGATATAGCCTCACAAAGTGTTGTGGGTGAACGGTGTTGGAGGACCAAAGTCCGAGGTATGAGAAATGATAAGAGGATTTCAGAATCCATTTATGCAGTTTAGCCAGTACAAAAGAAGGAAGGGGTGGCTACGCTCCTACTAGCAACCCACGGAGATCTGGCTAATGGGTGGGTGCTGTGATGAGCTGTCGTAAGAGAATGCGAGTCATGAAGGCTGATTATGTGTCCAGCTAGACTGAATTTTGATGTGGGATTCAGCTGCATTCTAGTGGCATAGGTGAAATGTGATATGGGTTTGGGTAGTGGACTGTTGCATATGTATGCAGGTAGGTGGCTGTGCACTGAGAGGGATGCAGTTATCTTCCATTGAGATGGAGTGCGCTACGTACCAGTGAGTCATGGTTGATATGTAGTTGCAATGAGGGAGTGCAGATCATATGCAGATCATCTGGAATCCTTTCTGTGCGTGCTCGGTAATGTCTTGTTGACTCCTCATGTGACTCATTGATGCCCCCACCTGCTTGTCTAGAGGTGATAGTTCATCCATGAGGAGGATTAGGTAAGTCATGATGCACAAGGGAAGAGCCAGGTCTTTAGTGCCTTCCAGAGGGCGATGTGATACTCTATGCAGTGGAACCTAAAAGGGATAGAGTTCAATATGGTGGTCAGTTGGATGGAGAAGGAGGTTCCCCCTATTCTGGTTGATATGGTGACAGGGAGGACAAGGAGAGCTGTGTCTGATTTTAGGTTTCTGTTGCGTCTGTAGGGGGTGAGCATGTGTTGTAGATATTCTGAGCCTTCATTGTGCAGAGCACGGTGTGTGATGCACATAGCATGGAAGCTGGACCCGACTGGTAGCCAGTGAAGGACACGGAGGGCGGGTGGGATGTGTTCTCTGAGGCCTAGGGCAAGAAGGAGCCTAGCTGCAGTGTTTTGGTCCTGTTAGAGTTTTCTAAATTGAGATGCAGGGGCACCAAGGTATATGGTGTAAGCATAGTCTAGGCAAGAGAATACGATGGTGGTGATTGCCGCGACTCTGTGTGGGAAGGTAAGATAGGGGAAGATGCATCAGAGAATGCGTATGTATAGAAAGCAGGATTTTGACACTCAGTTGATGTCAAATGATACTGTCGGAGCTGAGTCCATGGTGCATCCAAGGTTCTTTAATGTGTTGGAGGTAGAGAGGGAGTTCCTAGAGTGGACGGCCAAGGGGTGGGTTGGGGGAAGAGGGCAGTCTTCCCACAGATCATCATTTCAGATTTTTTCGGGGGTTGAGAAGTAGGTGGTTAGCCATCATCCAGTGGTCGATTTCTGTGAGGCATGAAGTGAGGTCAGGGGATGTTTTGGAGGGGCCCTTTGATATCTTGAAGATGATTTTTGTGTCATCTGCATAGGTGTAGCAAGACAAGCCATGTGAACAGATAATAGCAGGGAGGGGGCTCAGGAAGAGGTTAAAGTGCAGTGGTGAGAGAGAGGCAACATATGGTACTCCGTTGGTGACAGGGCGTGGAGTCGAGGAGAAGGGAGGCATGTGTATAATTTGGGATCTGTTGCAGAGGAAGGAGCAGATCCACTACAAAGCTGCATCCTTGATGCTGATGGAGTGGAAACTGCTTGTGAGGGTGGGGTGGTCAGTGGTGTCGAAAGCCGCGAGAGGTCGAGAACGATTATTGCAGCACAACCTTCTGAGTCTAAGGTTCTTTTGAGATCATCCCAGATGGACATTAGGCACGATTCAGTTCATTGTAGTGGTCTGACGCCAGATTGGGCGGGGTCAAAGAGGATGTTTGATTCTGTGAAAAGGCATTGCTGTGTGTAGGCTGTCTGGTCAATTAGTTTAGCAATTAAACAGTTGTTTGAGATAGGTCTGTAGTTGGCCTTTAGGGGCGGGGTCAAGGAAGATTTTTTTAGCAGTTGTGGGATATCTGGAAGTCTGCAGGGAAGGTGCCAAAAGTGAGAGGTGTATTAGTGATTGATATTGCAGTGCTGCCGGAACCGGTAGAGAAAAATATTTGTTTTAGAAGAAAGGGTTGGCAGGGATCTCCAGGGGATCCAGAGGGATGGCTGCTGGCTAGGAGCTGTAGAAATTCTGGGTGGGAGATGGGAGAGAAGGATGAGAAGAGCAGGTCTGTAAATCATTACCACCACTTTATTACCATACCTCCTTTAACACTATTCACCTATCTGATCACCATGATCCTACCAATTTCGTGTCTTCTTCTAACTGTTCTCTCTCTTGGGCCCACCACTTACGCTCAAAACCAGTTCCTCTGCTTCTCCTCACACTTCACTTCCCCATCCTCCCTAAGTCTCTTGACCGACATCTGGGTCATTCCACTCACTCATACCCCACCAATTCAAACCTTTTCTCTCCCATGTGCCCTCTTCTAAAACTCCTTGCCACACACCACTACTGCCTCACTCTATGAGCCTAAACTTGGATTCTCCAAAAACCCAGGTTCTCTGTAATTAAACCAGCTTTCTCACTCACCAATTTTGGTGGTTGCCACTGAAATATGGATCCTACACCATGATACAGCTGCCCTCCGTGCAGACATCACTGACTTCACACACTCCCCTCTACTAACAAAATAAATTGGTGGTATAGGTCTTGTGATTGTTCAAGACACAACACCATCCCATATTTCAAACAACTTTGTCCAACTGATTGCTCCCATTCCCCTCACTTTTCTACTATCTACAACAAACCTGGCACCTACAGCTGATTCTGAACTGACATTGACTCAATTCTTGACTCACTTCTTGAAACTCTCCCAGCTGATGGCCCAGCTGTTATAATAGGATATCTCAAGCTGATAAATTTGCCCTAAGTCCATCAGCTGCCCATGTATTCTACTCCTTGCAGTCAACCTTTGGTCAGTCATTCTCCTATTCTCCTCACTTGACTCCTCTGCTTTGTCTGTTGGTGCATCACCATCTGATCACACACTCATCACCTCACTGTCTCTATTCCAACACCATTCTTGATCCCACCCTCACTTAAACATCACCAAAATATAGTGTAATGCAGACTCCATAGCACCATACTGTCACCGAATCTGTACCCACCTTCAAGCTCTCCCTCCCCTTCATTTTCACTATCAAATGTGCCTTTACCAAGTCCAGTACTGCACTCTTTACCCCTTTTTGCAATTACTATCAGTCGGCTCCGTCAGGCAATTCCACCCTTCCACCAATTATAGATCTGCCAGCCATCCAACAGCTGTGAATAACCATGCCTCTCTGCGTCTCCACTTATGCCACTGGTGTAAAGCTCCATACAGGGAACATCAATTAGCCAAAATGTCCCGGGTAGCCACAGTGATATAATGCATGTTTCCGCACACCTCCATAATGTTGTCTCAGGAAGTGGCATTACATGAAATTTGATCATAATAACATCTCAGGGACTAAGATCAGTTTAGGAAAATTGATAGCTTCTGCATGTGGACCTGGTATTGCATTGCATATTTGTGGGATGTATTCTATCAAGATTATTGTGTGGAAATACATGTTTCTAATTTCTCCTGCAGTATGTTTATCTACATGTTTCTAATACCTTGTGCTGTAGGTCTAACTGAAATGTGTATGCCCATATGGGTGTGGTTGTGTGTATTCTGGATGGATAGCAATTCCAGATTACCTTTTGTGTGACTTTGTCGTCCCTGCAAGTCATTGTGTGAGGGTAGCAAAGGCATTCTTGTGACATGGGCCGTTCCGTTAGGGAGTTTGCTTTATTTGTAAGAGTTTGGAACATAAAGTCCACATTTCCAATTCTTATGCTGTGTGCTTGAGTGGCTCTTCTGATCACATCAAAGCAAACTAAACCCCATATAAATTAGCCAGATGATTGCAGGTGAAACGTGTAATGATGGAAATACCTGGCTAGTGTGTAGCTTATTTTTCTATTGAAGATTTGAATAAACCATGAAGACCCCCACGATATCAACTGGGGATATTGTTTGAGTCTCAGATATATTAAAGTTCCTGTTTGCTGCACACAATTTCCGTTGAAAAGATCACACTTTCTAATGAACAGTTTTGGAAAGGAAAACTTATATAGTTAACCAAGGTGTAAATAATAATAACAAAATGAAGGGATTCAAGCACGCTCGTGGTGGGTATTATAATGTACAGCTTCAACAAATGTGTAGTAAATACATTAAAAATCACAAATGACAGCAACAATGTAGTAACTATATAAGTAATTTGCCATTAATATAGCACCTTTATCCCATTATCTCATTGGTATGGCCTCAAAGTGCTGTAAGTGAATGCCATCGGAGGACTGTAGTTTGGGGTTTGGGGAAATTGATCAGAGGAGTTTAGAATGCATGTGTGTATTTTAGCCAAGCGAAGTTGGGTAGGGATGGCTATGTGCCTCCTAGCTCCCCATATCGAGTTGGCAAGTGAATGGGTGCTTTGAAGTTGACAGGAGAGTATGCAAGAGCAGTAGACTAATTACGTGTCCAGCTAGACCAAGTTTCTGTTGTCGGGGATAACTGCATTCTAATGGCAGAGGTGTTGTGTGATGTGTTGTTCGGTGTGGAGTATGGTTGCAGATGTGTGTGCATGAGTGGCCTTGAGTTTGGCTATCTTCCACAAGCATGGAGCATGATACGTACCTGTGTACTTCTGCTGGCTTCATTGGTTTCGTGGAAGTGGCATGGACTCTCTCCTGTGTTCTGCTGGAAATTGTTATATTATCCAACAGGAATTCACTGTGGAGATGCAGTTTCTATAAGAACTCCTCACAGTGATTGCCTGCATTGATTTGTTGTGCTAGGCCCTGAAAGTCTACTATGAGGACCCGTGTGGTAGAACATCTGTACATGTTGCTCAGCATGTTGTTCCTTACTGTAAAGTGTGCACTAGAGTAATTCTGCTGCAGAGCTGTATCACTTGTCCACATGGACCTTGGCAGGCACCTCGTCGGGAGCCATGTGTGACCACCCTGTCAGTTATGATAATGAGGGCCTACTTCCTGTGAACTAGATAGTTGTCCCTTCGCCCTGGTTAGAAGGTGATGTTTCACCATAAAACGTGGAATGCGAATGTGCTCCCGATCCTCCCACTTCTTTAACAGCTTTGACTCAACATTTTTGATGAGGTGGAGTCCCTTCTCAACCATCAAGCAAAACTGACTCAACGTAGGGATATCTACCTTTGATGGATCAGGCTTCCAAAACTACATTCTATTGAAAGCATGAGTCAGCACTTCTTCTATGCTATGCATATTTTTAGAGCTCTGGCGATTAAGGCATCAAAGCTCTGTTGCAACATTATCTGAGGTGGATTTGTATGGGTGTTTTATGGGAGGAGGGTTACCCTAAGAGACTGCAACTGAGGAGTTAGAGGATAACTACCTTCATACTTTTCAATGTGAGTTTTTCATGTTCTGCATTGCTTACTTTCTGGAGCAACTTTCTAAATAGGTTAGCAAAGAGCTGCCCAGAATTTTGCCAGTACCCTCCCCACTCCTTTCCATGGAGGGGTGGAAGTTGCAGATGAGGATGATGATCTTGATGGAAAAGTTCAGCATTTTGCAGGCTTTGGACAGGACACATTACCCATGTAACATGTGCCTCCTCCTTAAGGCCATATACTGTTTGCTCTTCCTTCCCCAGTGCATGCTCTGCTGGGAAATTAAGTCCAATGATTTCCCTTGTTCATTCACCACCCAGCTCTCCTTAACTTTTGGCTCAGCTATGACCTGTCCCCTTATGACCCATCCACAGAAGCCCAGCAGAACAGAGTGAGGCTGCCGAATCATCTCATGGGAATGAGGCACCAGGCACCACTGTGGTTTCTATGGGACTGCCTTCTTATCTGTAATGGCTACAACTGACCTAACACCACAGCCTCATCAATAATCCTTCATGAATTTTCTGCATGGATTTTGATGCATGTGTATCTAGCACCTGCACATCAGAGAGCACTGTCTGGGATTTGGGGCCGTGGAGGGGGGCGGGTGTTCTTATATCCCCGGATGAGACTGTGGCAGAAAGGGAAATCAAGAGAAAAGGATTGGCGAAGCTGGTGAGAATAGTGTCTTCGGATTAGTAAGAACTGAGACAAGGAAGATTGACATTGGACGACTGCAACATTAGCCATGCAGAAAGTTCACACAATGACAATTAATATTTAAAGTCCATCCAACAACCACTTACTTGCTCACTCAGTCCATAGTCGCATCCAAAAGGATAATCAGGTCAATATATACGGATTCCAATCTTACTTATCAGAGAGCCAGGTGTACAAGAGGGCGGAGCGACCTCTGACAGGGCCATGGGATCAGAGCTCACCCTCAAGTACTTTTAAGACGAGATAGCTGCACCTTGCGGAGGATGGGGTGCAGGATTCTCTTACTCCAACAACAATCAATAAGGACAAGTCAATGGTTTGGCAAAGGGAAGTCCGTTTAATGACAAGTACAAAAAATGGGGAAACAAATGGAAATCAACAGTGATGCGATCGCCTGTCTCGCTTCAACTTCCAAATTCTTCACTCAGACAGCAATTCTTATAAGCAAAAATCGTCATCATTGACGTGTAAAGCTCAAAGTTTGTCATGCAATTCTATTGGACGTAAAAGGTAACTTAAGTATAGGTACTATATCTGTATATGGTAACAGAGCGTGAGGATTAGATAACTCTTATCGGGTGGGCGTCTACGCCCATCCCTCTACATCACTCGTGATAGACGTCACTACAAGTACGATGTCTCATTGGTTCTACTAGCTATAGGACCCTAGATTATTTGGTCCATTGTGATTGGGTAGATTACACCCCTAGACATAAATCTCCACTGTAATTAGCAGTATGCAAAATGGACACCCGGATGCGGTGTGCCCCAAGATTCACCCTGCCTCCCTTCCATCAATCAGTACTTTAGGGCTATATGTCAATTAGTTGGCTGAGGTTGGCCTCGAAACTGTAGCCTCTTATCAGGAAAAGTTATGGCATCCTCGGGTTCTTGGTGACATCGGAAGTTGGTACATCTTTGCGCCTGGCTGGTCACGTGTCTGTTCACCGTGGATCTGCTTCATTTTCCTTCTTTTTGTGTATTTGATTCTCCTTCGGCGTCGCCACCTGCCTGGGGCCTCCTTTTTTAAAAATGTATTTTACATTTATAAAGCGCTCACACAGCCCGCAGGCATTGAGGCGCTGATACAGGAATTGTTTGTTTTTCTTAGTTGTATAATTGTGCTTATTTTTATTTATTTATTTATTTTTTGTCTTAGTTACGTATTTATAACGCGCTTAAACACCCAGAAGTTTCTAAGCGCAGACCCGGGGATCGAACCTGTTGTTGCTTCGTGTTGTCTTGCTTCCAAGACGCGCACGCTGCCGCTGAGCTATCCTCCCGGGACAATCTCGACCTTCACTGGCTGGCTGCTATGCTCTTAAGTTTCGTTTCTTCGAAGTTGCCACTCTCCTCCCTTCCTTGGGTTGACCTCAAATTCCCAGGCATGAGCTGGTTCGTGCTCAGTTTCGATTCCGCTCTTTCCTTGTGGCTTTAGCTGGAATATGAATCTCGGCCTGGTTGGCCCCTTGCAGCCTGGGCTTAAGTCTGCTTTTACAAAATGGAGTCGCACTTGTATAATGTGCTTCATTGAGGTAGATATATAATTGGTGCTTGCCGCTCTATTCTTCTACTAAGCATAGCAAGCAGTACCGTTTCCTTAGCTTCTTGCGTTCCAAGCCTATTTACAGGCGTTAGTTAGTTGCATTTTCTCATCTCCCTTCATGGTTACGTTTCTTTATATATCAACATCGTTTCTTCTTACAAGACCATTACATCATTATTCATTACATTTCATTTTATAGTGTCATCTTTTGGTTGTCGTTTCGTTCATCTGTGAGTCTGCCCAGGCCCTTGAGTCATCACCTTTCGCCTTCCATTAAGGTTCTTTGGGTCTCTTCCGGGACAGTTTGCAAGTAGTCTTCATTTTGTGTTAACTGCTGGTACGGTTGTCTCAGTGGGTACCGGGCTGCCCAAGGTTGTCTGGTTATAGGCACTTCAACAGGTATTGCTCTTCTGATGGGCACTGGGCAGAGTCCTAGAGCTGCTCTCTGTTGGTTTATTTGCTCCTCATACATCACATATCTTGGCGAGTATGTTCCTGGTACCTCAAAACGGTTGGCTGGAGTGCAGGCCATACCTGGGACTTCCTCTACACTCCCCCTCTGGTCGATCATCGACCACTTCTGCTTCCTCCTTTGGATTAGTCTTACTTGGTTCTTCTGTATCCACTTCTTCATCTTCTGGGTTTGTACATGATGGTGTGAATGTGTGTTTCTTTGGAGTCCATATTTTTATTACTCCTTTCAGGCTTCCTGCTGTTTTTACATGTTCGTCTTTGTTCCAGGTCATAAGCTGACATTGTCCATTTGGGCTGCAATAGATCCATTTACCTTCATACTTTCTTCGTTTTATGGGATACACAAACTTTGTTCTTTCTGGTGCAAATTCACTGGCCTTCACAAAGTCTCTTATTTCTTCATCAGTTAGGTCTCTCAGCTTCCATCCTGGTTTGACATTGATCATGATCTTCATCCCAATGGCTTTCTTCGCAGTTTTCTGGCATTGTGTGATGATTATCTTGATAACACAGAGTCCCAGTAGTATCATCAATAGCAGGGCTCCCAGAAACTTGAATATGTCTGCCATCCATTGCGGGACCCATGAGAATATAGTTCCAAACCAACTGTCATCATTAACTTCGTCAGTTTCATCAATCATCTGGTTCTGTAGGTTTGTCAGCATACTTATGGCTTCTGTTAAGGTTCCATTTTCTTCATCATGCAAGGATATAAATGTGCAACATGATTCTCCGATTTTTGCGCAAACACCTCCATCCATCGCAGTGATCATGTCAAATACATATCTGTTCTGAAGAGTCATTAATCAAATTGCTCTTAGTTCTTCTTTAATCGCGTTGAATCCTTTTATGGTAGTCTTGATGGTCTGCAATAACTCCCTTCTGGTTATCTGCAACCATTTGGTATTTACTCCAACTTGGATTCTTGGCATGAAGATTGTTGTGAATACTGATGAAGTGAGGCTAAAAGGCCTGTGTTCATACGGGATTGCATGAAATGCTTCTTATGATTTGGCAGAAAAGTAATTTGCTCTCTTCATTCAGGATACCAGTTCCAAAGATCTCCTTTTCCTCAGGTGAGCATCTGCTTTCGGGAAATTGTAATTATTCAGGTCACTTTTTGGGATCACTAGTGCAGGAACGTGGACGTTCACTATTGTGCATATGCCTCCCCAGTCTCTTGGCAGTCTGATGAATGCTCTGGATCCACACGCCCAATAATGATCCATAATCACTGCGGTTCCGTGCGTCATTACTGGGGCCTCGAAGATTCGTCCGCGATTCTGATTCTCTCCCATCTTCCTTGTGCCGTTGTTCACAAAGCACAATTTTGGGCTTTCCGGTGGCACTATCTGCAAGGGCCCTCCTCTGTCTTCGACCCAGGTTAGTAACTATACCAACTTTGGCCATAGATGTTTGCACAGTCTTTGTGAGTTTTCTATCGCTTCTTTGCAGGCTCCAAGGACCATCCAAGCTCGGCAGATCACCACTCCTTCTTCCCATCTGTTTGGGGAAACCACTGTCCCCCAAATCTGCATTTGGCCTCTGTTCTTCCAAATTTGACCTCTTCTGGAGTCTTTCCTTGGACGGTCAGCCTCTGGTTTATTTCCCATCTTGTTCCTGATCCTTTGACTTCTGGTTTATCATGCCTGATCACATGATTCCAAGTATGAGCTCTATTTCTCGTCTTAATGTCCTGGTCGTAGCCATCTTCATCGGGGTAATTCGTTTCTGTTGCCCATATCAAAGAGGCATCTCTCCCCATAAATTGTCCTCTGGTGTTGCACATTGCTACGTGTGAGAGGCAGTGTGCTGTTGGGACATCAATTTCTACGGCCACAAAGATCTTGGATTTTCCCATGCCGTACGGTAGAAGTGCACAGACGAAGCGTTCTCCTTCTGAATTTCTTCTTCCAACTTCTTACATGTGTTGGTACCAAATGTTGTTTCCTAGGTGTGCTGTGCTGTCCAGGTAATCGTTCAGTTCATTGTTATCTTCATGTGGGCTTCTCTTGATTCTTAACATCTTTCTGTAGTTGGCTATAACTACATCTTTAAATGCGTCTGTGTGACTTTTCCTTGCTGGAGGACTCTCGGGCATTCTGGTTGGTGAAGCAGTTTTCATTATCTCATCGATGTGATAGGAGGAGGTTTTGTGATTCTCTTTCTCTCCTCTTGTATTCTTTCGATGAGTGTCTTTAACCACCATTTGTCTGTCATCAGCCCAACGTTAGGCTGCATCGTGGGCCTGGTGCTTGTTCCTTGCGTTGTGTCAAGGGTTTTGACCCATGTTGAATCAATAGACTGGGTAGATGTGGGGATGAACTGTTGCCGCCCATTATTCTATCCCAGAACAAACTAAATCAATAGACTGGGTGGATGTGGGGATGAGCTGTCGCCGCCCACATTCACACCAGAATCCAGGTGAACTGTGCAGTTTGCGCACACCAAAATGGTCACCTAATCTGCCACCCACCAGTGCAAAGAAAGGTGGTTCTGTTCAAACTCTGTTTTTTTTTATGTCAAAAAGTTGCTAAAATCATGGGCACAAGACCACTCTAAAGATACAACCTTCTTGTGGGGGGTTCCACATCACCACTCTACTGTAAGGATGCCATCAAAACAATGTTAAGCAAGGGTCCTATACTATCAAGCAAAAGACCACTCTATTGAAATGCAGTAATTCAAGACAGATCTCAAAAATGGGTGCAGTACCAGCTTTGTCCAAAAACCGGCACTAGCAGTCTAAACTCTGACAGGGAAACTGTATTTAGGAGTTGCAAGAGGGGCAGGGACTTCAAAGCCTGTTGGTTAATTAAAAATATTAGCCACCTGCTGTTCCCAGAGGCCAAGAGGCTGAGAACTCTTAACACCCCAGAGACTCACAACAGGAGGCAGGATATCATATGGCCCTTCTGAGTGAGAGGGGGGGGTTTCCCCTTCAGCCTGGAGGAGAGAGACAATAGCCTCTTTCAGTTGAATGGGGTATGTTAATTTTGAAGGTTGACTGAAAACAGAGAGCTGCCTGTGAGCAGAGACATGCGATTCCTGACCCACCCAGCTTCAAGGGGCGGGCCAGACTTGAGTGTGGATTCCTATTGCAGCAAATATATATTTTATAGAAACATTGATAACTTATTGTAACCAAATGACAGGAGTGTACAACTTTGAGATTCTTAGTATGAAAAATGCCCTCACGATTTGAGTCCAAACTCCAATTTGTACCATGTTCTGAGGCGAAACCCCGCTATTTATTGATATTACAGACACCGGGTTTATGCTAGAAACATAGCAAATTACTGGAATGTGTGTAGAAGGAGGGTGTACACTGGTGTAAGTTTTGATACAGATTTAACATTGGTAAACCAATTAAAAATGAAATTAAGGTGTTAATTTTTAATGCAAGTCCCCAGGAAGATCAGAGTCGGACAAGCATGGACCATAAGGAATATATCATGTGTACATGTAATTTCAACAAATTGTGTAACTGGGAAATATGTATTTGGATCAGAAATAGATTTGTGTGCACATTGACAAGGGGAGTGTCTTTCTGTAAGCCATAAAGATGACACACAACCCAGCTCCCCAATAAAGGAAGAGAGGAGGAACTGGCCAATGATAAGTTGAGAGGGTTTGGCATGCAGAATAAGCCGACCCACCCACTTTCTAAACACATAAAAAAGAGCCACTGGAACCCAGGTAGGGACATTCACTTTCCACTTTCTTGCGGGACGCTTTGCCGGGAGACTTCAGACTTCACATCCAGAGATCCAGACTTCAAATCCATCAATCTCCAGAGACCAGAAATTAACTCCAGAATTTGTAGCAGAGAGGCCTGAATCCACAAGCTGAATCCTCTTCAGCAGGCCTCAAAACCAACCAAACTATTCAACAGCCGGGCGAGCTGTTTGAATTCTTTGCCAAAAACTTTTGCAAGAACCTGTAGCAGTATCCAGAAAGCAGTGCTGTATCCAGAACCAGAGAGAACCAGAGACCAGACGCTGTGAGCAGAACCGCCAGAAGTCCCATTCAACCTGTTGACCAGATCCGTGACGAGTCGCATTCCTGTCCAAAAGATAGTGTGAGTACTCTAGGACTGTGCCAGACTAATCTCTTAGTTTAAAATAATCTAATCCAAACTATTTTAGCCTATTAGAACTGCCTCCTAAAATCGTGTCATTCTGTCATTTTTAAAACTGAAAACTGTCATCTGTCATTTTGAACTTTTAAATTTCAAATCTGAAAAACTACCTTCACAAAATCGTCCATATCTCCGGAACCATTTGTGCTAGGAGCTAAATTTAACTTTTATCTTAAAGCTAAGATTCTAGGCTTTCCTATGCACCTACTCCTTATTTCAGCCACGTGTAAAAATCAGCAGCTCCTTGCTTTCCTTTGCTAAAATTAGTTTTAACCTGCTAGTTACTCATAGAGCATTGCTAAAGTGAGCCTGAACTAATATAAACTAGATATCACCCACCCTGAACCTCTAGAGGGAATTAAATGCATTTCTAGCACATTTCTCACTTCATTTTCATCACATTCAAAGCATTTTGGGCCTGTGTTTCAAACTTCTACCTGTTTTCCTCTAAGCCTGCTGGGGGGGAACTGAATTTCGTATTGTATTTGATTGCATTCCTGAGAACTGTGTGCTCTTCTTTCCATCTCCTTATATTGCATAAAGGGGGAGAGTGAATTGTCAAGGAAAAGTGATTACATTGTCTTTTGTTGAAGCCATATCAAGTTATTTTCTGTACTGTATTTCATTCATCATTGCGTTTCCTTGAACCACATAAAGGCATTCTCTACCACCTTATTTTTCTTTTCCTATTCATAAGTAACCAAGAACTGTGCTACTGTAGGATTACCTATTGCTGATTACTGCTCATATTCACAAGTGTGCTATCCATTATCAATTTATTTATAGAAGTGTGATATATATATATATATATATATATATGTATATATATATATATATATATATATATATATATATATATTGTTTAATTTTTCAAATAAACCTTTTAAATTTGCAAAACTAATCTACTTCTTGGCTCAGTGAGGTCAGGGGGATTCTAAGAGAGGGGTGTTATACAAGGGTTCATCATCCAGATTATAACTTGCCATAAAAATATATAAATAAGGGATTCCCTTGGGCATCCCAGACAAGGCACCGACTTAGTGGGATTGCTTGATTGGAGTCACTTACAGAGTGGGGGCTCGTGCCGGGAAATTCTGGGTTAGATTTACCACTTGTGCAGCTTAATACAGTGTGCTAACTGACGGGATACATACATCCGGTCGGATCACCACCCTGTGGTATGCTGTAAAGCACTCCTCAAAGGGACGCTCTAAGGAGAAGGTCTGTTTTGCAAAATAAATACAAACTTCGGTAAATCAGGAAGAAACTCAAATCTCCAGAATGACGACACTGGTAGACATCAAAATAGCCAGAGAGCACTTCTTACATAAGCTATTTGTGAGAGGTGAGTGGACTCATCAGGACCAAACGGTCTGGTTGCAGGCAATCGCGCAACAGGTCACTGAAACAGGGTCAGATATATGGAGAGATCAGGGTCCATTACATGTGGCCCTGAGTGAATTATATATGGCCCCTAAAGCCAAAGATGAACACAATAAGATTGTTAGGATAGCGGCATATTTGTATCTATATATGGGAGCCATGCAGGATAAATGTGCTGAAGGCCAAGATCTGGCAAATAGGTGACAGATTTCGTTAGAGACGGCCCAAACTGATCTGGACTCTTCTGAGCAGAGGCTGCTCAGGAGCCAGGAGTCAGAAAATGACAGCAGACAGTACATCACTAAAATAAAGGAGGATATGGATATGCTGCAACAGGAAAAGGCTGACCAGGATACCAGATTTCTGGCCTTGCAGAAGGAGTACCAAGAAGGTTTGGCCTCCCTACTGCAGAGCCAGAAAAAGCTGGAGCAACAGATCAATTTCAACAGGGCATGCACAGAGCAGGTAGCCACCCTGCAAATCCAACTAGACAGAGAGAAAGAGGAAAGCAATAAATTGATTTTGAAAGACCTGGATACCCAGGCAGAGTTTGATGAAGAACACCAGAAAGCTGGTGCCTTTCAAAGGCAGAGGGACGACCTGGCGTCACAAATGCAGGCTCTTGGTCAGGAAAGGGATACCTTAGGCCAGGAAGTCTGCCATTTAAAAAGAAAAATTGAAGAAAATCACTTGGCCCTCCAGGGGCTGGGTGACCTCCAAAAAGAGCATCAGGGCTTGCTAGATCACACCAGGAGGGTGGAGAAGGCTCTGGCAAGAAAGGAGCAGACCAGTAAGGATGGGACTGAGGAGGTAACCCTCCTGCAGCAGAGACTGGCCCAGTACTCCAGGACCAATCAGGAGGCACAGAAAGAAAATGAGGCTCTCTGCCAGCACAATGATAGGCTCCAGCAACAGGTAGCCATGCAGGAGAGATTGATAGAGTCGAGTAAGGCCTTGGTTGAGGAGCTGAAAGCCCAGGCTCTTGCATTGCAAAAGGGAGCAGGGGCTGATAGAGATGAAGTTCGCTGGGAAAGGGAAACGCCTGAGCATAACCTCAGGAGCCCTAGTACCAGAGGCCTTCATCTCTACCAGTCCCTGGACTCTGCCACCCCCATGTTCCCTGGCGCACATGAGCATGGGGCCACAGGGATGGCAGATTACTATCCAGCTAAAAGTATGGGGCTCATAGGCCAGTACCACCCAGGAATGGAGGGGTGGGCATCCGGGTATGGGCACCCAAGCACAGTGCAATTTAGTGGGGAACCCCAGGAGGGTAGGCCCATTAAGGGCATCCTGAAAACCTCTGCCCAGTTAGGTCAGTGGGGGGGGCGTACCCATCAAATCCTGGCAGCAAGGAGGGATCTGAAGACTCCTCTGAGCGTTACAGGACACAGGAGACCAGGTCCCCACATTCTGCCAGCCATTCCCATGCTCGCAGAATCCGGGAAAACCTGGAAGATCAGACGGGCACCTCTAGGAGCAGTGCTTTGGAGTCAGAGGATGAATGGACCAGGATGACCCAAACCAAAAATTGCTTAAGGACCCATTGAAACAAATAAAGGCAACAAGGAGTGTCATCACGCCTTATCAGAAGAACGCCAAGTATTCTGTTTGGGAACACTTGGAGCTCTATGAGCAAATGATGGAGACTTTCCATTTGAAGGACAGCAGTAGCTGCATCCAGTACGTCAAATGGACATTCTCCCCAGAATACTCCAGTTTCTTTGCAGGGCTGGAGGACCAAAACCATTCAAGATGGTCCGCATATAGGGCGGCCATCTTGAAACATTTTTCTGCACATAGAAATCCCCAAGAGGCTCGCAAAGCGGCCTACAATTTGCAATGTGGGGAGGATCAGGCCTCACAAGAATTCGTGCAAGAATTGAAGCGTTCCTTTGCGCAGACCACCAGAAGGGTGCGCACGGACAGCAGAGAATTCATCAACACATTTTTCCATGCTCTTCCCAAGTACATAATGACCCAGCTTGTGAGAGATTTTCACGAGAAAAGATCTTTAGCCTGGGTCATTGAGCAAGCCACCTGGATCTATGAGGTGCAGAAGCCCATAGAAAATAAAAGTAATGCGCAGAAAAACCCCAAAACCAACAGCACCCCTGCTGCTGCCAAGGTGGCAGAGGTAAAGGTTGCCCCCGTTTTAGATTTGGAGATGGGGGGGGGCCTAAAAACCTGCCTGCGCCAAATAATTCACAACCCAGAAGGCCCTCGGGCCAGTCACAGACAGGGAGTCGAGGAGGTAGTCCCACAAATGGGGTCCCCCGCTCCCCTGACTATGTAGGTCCCCGCTACAAGGGAAACAGACCAATCCTGGGTTATGTGAGGACTCCTCCAGTCCATGGGGGGGGATCCGGCCAAGCACCTGACCCAGGGAACTTTTTTCCCAGGTATCCACCAAATTCCCAACCCCAAAACCATCCATCCTTCTTTCCCCGATTCCCTGAGCCCAGACCACCTAATCCGGGAGAGGGGAGGCCAAGGGTGGAGGGGTACCCAAATCTTCCCAATCCAGGGTATTACCAGAGAAGGGATAGCTACCCTTCCCGGGATCAGCCCAGGGGAGAGAATAGAGCCCCGTATCAGCCTGAGGGTTGTGCGCCAGGTCCAAAATATGGCAGGGGATCTGGGTCACATACTGAGGGCTCAACAGAACCCTCAGATGAGCATGCCACCGCAGAATGCCCCAAACTCTGGACCTGGTGCTCCAGAACAATGACGGGGGCAGCACCCCGATAGCCCACCGGTTCCCAGGGAGGAGGCACAAGGGGAAGAGGGGTGTAAAGCCTTGGAGGAAGCTTCCTTCCCAACTTGTAAACAGCCCCTGGAAAACCAGGAACCGGAAACAAAATCTCCTGCCCCTGAAAGTCTGCCACCCAAGGAGCAGAGAGGAGGTAGGAGAAACAAAGGACCCAAACAGACCCACTTTGTGGAGGAGGTACAGGTATTCCAATTTGAGGGAGAGGGATCCTCAGAGGATCCTGGGAAAATGATCTTCTCCTTCAGAGATGGGGGAACTCCTCCCAAGGAAAAATGGGTCCCAAGAGATTCCAATACAGACTGGGTAGATGTGGGGATTGAGCTGTCGCCGCCCATCGTCCTATCCCAGAACCAACAAAACCAAAAACCCCTGGTTCAAACCCATCCTGGTGACTGCCTCCCAAAAGGCAGGGGCGGCCCAGAACCGGAACCAGGGGAACCTAAAACCGAATCAACAGACTGGGTAGATGTGGGGATTGAGCTGTCGCCGCCCATCATTCTATCCCAGAACCAACAATACCAAAATCCCATGGGTCAAACCTATCCTGATGACTGCCTCCAAAAAGGGGGGGCAGCCAAGAACCCGAAACCATTTCCAGTTGCCAACTTTTTCTTTCAGATTCCCCAGGCTCTCCACAGAATTCTGCCCAAATCTCTTCGCTAGCAATGTCCAAAACCAGAAAATTAGCCCACCAGTTGTCCAAAAAATGTGCATTATCTGTGCCCCCTTGAGGAGAAGGAGGGAAATACTATGCCCCGGTACAAGTACAGGGGCAGGGTACAATTGTGGCACTGGTGGACACTGGATCCCAAGCTACCCTTCTGTCCAAAAGGGCCTTTGATGAACTAAATGCAGGAAGGGGGGAGAATTACCGTATTCCTCTCACCTCTCTTCCTGTACAACTGCAGACCTTTGACGGGAAGGAAATTCCTGTTGAGAGGACTGCATCTGGACATCAGAATTGGGTGACAGAAGGTGAAACACCCGGTCATAGTAGTGACTCCAGAGGGCACCCCTTGTTTACTAGGGAATGACCTCCTGAGAAGGTTGTCACCCCTAATAGATTGCGTGAACAAGGTCCTCTGGACCCAGACTAGCCGACCAATAAAATTAAAACAGAGTGTCAACCATGTTAGTTTAAACGGCACCTGCCACATGGTTGAACAAAAATCTGACGAAGTAGAATTTCACTTCCAGAACAACCATATTCCAGACGTGACAGTAATAGCAGTAGGACAACAGACTGGTGATGGGGTATCCTCTCTATTTCTGAAAATCAACCTTCCTTCCAGTTTAAGGTGGTATTCCACACTGGAAGGAAACACTCTGAAATTCTTTACCAATCCACAATCAGACACTCCTACTCCTATAGTCCGGAAAGATGTGAAATCAGCTCAGAGCCTGGCTGATATTCAGCAAATTGGAGAGCAGTTGTTCATCCCTGTTCAGTTAAATGATGGGAAGGACTCTGTTCTCGCCCGAGTGTGTGTGAACAACGGTAAGAGCTTCATCAGCAAAGTCATGTTCCGCCAACTCCCAAAAGATCCAGCCATTCCCACATTCAAACTGATAGACAAATGGGAAATGGACCTGGAAGCACCCAATTCCAACCATCTCCTGCCAAGCAGGTGTATGCTGAAAATCTCCATTGACAACAAGAGCATAGTTCATAATTGTTGGGTCGTGCGAGACGTCACTGCCACCTTTTACTTAGGCAGTGACATTCTCAATCACTTCGCCATTAGTTTGGACCTAATAAACTTCAAAGCTTGGTCCCGATTAGCGGATAATCCCATGGGCTTTGATGATCCAGAAAAAGCATTTAGGTCAGCTCAATTGCTACCTTATGCAGTTGAAATTCAGAGTAAAGAAGAAGTCACCATCCCAGAAAGGACCCGACAATTATCCCTGGAAGTGAAAGTTAAAAGAGGACAAAAATTGAAAAACCCTGATGCTTATATTCATCTAAATGCTTCTCTCCAACAGCAAGGGTTAGGGGTAAACCCAACACCATTAGTCAACATAGAACATGACACCATTCCAATAAAGGTGGATAACAGCGACTTAAAGAGTATTACTCTAGCCGCAGGCACCATTATTGGAATGGCGGTTGATGACCGACATTTCTCCATTGATTTAGGAAATGAACTGTTAGGACCAATCCCCAAGGACTGTTTTGACAGTGACAGTGATGACAATACAACACCAGACAGGATTTTCACCCGGCATGGGGGGAACTTCCTGGTGTACACTTCTTGCCCTTATGGTAAGGAAGATGTGACTTGTGACTTCAGGAGGGATGAGGTGATTTTACGGGTCCATGAGGGCTGCCTTTAACACCTGAAGCCTCCAGTCCAAATCAGCACTCTGACCAGGGACTTCTCCACCCAGCTGGAGGAGGCCGCTGAGATAGCCAAACCAGAAGTCTTTCCAGGCTTCAGGCAGATGGTGGAAGAGAGAGTCAACCTAGCTGATGCCTGTGTGTCTCTGGAACAGAAGCAAAAGTTGAAACAAGTTTTCTTGGATTTCCAAGATCTCTTTGTGGTAGACTCATATGACTGTGGTCGCACCGACATCCACACAACAACAATTCCCACGGACCCTGGCATGACTCCAGTGTTTGTGAAGCAATATCGTTTGCCTCTCGCATCCATGGAGTCCCTTACTGAAATAATTAAGAACCTTGAGTCCCGGGGAATAATCCGTCCAGTCCACAGCACTTTCAATAATCCGGTGCTGGGAATATTGAAGGCAAACGGCCAGTGGAGACTCTGCGCCGACCTTACGGAGCTCAACAAACAGGCCCATACTTCCCGATGGCCTCTGCCCTACATTGACCAAGGGCTGGCCCAGACCCAGGGGTCACAGGTATTCACAGCAATAGACCTCACCAATGGATACTGGGCCGTGCCTGTCAGTAGGGAGGACCAATAGAAACTGGCTTTTACCTTTGGGGGCCAGCAGTACACATGGACCCGGACTCCCTTCGGATACCTCAACTCCGGCAATGAATTCAACATTTTCCTACATAAGGCCATGCCCGACCTGGGTGCGAGGGGTAACCTGGCTTATGTAGATGATGTCCTCATCAAAAGTTCATTGGTGGAAGAACACATAGCGGAGATCCGTTATGTTCTGACACAGTTGAGGGCCGCAGGAGCAAAACTTTCCTTTCAGAAAGCACAGTGGTGTAGAACCCGTGTTAATTACTTGGGGCATGAGATTACTCCTCAGGGTCTCTGTCCCCAGGAAAAGAAAGTGGAAGCACTTCAGAAACTTAAAGACCCCACCACTCTGCGGGAACTAAGGAGCCTCCTTGGACTGACTAATTACAGCAGAAAGTTCATTGAGGGCTACGCAGAGATCACCGGACCCCTGATTCATCTCTTGAAGGGGGGGGTCAGGTGGGAATGGGGTCCAGAACAATCCGAGGCTGTAAAACAACTCAAGAGAAGCCTCTCACAAGCACCTTGCCTATC
This sequence comes from Ambystoma mexicanum, assembly GCF_040938575.1. Classification (NCBI taxonomy): domain Eukaryota; kingdom Metazoa; phylum Chordata; class Amphibia; order Caudata; family Ambystomatidae; genus Ambystoma; species Ambystoma mexicanum. Next base: position 789,609,061 of record NC_090936.1, on the reverse strand, counting down.
TTACCCTGTCAGAAACAAGGAGTTATTCCTGGAGACAGGGTTCTCTAATACGTGCTTGACGGCAGTATTATACAAAAAGCATGACAAGGTCAATAAAGTAATCTCCTATGCGAGCAAAACTTTATCCTCTGTGGAGGAAAAATTCAACGATTGTGAGAAGGCACTCCTGGCAACGGTGTGGGCATTGAAGAATTACCTCCCGTTCATCCAGGGGGAACACATCATAGTGGAGACTCAATACCAGCCTCTGCAATACCTCCAAAGTGACAGAATCCGGGCCGTAAATGTGAGTAATTCCCGAATTACTTCCTGGATTCTGTCAATGCAAGGCTTTCCTGTAGAGGTCAGATATGGCCAAAACAAGAAGAGTCCCCGCGCGCAAGGTCTGGCTGACTTGCATGATTGTGCCAGAGAAAACTGTCTCGAGGACAAAAGTCTAAAAAACAAGGACAACATGGAGGCATACCTTAATTCCCCACACAAAGTCTTTGAAGAAGACAAGTGTGAGGGAATGCCCACTGTCTATGTGGATGGATGCTCTTACCATGTTGACAACAACGGGGAGAAAGAACTGGTGGCCGGCGTAGGGAATGCATGGGTGAATGAGTCCCCAGAACCCTCCGCTGGATACAAAATTGGTCCCCGAAGTAGTCAGGTGGCAGAATTGATGGCTGTGCATCAGGCCATCCTCACTGCTGTCCAACATCAACTCCACAAAATGGTCATAATCACAGATTCGGATTATGTACGGAACGGGTTCATGGAGCACCTGGTTAATTGGAAAACCAGAGGCATGTTATGTGCTAATAACAAACCCTTGAAACATGGGAAGTTAATCCAAAACATTGATGATCTGGTCACATCGAATGGGATGACCATCTACTGGAAAAAGATCAAGGGTCATTCCAAAGTAGAGGGACCAGACAAAACTGGAAATGACTTAGCTGATCAGCTGGCCAAAACCGGGGCCATCAAAGGGGATCTAATAGAAATAGAGTCCCTGTTGGGGGAAATCCAGGTCACTGCTATCACTAGGTCTCAGACAAATGCTCACAATGATCTTTCAACTGCACAATGGAGTAAGGAGACCCCTGATGCTGATTTGATTACAGCTCAGAAGGGGAATCCAATAATTGGTAAGTTTTACCAACACATTGAGGACCCTGAGAACTTTCCCCTGACGGATACCGATTACATTGGGAAAGAGTACCTAAGAGTGTTAATGAAATGTCCAAAAAGGTTCCGAATCCAAGACGGTTTGTTGATAAGGAAATCCCAAGCTGGCCATGATCAGTGGGTGGTTCCTACCTCATTCCGAAGCCTGATGTTAAGTCACGCCCATGATGCGGCCACCGCCGGTCATAGGGGGTTTCACACAACACTTGAGATCTTAAGAGAGATTGCATACTGGCCACACATGGAGCAGGACCTCGACCAATACTTGAAGGGGTGTCTTGTGTCTGCACAGTTTCAGCCATCATCCCTCACACACCGTACGCCTCTCCAAAAGAGGGGGATGACACTGCCATGGTCAGATTTGCAAATCGACTTTGTAGGCCCTGTAATTCGCTCGTCTAGAGGAAACAAGTACATGTTGACCGTTACATGCTTGTTTACCAAGTGGGTGGAATGTCTCCCGGCCCCAAACTGCAAGGCAGAAACAGCAGCTGCCCTGATGATTAACCACATCTTTTCCCGTTTTGGTCTACCTCAAAGGATTGAGTCAGACAGGGGTAGCCACTTCACCAGTGAAGTAATGACAAAGATGTGGGAGATACTGGGGGTCAAAAGGAAGCTACATATTGCTTACAGGCCAGCTTCTTCTGGAGCAGTGGAGAGATACAACCGAACCATTGTGAGCATCTTAAAAAAGTTTGTGGCAGATTCTGGGCCAAGTTGGGATATCCGACTACCTCTGGTCCTAATGGCCATCAGATCTACCCCTTCATCTGCAACTAAAATGTCACCATTTGAGTTGATGACTGGACGCAAGATGGTGCTTCCCCAGCCTTTGCTCTACAGAACCCAAGAGCAAACGTTGATAAATGCCTCCAAAACTCATGAGTATGTGGAGAATTTAAGAAAACACCTCCAACATGCTTTTGCCTATGCTCAGGGGAATTTAGAAAGATCAGCTGATAGCATGAAGACCCACTACGACCTGAAAACCACCAGGAAAGTATACAAGGTGGGGGACCGGGTCTAGCTATACAATTTCCAAAGAAACCAGGCCAAACAGCGAAAATGTTTGCCTACGTGGAAGGGACCGTTTGAAATTATAGACAAAATCTCCCCTGTAGCCTATAAGATCCGCATCCCAAAAGGGAGTCTCGCGGAAGGGGAAGACAAGTGGGTCCATATTAATCAGCTAAAGTGTTGCCATCCCAGGCACATTCTGCAAAAACTGGATGAGTCCTCTGCAATACCAGAGGGGACCGCTCCAGATTAATTCAGTTCCCATCCTAAAATATCCCACATATAGTTTCTAAAATATTATGATTTGAAAAAAAAAATGTTTCATATTATATCTTGTTTTTCAAAATAAGAATGCTATGTCTCTTGAGTTATAAAATGTACATGCCGCCCCACTAGATCAATAGTGGTGGAAAAATGTCTATGAATAGGTATTGCCGCTTTTGCTTTATCATCCTAGGAGAGAGGAAACCATGGAGACTGATCAAGGAGGACGACCGGGGACCGGGAGCAGAGACCCGAGGGACCCAGGGTACCGCCCAATATTCCCATCAGGACAGGCGAGGAGAACCGATCGATCCAACCGGATGGAGGAAAATATGCTGAACTGTGCCCCCTACGGAATTGGAAGAAGATGATGCGGACATACCAGCGCGTGGATCAAAACATCCTTTGCACCCGACTCCCCCTCGACTAGAAATCAAAGCGCAGTCGGGCGGGGGGCTTGTCAAGGGTTTTGACCCATGTTGAATCAATAGACTGGGTAGATGTGGGGATGAGCTGTCACCGCCCATTATTCTATCCCAGAACAAAATAAATCAATAGACTGGGTGGATGTGGGGATGAGCTGTCGCTGCCCACATTCACACCAGAATCCAGGAGAACTGCGCAATTTGTGCACACCAAAATGGTCACCTAATCTGCCACCCACGAGTGCAAAGAAAGGTGGTTCTGTTCAAAATCCGTTTTTTTAATGTCAAAAAGTTGCTAAAATCATGGGCACAAGACCACTCTAAAGATGCAACCTTCTTGTGGGGGGTTTCACATCACCACTCTACTGTTAGGATGCCATCAAAACAATGTTAAGCAAGGGTCCTATACTATCAAGCAAAAGACCACTCTATTGAAATGCAGTAATTCAAGACAGATCCCAAAAATGGGTGCAGTACCAGCTTTGTCCACAAACCGGCGCTAGCGGTCTAAACTCTGACAGGGAAACTGTATTTAGGAGTTGCAAGAGGGGCAGGGACTTCAAAGCCTGTTGGTTAATTAAAAATATTAGCCACCTGCTGTTCCCAGAGGCCAAGAGGCTGAGAACTCTTAACACCCCAGAGACTCACAACAGGAGGCAGGATATCATATGGGCCTTCTGAGTGAGAGGGAGGGGGTTTCCCCTTCACCCTGGTGGAGAGAGACAATAGCCCCTTTCAGTTGAATGGGGTATGTACATTTTGAATGTTGACTGTAAACAGAGAGCTGCCTGTGAGCAGAGACATGTGATCCCTGACCCACCCAGCTTCAAGGGGCGGGCCAGACTTGAGTGTGGATTCCTATTGCAGCAAATATATATTTTATAGAAACATTGATAACTTATTGTAACCAAATGACAGGAATGTACAACTTTGAGATTCTTAGTATGAAAAATGCCCTCACGATTTGAGTCCAAACTCCAATTTGTACCATGTTCTGAGGCGAAACCCCGCTGTTTGTTGATATTACAGACACCGGGTTTATGCTAGAAACCTAGTAAATTATTGGAATGTGTGCAGAAGGAGGGTGTACACTGGTGTAATATCTGATACAGATTTAACATTGGTAAACCAATTAAAAACAAAATTAAGTTGTCAATTTTTAATGCAAGCCTCCAGGAAGATCAGAGTCGGACAAGCATGGACCATAAGGAATATATAATGTGTACATGTAATTTCAACAAATTGTGTATCTGGGAAATATGTATTTGGATCAGAAATAGATTTGTGTGCACATTGACAAGGGGAGTGTCTTTCTGTAAGCCATAAAGATGACACACAACCCAGCTCCCCAATCAAGGAAGAGAGGAGGAACTGGCCAATGATAAGTTGAGAGGGTTGGGAATGCAGAATTAGCCGACCCACCCACTTTCTAAACACATAAAGAGAGCCACTGGAACCCAGGTAGGGACATTCACTTTCCACTTTCTTGCGGGACGCTTTGCCGGGAGACTTCAGACTTCACATCCAGAGATCCAGACTTCAAATCCATCAATCTCCAGAGACCAGAAATTAACTCCAGAATTTGTAGCATAGAGGCCTGAATCCACAAGCTGAATCCTCTTCAGCAGGCCTCAAAACCAACCAAACTATTCAACAGCCGGGCGAGCTGTTTGAATTCTTTGCCAAAACTTTTGCAAGAACCTGTAGTAGTATCCAGAAAGCAGTGTTGTATCCAGAACCAGAGAGAACCAGAGACCAGACGCTGTGAGCAGAACCGCCAGAAGTCCCGTTCAACCTGTTGACCAGATCCGTGACAAGTCGCATTCCTGTCCAAAAGATAGTGTGAGTACTCTAGGACTGTGCCAGACTAATCTCTTAGTTTAAAATAATCTAATCCAAACTATTTTAGCCTATTAGAACTGCCCCCTAAAATCGTGTCATTCTGTCATTTTTAAAACTGAAAACTGTCATCTGTCATTTTGAACTTTTAAATTTCAAATCCGAAAAACTACCTTCACAAAATCGTCTGTATGTCCGGAACCGTTTGTGCTAGGAGCAAAATATAACGTTTATCTTAAAGCTAAGATTCTAGGCTTTCCAACGAACCTAGAACTGACTTGCTACTCCTTATAGGGCCTCCATAATTACGCTCGACGCACCCAATTAAATTATCTGCGATTTGACATTTTGCACAATTTCAGCTATGTGTAAAAATCAGCAGCTCCTTGCTTTCCTTTGCTATAATTCGTTTTAACCTGCTAGTTACACATAGAGCATTGCTAAAGTGAGCCTGAACTAGATATCACCCACCCTGAACCTCTAGAGGGAAATAAAAGCATTTTTAGCACATTTCTCACTTCATTGTCATCACATTCAAAGCATTCTGGGCCTGTTTTTCAAACTTCTACCTGTTTTCCTCTAAGCTTGCTGGGGGGGGGGAACTGAATTTTGTATTGTATTTGATTGCATTCCTGAGAACTGTGTGCTCTTCTTTCCATCTCCTTATATTGCATAAAGGGGGGGAGTGAATTGTCAAGGAAAAGTGATTACATTGTCTTTTGTTGAAGCCATATCAAGTTATTTTCTGTTCTGCATTTCATTCATCATTGCGTTTCCTTGAACCACATAAAGGCATTCTCTACCACCTTATTTTTCTTTTGCTATTCATAAGTAACCAAGAACTGTGCTACTGTAGGATTACCTATTGCTGATTACTGCTCATATTCACAAGTGTGCTATCCATTATCAATTTATTTATAGAAGTGTCATATATATATATATATATATATATATATATATATATATATATATATATATATATATATATATATATATATATATAATACTTTATTGTGATACAATCCAGGAATTGGATTTTACACAACTCATATATTTTTATACACATTTCAAAACAAGCAAATCATACATATCAACTCAATTAAATTCTATATAGAAAAATGTACATAAAATACATAAAATCCATAAAATCACATAACAGCAACCTAAATAATAAGAAAAATTCCACAGTCGTGAGAGTTCCCTATAGAAAGTAGATAAAAATAATATAGAACAAACATACAATATGATATAGTATTATCAATCATTCATTCGTTCTATCATTGGATTCACTATCCCCAAATAACAGAAAGTCATAAACCCACGGGTATCACTTTATTTCAGGAGTTGGAGAGTTATTATCACTGGAGTAAGGGCTTTATCTGATTCCATACCCTAAAAAGAGCTAGCTGTAGACTTAAGGCAACTGGGTTCAGGCATTGTAAGGATATTTGGCGTGCTACAGCACAGAGTACAGCACTACTGCACAGGTAGCAATTTTTTTTTTGATGCAGCACCAAATGCCTATGGTGCATTGCTATATGTGTTACCAGATTAACAAGGAAAGACAGGCTATTCAGTCAAAAACGATTTTAACATATAAGATGCAAATCTATTTTTACAGTTAAAAGCACACGTGCACATTCAAAAATGCACACTATTTTTCACCTGAAATGCCTATGGTGCAAGAGACACATTTGAAAATTAATAACTAATATTACTCATAACTAACCTGACTAATGAAACTGAAGTTAACATAATCCACTAATAAAAATGTGTCTCCACTGCAGAAATAGGCCTACTCTGAAAGTGAACTTTTAAACGCACATTCATTTTTTTTGTTTTCTCTGCTGCTCTGTCCACATAACTACAGGAAGCAAAAGGGCTCGAAAGAACAGGAAATCAGTTGGTTACAAAGTATTACTATAAAAATGAGCCATTGTGTAGAGAGGGAGGAGATGGCATGATTGATTCTGATTGGAGCAGCGTCGTAGCAAGTATCATGCTAAAGGCAGTGATTAGGGTTTTGCTGGGGGGAGTTTGAAGAGAGAGGGAGGACAGTGAAGATTTGGAGAGCTGGGAGAAGGATCTGTTTTTCCTGGTTGGAGCACTTCTGCTGAAAAAGTTGAGAGTTCCAGGCAATGACCCCGGTTTGAAAACGAAAGGCGATCGTTTCACTGGGGTTAATCTTCAAGGGAGCCACATGCAGAAAGAGAACAGCTGAAGAAAACTCGGGCTGAACAGATAAGGTAATTACATAAGTGTGGGAGCTGAGTGTCTACGAGAATATTCAGTAAGTGTAGGAAAGGAGATTCCTGTGCCTTAATCACATGTTAATGTTGCAAATCGAGTTCTTTGCTCCGCCACTCTCTTTTCAGTGTATCACAGACAATGCTGTTACTGTGCTATTTTATTTATTTCTGTAAAGAGTGAGATCGTCCATGGTGGCACACTAACACTAACACTGAAAATGTGGTATTCCTGAAATGTAGGTCTGAGGTCTCTCTAGTGATTACACGAAAAATCTAAGCAAAGATAAGGGATTCTGGACATTGGGGCCATAAATAAAACAAGGGAATTATGCTCACCAAAATACCACCAACCACGCATACCAACCACGCATACCAAATATGCATGCTGGGTGCTGAAATAATACATGTCCACTGTATTATTGTTGCACATGGCCCAATCTGAATACAAGGAGTGATTATTGCTAAGTTATTTTTCGGCGGTAATAAAATACCGTCAGGCCCCAAATCTCCACAAAATACCCAACATATTTATGGTGCGTTGCAGGCCGGGAAAGTGATCATAGAGTACCTACTGGGCGTGGCAAGCGTGTCTCACACTGCCATTTGCACATTAAAGGGAGCCCATTTTATAATAGCAGTGTGCCACTAAAAACGAATTTCAGAATTTCACAAAGGGAAACCACATTCTCAGATCTAGTGCAATATTTAGAGGCAAAGTTGTTTGCACATGGGAATTGGTCGTCGAATAGCACTTTAGAATGGAGTAACCGCATTCAGGGTGAGGTGCAGAAAGAAAAACTAGACAATATTTTTGCAGAAGGCAGCATAATTCAGGTCTGCCTTACAAGATTATTGAATGCAGCCGATAAAAGTGCCGAGAAAGACTGTTTAATACGGCTATGCGTCAAAATATGGTTTATTTTAAACAAGTCCCTGCGAATGCAAGAGAATGATACTCAGCTAATTAACAGGTTAAAGACTGAATTAGATGGGGCAAGTAAAAATCAGAAAATGTTGAGAGCAGAATTGGATGTATGCCAAAAAGACATGCAATTAAAATGCAGAGACTTTGATACTCAGTTATCCAAAAGCAAGAACCAATTTGAAGATAGTGAGCAAGAATTGGCACACTTAAAAGCCTTAGTGGATCACATTAGACAGGATAAAGATGAGGTTGTTTCAGAGATGCAGATTTTACAAAAAGAACATTGTGAAAAAGAAGGTGATCTCCAGAGTGCAGAACAAGAAATGATTAAAATGATTCAAGAAAGAGACAAGAGAAATAAAGAGTTCAATGAATGCCAAATGCAAATGTGCGACATGCAGGAGGTGATTAATAAGATGAATGGTGAAAACAACTATTTGCAAGATGAAGCCAACAGACTCCTTAAAAAGTGTAAGGACTTAGAACAGCAAATGTGCATTCCCAGGTCCCAGGAGAGGCGGCAGGGTACCACATTCAATGGAGTGGAGGTGAATTCTAGCTCTGCCCAAAGAGCTAGTGCTCCAGTGACTGGGCCGGTGACTGAACTTGGTTGCAGCGCCCTTGGGGGATTTGATACTCCCATTGGGGGCAGCCACCAATCTCATACACCTGAAAACAGGATTGAATCACAAAATAGTGCAATTCCATGCATTGCAACAAGTAGCCCCATAAAAATAATGAAATCCATTAAAGCCCTGATCAAACCATTTAAAAAGGGAGGTGAATGCTGCATTGAGGATAACTTAGAAGCGGTGCATGACATTTTTAAAGCACTCCAGATACCTAAGGAACAGTACAGACAATATTTTCATTTAACTTTAGATGCTCCGACGGCCAGCATCATAAGGGGATTAAATGATCAGCAGAATATGACATGGTCGGAGTTTGAAAAAGAAATTAGGCGTCATTTTTCTCCTTTTCAGTCATTGCAGGAGGCAAAGAAAGTCGCGTACACAATTACTGCTGGACCTAATATATCCCCTCGCCTCGCTTTGATGTATCTTTTGACTCAAATTCCAATGAGTTTAAAACTGCATACTTCTATGGGCTACAGAAAGACATCATATCCCAATTGGTCCGTGAATTTGACCGTGACAAGTCCCTTGAATGGATTGTACATCAAAGCACAAAACTATATGAGGTACTCTATTGTCAGGGTGGAGAAAGTGATAAAATGAAAGATAGTAGACCTAAATCTAAAGAACCCTCAGCCACAGTAATGGAAATCAGGTCAGCCAAAATGTCCCTTGAGTCTGCTCAAAGCCAAGGTAAAAATAATGTGACACCTGAACAAAGGGGTAATCAACAAAGATCGCCATTTCCTGGACCAATGTTCCAATCACATGATCCTAGTAATAGAGAGAGCTACGTCAGCCCTAGGTATTTATGGGACAGACCCCGGGTAGGATACCGGCCTGATATGGCAGGTATGACCAATAACCAGAGACAAAATCAAGATCAAAGAAATGATGGTCCCTACCAGTCATTGGGGACACAGAGCAGATTTGATCCCAGCACCATGATATATGGTAATCAGGATAGGCCCCGATTTGTGGATCGATTTACTGATAATGGAAACCAACCTAGGGGCCAGTACCCACAATCTGAGAGACAGGACATGAGGCAAAACGTGAACTACAGTCCACGCCAGTACAATGATTCCCCACCAGGGGACTATAATCAAAGGATGGGTGCAACCCGCTCCCCTCCACAAATGAATCAAGAGTTCAGAAACCATCTCAACCGACATCAATCACCTGAGAGGTATCAGAATAGATCCAATCAGGGGGAAAACAACCAATATCGACCTAGGCCACAGAAAGAGGATCCTAGAGAGATGGAAAGGTTCCAATGCCTTGAGGCCCAAGTGAAAATGTTAGCTGAGCAAATAGGAAAGCTCTGTACAGCGCAAAAACAACCTTCCAAAGAGGGGGCTGATGGCCATAGCAATGACCGGGGGGCTTCTGAAAAGTGACTAAGTACTCATGATAACTGCAGTGCCAAAATGACAGATTGCTCTGATATAATTTTGCATAACGACTCTGAGATGCCTAATGGATTAAAAATGAAACTGCCAGTAAATGAACTTGTGACAGAAAGGGCAAATACTTCTAAAAAAGAGGTACGATTTAACCTAGAGCTAAATAAAACAGTAAAGATTTGCACAAATGAAAAAGAAACATTAGGAATTCCAAAAGAAAAAAGGAACAGATTTAAGAAAAATGACTCATGCATGGGGAATACCAGTGAACAGGGAGTAAGTGGGGATGCTATAGCTCCTTCCCTGGGCAAGCAAAACAATGACCAAACACAGACAGAAAAAGGAAATACTCACAAGGAGGGTACAAGTCAATCACCTGAAGAATTCTTTCAGCCACATAGTTTTGAAGAGGCTGAAAGGGCTGGTATCACACTAAATGATCACAAATGCACAGAATTAAAAAATGACAAATTGCTGAATGATGTTGTTACACATGTTCAGTTGGAGGATTGAAATGTGGTCTCTGATGTTACCCAGATGGATGGGCGAACAGTGGCCACACTCCAAAAAACCTCTGATCATGGAGAAATGAATAAAATCTCTCGCGCAGAAATGGGTAAAAAGGAGGGAAAAATGTCTTTCCATTTACCAATGTGTTTAGCCAAAAGTGAAAAAGACCTGAGAAAGGTGAGCCCTGAAATCAGTAAGAATTCACATTTCTTATGTGTATTAGAGGAAGTTGAGGACAGATATTATGCACCCATCACTGTAGAAGAAAAATGCCACACCTTTGCTATGATTGACACTGGCGCACAGGCCACAATTATGTCCAAGGAGCTGGTAAAGAGTATCAATGAAGGGAGACCCCCACAGAGTCAGATCACAGTGAAGGAAAATCAAGGCCCAGTGCATAACTTTAATGGGGAGGAGGTGCCCATCATAGGTGTAACTGAGGTTGACATAAAAATAGGAAAGCACAGAATGAAACAAGAGGTATTGATCACATCTATTTGTGAAATTCCATTTCTGATGGGGACAGATTGTCTGAAAAGATTGTCTCCTCTAATAGATGGGGTGAATGGAGTGCTGTGGTCCTTAACCAAAAAACCATTGAGGCCTAAGAAACTAAAATCACAAAACAGCAATATAAATGAATGTCACACCGTTGCCAAAACAAATGATGCTGTGGAGGTATATCTCCAGAATAGCTGCATACCTAGTGTCACTGTTATATTAATGTGTCAAGACAAAATGCAGAGCGACAATGAAAAACTACATGTACAAATATACTTGGACCCAAGGTAAAATTGGCAGACTGCCATAGATGAGCACAAAGTACGTTTTTATTTAAAAGAGAAAACATACAAACAGAATATTGCTCCTAAAATAGATTCAGAAAAACACATTACCACTCTGGCAGAAATACACATGGGAGATGAGCAACCATGGGTTCATGTTGGTATAAATTACTATTTTAAAACAATAAAAGCCACTTTAGCGCTTGAACATGAAAGGAGTTTCATTAATGAGAAATTGTTGCAAAAAATAATGGAAAGGGAAGAAATCCAGAGATTTAGGATTAAAAACCAATATGTTTCTGGCTTGGACAGTCCAGACTTTGAAAACCGAATTGCAGGCAGATGCATGCTTAAAATTAGCATTGGGCAGAAAACAATTTACCATAATGTATGGATAGTGAGTGGAGCACAAAATGAATTTTACATGGGAAATGACATAATGCACAGAATGTGTATGGTGTTAGATTTCCTTAATCAAAAAATATGGTCACGCCTAGGTGGTCCGGCACCTGAATTTGAAGACAAAAGAAGGGCTTATCATTGTGCACAACTGGTTCCTTATGCAATCGAATTACAAATGAGGAAAGATACTATTATTCCTGCATTTACAAAACAGTTTGCAATAACACTGAAATGCAAAAATGGACAGCAGATGAAAGGCTCTGAGGCATTTGTATGCCTGAATGAATCCATAAAACAGCAAGGCCTCGATTATGAATACATTCCATTGGTAGATATTGGTGAAGGATCTGTAAAGATTATGGTAAATAATGAAGGTTGTCAGGATATTCATTTAGAGGAAAACTCCCCATTAGGAATGGCCATACAAAAATCACATTATACGGCAGATTTAAATAACATGGTGATTGGAAATATTCCTGAAAAGTATGTAGATGCCAAGGGTGAGTTACCAGAACACCTGGACTCTCAGCCCAAAGGAATATTTAAAATTCAATCTGTGTATCCTTATGATTCAAATGAGACAGTGTGCTGCCATCAAGAGGATTGCATAATATTTAATTTAAATGAAAATGAAACAGAAAATCAGCCCATTGAAGTGGAAGCTGATATGCCAAAATATTTAAAAGTGGCAGCTTTATAAAAAGACACAGCCACACAGTTAGAGGAAAGCGCCGAGATTCCCTTACCAGAAGATTTTCCAGAATTTTCCAAAATGGTAGAAGAGCAGATCTCCTTAGCGGATGCATGTGAAAGCAATGAAGAGAGGGACAATCTGAGGGAGATATTTATGGAGTTTAAGGATGTATTTGCAAAAGATGCTTATGATTGTGGTTTAACTGATTTACATGTGGCCACTCTACCAGAAGGGTGTAGCAGAAATCCAGTGTTTGTACGCCAGTATAGACTACCGCTGGCATGTTTAGAATCATTGGCAGAGATTATTAAAAATTTGGAATCGCGGGGAATCATCAGGCCCATTCATAGCACATCCAATGCACCTATTTTAGGTGTGTTAAAGCCAAATGGTCAATGGCGGCTGTGTCCAGACTTGAGAGAGCTAAATAAAAGAGTACCAATATCTAGGTGGCCACTGCCATTCATTGATCAGGGCCTAGCTCAGGTACATGGTTCAAATGTATTTACCACATTAGATCTCTCCTCTGGATATTGGTGCGTGCCATTGGCAGAGGAGATACAACATTTATTTTCCTTTACATTTGACAGGACTCAATATGCCTGGCTTAGAGCTCCGTTCGGGTACATCAATAGTGGGAGTGAATTTGGCATATTTTTGAGAAAGGCCATGCCGGATGCAGCGGAAAGAGGAACAATAGTTTATGTGGACGATGTCCTGATAAAAAATGAAAGCCTGAAAAGCCATTTTGATGAAATAAGACATGTACTTGGCCAATTGCAGAAAGCAGGCGCCAAAGTATCTTTGCAAAAAGCACAATGGTGCAAGAAAAAAGTGAACTTTCTAGGGCATGAAGTGACTGACCATGGGCTAAATCCACAAAAGAAGAAAATAGAGGCCATACAAAGATTAAAAGATCCTAAAAATGTGAAAGGAGTAAAAAGTTTATTAGGGATGACAGGCTATAACAGAAAGTTCATTGAAAATTATGCAGAAATCACTCAACCATTGACTAAACTGCTTAAACTGAATACTCCCTGGAAATGGGAAAAAGAGCAGTCTGATGCAGTGGCTAGATTAAAGGAATGTCTTGTAAAGGCACCATGTTTAGCATACCCCATAAAGGACAGGGATTTCTTTATAGAAATAGTTTTTTCTGAACATTGTATGTCAGCAGTGTTATCACAAAAACACGATTTGAATCACAAAACCATTGCATATGCAAGTAAGGCATTTTCCCAAGTTGAAATGAAATTTAATGAATGTGAAAAGGCCCTATAAAACACTGTGTGGGCGCTACAACATTTCCGCCCCATTGTTCAGGGAGAAAAGGTAATTATTGAAACAAATCATCAACCTTTGCAATTTTTAGAGAGTAAAAGAATTAGATCAGGTAATCTAGCGCAATCCAGAATCACTTCATGGACGCTGGCATTACAAGGTTTTCCCGTAGAAGTGAGATATGGACAAAATAAAAAGAACCCAATTGCTCAAGGGTTAGCTGACTTACATGACTGTGCAGCTGAACAAATACCAAATGAAATGGAAGTAGAAACTAGTTTGCAGGAATTTGAACAATCACCACACAAAGCTTTTGATGAAAAAACATGCAAGGACTTGCCAACTGTATATGTGGATGGTTGTGCTTTTCACATTGAAAATGACAGTAATAAACAGTTAGTGGCAGGAATAGGAAATGTCTGGTTGAAATGTGAAGGTGTCCCCAGTATAGGGATGAGGATTGGAGATAGGAGCAGTCAGGTGGCGGAATTGGCAGCCATTTATAAAGCAATTGCTACTGCAGTTGATAAAAAGTTCAGTGAAATTGTCCTGGTGACTGATTCTGACTATGCACGGAATAGCTTTGTGGAGTATTTGCCTGGTTGGAAAGCAAGAGGCATGGTTACATACAACAAAAAGCCACTTAAGCATGGAAAAATGATACAAGCCATAGACAAATTGGTGTCAGAGAATAAGTTAACAATATACTGGAGAAAAAATTGTGGGCATTTAAAAACACCAGGAGAGGATAAGGAGGGAAATGATAAGGCAGACCACCTGGCTAAGATTGGGGCTGTGATGGGAGAATTGCTACCTATTGATTATTTAATGGGTGAAATACAAATTGATGCAGTCACACGTTCTAAAGCACCAAAGGAGGTAGGTCAACCAGTGGTGCAGTGGAGTCATTTTAGTATTTGACCAAGTATAAAGTATAAATTTAGTATTTGGCCAGACCAAGATTTGATTGAGGCACAAAAGAATGATCAAATTTTGGGAATCTATTATAATCATTTGATAGATCCTGAACAAAATCCTTTAACAGAAAATGATTGTATGGGAAAAGAAGAGTTGAGGGTGCTATTAAAGAACAAAACACGAATTAGATTTCAGGATGGACTCATGATTAGAGAATCCATAACAGGACAAATACAGTGGGTAGTACCCCTTTCATTCAGAGGACTAATGCTACACCATGCACATGATGCCATAACTGCAGGCCATAGAGGTTCACAAAAACATTAGAAATACTAAAAGATTATGCTTACTGGCCACATATGTCCCAAGATGTGGAATTATATACTTGAGGATGTCTAGTATGCGCCCAATTTAAACCTGCTTCACCAATGCATAGAGCACCATTGATGAAAAGAGGCCTAACTCTCCCATGGTCAGATTTGCAAATAGACTATGTAGGTCCTTTAAAAAGGTCGAGCAGGGGACACCGTTATATTTTGAGTGTGGTATGTTTGATGTCGAAGTGGATTGAATGCATTCCTGCACCAGATTGTAGTGCGCAAACAGCAGCCACATTGCTGGTGAATCATGTGTTCTCAAGGTTTGGGTTGCCACAAAGAATTGAGTCAGACAGAGGAAGTCATTTCACAAGTACTCTAATGAGTAAGGTATGGCAAATACTAGGTGTGAAAAGGAAACTACATATCGCATATCGGGCGGCGTCTTCAGGTACAGTTGAAAGAAGCAATAGGTCTGTTGTGGATATTTTAAAGAAATTTGTGGCAGAAGCAGGTTCCAGCTGGGATTTACGTTTACCGTTGGTTTTGATGGCAATCAGGTCAACTCCTGCCAAAGCAACAGGTGTTAGCCCCCATGAGGTCTTGACAGGTAGGAAAATGGTGTTACCACAACACCTACTATATAGAACACAGGAGCAGACACTTGTGAGTGCATCCACAGTTCATGAATATATTGATGAACTGAGGAGGCATTTGCAACATGCATTTGCTTTTGTGCAGAGAAATCTGGAAAGAGCTGCTGACAGTGCAAAGTCTTATTATGACAAAAAGACATCAGTAAAGGAATACAGTGTAGGGGATCAGGTGTACAAGTTTCATTTTGGAAAAAGTAAACAGAAAAATTCTAAATTTCTAGCAGCCTGGCAGGGGCCATTTCGAATTATAGATAAGGTCTCTCCTGTAGTTTATAAAATTTTGAAAAATGAAGGTGAAACAGCAATAGAGCAGTTTGTCCATGTAAATCAAATCAAACCATGCCATCCCAGACATGAGATCAGGCAGCTTGAGCATGTAGAAACAGAAAAAGTCCCTTGAACACAAAAAGAGAAAATAAATGGGTGCAATCAGGAGGCAGTGACAAAGAAGTTAAAAAGTTGATTGTTATAATGGCACATAAACACTGTAATATATGTAAAAATATATAATATAAAATAAATAAATAAATAAATATATAATGGAAGCTCATGGTTGGTGTGCAGAGAGAAAATGTATTAAATATTGAATGCTGTTTATATGTGCTTGTTTTCTTTTAACTTGTGTTTAATTTCAGGAAAAAAAACGAAATATTTTTACCAAGCATGTTTTATTTTTGGCAAAAGGGTGAAGTTAGTATTGTGCTATGTACTTAATTTGTTTATTTTCTATTTGATTTAGAAAATTAACATTATTTGGTTGGAGGTTCCGGGATCAGAGGCCACGGGAGACGATGGAGTCCTGGAGTCCCCTGGGTGAAGACCAAAAGATGCCTGCCTCCAGGTGGAGGTGAAGACAAGATAACCAGAATGCTAAAAAAGATGACTCCTATGGATTTAAGATTGCCAAGATGAAAGTGTACTCGAATGAACCAAATAACATCGCTGGTCGGGACATATCAGAGGCAGACAAGAGTCCTGACATATGGAGTTCCACGTATTTATTATTTTAATTATTTATTTTAATTTGTTATATTAATCATTTGTTTTGGTTAGTTGTTTTATTTCATTGTTTTTAATTGACTTGTAAAATCTAAACTTAGAGTAATGCCACTTCCACTGAAATGGCAAATGTAGAACATTTTGTAAACTAATGAACCCAGATGAATACTGTGTTGATTGCAACTTTTTCATTGATGCACATGAATATTCATTTTGTTGGATTGCTATATTGTGAAAAGAAGAAAAAGAACAAATTGTTT
Source organism: Ambystoma mexicanum (assembly GCF_040938575.1). Lineage (NCBI taxonomy): Eukaryota > Metazoa > Chordata > Amphibia > Caudata > Ambystomatidae > Ambystoma > Ambystoma mexicanum. The sequence goes on along the minus strand of NC_090936.1, from coordinate 789,592,297 downwards.
TTAGGAATTGGCTTGGATCGTAGCCAAATTCTAAAAACAAAAGGAGGGTATGTAAGGATATTTGGCGTGTTACAGCACAGAGTACAGCACTACTGCACAGGTAGCAATTTTTTTTTTGATGCAGCACCAAATGCCTATGGTGCATTGCTATATGTGTTACCAGATTAACAAGGAAAGACAGGCTATTCAGTCAAAAACGATTTTAACATATAAGATGCAAATCTATTTTTACAGTTAAAAGCACACGTGCACATTCAAAAATGCACACTATTTTTCACCTGAAATGCCTATGGTGCAAGAGACACATTTGAAAATTAATAACTAATATTACTCATAACTAACCTGACTAATGAAACTGAAGTTAACATAATCCACTAATAAAAATGTGTCTCCACTGCAGAAATAGGCCTACTCTGAAAGTGAACTTTTAAACGCACATTCATTTTTTTTGTTTTCTCTGCTGCTCTGTCCACATAACTACAGGAAGCAAAAGGGCTCGAAAGAACAGGAAATCAGTTGGTTACAAAGTATTACTATAAAAATGAGCCATTGTGTAGAGAGGGAGGAGATGGCATGATTGATTCTGATTGGAGCAGCGTCGTAGCAAGTATCATGCTAGAGGCAGTGATTAGGGTTTTGCTGGGGGGAGTTTGAAGAGAGAGGGAGGACAGTGGAGATTTGGAGAGCTGGGAGAAGGATCTGTTTTTCCTGGTTGGAGCACTTCTGCTGAAAAAGTTGAGCGTTCCAGGCAATGACCCCGGTTTGAAAACGAAAGGCGATCGTTTCACTGGGGTTAATCTTCAAGGGAGCCACATTCAGAAAGAGAACAGCTGAAGAAAACTCGGGCTGAACAGATAAGGCAATTACATAAGTGTGGGAGCTGAGTGTCTACGAGAATATTCAGTAAGTGTAGGAAAGGAGATTCCTGTGCCTTAATCACATGTTAATGTTGCAAATCGAGTTCTTTGCTCCGCCACTCTCTTTTCAGTGTATCACAGACAATGCTGTTACTGTGCTATTTTATTTATTTCTGTAAAGAGTGAGATCGTGTTTAAATGTAACTTTTATAATACAGAAAAATATTTGAAAGAAGACGGGTAGTGTATTTTATATTTACCAATACAGTGCTGATGATGAGGGGAGATTTTTAAACAGTGCAAATGTCATTTTAAGACAGATGTGTGCATGATCATATTCAGTATGGACAGTTGAGAGTGATTGTTTGTAGCATAGCTCGTTGGAGGTACATGAGCCAACGGGAAGAGGGACTCTCTGAACATAGTTCCCTACCGTATATAAGGTAGTGGAAATTACCACAAAATTACCACATATAGCTCTCTGTCGTAAATAAGTCAGTGAGATCGCCCATGGTGGCACACTAACACTAACACTGAAAATGTGGTATTCCTGAAATGTAGGTCTGAGGTCTCTCTAGTGATTACACGAAAAATCTAAGCAAAGATAAGGGATTCTGGACATTGGGGCCACAAATAAAACAAGGGAATTATGCTCACCAAAATACCACCAACCACGCATACCAACCACGCATACCAAATATGCTGGGTGCTGAAATAATACATGTCCACTGTATTATTGTTGCACATGGCCCAATCTGAATACAAGGAGTGATTATTGCTAAGTTATTATTCGGCGGTACTAAAATACCGTCAGGCCCCAAATCTCCACAAAATACCCAACAGCATCCATACCAGAAAACTTCATCTTTTATCGCCTCATAATTATGAACCCATTTTTCATAAGCGTTCATATATATCGAACCAAGTTTTGAGCAAAGTGTTAAAACGTGCTGATTTGTTTCAAGTACTCAAGATACCTGACAAATTCTACAGGTCCTGGACTCTCAGGGAATTTCTAACCTTGGCCCAATGATCGTGAGAACCGGTAGCTGGTTCGTTCTCAATTGCAGGAGAAATCGTCTAACTTCGGGCGCCGGGGATAATAGTAGGTACACTTGGGGTCTTAGATATCTATGGGTGACGTGGGAGACTGCCTCATAGCCTTTAAGTGTAATTAGGTGATCTGTGTTCATACACCAGTCCCACTTATTTAACTTATCTAGGAATGATCTTTTCTGATGTTTAAATGGTAAATGTTTTAGCTTTTCATGAGGCCAGTCAATCTCCACAAACGATGATTCATTCAAATCTTTATATGAGCCGCCCCTAGGATGTTTTTCAAGGTCATAACTTTGTCCTGCCAACCTGAGCAATTTACATCGAGGATTTGCTAAGGCTTTCAGGTTGAAAGAACCTCGTGCTCGCAGTGTCATCCCTCTCAGGGAAATTAGTCCCACTTCCAATCTCAGATATTGTACTGAGCAAGAGGGTCCCAAGCCAAAGACACTGCGCCAATAGTGACCCTCTAGTGTATTTAACCACATCAAGTCTTGCATTGCTAAGGCCTCCAAGCCATATAGCACTGCAGGAACAAAGCACTCCTGGTACAACTTCATAATACCAGCCATACTAAAACCTGCAGTCCCCTTAGCAAATTTGCAGGCCTGGAGGGTGAGCAATTTAGCTCTCCTGTTTTTATTTCTAATAATGGCTTCATAATCTGATAGCGCCTTGAAATCCAGCCCCAAATATGGGTATTGCTCCACCACAGCAATAGTTCCCAGATTGGTATCAATGCCAGACCGCCTTGGCCCTTTTCTTGCAATAGCCATTATTTTTGTTTTTTCCAGGTTTATGACCAATCCCAGTTGTGCTGAATAGACCTGAAGTTCATTAAGTAGGTTCTTGATACCAAATAGAGTACGGTCAAATAGTATCAGGTCGTCTGCATATAGCATTCCCGTATAGGAGTTTCCTTCAATTTCGGTGGGCAATTTGATTTAGATGCCATACGGTCTAGTAGGTCTGCTATATATAGGTTATATAGCATGGGTGCTGTTACGCATCCCTGCTTGACTCCTATGCAGATCTCCTCTGATACCTCCCCCCTGTCGTTACAGAGGTGTTACTATGCAGGGCTATCAAGATGTTTAATATCCAGCTAGGGCACTCCATTTCTTTTAACTTAAGCCACAATATGTCCTGCCCCACCAGGTCGAAGGCACTGGTGAAGTCTACAAAGACAATATATAATGTGGCATCTTTACAGCTCATGGTGTTATTAATCAGCTGATCTAACACCCTGATGTTATGTGTAGTGCCTGCCCCTGGCCTAAAGCCTGTTTGTGCATAGTGCAAGATCTGTCTTTCCATGACCCAACTTTCAATCTCTTTAAGGACCAAGGTGTTAAAGATTTTATTACTAACATCCAGCATAGAGAGTTGACGGTAGTTGGCAGGTAAAGATCTCTCCCCCTTTTTATGGACTGGTATTAATACAGACTTCTTCCAAGAGGAAGGGATTTGGCAGGTTCTGCAGATCCTAGAATAGAGTGTAAGTAATATCTGCGCCCAGTTATGTGGGTCCTGCTTCAATACCGCATTGGCCAGGCCATTTGGTCCTGGGGCGTTTGAAGATTTTAAATTCAAAATCCTCTGTTTTATGCACCTATAACTAAGGGGGAATGGCCAACTAGAAACCCCTGTACTGCTTTGTGTGTTGGTCGTGTACTCTCTATGAAATTTATTGGAGATATATTCAACCCATTTTTCACCTTTAGACCTTCTGCTTCTGTTCTCCCCCTGCACGTGTCAGTATTTGCCAAATCCTATGGCTATTTTTGCTACATAGGGCTTCAGCAAACTTTTGCCATTGGCTTCTCTTTTGGTACTGGCGATACCTTTTTAGCCAGCTATGATATTTACGTTTTATCTCTAATGCCTCAAGGTTAAATGTATCCACCACACCATTAACAGTTTTATGTGCTCTTATTTCTCTTAAGGCTCGACGCATGGGGCGTTTCTGGTCTCTAATGTTTGCATCAAATATTTGCGCACCACCATTTTTCCAGCTCATCCCCGGGGTAGAGTTAGCTTTGAAGAGTGAGGGCCTCATTACGACCCTGGCGGTAAGGGGTTTACGCCAGCGTTAGCTGCGCCGACCCCTTACCGCCAATTACGAGGTCCCCTAGCGCCATGGTGCTTTTAACACCTGCTTTTAGCAGGTGTTAAAATCCATGGCGCTAAGGGACCATGGAGTTAATTACGCCACCGTAATTTACGGTGGCGTAATTAATGCCTTCCCCACTCCCATTATGCCCTATGGGGCAAAAATGGGAATGGGGAAGGGTAAATGGGGATTGGGGACTTACCGCCCCGCCAAGGTCGGAATGGGGCGGTAAGTCCGCCAACCACCATGGCGTAAACGTAGTTTACGCCATGGTGGTAAAGTCACGGCCCAGGCGGTAACTTACCGCCTGGGTCGTAATGAGGCCCTGAGTGTGTTAAGTGGGTGATCCAGCTTTCAATTTCCTCTGGGCTCTTATCCCGCATTAGTTGCTTAATGGTCTTATCGCTAGGGAATGTAATGGTAGTCATTTTTTCAATGGATCTTTTGGTCCATCTAATTTTGTTGCCCGCTTGGTTAGTTGTCAGCTCTCTGCAAGCGTCCACCTTAGTGCTATCCCCCCCACCCTCCATACATAATGTGAGGGTAACATGGTCACTAAAATCGTTCAGCTTGATGTTTAGTTGCAGAACGTGTGAGAGGATACACTCTGACACGGCCATGTAGTCAAGGACTGCAGATTTTTCCCCCACTGACCAAGAATCTTTCCCTGGTATGTCCCCCCTTACGCGGCCATTTAGTATAGTCAGGTTCCATTCTCTAAGGATATCAAGCCAGAGTCTCCCTTTGTTATTACTCTTGGGCCGGGACATATCACACATATTCTGGACGTATCTGTAAGTCCCACACCCTTCCAGATCAAGGAATTTCGCATTCAAATCTCCACAGAGTATGGTAGCTGACTTATTATCCCCCGTACACCAAACGCTCAACAAGATATCCAATATATCCCCAATAGGTTCTGTATTCTGCCCACCTGGGGGATCATAAACATTAATTATCAGAACCTCATAAAAGCCTGCCCAACCTCCCGGTGGGTTTATTTGAATCGCCAGGACATTTCCTCCAGGGCTATATTGGTAGATCAGTTTAGGGTTATATGAGGTCTTAACACAAGTAAACAGACCCCCCTTTGGTCTTCCTCTATCTCCTTTTACTGCCAAACAAAAGTTACCCAGGATTCTTGTAGTATGAATATATCAGCCGATAGTAGGGCATAGCGAGACAATCCCTCTCTTATCCAGTGACTATGTCCCCTTGTATTCCAACTAATGATAGTAGAGATTCATTTTCTTTTCTTCTGGGCAAACATTCCTTGTAACCACACCCACCCTTGTTCATCACTAAATTTTAGTGCCGCTTTTGTTGTCGTTGGTACAGCAGCACTAGAAGTACAGGCGCAAGAGCATTTTTGGCACTTATCTTCTCTTGAGACAGATGGTATAGGTATGTCTAATTCATATCCCAGCTGCTCCAAAGACGCCCGATTTGCCCTTATCATAGCGGCAGTCTCAGGTAAGCAGCAATGGACTGTTGTAACTTTTACTCCCTTTAAGCGCGAAGGTTCAACAAAATCGACATTGCTGGTATTCAATATTCTTAATGATGGTATTTTTGCAAAGAGGGCAAAGAGAGAGGATCTATTTAATTGAATGCCCATTTTTCCTCCCTCAATAGGTGCTATGGTCACATTTTTGATGTCCAGTTTTTCAGGCCTCGTAGGACCCCTTCCCCACCCGGGCCGTGAGTTTTGGAAGGAATATGTTGGGGGGCCTCAGGTTCCTGTCTGGGTAAGGATACTGAGTTTTGGATAGCCGTGCCTGTTTCAGAGCAATTTGACAGCTGAGCTTCCAAGTGCTGACTAGGTTGCCCCGGTTGCTCATCTATTAGCCAGCTGGTTAAAGTGCCCACTGTTTGGGCTGATCTTCTTTTCCTTCTTTTCCTTCTTGCAGCTCGTTTCCGTTGTTTTTTAGTAGATTTTTAGCTGGTGGTCGAGGGGTAGAATTTCGTGGGGGGGGATTGGCGGGTTTATCCTTGCTTCTCTTTGCCTGTCTTTTCTGTTTTCTAGAGGGTTGGGCTATGTTTTCCGGCACACCCTCGCCTAGAAGAGAGGGTCCCTGTTCCTCTTCGATCGAGGTTTCCTTATCTAAGGATGGCGCTGGCATTGCCCTATCCCGTCCTTTTTCTAGGATGGCAGTGGGCGGGATTTCCCTCAGGTCGATACAGGGTATATTAGGTGTTTTAGTAGATGCACTCAGCAATTTGTAGAGCGCAAGCACCACTCTCCCCTGTGCTTTTTGATCTTCGTGAATCGTACCACAGAGTTTTAGCAGTATTTTAATGCAAAGTTGAGAGTAGCGTTTCCAGCTTGTGATGTATCATGGGTACTGTAATCTGACTGTACCTGATCATGTAACGAATTTCCGGATTCAAAGGCCATGTTTGGACTGGCTGATAGTCGCGGTACCTTTGGGGAAGGTGTGAGATTCATATTTGGTAAGGAGGGGGAGTCTGTTTGGGAGGCCGAGGACACGAGAATAGGATGATCCTCGTCCCCTAAAAGGGATTTTACAGATTCCTCCAATGTCGGGATCATAGACCCTTTTTCCTCAAGAGTATCGGGTATCATATCACTAGCTACAGGAGACACTGCTGCCTTTTCATCCATTTCTTTCCCCTCTTGTGTGCCCACTCGCTCCTGAAGGGCATAACATAGCTGTAGGAGAGAGTCATTATCTAGGTCTAGCGGGCGGTAGCTGCCTTCTCCTTCTATTTGCGAGGCATTCCCTTTTATGGACCCAGTCCCAGGCCCTCCCTCTGTAGGTTTACAGGGAAAGTAAGCGTCCAGAGGGCCCTTTTGGGGAGCCGTCACTTTTCCTCCTGGGGTGTTGTTTTCCCCGTTTTCTCCCATGGGGTTTTTGTCCATATCTGCTGAGGTTCCTTTGTTTGACTGTAACCCATATGGTTTCCTTCCTCTTACAGATGCCGTTTTATTTCGGCTAATTGCCTTTCCTGGCATCCTCACGTTTTTTCTGATTTATCCGAGCTGTAGAAGGGAGGAAAATAAGGGAGGGCAAAGGAGGGAAAGGAAGGAGGGAGGGAGGGGCAAGGGTAATAAGGATACAGCTCTTATCTTTTGCTCCACTTGGAGCCACCAAAATACAGCAGATAAAAAGCCGTTTTTAGATAGCGCTGCTACCTAGGGCTATGACAATATTATTGCCACACTCCCAGAGGCTTGCCAGAATATCCGGAAATTGACAGCAAACGGTTGTTCTTCAGGATACAAATGCACAGAGGAGAAGAAAGGTTTGGCAGAGTCTTGCAAACTTTGGTTTTTGTAATATAGTACCTGTACCTTTCAGTGTGCAGTCAGCTAGATCAGGGCTTCCTCCTTACTCGCTCCCCGAGTAACATGAATAACACACTGCGCACACCGCGCGCTCCGCGTAGGAAGCCCTTTTTAAGTCTCCACCCTCTCCTGAGGGGAGCAACAACAAGTGTAGACAGACTCCGCAGCAAAGTCCTTGGGCACGAATCTCACAAATAACACACTGCGCACACCGCGCGCTCTGCGTAGGAAGCCCTTTTTAAGTCTCCACCCTCTCCTGAGGGGAGCAACAACAAGTGTAGACAGACTCCGCAGCAAAGTCCTTGGGCACGAATCTCACGAATAACACACTGTGCACACCGCGCGCTCCGCGTAGGAAGCCCTTTTTAAGTCTCCACCCTCTCCTGAGGGGAGCAACAACAAGTGTAGACAGACTCCGCAGCAAAGTCCTTGGGCACGAATCTCACGAATAACACACTGCGCAAATATATATATATATATTGTTTAATTTTTCAAATAAGCCTTTTAAATTTGCAAAACAAATCTACTTCTTGGCTCAGTGGGGTCAGGGGGATTCTAAGAGAGGGGTGTTATACAAGGGTTCATCATCCAGATTATAACTTGCCATAAAAATATATAAATAAGGGCTTCCCTTGGGCATCCCAGACAAGGCACCGACTTAGTGGGATTGCTTGATTGGAGTCAATTACAGTTGGAACTGGTGTGCTTGTCACTACAGCCTCTGCGGTTCTAATTTTCAGTTCCTCCTGTCGTTTCTTCGCGCTGGCTATAAACGGGAATAAATGATCTATCAACATTTGTGTCCTTGCAGTAGCTGCTTCTGTCTTCTTGAGGCCTTTTGCCATATCTTTTTTAGTCGGCCTTTTACTTGATTCTTTTTGGTCACCTTTACTATTTTCTGGGACTGGTTGTTCGGTAAGCAGTCTCGTTCTTTCTGTTGTCTTGGTTCGAGGTTGTGTAGCCATTGACACTTGCCCTTGTTCGTGTGCATTCAGTGTGTGTGTGCATGTAGTGGTCAGTGCTACATTTTCATTCATTCCGCACTGACCCTGTATGCAACTTTTCTCTTTGTTTGTTACCTCATGTGTGTATATATCACTGCTAATTACATTCAATTTTAGTTTGTTTACCTTACCATCAGATTTTCTTGGAACTGGAATAACTATATAGGGTCTTGGCACTTTTGTGGGACCGATGCGTACATTATCCGGTGGGTGCACTGAAATTGGAACACTTTGTGCACCAATAAAAAATGCAGTTCTGATTGTTAATGACAGAAAGACAATGATAATCACTATACATATACACTGATTGTGCGGTATGACAATTAGAAGCATTTCCTTCCAGGGAAGAGGGGGCACCCTTCTGTTTGTGGGAGGACCAGGTTACTGTTCTGGGCCCCCATTTCAATCATGACAAATGTCAAAGTTCTATTGTTTTCACTTACTCCATTATTGTTTCTCAGAAAGTTTGTATCATAAAGTGTCTTGTGCTTCGCAGTGTCCCCCCTCTTGCGGGTGACGATTGTCTCTGGTTATGGGTACAGTTTCCTTGCTAGACTATGGAAAAAGATTAGAATAACACCTTTGGTGAGGCACATTCATTATGCATATTCAAAATAGGTAGGTTCCCAGTCCACCCACTGAATTTGCTTCCGTCCTGAGGACATACTGGAACCTGTTCAATGCAAAGAAATAGAAAATAGCAATCAATCAAAATCAAAGTAAAAAAAAAATACAAATAAAAAATGGTGAAGTTCTCAACTCTGCTCCCACAATCTGTCCCACGGCGGAAAGATGAAGTGCTTTCAGTCTGTCTCCTGGATCTGTCCCTCGGCGGAAAGATGAAGAGCTGCTTTGGCTTCCTCGATCTGTCCCTCGGCGGAAGGTTTCACTGGAATCTCCTCAGATACTCCCTTTGAAAGTTGGACAGTTCCACTTGGAGCATGATGCCATGGAGGAGCGTTCCTGTTAAATGTGGGCTCACCCTCCCAATCCTCCTCACCTGATTCTTCGGAGGACATATCTGTGGTGACCTTAACTGAGGTCTTGCGACTCAACTCCTTTTCCACAGTCAGCTTATCCATGAGTTTGCAGTCCTTCCGGTCGTGTAAATAGGGTCTGGCTCCCCGGAGGCCACCTTGACAGAGATAGAACCTTGCCCCCAGGGGACCCCGGGGAGCCAGCCCCAAGATCAGAAAAAAGCCGAAAGGCAGAAAAAACCCTGATGAAACAATGGTGCAGGTGGTGATTCTGTAGTCCAGATGGTGGTAGACTGGAAGAATTATCTGTAGAAAGGCTCAGCAAAAAGTAGAACCTCCTCTGAGTACCTGGTGAATGGAAACCAGGTGTCCAGTGGCAATGGATATCCAAGATAGGAAGTGGAGGTAAATATACTGGAGTAAAAGGAGAAGGTGAGGAATAGATATTCTCAGAGTATGAATGCAGTGAAAAAGGGACTTGACTCGGACTGGAAGGAAAGAGAGAGAGCAAAGGGAAGACCTAAGGTGGAGCAGAGAGCAGATGATAGACAAGGTCCGAAATTGGAAAAGCGCCACATTAAAGAATAACGGGCGTGAGAGAGAGGAAGCAGTTAAGAGCCCAGTATGGACGTAGTACGGGTAACAAGAAAGGGAAGGAGGGAAACGCCTGAGGACAAACAGCGTAACAGTGACTCGGGAAAAGTCACTAAAGTACCCAGATATAAAGATCAGAATGGCAACAGTAAGAGGCTATAGACAGCCAAAGGTAGGAAGGAAGATGCGGAGAGTCGCGGAAGGAAAAGTGACTCTCTGCTCAAGCCGCGATCGAAGGCGGAAAAACGCCGTAAGAAGGGTAATGTGGGAGTCGTGTAAGTAGATAGACAGTAAGATAGGCAATAGGAACTCCAGAGAAGTTAACTACGAAGAGTAAGAAGAGACAGAAGCGGGACTGAAGACGGGCTTAAAGGGTGGCTGAAACGGGAATCAGGAGTATAAACACGGGGTTGAATAACAGAGTGTCGATAAAAGGGAAAAAACACAGATACAACGCACTGAGCAATGGGCGGAGTCTGAATTTATACGTGACTCCGCCATACTGGATGAGGACTAGAGCAGGGAAAGAGGTGCAAGTCTAAAGCCTCCATCGATTCCACAGCTTCCATCCACACTTCCTGACAGTATACCCCCTTCGCTTCGGAATCCCCCCCGGGTTTCCGGGATGCAATTGGTGGAATCTCTTTAACAATCTGGGGGCGTGAATATGGCTTTCTGGTTCCCAGGATCTTTCTTCAATTGGGTAACCCTTCCAGTGGACCAGATATTGTATCTTGCCCTTGCGATATCTGGGATCCACCAGATAGACAACCTCATATTCGTCCGGCTCTTGGGTCACAGGAGTCTGCATCCCGCGGAACTTTCGCTGAAAAGGTTCTTCCCTGCACCTCTTTAGTAGTGAGGTATGAAAGACCAGGTGTACCCTTCAGAGATACTCGGGTAGCTTAAGCCTGTTAGCTACTGCGTTGACTTGTGACAAAATGGGAAAAGGACCCTAGAAACGTGGGGAGAATTTACCTGTGTGCACCCATTTAAGTAGGAATTTGGTAGACAACCAAACTAATTGACCGGTCTTCCAGTCTGGGTTGGAACCTCTGCTTCTGTCTGCCCATCTTTTCTGTGACTGTTGACTGAGTTAATGTGCCTTCCTTGCCAAGGCATGTATTTCATGAAGGTCCTTTAGGACACTTTCAAGGGCTGGAACACTGGAGGTCTGAACACTCAACCTCGGTGTGCTGAGGATGATAGCCATATGTACAATAAAACGGACTCATCTGAATGGATGTATGTACAGAATTGTTATAAGCAAATTCAGCCTGAGGGAGAAACCAAAACCATTCATCTTGTTGAGGGCTACAAAAGCATCTCAAATACTGTTCTAGACTGGCGTTAAGTCTTTCCATCTGACCATTACTCTGGGGATGGTATCCTGAAGAAAGGGCTCTGTGGATTCCCAACAATTGACAAAGAACAGACCAGAACCTGGAGGTGAATTGAGGGCCTCTATCCGAAACGATGGTCTTGGGCAAACCATGGAGACGAACTATATCCCTGAGAAAGGAGGCTGCAGTCTCTGGTGCTGAAGGTACTTGTGAGCAAAGCCGAAAGGTGGGCTAATTTGCTGTAGGAATCCATGGTAACCATGATAACTGTCATGTCATAAGATTTGGGAAGGTCTGCTATAAAGTCCCTGGATAAATGTTCCCACGGACGTCCCGGCAATTGTGGCTGCTGTAATAAACCAAATCGGTCTACCAGTTTGGTATTTGCTGGAAGCACAAATGGGGCAAGAAGATACATAATTGTATACGTCCTTCCGGAGAATGGGCCACCAGAATCCTCTGCTGAGTAATTCGTAGGTCTTCCGAATTCCGGGATGTCCAGATAAGGTAGTGTCGTGACACCAGGAAAGAACGTGTTGGAGGGAATATAGAGTTCAGAACCATGATAGTAGAGCCCATCCTCTCCTTGTATAACTGTAGTGGGAAACTCGGCTTGTTCCTGATACTGTGGAATGAGATCTTGAAGAAACGTGGAAGCCGTGGCTAGGATCTTGTGTTCCGGGAAGATCAGTTCATGACCCTGGTATAACCCAGAGTCCTCTCCCTGACTGCGGGACAAAGCATCAGCCTTCTTATTTTCCGAACCTGGTATAAAGGTGATGATGAAATCAAACTGCAAAAAGAAATAGGCACATCTTGCATGACAGGCATTAGTACGTTCCATCCGCTGTAGTACTTGCAGGTTGCGATGGTCTGTGTGGATACAGAAACTGTGGATTGCACCTTGCAGAAGGTGTCGCCATTCTTGGCAGGCTAACTTGATGACTAATAATTCTCTCTCGAGAACAGAATAGTTGCGTTCACTGTTTGCTAATGTCTTGGAATAGAATGCAACTGGGTGTTCAAGGCCATCAGCAGATACCTGGAGGAGGATGGCTCCTACTGCTCCTATAGATGCGTCTGTCTCCAAAATAAAAGGTTTGGCCTCATCAGGTTGTGCCAGAATCGGGGCAGAGGTGAACAAACTCTTGAGATGTTGAAAGGCTTCTCTGGGTTCCTTGTCAAAGATGAATCTGACTCCCTTCTTAAGTAGAGCAGTAATAGGTAATACCACCTTGGAGAAATTTGGGATGCTGGTAAACCTAGAAACCTCTGTATCTCCTTGATGTTGGTAGGTTCCTTCCATTCCAATATTGCCTTGATCTTATTTGGGTCCATCTGAATACCGTCCTTCGAGAGGATGAATCCTAAATAGGAAATAGAAGTTGCTTCAAACGGGCATTTCTCCGGTTTAACCAGCAATCGGTGAGACTGGAGACGCTGTAACACCTTCTTTACCTTCATGCGGTGATCCTGTAATGTTTGGGTGAATATCAAAATATCATCTAGATAGATTACAACAGATAGAAACAGCATGTCTGAGAAGATCTTGTCCATGAACCTCTGGAAAATGACAAGCGCATTGACCAGACCAAAGGGCATCACCCTATATTCGAACAGACCCAAAGGGTTCCGAAAGGCCGTATTCCACTCATCTCCCGTCCTTATCCTAAGCAGATGATAGGCCCCTCGAAGATCCAGCTTTGTAAAATAAACTGCTCCTTGGACTGCCTCAAGTATGTCACGTATCAGGGGCATGGGGTATCGATCTCGGATAGTGATGGAGTTGAGACCCCTATACTCAATACATGGCCGTAATTCAGAGGAGTCTTTCTTTGGTATGAAGAACAAGGAGGCACCGCCTGATGATTTAGACTCCTGGATGAAGCCGTGTTGAAGATTGGCGCCTAAATAATCTCTTAAAGCAGGTCTTTCAGGTGGTGATAGTAGGTACATTCGTCCAAACGGAACAGAGTCTGGTACCAGGTCTAGGGCGTAGTCTTCCTTTCTGTGAGGGGGTAGTAGTTTTGGTAAGGTATCCTGGAACACTTGAGAAAATTCCTGATGCTGCATTGGGACTGAAGCTATAGTTACGGTTCTGAGGATACTAGTCTCCTTATTACCTGACCTTGGACCGGCTGGTTGATGCAATTGGTTCCACAATACTGCAAGTTAAAACACACTTGTGATGCTGGAAATGCATCGGAGGGACAGGGCCTCCGTATCCTTGTCCTTTACTGCCTTGTTATCGTGGGTTCTGTCATATTTTCCGTGCAGGAGTTCATGTGGGACTCCGGGCGGTGCAGCTCTCTCTCTTTTGGTTTGGTGAACAGACCTGTGGGATACCCTTATGGCATCAATGGGTGGGGGTACAACCCTGTGCCCCTAGTGTATGTTTTGGGCACCCGTGGGTGGCCCGCAGAGCAGGGTATGGGCTGGTGGCAGCTCCATGCTGTATTTGACAGGTGCGCTGAGTATCCTCCATTTTGGGATACCCCAGCCCTGCCATTGGAATCAGTTGATTCCTGATGGAAAACAAGATGGCCCCTGTGCCCTCTTGCTTTCTATTACCTGTTACCTTGTTTTCCCAAAGTCCTGGGAAGCCCTGACTCTGTCCCTTCCCCCTAACTGACTGTTGGGTGGAAGTTCCATATATGGTGTTGTTGTGAAGTCCAGTCCAGACTGACTGGAGACTTCCCAGTGACTGGATGTTGTGGGTACGCCCTGTGGGTGGGACCTGGGTGAATGGAGTGTGTGACCAATATGCACTTGTTGTTGTGGCTGGTATGAGAGACAAAGACTGAGACAGCCCTGCCCGAAACTGGCCTGAATGCAGTGTGTAGTGTTGAATGGCTGGGTACTTGCCCCAATCCACATTCCTTGTTGTGAGTGTCTGAGAGAGAGGAGGATGGCATGAAAGCACTGTGTGCCTGATTGGCTGACTGACTGCATGAATGCCCTTCTGTATGATTGGCTGCTGAGAGTGACCCAGCAGTGTGGATGAGAGACAAGATAGTATATCTGGGGACCTCTCAGCACTGGAAATTGTTCAGAAGCTGTGTCTACACTTTAAGAGTAACTGGAACTGCTGATCCTCGATGCCCAGCTGGAAGAAGAAGACTTGCTGTTGCATTTGCTTTAACCTGATCTGAAAGCTGCCGAACTCGTCAAGGACTGGCCCGAGAGAGGACCTGGTAAGGCGCCCTCTCCCCATGCTCCGAGGGACCATCGAGCACCGCTAACCTTCGCCAAAGCTCCCTGGAAGTCAGACCCTCGAAAGGCTGCCGACCCAAGACGGGACCGCTGAGGAGAACGAAGCAAAGCACCTGGACTTCGCCGCTGTCGAAGTCTATTGCCGTCGACCAGGGTTCGCAGGTTTGTGTAACCGCTGGAGGCCTGTCGAAGTTGTGTTGCCCAGCCGTGGGGACCACTTGACGCTGTGTCGCCGACGACCAGAGCCGCCCGCTCCTTTGCCTAAGAACATTTGAATCCAAGGACTCCCTTGCCCGCAACGTCGACCACTTTGTCCCGGCGGAGAACGTCGAGGACGACCAACGCACCGAGGAGAATCCGCCGGTGGGTTTCCCCCCTCCTGAAGGCCACAAAAACTTCGACGACTCGAAGCCCTTGCTGGGCCACAGTCCTTCTGAAACTCTTCGCGGTCCTGAACAATCCATCGCCGAGGTGCCGCGCACACCTCATCCTCGCAGGACGTTGCTGACGAGCACCGCCTGGATCGACATCGGGGTCTTGGCACCCTTGAACTTCTCATCGCCGCCGTCGACGACAAGTTCACCTTCTTCGACGCCTCTCGACGATCCGTGGCTCCTGTTTTAAAGGGAGTCACTCAAGAAGGATCCTTCGACGCGCCTTCGAAGAACTCTACTCCACCAGGTACATTGGGGGGTAAAAGCTTAATAGGAGGAAATAAGGCTATTGAACAATATATGGACTGAGCTTGTGCTATATATCTTTATTTTACAGGTTGCCCAGGTGGGGGGATGTCCACACAGAACTGTACCTAGTGGTAGGGGCCAGTATTCTGCCTACCGTTTCAACCATCTTGATTTCCTTCCTATCGCTATTGCTGGTTTCTGCGTTATTGATCTGTGTGACATTTTAACCGTACAGTTGATGCACTTTAATGAGATTCGATAACATTGGTGGTACCACTTTAGAATTGTATATATTTATCATTGTTGATTTCCGAGTACAAAGTGCGTTATTGTGATCGTGTACATACCTTTGAATATTAATTATATAAAGACTGTGGCCCTCATTACGACCCTGGCGGAAAGGGTTTTACGCCAGCGTAATGCATGGCGTACCTTTCCGCCTTACTACGAGTTCCCGTAGCACCATGGTGGTTTTTTCGCCTGGTTTTTCCGGGCGGAAAAATCCATGGCGCTACGGGACCTGTTGTTAATTACGCCACCGTAATTTACGGTGGCGTAATTAACGCCTTCCCCACTCCCATTATACCCTATGGGGCAAAAATGGGAATGGGGAAGGGTAAATGGGGATTGGGGACTTACCGCCCCGCCAAGGTCGGAATGAGGCGGTAAGTCCGCCAACCCCCATGGCGGAGTTGGCAGCTCTGCGCCATGGACCATGGTGCAAATTGCACCATGGTCCTCCGCCAGGGTCGTAATGAGGGCCTGTGTTTTCAATAATACAGTTTGTGGACAATCCTTTGTGGGAGTTCGGGGACTAGACTGTACTTAAGAACCAGCCTGCATCACCTCCTGAGAAGCTAGGCCTTGATTGCTCGACTACGTTACCAATAACAGAGAATCTTGGCTGGGGTCCTCTGTGCCTCTCTTCTACCATATAGAGAGTGGAAGTACAGACACCCCCCTCCAGTCTTTACACTGGTGGCAGCAGTGGGACGTTTATGGTTTTAAGAATCAGTGTATAACCGTGCCACTTACAAAATATCAGCACTTCATTAAATTAAGGTTTGGTTGAGTACAAAATAACTGCATTACAAGCAATGGAGTCTATTGCAAATGGTAAATTGACTAGGATGAGCTTAGAGGCTCTCCAGAGTGCTTGTGAAGCCAGGGAGTTAGACTTTGTGGATAAGTCTAGGGCTGATCTGATAGCTGCCCTGGTGGACTACCAGACTGATGGTGAAACTCTTGATAAGGGGGGGAATGCAACCAATGAGGACTCTGCCCCTGGGGGTTCTACTGAATCTGTTTCTGGGAATGTCACAATTCCTGCTGCCTCTGTTCCGAACCCCAGCACTGCTCTTCAGTGGGAAGCCCTGAAGATTGAACTTTTAAAATTGGAGCTACAACGGGAACAGTTAGCCTTTTAATACAAAAAGTTGGCAACCGAAGCTGAGTTGAAGAAAGAGGAGTTGGCACAGCAAGTGATACTCAAAGATAGGGACACTGAGCACCAAAGAATCAAGCTAGAGGAAGCTAGAGTGAAGACTTCAGCTAAACCAGTTGAGGGTGGCAGGTCCCCAGCCACCAAGTTTATGAAAGATTTGGTTGGTGTGTTTGTGGAGGGTTCTGATATCCTCCAATGGATTGAAGCGTTTTAAATGGCTTGTGCAATTTATGATGTTGACAAAAGAGATTGGGCTAAGTGTTTGTTAAGCAGAGTGCCTCAAACTGGGTATGACTGTATTCTGAAGCTGAGTGTGGAAGACAGGGGTCAGTATGAGTGTATGAAATCTGCTTTGATTGCCAAGTTTGGCAAGACACCTACCCAATACCTTAAAAGGTTCAGGGATTTTAAGAAAAGAGAGAATGTGTCTTGGGTTGACTGGGTGAGTGCTGCGCACATGAACATGATGTGGTGGATTGATGGTTACAAGGTGAAAACTTTTGTTGAATTGTCCCACCTGTTGTTTTTTGAGCATTTTTCTGAAGCCTGTTCACTAGAGCTGTGTCAGTATGTTGCTGACCAGAACATTTTGGATCCCTTTAAGCTGGCTAGGCTGGCTGACAAGTGGGTCTCCCACCGGGTGTCCCCTAAGGACTCCAGTGGGAAGGACAAGGACAAAGAAAAGGGGGCCTCTCAGAAAGCTGAGGAGTCCCAAAAGCAGTCACAGTCAAGTAAACCTAAACCCTCCTCTCCTAAGACCCAAACCAAAAATCTAGTGGGGATAGGTCATCTGTGGGTGGGAATAAGAGTAGTGGTCCACCTGCTGCAAAGCAGGCTCCCAGTGGTTCCAGTACCGTACCCCGCACTCCCGGCACTTGTTGGGATTGTGGGGCTCTGGATCACAAGAGGGGTGACTTCAAGTGTAAAGGTAAGGCACTTGGAGTACAGGCTGTCAGCCTGACCTACCCTTACCCCATGACTGAGGTGGAGGCCACTGTCCTCCCCTCCTCTACAGGGATCACATTTGGTGCTCCGGTAGAGATTTCCTTAGTGTCCCTTGGGGCCTGTGACCAGTACGCGGAAGTACTGGCGACTATCCCACAGAACACCCGTAGATTTTTGAGAAGTGTCCTCCTGAATGGCCAGCCTTCTACTGGTTTGAGAGACACTGGGGAAGCATGACAGTGGTGGACAAGACCCTGCTCAAGCCAGAGGACTATGTAGGTGCTCCTCTGAGAACCACCAGGTTAGCTGGTGGGCCTCCCAAATTATTGCCTGTAGCCTTAGTCACACTTGTAATTGTAACGGAACTTTCGCTGAAAAGGGTCTTCCCTGCACCTGTTTAGTAGTGAGGTATGAAAGACCGGGTGTACCCTTCGGAGATACTCGGGTAGCTTAAGCCTGTTAGCTACTGGGTTGACTTGAGACAAAATGGGAAAAGGACCCTAGAAACGTGGGGAGAATTTACCTGTGTGCACCCATTTAAGTAGGAATTTGGTAGACAACCAAACTAATTGACCGGTCTTCCAGTCTGGGTTGGAACCTCTGCTTCTGTCTGCCCATCTTTTCTGTGACTGTTGACTGAGTTAATGTGCCTTCCTTGCCAAGGCATGTATTTCATGGAGGTCCTTTAGGACACTGTCAAGGACTGGAACACTGGAGGTCTGAACACTCAACCTCCGTAGGTGCTGCGGATGATAGCCATATGTACAATAAAACTGACTCATCTGGATAGAGGTATGTACGGAATTGTTATAAGCAAATTTAGCCTGAGGGAGAAACCAAAACCATTCATCTTGTTGAGGGCTACAAAAGCATCTCAAATACTGTTCTAGACTGGCGTTAAGTCTTTCCATCTGACCATTACTCTGGGGATGGTATCCTGAATGAAGGGCTCTGTGGATTCCCAACAATTGACCTAGAACAGAACAGAACGTGGAGGTGAATTGAGGGCCTCTATCCGAAATGATGGTCTTGGGCAAACCATGGAGATGAACTATATCCCTGAGAAAGGAGGCTGCAGTCTCTGGTGCTGAAGGTACTTGTGAGAAAGCCGAAAAGTGGGCTAATTTGCTGTAGGAATCCATGGTAACCATGATAACTGTCATGCCATAAGATTTGGGAAGGTCTGCTATGAAGTCCGTGGATATATGTTCTCACGGACGTCCCGGCAATTGTGGCTGCTGTAATAAACCAAATCGGTCTAACAGTTTGGTATTTGCTGGAAGCACAAATGGGGCAAGAAGATACGTAATTGTATACGTCCTTCCGGAGAGGGCCACCAGAATCCTCTGCTGAGTAATTCATAGGTCTTCCGAATTCCCAGATGTCCAGATAAGGTAGTGTTGTGACACCAGGAAAGAACCTGTTCTTCTGGCATCTTGGAGGGAATATAGAGTGCAGAACCATGATAGTAGAGCCCATCCTCTCCTTGTATAACTGTAGTGGGAAACTCGGCTTGTTCCTGATACTGTGGAATGAGATCTTGAAGAAACGGGGAAGCCGTGGCTAGGATCTTGAGTTCCGGGAAGATCAATTCATGACCCTGGTATAACCCAGAGTCCTCTCCCTGACTGCGGGACAAAGCATCAGCCTTCTTATTTTCCGAACCTGGTATAAAGGTGATGATGAAATCAAACTGCAAAAAGAAATAGGCCCATCTTGCATGACGGGCATTAGTACATTCCATCCGCTGTAGTACTTGCAGGTTGCGATGGTCTGTGTGGATACAGAAACTGTGGATTGCACCTTGCAGAAGGTGTCGCCATTCTTGGCAGGCTAACTTGATGACTAATAATTCTCTCTCGAGAACAGAATAGTTGCGTTCACTGTTTGTTAATGTCTTGGAATAGAATGCAACTGGGTGTTCAAGGCCATCAGCAGATACCTGGAGGAGGATGGCTCCTACTGCTCCTATAGATGCATCTGTCTCCAATATAAAAGGTTTGGTCTCATCAGGTTGTACCAGAATCGGGGCAGAGGTGAACAAACTCTTGAGATGTTGAAAGGCTTGTCTGGGTTCTTTGTCAAAGGCGAATCTGACTCCCTTCTTAAGTAGAGCAGTAATAGGTAATACCACCTTGGAGAAATTTAGGATGTTGCTAAACCTAGAAACCTCTGTATCTCCTTGATGTTGGTAGGTTCCTTCCATTCCAATATTGCCTTGATCTTATTTGGGTCCATCTCAATACCGTCCTTCGAGAGGATGAATCCTAAATAGGAAATAGAAGTTGCCCCAAACGGGCATTTCTCCGGTTTAACCAGCAATCGGTGAGACTGGAGACGCTGTAACACCTTCTTTACCTTCATGCAGTGATCCTGTAATGTTTGGGTGAATATCAAAATATCATCTAGATAGATTACAACAGATAGAAACAGCATGTCTGAGAAGATCTTGTCCATGAACCTCTGGAAAATGACAGGTGCATTGATCAGACCAAAGGGCATCACCCTATATTCGAACAGACCCAAAGGGGTCCGAAAGGCCGTATTCCACTCATCTCCCATCCTTATCCTAAGCAGATGATAGGCCCCTCGAAGATCCAGCTTTGTAAAATAAACTGCTCCTTGGACTGCCTCAAGTATGTCACGTATCAGGGGGATGGGGTATCGATCTCGGATAGTGATGGAGTTGAGACCCCTATAGTCAATACATGGCCGTAATTCAGAGGAGTCTTTCTTTGGTATGAAGAACAAGGAGGCGCCGCCTGATGATTTAGACTCCTGGATGAGGCCGAATTGAAGATTGGCGTCTAAATAATCTCTTAAAGCACGTCTTTCAGGAAGTGATAGTGGTACATTCGTCCAAACGGTACAACAGAGTCTGGTACCAGGTCTAGGGCGCAGTCTTCCTTTCTGTGAGGGGGTAGTAGTTTTGGTAAGGTATCCTGGAACACTTGAGAAAATTCCTGATGCTGCATCGGGACTGAAGCTTTAGTTACGGTTCTGAGGATACTAGTGTCCTTATTATCTGACCTCTGGACCGGCTTGTTGATGCAATTGGTTCCACAATACTGCAAGTTAAAACACACTTGTGATGCTGGAAATGCATCGGAGGGACAGGGCCTCTGTATCCTTGTCCTTTATTGCCTTGTTATTGTGTGTTCTGTCATATTTTCCGTGCAGGAGTTCATGTGGGACTCCTGGCGGTGCAGCTCTCTCTCTTTTGGTTTGGTGAACAGACCCGTGCGATACCCTTACAGCACCCATGGATGGGGGTACAACCCTGTGCCCCTAGTGTATGTTTTTGGGCACCCCTGGGTGGCCCGCAGAGCAGGGTATGGGCTGGTGGCAGCTCCATGCTGAATTTGACAGGTGCGCTGAGTATCCTCCATTTTGGGATACCCCAGCCCTGCCATTGGAATCAGTTGATTCCTGATGGAAAACAAGATGGTCCCTGTGGCCTCTTGCTTTCTATTACCTGTTACCTTGTTTTCCCAAAGTCCTGGGAAGCCCTGACTCTGTCCCTTCCCCCTGACTGACTGTTGGGTGGAAGTTCCATATATGGTGATGTTGTGAAGTCCAGTTAGACTGACTGAAGCCTTCCCAGTCACTGTATGTTGTGGGTACGCCCTGTGGGTGGGACCTGGGCGAGTGGAGTGTGTGACCAATATGCACTTCTTGTTGTGGCTGTCTGGTTTCTGGTATGAGAGACAAAGACTGAGACAGCCCTGCCCGAAACTGACCTGAATGCAGTGTGTAGTGTTGAATGGCTGGGTACTTGTCCCATCCACATTCCTTGTTGTAACTGTCTGAGAGGGAGGAGGATGGCCTGAATGCACTGTGTGCCTGATTGGCTGACTGACTGCATGAATGCCCTTCTGTATGATTGGCTGCTGAGAGTGACCCAGCAGTGTGGATGAGAGACAAGATAGTATATCTGGGGACCTCTCACCACTGGAAATTGTTCAGAAGATGTGTCTACACTTTAAGAGTAACTGGAACTGCTGATCCTCGACGCCCGGCTCGAAGAAGAAGACTTGCTGTTGCATTTGCTTCGACCTGATCTGAAAGCTGCCGAACTCGTCAAGGACTGATCCGAGAGAGGACCTGGTAAGAAGCCCTCTCCCCATGCTCCGAGGCACCATCGAGCACCGCTAACCTTCGCCAAAGCTCCCTGGAAGTCAGACCCTCGAAAGGCTGCCGACCCAAGACGGGACCGCTGATGAGAATGAAGTAAACCACCCGGACTGCGCCGCTGTCGAATTCTATTGCCGTCGACCAGGGTTTGCAGGTTTGTGTAACCGCTGGAGGCCCGTCGAAAATGTGTTGCCCAGCCGTGGGGTCCACTTGACGCCGTGCCGCCGACGACCGGAGCGGCCCGCTCCTTTGCCTAAGAACATTTGAATCCAAGGACTCCCTTGCCCGCAACGTCGACCGCTTTGTCCCACCGGAGAAAGTCGAGGACGACCAACGTGCCGAGGAGAATCTGCCGGTGGGTTTTCCGCCACCTGAAGGCCACAAAGACTTCGACGACTCGACGCCCTGGGCTTGTGCTATATATCTTTATTTTACAGGTTGCCCAGGTGGGGGATCTCCACACAGAACTGTACCTAGTGGTAGGGGCCAGTATTCTGCCTACCTTTGAACCATCTTGCTTTCCTTCCTATCTCTATTGCTGGTTTCCGCGTTATTGATCTGTGTGACATTTTAACCGTACAGTTGATGCACTTTAATGAGATTCGATAACATTGGTGGTACCACTTTAGAATTGTATATATTTACCATTGTTGATTTCTGAGTACAATGTGCGTTATTGTGATCGTGTACATACCTTTGAATATTAATTATATAAAGACTGTGTTTTCAGTAATACAGTGTGTGCACATTCCTTTGTGGAGGTTCGGGGACTACACTGTACTTAAGAACCAGCCTGCGTTACCTCCTGAGGAGCTAGGCCTTGAATGTTCGACTACGTTACCAATAATAGAGAATCTTGGCTGGGGTCCTTTGTGCCTCACCTCTACCATATAGAGAGCGGAAGTACAGACACCCCCTCCAGTCTTTACAACACTTTGTTGGCAGTCCAGTCGATGAGAGGATTGTTTCCTCAGCCATGGAATACCAATGACTAGAGGGAAGTGTGCAGCTCTGATGAGATTGAATGTCAGATATTCTTGATGTTCTCCTAACTTCATCCTCAGCGGTAACGTTTCACTTGTTATGGGACCGGATGACAATGGTGTTCCATCCACTCTTTCCACCGGTATAGGTCTTGGCTTAGGTCTCGAAGGTACCAGCTTCTCTCTAGCCCAATTTAAGTCAATGAAATTGCCTGCGGCACCACAGTCCAGCATAGCCAGTACCTCTGTAGGTTCAAAATCGGTCAGCCAAAGTAGAACTCGGAATACCATCAGCTGGCAGTCTTCGGTATCTACTATTGGTCGAAAGTAGTTGCAAGGGTGGCAGGTTTTTCCCATGATACTTCCCTTGCATACGTTCGGGGGCTGGAGCTTTCCTTTCTCCTGGGTGGAACTTCTGGACAGTTCCTCAATAGGTGTTTGGAGGAACCACAATACATGCACAATCCGGCATCACAGCATCGCTTTCGCTCCTCCTGACTTAAAGGACCACGTGTGGTTCCAATCTGCATGGGTTCTTCGGTATTATGAGTAGTCCTTGTGGATGGAGATTGGGAAGGTGAGCTGGTGACTTGAGGGGCGCTGCGACCTCCCCTTCTTTCTTGTCAGCGTTCCTGCATGCGGAACTCAATCTGTAGGAACAGAGTTATTCATTCTTGCTAGGAAGCCGGTCTTGCCACTCATGCTAACTCATCCTTTATTTCATTGTGAAGACCACGTCGAAAGATTGTCTGTCTTGCAGAGTCTGTCCAATCCGACTTAGCTGCCAGTTTCAAAAAGCAGGAAATATAGGTCAGAATGTCCGTGGTTCCCTGACACACATCTAGTATTGCTTCCAATGACGTGTACAGAACTTCTGGTCAGTCGAATCGCTCCTTTAATGCACCCACAAAGCGATCGTAATCATTTAAAGAAGGGTCATTACCAGTTACCAACGGAATGGTCCATGATAAAGCATTGCCAGTAAGGTTTGCTATAATAAATCCGACTCTGGATCGGGCAGTCTCATAAGCATGAGGTTTGAAAGTGAAGTAAACCATGCAAGCGTCAAGGTAGTCCTTAAGTCCTCCTGGATGTCCATCATACTAGCCAAAGGATAACACCATGGTTGGCAAGTTACCATGGTCATCTCGATGTAACACAACCTGTTGTCGTAGAGCAACATTCTCTGTCCGTAACGCTTGTACTTCTACTGTAAGGTTCTGCATTGCCGCAACCAACTCTTGATACTGCTCCAAGGATGCCATAGGAACAATTTGGCGTTGTATGCTGTCAGATGTGGGCTCACCCTCCCAATCCTCTTCACCTGATTCTTCGGAGGACGTATCTGTGGTGACCTTAACTGAGGCCTTGCGACTCAACTTCTTTTCCACAGTCAGCTTATCCTTGAGTTTGCGGTCCTTCCGATTGTGTAAATAGGGTCTGGCTCCCCCAGAGGCTACCTTGCCAGAGATAGAACCCTGCCTTTGGGGGACCCCGGAAAGCAAGCCACAAGATCAGGGAAAAAGCCGAAAGGCAGAAAAAACCCTGATGAAACAATGGTGCAGGTGGAGATTCTGTAGTCCAGATGGTGGTAGACTGGAAGAATTATCTGTAGAAAGGCTCAGCAAAAAGTAGAACCTCCTCTGAGTACCTGGTGAATGGAAACCACGTGTCCAGTGGCAATGGATATCCAAGATAGGAAGTGGAGGTAAATATACTGGAGTAAAAGGAGAATGTAAGGAATAGATATTCTCAGAGTATGAATGCAGTGAAAAAGGGAATTGACTCGGACTGGAAGGAAAGGGAGAGAGCAAGGGGAAGACCTAAGGTGGAGCAGAGAGCAGATGATAGACAAGGTCAGAAATGGGAAAAGCGCCACATTAAAGAATAACGGGCGTGAGAGAGGGGAAGCAGTTAAGAGCCCAGTATGGACGTAGTACGGGTAACAAGAAAGGAAAGGAGGGAAACGCCTGAGGACAAACAGCGTAACAGTGACTCGGGAAAAGTCACTAAAGTACCCAGATATAAAGATAAGAATGGCAGCAGTAAGAGGCTATAGACAGCCAAAGGTAGGAAGGAAGATGCGGAGAGTCGTGGAAGGAAAAGTGACTCTCTGCTCAAGCCGCGATCGAAGGCGGAAAGATGCCGGAAGAAGGGTAATGTGGGAGTCACGTAAGTAGATAGACAGTAAGATAGGCAATAGGAACTCCAGAGAAGTTAACTACGAAGAGTAAGAAGAGACAGAAGCTGGACTGAAGACGGGCTTCAAGGGTGGCTGAAACGGGAATCAGGAGTATAAACACAGGGTTGAATAACGGAGTGTCGTTCAAAGGGAAAAAACACAGATACAACACACTGAGCGATGGGCGGAGTCTGAATTTTTACGGGACTCCGCCATACTGGATGAGGACTAGAGCAGGGAAAGAGGTGCAAGTCTAAAGCCTCCATCAATTCCACAGCTTCCATCCACACTTCCTGACAGTTCCTATATGTGCAACATTCGCTGGATCTCTGATGAAGGTGATGACGTCAACCTCGGCAAGTCTCCCCACCATTTCTGGGAAGTCAGTGACTAGGTGAAACAGGACGTTGTGCACCAGTCGGCTGTCCTCGGGCGATAGGGACATTTGTCTTGCTTTGCTGGGTTCAAGATTACAGGCCCTTCTTTTGACGTGAACAGTCCTTGCACTTTCCGGCTGCGTGGATGCGATTACATAGTTCAGTTTGACCCACAGCTGGTTCAAATGTTCAGTGTTTCTTGGGTCTCTAATAAATCTAAGTGTGTCTGTGGTTCTCCCGATAAGAACTGGGCACTCTTCG
Organism: Ambystoma mexicanum; assembly: GCF_040938575.1. Lineage (NCBI taxonomy): Eukaryota > Metazoa > Chordata > Amphibia > Caudata > Ambystomatidae > Ambystoma > Ambystoma mexicanum. Next base: position 789,566,821 of record NC_090936.1, on the reverse strand, counting down.
ATTATGTGAAAGAAAAGTGTATAAGTGAGTTCATCTATAATCGCCTTAGGTGGAAGCATTTGTGTCCTTATCACTGTATTCTGGTAACACAGCGAAGGCTTCCGCAATGACAGTCAGCAGTTGCTGGATTACTTTCTTGTTGGCAGGATCTTGAATAAAGTCTGTGACACTGGTGACTCTCCCTACAAGTGACGGATATGTCTCTAGTACTAATTGGAAACAGGACAGTACATCCCTTATTTTTTCTGGGAGATACCATAAGTTCTGCAACACAAGGTCTTAGTGTTAGTTGCTTCGGGATACTGTGTTAGCTCCTTAGGGCAAAAGTCCTCAATCTCAGTCTATTAGAGTCTTGTTTCTCAACAATGCTTAAGTGTGGCTTGGTTCAAAAGTTAGTATCAACAACATGTTGTGGCTTAGATGCGCAATTCTCTTCTTCACCCTGCAACTAGGATGCACAGAGTGTCCATTTTATGCCCTTGCCCCCTTTCTGTTCTTCATCACCTTGCAACTAGGATGCACAGAGTGTCCGTTATGTCCTTATCCCCCTTTTTGCTTAGAGGAAATGTCCAGTTTGAGCCACAACTTGCAAAAGGGTTCTTTTGTCTTGGCTTTGCTGCTCATGCGTCCTTCTTCCTCGTCATGGATCTTGTCTGCACGTGCTGAGGTTCTTCCCCGTTGTCTGTAGTCTCTTCGTGGTGGGGTGCAGCTAGAGGGCTTTCTCCGATATAGGGCTTAATGTCGTTGAGGAAAATCCATGCTCTCCTGCCCTGCAGTTTTACAGCTGACGGAGTGCAGTCCTCTACGATGAAAGGGCCATTGAATCTTGGCTCGTCCCACCTTTTCCTCGTGTTGTTTTTCACCAACATGGCGTCTCCAGGGAAGATGTGTGGTGTACTTAGACCTTGAACTGTGTCTGTTTCAGCATTTCCTGCTGTGTTTTGTGCTGCGCTGCACCCTTTTCGTCGACGCTGTAGTTGGCCTGAAATTACATTAAGGCTCGATGTCATGCAGTTCAGCAGCTTGGTTCCCAAGACCTCTCTGGTTGACTGGGCATCACATCTAGCTATGTCTCGGGGGACAAGGGGGGTGTTCATTCTCCTTCCTGTGACTATCGTGTGCGGCGTAAGATGATGGTCGGATCCTGGTTGGTTCCGAAGAGCATACAATGCCAGTGGAAGACAGTAGAACCATCCCCTCTTTAGAGTAAGCTTCAACTTGGCTATCCTTTCATTTGACAAGCCATTGAGCCTCTCAAAAATACCATTACCTTCCGGATGATACGCCGACGAGAACTTGTGCTTTATACCAAGCAGCAAGCTGATCTGCTGAAAGACTGCGTTAACAAAATGAGCCCCGTTGTCTGATCTCATCACCTCACACACCCCCTATCTAGGGAACACTTCCCTCACCAGGAATTTGGCAGCACATGTTGAGTCTGGGTGTGTACAGGGACCTGGCTTCTATCCATCTAGAGAATGGACATACCACTACAATTAAGTACCTTTACCCGTTACACACTTGAATCATATCGACACAGTCGATATGTAAGTGTTGAAAAGGCCCATTTGGCCGGGGGATAATTCCTCTCACTACTTCTAATGTGTGCTCAGCTGTGAATTGCTGGCAGATTATGCAGTTCACCATAAAGAATGCAACATGCTCAGCTAAATTCGGTATAAATCAGTCTTCTGCGAGCGTTGCTGCTAGATTCTCTTTTGACATGTGAAATGGGTAATGTAATTGCTCCAATGCTACCTTTAGAAGGGCTATAGGCATTACTGGTTTACCAGTGCTGTCTTGCCGCCACAAGCCATCAGAGGGGTTTAAAGAACACCCTTGACGTTCCCATAGGTTCTTTCCGTCCTGAGTTGCCTCCCCTTGAAGCTCCATCAGTTGTGTCTGCCCCATATTGCTATTGGCTTCTGGTGTGGCTTGTGCTATCATCATTCGTTCATGGGTGTACGCCACTTCTACTTCCATGATCGTCTCACTTTTGGATGCCATACGCTTGGCTTCCGAGTCTACTTCATGGTTTCCGTGTGACACAAAATCTATCCCTTTGGTGTGGGTGGTGTATTTCACGACTGCTATGCCCACTGGGAGCTATAGTGCCTTAATCAGCCTATCCAATAAGGCTGCATGTTGTACTGGCATGCTGTCGGCTCGGAGGTAGCCCCTTCTTTTCCAGAGTGCTAGGCCTGCGTGCACTGTGGATGCCACATAGGCGGAGTCACCGTATACCGTTACTTCCTGGTCTGCGTGATTCTCAATGACGAGTATCAGCACCAGTAATTCTGCAGCCTGTGCTGAATAATGAGATGGTATTCGTGCACTGACGAGTACTTGAAATTCTCTGTTTGCTATGTGTTTCATTACGGCAACGCCTGTATATCTTTGTCTGTCTTCTTGGTCGATTCTCGAAGAACCATCAATGAAAACGATCTTACCTCCGGCCAGGGCATTTTCTTTCACCTGTGGATTTCATCGTAGAATTTTTCATAGTTTGTAATTCCTCATAGTTTGTACAGTCACGTATCGGCTCTCCTTCAGTGACTGGCTCAGCTATGAACGTAGCTGGGTTTACTGTTTTACATCGAACTATTTTGATCGATGGGTTAGATATGATCACCTCATAGGCAGAGGCTCTTTGAGATGTCAATGTACCCTTTGGTTTCTCTAAGATGGCAAATAATGAGTGCTCGACGTATAATGTCATGGAACATCCCATTACAGTGGTTGTCGCTTTCTCTATGGCGAACGCCGCGGCAGCTAACTTTGTTCGCATGGGAGCTGGCCTCTCATTACTGGGTCCAGATTCCCACTGTAATACGCCAGGGGCTTGTACCGCAACAAGGTTCTTTGGGCGAGTACCTCGGTCATAATGCTGCCATTCGTGTGCGAGAACAGGTAGAATTCCTCTGCATAATTAGGAATCCCGAGAACTGGAGCCGTACAAATCACTCTCTTAAGTTCTGTAAACCATTTTTCCATTGTCTCAGTCCATTCAATCTTTTCCTTTGTTGCCTGGGCCTTCTTTAGGGCCTGGAGCATGGGCTTGGTATACGAGCTGTAATCGAAGACCCATGCTCTAACATAATTGCATAGGCCCAGAAAGCGTGAGTGGCTTTGCCGTGTTCACGATAGCTTCAGCCCTTTCTGGGGTTACCTTTTTCCCCTCATGTGAAATTAACTGGACTATGTATAGCACCTCCTGTTGACAATATTGCAGTTTTTCCTTGTCAACCTTATAGCCTTTCTCAGCCGGTATAGTCAGTAGCTGTACAGATACTTGCCTGCATTGCTCTTCTGTGGTGCTGCAGATCAGAATTTCATCCACATACTGCGAGAAGACACTTTCTACTGCAATATTACTCAGGTCCATCTGAAGGACTCTGTTAAAAATGGACGGGGACTCGCAGTACCCCTGTGGCAACCTCATGCTTTTCAGACACATTTGTCTGAATGTGAATGACATCAGATCTTGTGAATCACGGTGCAACGGGATTGAGAAAAAGGCATTTTTCAAGTCAATCACTGTGAAATATTTTGCCTCGACAGGTATATTACACAAAATTGTAGATGGATTAGGGACTAGAGGGAACTCAGCTTCAACAATATCGTTTAATGCTCTTAAATCTTGGATTAAATGCCATGACCCTTCCTTTCATTTCTTGACGGGATAAATCACTGTATTACAGGGTGATTCTGACGTCAATAGGATGCCCTGATCCATCATGGCGGAGATTGTCTTTGCGATCCCTTTATCCGCTTCTCTGGACATGGGATGTTGTCGCGCTCTTGGTAAAATTGCTCCTGGTTTCAGTTTAATTTTCACTTCTCCCACCCCCTTCAGGAGGCCTACGTCATAAGGTCCCGTAGTCCATACTGAGACATGCACCTGGGCCATGTCGTCATCAAAGTATTCTGGACGTATCAGTGCCAACATCATTCTCTGAGGCACTTCTGTTTTAATCATTTTTACCCAAAATATGAGACTCACTTCCACCCTTGTCTCTTATGAGTCTGGTTGTTCTTCGAACAGATCGTCATCGGTGACGTCAGTCACTCGATACCCTTCTTCAATGGTGATAACCATGCACCATTGTCTACTTTCATCATCGTAGCCTTCGACCAATGCTACTTTCCCTTGCACTGCTGCAACATGTATCCTCAAGGGAAATACTTGTCCCTCCTCTTCATGCATAGGTATTCTAGGTCTGAATAGAAACTCATCAGGGGTTCTCATAGTTCTGTGTGTGAGGCCTGGTAATCCTGCCATAAGCACACGCATGCCATATGCAAAGACTTCTGGTTCTAATGGTATAACTCTCATGGCTATGCGTCCTGAGTATGCTCTGATCATTTCGCATACCATTGAATAATGCATTCCTGGAGTGGAGCATACTATTCCCTCCTCCGTGAACGAGATTGTCATGTTCAATTTTGTCATTAAGTCTCGACCCAAAATGTTTCTGGGGTCTGACGCGAATATAATAAAGGTACATTAATTTCGTACTCTCCTACGGAGACTGGGAGTGCGTCTGTAAAGGGAACTCGACTGTGAGCTCCTGTAAAACTCTGAGAAAATTTGCCTTCACGTATGCACGAGCGTGTCGCCCCCGTGTCAATTAAGAAGCAATATTCTTTACCCCCTATGACGACATTCACCCGTGGTTCCCTGTTAGGGTCTGGTGTCACTGATAGGATAGAGCACATCAGGGTTCCCAGTGAGCTGTCCTAGTTCATATATAAGTTCGGGCCGCTGTATACTTGTGGATTTTCTCCATTCCCAGGGTTGCCTCCCCTTCTGGAGTTTGTGCCCTGAGACATTTGCGGTGGTGCCTGTTGGAATTGCCCTTGTGGCAAGTTCCCCATGCTCAGGGGTTGTACCCCCTGCTGCGCACCGTGCTGCATGCCTGGTGCTTGCTGTTGCACTATGTGATTCTGTGCATCGCCCTGTTGGGAGATTGCAGGCAGATTCACCGTGCCTGCTCCCATTCCTTGGCCATTTTGCCACGCGCGTTGGCTTCTGCACGAGCGCGCCAAATGCCCTGTCATTCCACACAGCCAACACACTGGCGGTGTTCGGGCTATTTGTCCATTTGACATATCTGGATTGCCCATCTGCACGTTTTGAAAGCCTCCTTGATTACTCTGAAAAACTCCCTGATTACTCTGCTATCCCCTTCCTCTAGATCCTCTTCCCCTGGGGTAAAACCCCATATTTATTCTGTGGTGGAATACCCACCTGATGTACATTCTGTTCAACTGGGCTAGTCAGCATAGCTCCTTCAAGAGCGTACATGGATAATTTCTTTTGCACCAGCTTCGCTTCCTCACCTTTCCAAGTTGCCTCTTTTTTCTTATTCTTTTCTTGCACCAATCTATAGTAGTGTGCGATAGTCAGCTGTATTTCAGCCCAAGGTTTGGCCTCAACTCCTACTAATTTCTTGAGTTGCTTCTGCACTGGTTCTGGCAACCCTTGGCACAATATGTGGTAGAATATAGGTATAGATTTCGCCCAAAGATTCATGCGTTTCGAGCACCCACGTGTCTTGGAAATTCTGGATATAAATCAACGGATCTTCTGACTCCTTCATTTTCTGAGTCATTATAGCTTCCATATCGGAAGTGTCTGGGTAAAGCACTCGTAGCGCTTTCCATACTGCTGCTCTGCAATTATTAAATGGCGCTCCATCGTGGGTAGTGCTAATTATGGTAACACCAGGGTACCCAGCCCGTGCCCATACATCGTCTGCTCTCTCACTGAGTATGGCAATCAGGAGACCTTTAATGTCCCCTCTAGCTAATGTGACACCCCTGTCATATTTTCTAACTCATGTATACACTTCCTGGCTCCCGGTGTCAGCAATGGAATCTTGTTTTTCAAATTCTCTCGATTCATGTGTGGCCATGGAATATATTGTGGTCTTACTCCCCCCTTTTCTAGCAGCAGAAATTGGAATGCACAGTCTTCCTTCTCTTTCCCCATAGCTCGCCTGTCTATTGCTGGGGTAATATTCCTGCTTCGCCGTCTACCTGGCAATGTCCTCAATCTGTCTGCATAGGCGGATGCTGACACCCCCTCTGACCATGGGGTGTTCCTTCATGCCGGTCAGGCTTTGCGGCAGACTCTGATGCCCTTGGTGCAGACTCGTTAGCATCTGACCATCATACCCCTTTGTCCCTTGGGAGCCACTTTTCACGCCGTCTCCCTTCTTCATTGGTCTCGTATTCCATCTCCTCTCCGGAGTCGGACACTGATGGTTACCAATTCACACAACTCCTTGCATCATTGTTGTTCTTTCTAATTTCTAGCCTGTCCAGGGACAGTCTCCTGATCCCACTACTTCGGGTGACATCCTCAGTGGCATATAGCTGAGTGCTTTCCAAGAGCTCGTCTTCCCTTTCCCTTTGGGATATTGGTTCCAACCCCATTTCATTATATACGTTATCCATTGTTTCCCCGATGCTTCTGGTGTCGAGGTCATCTTCAACATCTGCCCCACTAGTGCCTGGTACTGAATCGTACGCAGGGAAAAATTCTTCAATGTCTTCCCATTCTACAACAGGATTGGGTTTTTTAACTTCCCGCTCCAGATATTCAAGATCGCGTGTCCTCTGCCTACGCTTACGTTCAATATCATCATCGAATTCTTTGCGATTCCTAGCTTCTTCTCTGACCTTAGCTTCTTCCTTTCTCCTTTCATTTCTACGTTCATTTGCCCTTCTAACTTCCTCATCTTCTCATCTCTTTATTCTTTTTTCACGTACTCTTCGCTCTTCTTCCAACCTTTGCAGGTTCTGCCTGTACTGGTCAGAGGCTGCGCTCTGTTTGCGGCTGAGCGGCTTTCCTTGCTCTTCGCGATATAGCTGTTCTCGCCTCAGCCTACCCTTCCTTCTTATTCTCTTGTCCTTTATTCCCTTATCTTTCTCCTTCTCCCTTCTCTATGTCTCATCAGACTTCTTTCTTGGTCTCACATCATCACTTCTTTTACCATCGAGTTTCAACAATATCTATCCTTCCAACCATTCGTCTTTCGCGAATGCTATCCCATCCGTTCTGTCTTCACTTCCTTGCCATTTCTTTCCCTCTCTCTCTTTATCGAGAGTTGCACTAATCTGTGCCTGGTCCTTCCTTTCATCATCGCATCTCTCCTTGTCCCTCGGGACTGCGGAGGAGAGATTCTTATCCTGCTCTTTCCCTTTATTGTCGTCACTACTGTACGTAGGTGACTCATATGCAGGGCTGCTGTACCCTGTAGCTGCCTTGAGCTCTCTTAGTGGGTAGAGTCCCTCTGACTTACTTCCCTCGGTTTCTATTTCAGGCAGGGCTGGTGGTACGCTAGGCGTCTCACCCCCCTCCGTGCAAACATTTAATATCCAGTCTGCAGGTGGCTCTTCCTCTTTCGACTGTTCGAACATTTTCCAAAGTTCCAGAACAGCGAGGCGTTTCTATAGTTTTTTGCCTGTATATGCGGCATGTAAATAAGTCGTCATATGTTGTAAGACGGCTTTAGATAAGGACCCGTTCTGTGGCCACGGCATAAACATCTTGTCAGCGGTACCCTTAACCCACTCTGTACTGTATTTCTTAAGCTTGGGGCATGTTTAGGCAATGTTTACATAAGTGAGCTAGTGGAATAACATCTTCCATGTTTGAATTCTGTTTCTAACAATACTTTCATGCAATTTCACCACTCCCAGCAATATGAGCGAGCACCAAATACCGCAAGCTCCAATCCAATCCTTTCCTGCCAAAATTTTATATCACCAATTTACTCAAGAATATCAATTCAGGCGCGATTCCCTCTCAAATATAGAATCGCGTAAAACCCCTAATCAATTTCAAACATCAAGGAGACAAATTTCCGTACATATGACACATCAACAGGACATGTATGACAAACGTTAAACAGACTAGACAGACACCAGCTGGACACAGATATCTCTGCCTTCTAATCAATACCCCGACATGGAGTTTAAACAAACTCCTTTTACGACGTCTTTAATCGTCGTAGTAGCCTGATTTTTCCCTATTATGTGGGACTATGAGTTCACGTTTCTTCTGACCGCTACATGAAAGCGCAGTAACAAGGCGTATCCTCTCTCTTCTCGGGTGTCCGCCCCGGTATCCTCTCTCTTTACCTCAGGTGTTTACCCTGGTATACTCTCTGTATATTCAGTTATTCTAGAGTCATTACCCCTTATATATATACAGTCTTCTCTACTTTTGACTATTTTGTTTTTCTCCACCTCCCTCCGTTACCTTTCCCTTACTTGTTCTAATGCCTAAGGACATTTGCCAAAGCATTTTTTATTTCACTCACCGCTTGCATCGTTCCTCTCTGAATCTTTGGGATCACCGCCTCCTTTACCGCCTCCTTCGGTCTTTTTGTCCGATCTGCTGCCCGTAGAAATGAGAAGGGTTATGCTTTGTAAGGCAGGTTCCTTCAGACCCACTGCAGTTTTTGATGGACATACACTATCATTGTCCACGGGAAGCTTCTCAGTCTATTCAGCCGAATGGTGAAGGTCTTGTGATATTGCCAAGGACCTAGAGTTACTTCGTGTCGACGGTCAATAGGTGTCTTAGCAATAATCAAAATTCACTAATTGATGGTGAAAACCATCCTCACCGCTACCAAGTGTACAAGAGGGCAGAGCGACCTCTGACGGGCCCATGGGATCAGAGCTCACCCTCAAGTACTTTTAAGATGAGATAGCTGCACCTTGAGAAAGATGGGGTGCAGGATTCTCTTACTCCAACACCAATCAATAAGGACAAGTCAATGGTTTGGCAAAGGGAAGTCCGTTTAATGACAAGTACAAAAAATGGGGAAACAAATGGAAATCAACAGTGATGCGATCGCCTGTCTCGCTTCAACTTCCAAATTATTCACTCAGACAGTAATTCTTATAGGCAAAAATCGTCATCATTGATGTGTCAAGCTCAAAGTTTGTCATGCAATTCTATTGGATGGAAAAGGTAACTTAAGTATAGGTACTATATCTGTATATGGTAACAGAGCGTGAGGATTGGATAACTCTTATCAGGTGGGCGTCTACGCCCATCCCTCTACATCACTCGTGATAGACATCACTACAAGTACAACGTCTCATTTGTTCTACTAGCTATAGGACCCTAGATTATGTGGTCCATTGTGATTGGCTAGGTTACACCCCTAGACATAAATCTCCACTTAATTAGCAGCATGCAGAATGGACACCCAGATGCGGGTTGTCCCAAGATTCACCCTGCCTCCCTCCCATCAATCAGTACTTTAGGGCTATGTGTCAATTAGTTGGCTGAGGTTGGCCTCGAAACTGTAGCCTCTTATCGGGAAAGGTTATGGCATCCTCAGGTTCTGGGTGACATCAGACGTTGATACCTCTTCGCGCCTGGTTGGTCACGTGCCTGTTCACCGTGGATCTGCTTAATTTTCCTTAGCTTTGTGTATTTGATTCCCCTTTTGCCTCGCCACCTGCCTGGGGCCTTCTTATCTCGACCTTCACTGGCTGGCTGCTATGCTCTTAAGTTTTGCTTCTTCTAATTTGCCGCTCTCCTCCCTTCCTTGGGTTGACCTCGAAATCCCAGACATGAGCTGCTTCGTGCTCAGTTTCGATTCTGCTCTTTCCTTGTGGCTTTAGCTAGAATATGAATCTCGGCCTGGTTGGCCCCTTGCAGCCTGGGCTTGATTCTGCTTTTACAAAATGGAGTCGCACTTGTATAATGTGCTTAATTGAGGTAGATATATAATTGGCGCTTGCCGTTCTATTCTTCTACAAAGCATAGCAAGCAGTACCGTTTCCTAAGCTTCTTTCGTTCCAAGCCTATTTAGAGGCGTTAGTTGGTTGCATTTTCTCATCTCACTTCATGGTTACGTTTCTTTATATATCAACATTGTTTCTTCTTACAAGACCATTACATCATTATTCATTAAATTTTCTCTTATAGTGTCATCTTTTGGTTGTCGTTTCGTTCATCTGTGAGTCTGTCCGGGCCTTTGTGTCATCACTATTCGTCTGTCATTAAGGTTCTTTGGGTCTCTTCTGTGACAGTTTGCAAGTAGTCTTCATTTCCTGTTAACTGCTGGTACGGTTGTCTCAGTGGGTACCGGGCTGCCCAAGGTTGTCTGGTTATAGGCACTTCAACAGGTATTGCTCTTCTGAGGGGCACTGTGCAGAGTCCTGGAGCTGCTCTCTGTTGGTTTATTTGCTCCTCATACGTCACATATCTTGGCGAGTATGTTCCTGGTACCTCAAAATGGTTGGCTGGAGTGCAGCCCATACCTGGGACATCCTCTACACAGGGCAGCAGAAAAGTTGCACCTGATGCATGGCCATCAGTAACATGTTCTATGTGAAGTATAATAGAGCGCTCAAGTTTCCACTTGCACAAGTAGTGTATCCAATCTTATTTGCATTACCCAGACATCCTTTCTTCGTCACCCCAGTCCGAACAAGTGAAGGCAATCTGTTTTACCTCCAGGCAGTCTAACAAAGTATTCCCTCAAAAAATATTTAATTGCATCCCCCCTCAACCCTCGTAGGAGTAGGAATATAAGAGGGGTGGCCTTACCCACAACCACTTTTATCTCTGTTCTATCAGACTCTTTTCCTATGTGGAGCCTGCTTGGCTTGTTTACCCACTCCACAAATAAGCAGATGCTGCAAGACCTGTTGAGCAATTAAGGCACAAACCCCTATTGGGAATAGATGGGAACCCTTTGACCTTGAACAGGGCAGAGGGTAGGGGCCTCCACAGGGTTTATGTCAGTTTGCACAACACACAACTGTAACCGAGCAAGGTTGTGCACGCCCACAGTGCCAGGACCTTTGCTCTGCCCCCTTTGTCTCCACTCAACTCCAATACAAGGGATGGGCCGTTTCACTTATGATAGGATTTGGGGCCTAATGTGTTCATCTGAGGAATGAGGTAGCAACACCACATATTGAACTCCTTGCTGAAAGTTGCAGCATAGTTCTTAAAATAGTTGGCAATTGCCTCGACTCCCTGCCGGTACAGAGCAAGGGGTGGGGAGTGATGTACCAGGGTCACATCATAGGCACATGGGAGAGGCCAGTAACCCATTCCACCTTAACAGGCAAGCACCAACCAAAGTATAAAGTTACCATGGCAACCCTTTTTTCTGGGTCATGCATCAGTTCTACACAAAAGGAAGTGGGTACCATTGCTAAACAAACCAGAAAAGGAGAGAAAGTCCCAGTTCTTCAAATTTCTCCAGCTCCCAATTCAGGGAAGCTGGAAAGAAACAAAGATCCATGTTAAGACTCCTCATCAAAGAGACTATGCAGGAGGAAAGGGAAGCTGGAGGCTGGACTAAGAAAAGGCACCCAAGAGCCAGGCATTTCACCCACTTCCCCTCTTCCTCTTGTTTCACAAAGTCCTTATCATCATCTCTCATCGTTAAAGGTGGCCAGAACTTACCGTCAAGGACGTGGACTGCAACACTGTAGGTCAGGTCCTCGACCATATGGCCCAATGCATAACATTTGCTGATGTCAAACATCTGAATCCCCTTGCTAAACCCTGAGTCTGACATTTCAAGAAGACATTGAAAAAAGGGTTTACCTCTCATCCCCAACATTCATCTCAAGATCTGTAAGGATCGCAATTCCCAGGTTGATGGGTAAACTTCATCCTTTGCAGAGAAAGGAAGTGTTGATGCCGACCTCTCTTGAGGTGGACCTTCGCTTATCCACCCTAACTGGCCCTCCCACAAGCCGCCCCCACCGGGATGGCTACAGTCCATGCTACCATAGACAAAAAGGTCAACAATGCCCTCAGAAATAACTAGGCAGGGGCCTACCAATCTCTGTAGGCCACAGCCTATGCATCCTCTGTGTCTCAGGCCCTCATTGTAGATTTCCGCAATTCCTATGCACACATATAAAGGGAAGTGGACTGCATAGCTCGGCTGGTTTTCACGCACAAAGAAGTGGAATTCCTCTCAGATCTAGCAGTCAACGGTGTGCGGGCAGCTTCCCTCACCATGGCCACAGCAGAGATGGCCATGGGACAAGTCCGCAGAGACCAGAAACAAAGGTAGGTAAATCCCATAACTTGTGAAACCTGGGGAAAGATGCAAGCTTTTCTATAAAGTGTTTTCACTCATGATAAAAATGCTGTTGTGAAAAGCAGTTTTATTGTAACTTTCTGGCTCTCTCGGAGCTCATGAATCTCATTGACTTGGGTGCAGGGGTGGCATGCAATGTCGCAGGGATATAATCTGAAGCTCAGAAGTAGCGGCTGCTACCCTGGCTGCCCCTAAAGTCATGATCGCTGACCTACTCTCCTTACTACATACAAGAACAATATTCTTGCCCTTACCACTGTTCTCGACTTGGCCAAACCCTACTACTACATTAATGTTATATCCTTCCTCCATTTGCATGCTCACAAACTATCCATGACCCTCCAGGACATTCTTGCCCATCTAAACTTCACTCCATATCCATTTCCCACTCCACTGAACGCTTTTTCTCCTAATTCTCCTCTAAGTACACCAAAATAAGCAACACAATGTCTATACTTCCATTTCTCCGACTTCCTCCTTCTCACATCCCCTCACCTTCTCCACAATATCTTCTTTATTGCACTTGGTTCCCACTTTCTCTACCTAGCTAACACCTATGCTCTGCTCTGCCAACCCATTGTATGCTCCTATTCCTCCCCTTACTGCTGTAACAGTGTCAGTAATGCTTCTACAGGTTGGGTATTTCTAGTATTCATTCTAATAAACATGTGGATTGTTGCATTGTTAAAAGGGGAAAAAAAAGGTATTTTTAGATGCCTCTCTCTTTGGGTGAACGGATTAGCTATTTTTTTCTGTGATTAATTGCTGAGAAAAGACATTTGTATTCTTAAATTCCTCAGTAAATATTGTCATTCAAAATATGTGTTGAGTTTGGTGAAATGGTGAGAAAAGCAGATGCCTAATTTAGAATTTTGATTTTGACTGTGGCGTTAAGCCTGTGTTCCAAAGGCTGGAATGAGGGGGTAACCCTGTCTCTGTTCCCTTCCCCTGACTGGATGTTTGGTGGAAGGGCCATATGTGGAACTGGGGCTGCCCTTGCTAGACTAGCAGGAGCCTTCCCAGGGATTGCTAATGTGGGTACACCCCAGGGGTGGGACCTGTCTGAATGAAGAGAGGAGTGAAATCACATTCTGTGTTGTGGGTGTCTGGTTTTGGTTTGCCTGTGGTCCTGTCTGAGCCTGCCCTGACTAAAACTGAGTGAATGCAGTGAATGCTCTGAAAGGCTGGGAGTTGCCTCCAATCCATATTCTGTGTTATGGATGTCTGATTAAGCTGAATGGCCTGAATGCCTGTATGAATGATTGGTAGCTGCAAGAATACACTTTGTGTGATTGGCTGGCTGAATGGGGAACATTTGTGTATAACTAGGGACACTTCACTTACCTCCTTGTCAGAAGCTGAAAGTTGAAACCGAAGAAGAAGCTGAAGTCTCAAGAAGCTTGTATTCAGCTGGAGAAAGAAGTCTGCGGCTGCAATTCTTCATCAAATCCAAAAGCTGCTTTGCTGATTCGTGGACTGAAACAGAGAGGACCTGGATAGGCAACCTCTTCCAGTAGCTACGAGGGGACATTGTGTAACTGCTGTTCTTCACCCAAAGTGTCCTGGAAGCCAGTCCTGTGTGCCTGCCGTCCTGAAGAGGAGCTTTTGTGGGTCCAGAAGAGGCATTCCTGGACATCTTGAGCCCAAGAAGTCCATCTGTGTCATCCAGGGTCCAGAGGAGTGTTTGTGACTGCTGGAAGCCAAGTTGTCGTGTATTGCCCAGAAGAGGGGCTACACCGGCATAGTGTTGCTCGATGCCCAAAGCTGCCAAAGTTCCAAGTAATGCTAGAAATCTTCAAGTGGCACTGCAGCCACGACATCTGTCATTTTACTGCACCAGAGAAGATCCACATTCAACTGCAGAGGAATGCCCTCCAGTGTGTTTTTCCCACCATGTAAAAACACAAAGAAAGTGTCTCAAAGGTCCAGACCTGGAGAGGGTCTGCAGTGCAGTCCAGTGCTCAAGTCCAAGTTGCCAGAAGCCACCGTGTTGTCCGTGCTACAGCACCAAGGAACCAAAACGCGGCCCACTTCTAAATACTGAAACATGACACTTACTACTGGCACTGCTCCCGTCGCCACCTAAAGCCATTGATGACCACCATTGTACTTATCTTCTTATCCAAGCATTGTCGAGGTCCACAGCAAGCTTCATCTTCATGGAACATCCCCAGCCGGTGTAACAACCCGACAGCGGAGACCACCGCGACAGACCTGCATTGCTGCCTTTCCAACACTGCTTGGTTCCCTTCTCCTGAAGGGCACCGACATACCAGTAACTCCTTCTTCCAAGGGGGGGTCCATCCTCAAGTGGCATCATCAAATAAAGCAGAGAAACTCAGCCACTTTGCCTTTCAAGGTACTGTGATGAGGAAGAACATCTTCCATCCTCAGGATTCATTCAGGGTTCCCAGATTTGTATTGTATCCTGTTCTCCTGTGGCTTTCCAGGTACTTCAGATACTTTGGGTGGTGGGGGGACTATAGAAACAGAAGCAGCCAATTAATCAAAATATTTGGAGTGGGCTGTAATATACAACATAAAGTACACCTTAACTTTTCCTTGTAGGTTGTCCAGGTGGGGGATCCTCACACAGTATTGTCTTTTACACTAAAGAAAGCATTCTGCCTATGTTCTACGTATTACTTGCCTTTCTACAGTAATGTTTATGAGGTTAACCCTTGTCTAATAATGTACATGCTTTTTAATAACTGTCAGCCATTGGCGCTTTATAACTGAATTTAAAGGTAACAGTGGTACCACATAGAACTGTATATATAAAGTTAAATTACCTGATTAGATCTATAGTACACATTGAGTCTTATTTATTTATGTATAGCTACCTGACCTTTTATCATTTAATAAAAGGACTGTGTTATCACCTAACATAGTGTGTGGACATTCCTTTGTGGGGAGCTTGGGGATTCACTGTACCTAAGAACCAGCTGGCATCAACTCCCTTGAGTCTCAGCCTTGGTTGCTCATCCATAGCTAACATTAGGGAACCTTGGCTCGGGTGCTCTGTGCCTTTAATCCAACTATATAGTGAGCAGAAGTACAGATACCCCCATAGTCTTTACAATCACACTTATCATATTAATAAGGGTTTCCCAATCACTTGAAAATACAATATAATGTCCCATTTTCCTCAAAAGAGATTTAAAAACATAGTTACTCAATTATATGAGCCTGGTTTATTATATTTGTCCAAGTAAAGTTCATGGAAACAAACACAAGAGCAGAAATATATAATTGTGTAATAAACAAAAGAGCCACAATCTAAACGATTTACCTAGCCATTTTCTTGACTTCACACTCCTTATCTCTTACTAGACCCTTCGTCTTCCCCTTCTTTGCTGGCCACAATACGCCAAGAGGGCTAGTCCAGGTTTGGTTGGGGGGTATCAGGGTAGACCAAGTACTGCTCAAGGGGGGACTGGTGCCCTGTAAGAATCTGAAGGAACCGGATAGCCAGTCAAAAGGAGGCAGAGGGGTACATTAGCACGCAATGGGGAGAGGGAAGGAGAAAGAGAAAAGGAGGGTCTGGAGAAGCTTCAGGAACTGAAGGAGATCTTGCTCACGTATGAGAGGGGCATGTAGGCCATTGCAGAGGGAGGCACCTGCAGAAGAAAGAGAGCTACCCCCCACTCTCTGCTTTGAAAAGAGTGTGATCTGCATAGAGTTGGAGCTAGAATACCAAAGGGCTCTAGCTGGGAGGTATTTAGGGAGAGAGAGTTGGATGTAGTGGGGTCCCAGGCCCCAGAAAGCCTTGTGGATGATGCAGATGGTCTTGAACTTGATCCTCGAAGCAACCGGGAGCCAGTGGAAAGATTTTAGGGCTGAAGTGATGCAGCCCCTCGGATTGAAGCCAAGGATAAGTTTTGTAATCCTATTGTGGATTGGTTGAAGGGGGTGAAGGGAGGATTTAGGCAGATTGAGGAAGAGGCTGTTGCAGTAGTCTATCCTAGAGAAGACCAGAGCTCTGCAGACATTGAGTTTCTGCGGAAAGAGGAGGAAAGGGAGAATACCTCTGAGGGGGTGCAGCTGGAAGTGGGCCTTCCTGGCAAGGTCTGTGATGTGCGGAGAGAATGAGAGAGAGGAGCCGAAATGACACCAAGGATTTTTGCCACACAAGAGGGTGAAGGGAGGGGGTCCATGGAGGTCAGCCAGAGAGTAGGAGGGAAGGAGGGAGCTGGGGTACCACCGAGAAGGATCTCAGTCTTACTGGTATTGAGGTAGAGATTGTTAGCAGATCACCATGCCCGAATAGCAGTCAGACCATCGGGAATGAGAGAGGAAGAAGAGGAGGCAGTGGAGGGAAGCTTGAAAGATAGCTGCATGTCGTCACTGGAAGTGAGGAGAGAAGGCGGAGATCAGATGGGCTAGAGAGGCAAGGTAGATGGTTAAGAGCCATGGCGAGAGGATAGAGCTCTGAGGGACAACACAGATGGAGAGTGAGATGGAGGAGAGAAAATGGCCCAGTTGAACCTGGGCTGGTTGGTCAGAGAAGAAGGAGGACAAACAGTCAGTGACAGGTCTGTGATGCCAAGGGTATCACAGAGCTGGTTTATAAGGTTGGCATGATTGACCGTATCAAAGGCAGAAGAAAGGTCAAGACGGATGAGAACGGAGGGAGAGTTGGAATCGAGATTTGAGAGCAAGGTTTCACAGGTGTTCAGTAGTGCAGTTTCCGTGCCTCTGGCTGCTCTGAAGCCAGACTGGTGGTCGTGGAGGCAAACAACAGATTCAGTGTGGTGGATCAGCTGGGAGATGACTAGCTTCTCCAAGAGTTTGCCCAGGAAGGGTCTAATGGAGGCAAGAGTGGTCGGAAGAAGGATTTTTGAGGGGAGGGTGCCAAGGGAGTGCTTGAGGAGTAGCAGGAAGGAGCCAGTGGCAAGGGAGTGAAGGGAGTGATTGCAGAAATCAGCCAAGGCTGGAGCAAGGGAGGCAATGATGTTCTTGATAGTTCTGGAGTAGCAGGGGACCACCTATTTGGAAGACGCTTTCATAGAGAGGACTTGTCTACAGACCTAGTCTGGTGATATGGGCGAGAAAGAGCAGAGTAGGAGGGAAGAGTAGAGGGGGCCAAGGGAGGACTGAGAGCGGATGAGGGAGAAGGGAGAGATATAGATAGAGGAGAGTGGGGTTTGGTTATGAAGTGGGAGGCCAGTGCAGTGTAGAGGGTCAGGGATGGCAGAGGAGAAGTGGAGACTGCAGTAGGATTGGTGAGTTCCTTGCAGATTTCGAACAGTTCAGAAGTGTTGTTGGTGGCCCCAATAAGCCTTCTTCTTCGAGCGGATGGAGAGTCTGTAATGCCTTTGGAGCAGGGGGCAGGCCAGTTTGTCCGAGGATTTACTTGAATTCTGCCACTTACGCTCTGCAGCTCTGAAATTGCGTTTCAGAGAGGCTACATCCGAGTCATACCAAGTGTTGTGCTTGGATCCAGGCTTCATGCAGATCCTCATGACAGGGGCAAGGATGTCCAGAGTTTCGGAGATGGAGAGGTGAAGGATAGCAAGGGCTGTGTCAGTGTGAATGTCAGTGGCTGGAATGGGATGAGGAATGAACCTGGTGGCAAAAGCAGCAACTGAAACCAGCTTCATCGGTCAAATGACAGAGAAGGAGACTGGCAGTGCAGGCAGAGGCTTTGCCGGGGGACCCAAGAGATCAAGTTGAGAGGACAGGACGACATTCATCTTTAGTACTGTGACGCAATGCACTCAAGACATGGTAACCGTTTGACATCTTTGTGAGTCTTGCTGAGGTTAAATTGAAGTTAAAAAGACAGTCCAGGTAATTACCCAACCAAATTCCAAGCCATCTAAACGTTTTCGAGGCAAACTGTAAATGTGAGGTCTGCTGACAAATCCTGCATCTTGATACTTAATGGAACCACCAACGATTTGTCCAAATCAATATTATAACTTCATATTTCCCAGAATCTTAAGAGGTTTTGAGAAAGGGCGGCTATCAATGACCTCGGATTTGTACAGTGATCTAGGTCATTGTAAGCAGTTTGTACTCCTGTGACCTTTCCGATGCCTTATATTGCCAAATTTCTCCTGATCTCTTTAGCTAATGGTTCAATCACCAGAGCAAAAAGAAGTTAGGAGAGGAATCATGACTGTCTGGTGCCAATAGGACTTGACACTGTAGCATTCATTGTCACTACAGGCTTAGAGTATAGCCTATTAGCCCAACAAAGACAACGAGGTCCATATAACAAATGTTGAGCATCTCTGCCAATAAAATCTCCATATCTAACAAAGTACAACTTTGTTAGCATAGGTTGTCTTGGCAATATGTTTAAAAATTATAGTTTTATATATCTAACATCGTCAGCTTCTTGTCATCTAGCACTGACAGGCATTGATCCACTCTAGAAGCTAACACCCTGATCAAGGTTTTCGCATCTACATCGAGCAGCTATATTGATCTGTATGAAGCACAACTTGCAAGTCTCCTCCCTTCTTTGGGGATCACCAATCTCAATGCCTGGAAAAGTGGGTTCCAAAACAATGCCATAGTTCCTGGTCTGAACCATGTATACAAAGTCATTGGTAAACCCTCACCCCTCCAGGGCTTTGTTATGTTATGTTATGTTAATAGGCTTTCATACTAAGCCAAATCACCACCATACTGGTTTCAGAGAGTCTGCGCTTCTCTGTGGAGGGGCGTATTGTTCCCTTACTAGGGGTATCCATACCTTAATCTGATGGAGGAAAAAATGAGCAAAGGATGATAAGAGGATGGTTAAGTGTAAAATAGGTTCTACAAATAAAGGGAATGAGATATGTAGTACTTATTGTACAGAGATGTCAAGCAGAGCCAAATGAATGACAAAGTCAAGCTCTGCACCGTTATTTTTACCAATGAATTAAGTGTTCCTGATATTTGTTGCCAAGAAGCTCAGAGCTAAGTCAAGAGGACAAATGCAGTACTTAACCATGAT
Source organism: Ambystoma mexicanum (assembly GCF_040938575.1). Classification (NCBI taxonomy): domain Eukaryota; kingdom Metazoa; phylum Chordata; class Amphibia; order Caudata; family Ambystomatidae; genus Ambystoma; species Ambystoma mexicanum. Next base: position 789,547,765 of record NC_090936.1, on the reverse strand, counting down.
AAATTGTATGCTATTCAGAGCATATTATATCGTATATCTAAACGGACAGAAGGCGTCCTTTTCATGAACTATGTTTTCCTTCCCAAAGTGAATTAACTAACATATTTTCCATTGCTTGTTTCTCTCTCTTTTTGTTTAGTGTTCACCTTTCTACTGTTTTTGTCTTTCATTGATTATAATTTCCCATTTTAACACAATCTAGATGAATGTGTTAGGAAACAAGCAGGGTTGTAAGATAGAAATAACCATGTGAGAAGCAATATTAAATGTTCCAGGCTCTGAGGAAGCTCACTGAGTGAATGAAACATGTGCTGGCTATTTGCAGGCCTACCTTGAGCTGAGTGCCGCTCATGTGTATTATTTATTTATTTGGGTGGTCTGTGGAGTGCTAACTGCTCCCTTACAGACAATTCAAAGAGCTTGACATTTCACCTAATGTGAAGCGACACAAAAGAATAACCTAATATAACATGACATAACACAACCTAATCAGCTAGTATAAAAAAACGGGCATGATGTCATAAAAATAGGGGCAAACAAATAATTAAAAAAATGCCTATGGAAAATGAGCAAAACTCTCTTAAAACTCAACAAATAAAAAATGTGGTTACAAAATTGCAATGGGTAACTGAGACATAAAAAGGGAAATAAACACGAGCCTGGATGCATTATGTTTATTGCAGTATAGCCATAACACTCGCTGATTGTGTGTTCCTTCTGTAGCAGATCGTCTTCCACCAAAGTGGACAAGCCTAACCAAGAAAGAAATTCCCTATTTTGAGCAAAGCTGACTGGACGTTCCCTTCTGTACATCTTTTATTTTGATAAATGCTCTGCAATGTCACATATGTCTCTTTGGAGCTAGCCTGTTTCATCCCTTATACCACCAGAAATATGTCCAATCTCTATTTATGGATCCTCCTTGTCAGCATAGTATTGCCTTATTCCCTTCTTCATAAAATGTTGCTTCAAAAAGGCCAAATCTTCTTGAAGACCAGATTGATCTGCAACTTTTTATCTCTTCCCACTGCACTTTTATTTTCACTTGAGAGTTTTGGCCAAAGATTCACTACACCTTTAACTGACGTTCAGTAGACCACTAAGCATTAGCTGACTCCCAAACCAACACTGAACACTGCCATCTACCCTCTCTTATCCACCAATCTGCAGGTCCAGAACTAACACCATCATATCATGATTGACCATACCACTGGCAGTGTGGTGGTCCAAATAATCAGATGCCTTTGCCCTTCTTGTGGAAAATATTAAACCAGTCTTTAAATCATTTTAAGGGTGTGGCAATGTAAAATAAATCTCCTACCTTGCAGTTAAGCCACTCTCCAAGTGTCAATTAGACTAAAGGCTTTCAAAAATCTAGGGAAATTATTTGTAAGATTTGTTCGCTCTTGTGTGGGTTGATAACAACCTATGGGCTGTGGCATCAGAAATCATGTTAACATCTTCACCTAAAATCATTAGAAATTCCTCCAAATCTAATAATTACCCAATACCTCTACAGAAAGATCAACCTGACCTTGATCTGCAGTGTTAGCGTCACTAAGTGTCTTCAACCTAATATCATTCCACCCCTTTAAAATTAACAGTCTACTTTTCATGCATTGGCAAACTATGGTGTGATCTACCTGAAGATTCGTGAACACCAACATGTTCACCTCCACATTCTTAACCTTACTAGACACCCAGAATCATCTCTGAAGAAACTTTGGAGTATCAAATAGAGAATGATTTGTCCTACATGCAATGTGCTTTCTGAATGAAAAGTATGCCCACATTGTTTCTTCCAAATCCTCTTGTCATCAGAACAACCTATTATGGGGTAAAGTCAAGCCCTTCACATAAAGGGTGGCCGTCTTTCACCATCTCACTAATACTGAGTTTTCTGAAATGATCAGGCAATTACATCCATCTCTCCCAGCCCATTAGACCAATCTGTCCCCATATTCACCTGTCACTGCATCATTCACCAGCCATATCAATTGCCTCTCATAGGAAACTGCTTAATTGCTAATTCTGCCTGCCACTTTCCTCTTCCCCCTTCTAATCACCCAAGTTTACACCATCAACCAGCGAACTATAGGCATTGCTCATTTTGTGGAAATGTTATGCGACCTTTTGTTTTGATCGACAGTGGTTTCAGCCTTACAATATTTTAAGTGTACAGTTTGTGGCACGTTCATCACCACAGTATTGTATATTTATGTGTGTGTGGGAAGAGTGTTGGCGGGGTCAAGGAAAGTGGAGTAGGAAGTGACCCCTTTTATGAGAAAGAACAACATGATTCATAGAACAACAGTGAATTTGCAAGGATCAAACAGTACACTTTAAAATATTTAGGGAACAAACCACATAGAACCGTTTCCCTCTGTGCCATCACTTACCGTCACCTGCTATCTTCAGATCCCACCAGCCTCCCCTTGAGTAAACGCAAGCCAATATAAGACCCTAAGTGTTATGCAGATAGCGTGGGCTATTCCCCTTCTTCCTCCTTAAACAAATCCACCAGAACATTGCGAGCAGCCCATTATATCCCAAGCATTACAAACTAATCACAATATCCCTGATAACCTGAACGAACAGTAAGACATACAATTAAACAGTGGCAAAATTAATCTATTTGTTGCAATTGTAAAAGACAAATATATCCATTTTGACTAATCGGTTTCAACATTAAGCTATGAAAAAATAAAACAAAATAAGCAACCAGTTGGCTTCCTTGTTCTCCTGGAATTTGTAGGAATCAGTTACTCTCCTAAAACTGAATAATTCCCATAGACATTATTTTAAAAGCCTTGCCCCAACCACCACCATAATTCAGGGTGAACTTGTTTTACTTACACCTTCTTTCCCTCATATTCTCTGCTCTAGTTGTAGGAGGGGTTTCCCCAGTAGTTGTCTGGCCAGCGTATGTCTCTAAATTCAACTTCCGAGCTGTATGTGCTATTATATATAAATGTATCAGAATAAAGCTCATTCGCCATGCCTCACAAATGAGGGCAAATTGGAACACCCATATATAGCATGCCCCCTTTTTCCCACAGCTGAGTCGTGAATGGGCGGCATTCATGTTAACTTGACAAAGTCAGTTGTGAAAGGCCCTGAAAAACAACTATGTTGTTGCCTAAGATCATAAGAGTCTATTTCCCTCAGCTTGGATCAAATGTGCACTTGGTCTGCGTATTAATGGCGTAATAATGGCACCGGATTAATTGATCAGGGATGAGTACCCATTATAACAATCAAAATTTGGATTTTGTGTTTGTGCGGGTGGCAGACTGCCTGAATTAGCAATCTTTGGATCCCCTGAACCCATCTTGTGGGATTTGCCACTGCTTTTCGCCGCCATTCATTGAGCCACACTGGTTACAGGCCTTGCCAAGATGGCCTCATCTTTTTCTTGTACCTGAAGTCCTTTGCTTTGCCTGACTCCCACCCCCATTGGCTGTCTGGGCCTTCATTGCCCAATCAGAGCAGCCGGGAGGCGGGAACAGGCACCATCTACCAAAGTCCACGAGGAGGCCTCTTGATTCATTCTTTTTCTGTCTGCTTGGAAGGATCCTCACACCCACGACTTCTGTGGCCCTTTTTCCTGCTATTTGCATGTTCCTGAGTCCACGTGCTATTACAGGGTAAGCCCTGCTTTTACCACTGCACATCGCACCTGATGCGCATATTTTCTCCAAAAAAAGAAAATCATCACAATTTGGATTTTGTGTTTGTGCGGGCGGCAGATTGCCTGAATTAGCAATCTTTGGATCCCTTTAACCCATCTTGTGGGGTTTGCCACTGCTTTTCACCGCCATTCATTGGGCCACACTGGTCACACGCCTTGCCAAGATGGCCTAATCTTTTTCTTGTACCTGAAGTCATTTGCTTTGCCTGACTCCCACCCCCATTGGCTGCATGGGTCTTCATTGCCCAATCAGAGAAGCCAGGAGGCGGAGGCCGGCAACATCTACCAAGGCCCATGACAAAGGCCCCTTTTTGCTCCATGTCCGCTACCGGGATGTCACATGAATCCACTACCGCAACCTGACCCTCCCTGGGGCTGCCAGCTCACTCAGCTTTGAAATTGGACTACCAAGACTCTCTTACTTCCCTCTCCATGAGTTAGTTCCCTCATTCTGTTTACCCCTTCTGTTGCCTTCATGGTTCTTCACTCTCCCCTCTGCGTGTTCCAACTGGTCTCCCTTTTTGCTCTCTAAAGCTCTTGTTTCAGCACTCACCTCTAACTCATACCTCATTTCTTTTACCTATGGTGCATTAGCATTTGCCTTTGAAAGTCAAATTCGGTGTGTTTTTGAAAGTAAAATTTGGGTGTGTTTTTGAAAGTAAAATTTGGGTATGTTTTTTATTTAACCTTTTTAAGTCAAGTTTTGGTCTGTTTTTGAAAGTCAAATTTGGGTGTGTTTTTTTAACTTTGAAAGTCACATTTGGGTGTGTTTTTGTAAATCAAATTTGGGTGTATTTTTGAATATCAATTTTGGGTGTGTTTTTGTAAGTCAAATTTGGGTGTGATTTTTATTTAACTTTGAAAGTCAAATTTGGGTGTGTTTTTGTAAGTCAAATGTGGGTGTGTTTTTCATTTAACTTTGGCCCTAAATTGTAACCTGCTAGCCCAGTTACTGTTTCATACCGCTGTACTTGCATACTTCTCCTACTGCCTCCTCTCTCTACCCGATGTCTGTCTCTCCTATCTACTCCAACTGCTTCTTTATCAACTATCCTTCCCTTCTCACTAAATCTGGTAAGAAGAAATTTAAAAAGGATATCCTGGCCTACAACCCAGGTTTCCCCATCGCTGATACCTATTCCAGCGCCTCTGCCAGACAAACACTCACTGAAATCCTCTTTGTTGTTCCTTCGCCAGATCTCTGGACCCCTCAGATGATCTCTGTGCTCTATCCTGTCTCCTCCTCTCCCATTAATGGTGGCACCCACTGGGAAGTCCAGATGGATTCTTTTGACTCCTCCAGAGTCATCATTAATGTCTACCTAAATGGCACTGTCATGGTGCAAGGCCTCAGGCCAATCTCCTCCACTTTGATAGGTGGTTCCTGTACCTCATCAACTTCCTCTCATCTCCAGCTGTCCCCTAGTCTCTTCCCTTGGCTACCTTGCCCTCTCTTCCCTCCTCCTCTGCCCCACCTCCAGCCCCCTCCACACCTCCACAGGGCGTACCTCTGATTAAGGCTGGCAACCTTCTTCATCTTGCCACTCTCAACTCTCGCTCTGCTGTCAAACACTCCTCTGACATCTGCCACCTCCTAGGAGAACTTGACCTTGATGTCCTCTGTTTTACAGAGACATGACTCACAGCCAGCTCTGTCCCAAGCTTTGACACTCTCCTCCCTGATGGCTATAAGATCCTCTGCACCCCCAGATCCACTCGGCCTGGAGGGTGTGAAGCCCTGATCTTCCCTGCCTGAGTGGAATCCTGCCTCTATCATCACCACTCAGACTTACTCCTCTTTTGAATGCCTTGTCTGCAGGCTCTCTCTCTCTCCTAGCCACTCTTTTACTATTGCTACTCTCTACCGGCCTGCTGGTGGTCAAATCACCTCTTTTCTCTCTGAGTGGGCAGACCTCTCCTCCTCCTCCTGGTCTCAACCACTCAACTCCTCCTTCTTGGTGACCTCAACATCCATCTTGATTCTCCCGGTTCCTCATCTGCGCTCTTTCGTGCCCTTGCGATTCACTCTCCCTCTCTATCCTCCCCTACGGCCTGACTCATTCTGCTGGTCACACACTTGATGTCTTGATCTCCTCTGGCCTCCCCCTCTCTATTCCCTTTACCACTCCTCTCACCTGGAGTGATCACTGCCTCCTTTCCTCTCATCTTTCCATCTCCTCCCCTCAAGCCAAGCCTACCCCAAGATTGGCACCCACCTTCTTGGACATCCGGCCCATGAAGCGTGTGTCAATCAAGGCTTTCGATGCCCTGTCCCTGCTCTACTCCTCTATTTCTGCTACTCTTGATGCTCTTGCCCCTGACATGAGGATCCATTTGAAGTCCAAAGCCAAGTGCATTTCTTGATATGACTCCGACCTAGCTACACTTAAACTTAAGTGTAGGTCGGCTGAGAGGAAATGGAGGGCTTCTTGCACACCCTCTGACAAACTGGCCTGCCACCTGCTCCAAAGGCAATACCGACTCTCTATCTGAACCAAGAAGAGAGTCCACATTCAAGCCTGTGTCTCTGCAGCATCTAACAACTTGGCCGAACTCTTTAAAATCTGTAAGGAGCTGGCCAACCCTGCTGCAGTCTCCACCCTCGTCTCGCCTCCCAGGCTCTTTGCAATGCCCTTGCTTCTTGCTTTATCTAAAAAACCCAGGACATCTTGTCCACCCTCTATTCCACTCCTCCTCCTCGCCCCCTCTCCTTCTATGCTTGCTGACCCTCCTTCAGATACCACCTCCCTCTTTCTCCTCCTTTCCTTTTTTCTCCCCTGATGAGGTCGCTAGACAAGTTCGATCTATGAAAGCCTCATCAAAACAGGTCCATCCCTGTTTCTCTAAACCCATTAAGGACCACATCAATACCCTTTCCACGGTCCGTCCCAATTTCTGCAACCTCTCCTTTGCCTCTGGGTCTTTCCCCTCCCCTCTGAAGCACTCCCTGGTGCATCCTCTCCTCAAGAAACCCACAGCTGATCCTTCTTGTCCGACTAAATATTGCCCAAATTCCATTACTCCTTTTCTGTTGGCTCTCTCCATGACCACCAATCTGGCTTCAGTGCTGCCAGAAGCACGGAAACTGCTCTCCTGAACATCCATGAAGAACTGCTCTCCAACCTTGACTCTAACATTCCTTCTGTCCTCATCCCACTTGATCTCTCCTCTGCTTTCGACACGGTCAATCATACCACCCTGCTCGACCATCTCTGTGATAACCTGGGTATCACCGATCAGGCTCTGGCCTGGTTGACCTCTTTTCTCTCTGATCGACCCTCCAAGGTCCAACTTGGTTCCTTCCTATCTTCTATCTCCCTCTCTAACTGTGGTGTTCCCCAGAGCTCTAACCTCTTGCCCTGGCTTTTCAACCACTACCTGGCAACCCCTCGCCTACTGCATTTACACTTTCTGCTCAAATTTCCAGTGCTATGCTGATGACACCCAACTCATTTTCAGGCTTTCTTCAGCCACCTCGTCTCCTTCCCTCCTTCCCTCATCTCTTTGTGATTCATTCCCATGGGCTATTTTAGTTAGACCAAGATTTGCCTTTGATGTCCCTAGTTCAAATCTCATTTCCCTTATTTCCCCACTGCGGATACTCAACTGAACCTTTTAGGGACATGCATCACATTTCTGATTGCCAATTTTAGTTACTGTCATTGGTGGAAACTGCTTCCCTTTTCAAGTTACAGCTACCACTTGGCTGCTTTCTTTTCCCATCCTTCCTTGGGTGATTGTCTCTCCATAGTCTACATGTTCTATCAAAAAACACTCAGTCAAACCAGACTCCCAAGACAAATATTTAATTTGGGAGGCCGGGGGGGAGGATTGAACACCTCTGCATAACCTATGGGGGGAAAGCCCAATTAAGGAGACAGAGCCACTTGGAAGTATGGAAGCATAACCTTCTTTATTTCCCTCTACATGGTTCTGTCTTCCCTGGGCTCTTTTAACCCTCCTCTTCCTCGCTCCGCCCCTTGCCCAGTGCTTCCTTTCCCTCCTTTAAGGTCATCTTCTGTTTAAGGAGGACTGTCCTCGGTGCCTCAACGTCCTAGAAGAATGTTTTCATTCCTTTATCTGGACCACCTACAGTGGGATATCGCACTGGCACATTTCCTTTTGCAAAACACCCAGTGGGGGTCATTACAAGTTTGCCGGTCCAGAAACAACAGTACCGGTAAGCATGCTGGTACCGTTGATTCCGGACTGGCAAGCTACGACTTCTGCGAGCGGGTGCCTTACCGCCCGCCCACCTTGACGGATGAACTGGCACGATTCATGAATGGTGCCGGTGCATCGGTCCTCCCCATTTCCATTAAGTCCAATGGGACTCTAATGGGAATGGGGAGTAATATTTTCCGGACCCCGCCAATGAGGTATTACTGGGGCCGCCGGGCTGTAATGCCCCGGTAAATCCCCACTGCCGGGTGGTGAAAAAAAAAATACTCCGACGGCAGCCGTGTCCATATTTATCAGCACGGCTACAACCAGAGTCATAATGAGGCCCAGTGTGTGTTCTTCACCATTCACACTGCCCTTCCTTCTTACTTTCGTCAGATTGCGATCTTCTTACTCTTCCATGTGACAGACTGCCGACTCCAATTCACCTGGGTGGTCAATGGGCGGACTGCACTCCAGTATTCATTGTGCCGGACTGACGTCTTTACAACTTCCCCCGGTGGATTGCCCTTCAGTCACTGGGCGGATTGCTTTTTTAATGCAATGTGCGGACTGCCCTTCTTGTAACGGCTGACTGCCCTTCCTCCGTTCCTTTGCACACTTGGCTGCTGCCCGTTGTTGCCAGTTGTTTTGTCCTGGCTACCTGGACTACAAGGTGTGGAGGGACTGAACACCTCTGCATAACCTATGGGCGGAAAGCACAACAAATGTGACAGAGCCACTAGGAAGTATGACCTTCTTTATTTTCCTCTACGTGGTTCTGTCTGCCTGGGCTCTAGTAGCCCCTCCTCTTCCTGCCTCCGCCCTGTGCCCAATCCTTCACTTTCCCTCATTTAAGGTCTTCTTCTGTTTAAGGAGGACTGTCCTTAATCGCTCCACAACACTAATGATGAAAATGATCTGCACAAGATGGTATCCTTTGAAATGTTAAACATCACTGGTTCAGCCCTAGCCAGAATCACGTTCTAGCCTCCATTTGTGGGGAGTAATTGCTACCCTGTTATGTTGCCCCCTGCGTGCATATCCTTCATTGCTGCCAGTGCTTCTGCCTCTGGGTCCTAGTGCCGTGTATCTGCATAAGGAGAGACCAACTACTTTGTAGAGATGCCTGCCACAGTCTGCCTTTGCAGATGTATTTATGTACAGAGTCGTGGCATGTCCCACCTACGTGCCATGGTTTAAAATTGAAGTCGGCACTTTGGTAAGAACATGTCGAATCATCCTCCCTTCTCTTTCAAAACTGGGAGCAAAAGAGAATACACAGCAGCAGACAATTGGATTTTTAAAGTTCGCAATCTGGGAGAAGTGGCGGGAGGGACTCAGAGAGGAAAAACACCAGCCACCAGCAATTTCAACACTTCATCTGAGGCTCCAAAATCTTAAGTACTTATTTTTAAACGATGCAAGCTATGCAAGAATTTGAATTCCTTTCCCCTTTTTTGGGAGGCCCCGTGATATTTTCCGGTCCTAAAAACGTCCAAAAAGGGCTTAATTGAAGCACTCCCTATAGACATTCCTTTGGAGAAATGATTGGAATGTTTTCAGTTCTATCCTATATGTGAGGTGAATGGGTTAAATAGGTACGCATCCAACCCAAACCTTCACAAGGTGACTTTTCCTGCCTGAAAGTCCTAAAGATTGTTTTCTTTAATTGTCATTGTTGTGATTTGAGAGCAGCATTCCTTGCACGCACCTGCATGCAATTATTCGTTTCCAAAACAACTCTCATAAATACCCCAGAGTGAGAGGAAAGGTGATATATGGGTCCGTGCTTACACGAAACACTTGTTTTCTTCCAGTCACGATGGACGCCAGGCTCTTTATCCCTTCCTGCAATTATAAAAGACTGGGGTGGGAGGGATAGGGGCTGCATGAGAGAGTTATCGACACTAAGCCATTTATTTACATTTGGAGCATTTATGATTTCTACATATTTAACTGCCAAATGATTGGGAACCTCTGTGAGGAAACGGTGCATAAAATATGCGCTTGCTAACTGTGAACCGAAAAGGAATTGCACTGAGTTGAAAATGTTTGGCTTCGGTCAAAAGCAACCTCGTGGTCACCATTTTCGATTGGACGGACCCTTTTAAAATAAACGTGGACTAATTGCTCACCCCCACCGCACTTCAGCCATCATCGCATGTGGTAAAACATGCAGTCATTGAACGACTCCCTGTTTGACTACATTCCACCCTAGATGTCACAATAGGGAAATGGAAGCACATTTGCTGTCATTCAATTTCAAGATATTTCACTGGATAATGCTCCTAAACTTGAAATGAGTGCATATTGTCCACCATCTTAAAACAATGGTCTTGAAGCTGAACAGCCACTGTTCTAATAGGTTATTTGCAATGTAGATCAACATGACTGCCCATTCCTGCAACTTGTTTGGCCTTTTTGTGGTATGGACTTATGTGGGAATATGTAACTGTACTTGGACTCATTAATAACTGCACAGTAGTTATTCCTCTAAACTGTACAATCTGGCCTGGATCTGTTAGGGAACCCACACGGCCTCGCTTATGGATGTCACAACGAGGCGGAGACGGGAGGAGGATTCAACATGACTTTATTCCTCAACTCCATCCGTGAACTGCCCTTCCCCTTCCCGCTGCCCACCCCGCCCCTTCCCGTGGCTCCCTGTCCCTCGCCACGTGATGTGTGTCTTGTGAGTGATGACACTACACCCCCCCCATACTAAACATGAAGTCCAACTAGTTCATTTGAGTCTCTTAGGTTTTTTCCACCATGTTCTCTGCGGTCTCGGGACCGGGTGTTCTTCGCTGACCTCCTGGTGACATGGGATCACCTCTTCGCTTGAGTCCTCTCTAGCTCCTTTATAGGATGAGTCCCATGCCGGATTTGTGGTGTCGGAGAGAAGGGGTTTACCGTGACCATGCCTGGCATCTGTCGAAAATGTGAGGAATTTCTCGTGATGGTCTTCCGGTCACCCTCTGCTGTGATGAGAGAGCCTTTTGTTTCGAATTACCATTAAGGGTGCTTCCCCGAATGCAGCCATGTTCTTCCTGCTTTGTGTTTGTCGTGCTATGACCACGTTCTCTGGCTCCAGGTCATGATGTTTGTTATGTTATGTTATGATAGGTTATTTATAACGCGCTTAATACCCAGAGGCTTCTAAGCGTGTACCCGGGGATCAAACCTGTGTTGCTCAGTGTCGTCTTGCTTCCAAGGCGAGCATGCTGCCCGTGAGCTGTGCTCCCGAGTTTGGCTCTGCGCTCTTCATCTGCCCATCCCTTCATGTCTCCCTTACTTTGGGAGTCTTGTTCTTGCATCTCACTGTCCTCCTCTATCTAATCTTTCTGTGGGATTGTGTACATGTGGTAGTCTTGTCCTTTTGTTTCTTCCAAACATGACCTCAGATGGTACCTTCCCTGTGGTGCTGTGTGGGGTGTTCCTGTAATCTCTGAGCAGTTGGCATATTGTTTTCTCCACAGGTTCCCCCGTGAGCCGAGTGATCTGCACTCTTTATGCTTCCCATGAAACGTTCTACGGTGCCGTTCGCCTAGGGCCACAGCGGCGTTATCCTCCTATGTTTGAAGCCCATGTACTCTGAAAAGGTCCTGAAGTCTTGACCCATGAAGGGAGGCTCGTTATCAGACATTAGTGTTCTTGGGATTCCATAAGTGGCAAACATTCTGTCGAGTGCTGGAATGGTGTGATACGCTGATGTGGATGGCACTATTTGTATGTCGGGGAACCGAGAGTATTCATCTATGGCCACTAGGATGTAGTAACCTCCATATAGTGGCTCGAAGAAGTCCACTGCAATTTCATCCCATGCTCTTTCTGGAAAGGCTGTCATGCACAAAGGCTTGGGTCTTGTGTGGGGTTTGATGACTGCACAAGTGGGACAGTGCTTCAAGAGATCTTCCACCCGTGCATCCAGATGAGGAAACCACCCTTTTTGTCTAAGCATGCATTTGGTAGAAACTATGCCTCTATGGCCTTCGTGATCTAGCTCCAAATCATTTTCGTTGCCGGGTCCTGGGGATCACTAGTTTTGTGCCCTTGAGGAGCAGTCCCTCCTCTGTTTTTGCTAGTTCGTCCCTGACAGCTAGAAAGCAGTTGACATCTTGTTTTGTTTCCTTGCATGTGTTGTCCCCCACTTGACGTGCTTGTTTCCAGTATCCTGTCTCGAGACACCTGAGCATGATCTGTATGCCTTTGTTGTTGTCCATTTCTTGTGGGATGTGGCGTGGGTCGAGATGTTTCGGGGTTCTCCTGTATATCGCACATCGAATGTACTGATCTGCGATGGACGGTGTGGGTTGGGACTCCTTGCAAGGATGCTGTGAGAGGAAATCCGACGGGTTGAGTTTCTTGCCGGGCCTGTGGACAATGTTGAAACTATAGCCCTGCAGTCTTAGGGCCCATTTTGCAATTTGCAGTGGCATCTTGGCCTGCAGATTCCCATAAATGAACAGCAACGCCTGGTGGTCTGTGATGACTGTGAAAGGTTTGCCGTATAGAAATAAGTGGAAATGTTCGCAGGCCCACACTACTGCCAACCCTTCCTTTTCTGCCTGGTCTGCTCCTGCTAGCATAGGATACAATGTGTCTTGCCTGGTTGTCCTTGTTATCGATTTGGGAAGAATGGCACAGAGGACTACCAGGCTGGCGTCTACGATGAGTTCCGTCTCCCGTTTTGAATTGAAATAAGCCATGTTCTTGGTGCGTCAGATATGCGCTGTTGATTAGCTGGAATGCCTGCTGGCACTTGTCTGTCCATGTGAAGTCGGTGTTTTGTTTCTTCAGGGACATGAGGGGCTCGCTGACAGAAGCGAAGTTCTGTATGTAACGGGTACAGTAGCGGGGGAGCCCAAGGAATGATTGGACGTCTGATGTGGACTTAGGTGGTTCGGTGTCGGTAAGTGCGGTGACCTTTTCCGGATCTGGGATCATTCCTTTGGACGAGAATACGTGACCGAAGAAACAGAGTGTCTGTTTTCTAAATTCGCATTTGTTCTTGTTTAACGTAAGTTGGGTTTCTTCAAGGGCCATTCATACCCTCATGAGTGTGTTATCATGTTGCTCCTGGTCTTGACCGAACACTAGGATATCGTCACTATAGTTCAAACAGTTTGGTATGTGTTTAATGATGTTATGGATCTCAGATTGAAAAATGTCCACTGCGGAAGAGACCCCAAAGCTGAGGCGCTTATAGCTTTACAGTCCTAGGTGGGTTGCAAAAGTGGTGATGTATCTGGGCTCTTTGTTTAACTCTAATTGATGATACCCCTTGTTGAGGTCCAACTTGGAGAATATTGTAGCCCCATTTAGTAAATGCACCATATCCGTTATGCGTGGTGCTTGGTGGCGTTCTCGGAGTATGGCCTCATTTGGCTGTCGCATGGCCACACATATCTGGATGTCCGGGGAATCTTTCTTGGGTACTGGGACTATAGAGGATACCCACGGGGTGGGCACTTCAGCCGGTTCAATTATATACGCTTCTAGCAGTTTCAGAAATTCTTCTTAGACCTGTTTTTGTATATTTATGGGGATGCCCCGGTAATGCTGTGCTACAGGAGGAACTTCAGGGTCAATGTGGATCTCAATCCATCACCCTTTCAGTTTCTCTAGACCTCTGAACAGCGTGGGGAATAGGTGTTCCATCTTCCCAGTAGGGCCCAGGTATTTGGGCACCATGAGTCTGTATAGGATGTGAATGAGGCCCATATCAAATGCCGCCTTGGAGCTCAAAATGCACCCGTTTTCGGTAGCCGCTACTAGCACGTGCATCAGGATTTCTTTTGCTTGTCCTTTGTAGCTGCACAATGCCATAAAATAGCCCTTGCATGGTTTAGTTTAGTTTAGTTTAGTTTAGTTTATTAATTTGTATAGCGCGCCATACCCTGGAGTATCAGGGCGCAAGCGGACAAGGATATGCTCAACTTAGTTACAGGTACATAGAAATGGGGGTACAAAGATGCGCTGAGCTTGGTTACAGATATGCTCAGCCATTGCAAGTACAGAAAAAAAGGCCAGGAAGTGTAGACATAGGCAATATTACAGCAATCGAATGTGAACAGGGAGACATAAGCAGAATTATAGCAAGCAAATATGAACAGGGAGAGATCCAGGACAGGGGTGCGAGGAGCATGCTCCTGTTCACGTAATATATAGTTATATACAGTATTGTACAATGTGACAAGTGGACTAGTTAGTTGTCATTGGCTCTCAGCCACCTGGTGAGGTTTTGTCTGAATTTAGCAAAAGGCTGAGGTTCTCTGACGTCATGGGGGAGGGAGTTCCATAGCTGCGCCGCCTTAACCGGGAAGCTGTTACCTCCTATAGTGGCAAGTTTGAAACGCGGGACTTGAAGGCAGTTTGCGTTGGCTATTCTGGTAGGTTTGGAGGAGGTTCTTTTACGTAATCTATCCATGAGGTAAGGTGGAGCTTTGTTGTTGATACATTTGTGGGTGAGGGAAGCGATTTTGAGATGAATTTTGTCTATGGTGGTGAGCCATTTGTGTTCTCTTCTTGTGGAGGATATATGTTCGTTTCTGTTTATCTTGAGTGCTGCTCTCAAAGCATTGTTCTGGAGCACTTGAATTTTGTGGATGGTCTGTTTATTAGCTCCAATGTAAAGTCCATTACAATAGTCTAATTTGGATAGTATCAAGGCTCTGGCAAGTGTAATGCAACTGTCTGTGGAGAGGAATTGTTTGCTCGCTCTGATAAGTTTGCATGTATATGCTGTGGCAGAAGCTAGAGAGTTAACTTGTTTGGTAAAGTTCATGGTGGCGTCTAAAATCCTAAGGTTTTTACTTCTTGGGCTACTTTTATGTTGTTCCCATCGATAATGAAGTTGTCATAATCATGGCTGAGTTTGGATATATAGGTAGTGGTGCCCAGGATGATAAGCTCAGTTTTATCATCGTTCAGGCATAGGCCGTGTGTGGCCATCCATGCCTGAACGATGCTATAAATTCTGTTCACTAGGGCCAGGTCCTTGGCGTAGTCTCCTGATAGCGGGAGGAGGATCTGGGTATCGTCTGCGTAGTTAGTGTAGGCGATACCCAGATGATCCAATTCATCAAAGAGAGGCTTCGTAAAGACATTATAGAGGGTAGGTGATACACAGGACCCTTGTGGAACACCGCAGGTTATGGGGACTGGATCTGCTGAGGCTGATGGCGCGAAGACTCTCATGGTCCGATTGCTCAGGAATGACTTGATCCAAATTATGGCCTCTTTTGAGAAGTGGGCTGCCGAGTCGAGGTGATTACAGAGGACTTTGTGGTCCACTAGGTCGAATGCCGCTGATAGGTCCAGGAGGAGAAGTAGGGCCGCTTGGCCATTGTCTCTGCAATCGTCTATTTGGGCCTTAAGGTCTATTAGCGCTGTCTCGGTCCCATGTTGCGGCCGGAAGCCTGATTGACGGGTTCCAAGTAAATGGTTAGTCTCTAGGAAGCTTTGAATTTGCGAGTAAGCCACTTTATCTAAGATTTTTAGAAGAAAGGGCACCGTCGTGATGGGCCTGAAGTTAGTCGGAATGGCAGGGTCAAGGGTTTGCTTCTTTAGTAGTGGCAGTACCCAGGACTCTTTTAGGTTGATCGGTACTGAGCCTGAGGTAAAGGAGGAGTTGATTAGTTTGGTTATAAATGGCGACAGTTCTCTCGCAGCATCCTTGATGAGTTGTGCTGGGCATTGGTCGCCTTTGCAGTTGGACGGTTTAAGTCCCAGGATGACCTTTTCTACCTCTATGGTCGATACCTTAGAGAAGCAGAATCGGGCTCCCAACTTGGGCTGGGGCGGTGGCGCTGAACTCTGACGGATGTGTGGTGTTAGTGATGCCTTCTTGATGGCAATTTTGGTTTGTAGGTTTGCTACTTTGTTTATTAAGGCAAGTTGTATGCTAGAGCACCATTGTTTATCCTTGGTGCAATTTTCTTGGGGTACAACGGGTGTCTCTAATTCTTTCAGAATGCTGAACAGTTCTTTGACACTAGATTTTGAGTTGGATATTCTAGTATTGTAGGTTTCTTGTTTGGCTAATAGTATTTCTTTCTTGTATTGGGAGGAGGCTTTGGAGAGGTTGAGTTTATTTTTGACTGATGGGGAAAGTCTCCAAATGGTTTCAAGTTTTCTTTTAGCCAGCCTAAGATTTTTTAGGTGGGGCGTGAACCAAGAATTGAGGTGTTTTTTAGGTTTGCTGTTTCTTAGTTTGAGCGGGGCTATGTGATCCAAGGCTGAGGACATGGCTGCATTATAATGTTCGACTAGCAGATTAGGGTCCATGCAGTCAGATAGTGCGTTTAATTTAGGTAGTATAACGGGCATCAGATTTTCTGCTGTCATTAGTTTTTTATTCCTCGTTGGCATAGGTGGGGCAAGTGAGGGCGGGGCAGTGACCTGATAGGTTGTCACTGAGAATAATAGCAGGTGGTGGTCAGTCCAGATCTGCGGTACAGAATCTGTAATATTTACATCGCAATTATGTTCCGCTATCCAGTCAAGGATGCGACCTTTGTTGTGGGTGGGTAGTTTAACTTTTTGGGAGAATCCCAGCTCTTTCAAGGTCAGAGCAATCGCTGACGATTGGGTGTCCTTAATGTCATTGTACCCTAGATTAAAATCTCCTAGCACTATTGTTTGGGATGTATTTTTTAGGTTGTTGGACAGGGATGTCGAGATGTCCTCAGAGAAGGTTCCGATAGGACCTGGTGGTCTGTAGATGAGGATGATGTTTAGGGTTTGGGAGTTGGCGGTGGCTATTTTGACCGTGAGGGATTCACAGGATTGCATATTGGTAGCAGTGATGATCCTCATGTCCAGGCTAGTTTTAGCTATAATTGCTAGACCTCCACCTCTGGAGGTAAGTCTGTCCGCGCGTAGGATTGTATAGTTGTCTGGGACTGCTAGTGATAAGGCTGGGCCAGCCGCATCATGTAGCCAAGATTCTGAGATGGCCAAGAAGTCTAAGTTGTCTGTGACAATGATATCTGAGATCTCTGTAGCGTGTGCGACTAGCGACCTGGCATTTATAAGTGCGCCTTTGAGATGTGGTTTGTGGTCGGTTAAGTTAGGGCTGGAGATGTTGTGACTACCTTTGGTTGTCTGTTTGGAGTTATATATTTTAGGTCTGTTAGGCTTGGGCTGTTTCCTAGTGTGTTCCGCAATACCCTTCAGGGGTAATTGTAATTTATTTCGGGATTTTGATAGTTCAACTTTCTTGGCTGGTAGCTCATGCAGTTTGGACAAACGAGCACGTAGTCTAAGATTTCTGTCTGCAGTGTTACAAGGCCTTTGTAGAGTGGTGCTATCTGGATGATGAGTCATTTTAAGTTCAGTATTAGGTTGTTGTATGTTGAGCATGATATGGCAGGCGCGATGGATGGAATAAGTGCGAAGACTCAGAGTGTTAACTTTGGTGCTTATTTTAGGTGGTTGTATTCCTAATGTGAGGAGGATGGCGATATACAATGGTAGCCAAGGTGACCTGTAGGCAAAACCTAGGGAGTACATGCTAAGTGACTGGATAGTAATCCGGTAGGAGTAGTTTCGATGGCCGTTTAAGTGGCTAGGACTAGGCAGGCTAGATGCAACTATCAGGTTGAGTACAGTTTCCGTAGGTGAGGGTTAGGAGAGTTCAGGCTATGGTCCCACGTGGGAGTGAGACGCCGGTAGTGGTGTGCATAATGTGGGAGCAAAGAGGTAATGCTTGTATTAGGTGAGATTGGAAGTGCGAGTGTACTATCAGTCTAGTTGGTAGATCCTGTTAGTATCTGTAAGGCGGATATGCTACAGCAAGGGTTCAGGCTTGGGAAGTCCTAAACGTGGCTAAAAATGCCAATATTGTGGGGCATGGCACATGGAAATTGACATGGGCATGGGGCACACATAGTTTCGAGTAGTCTGAAAGCGACCATAAGGCACAACGCAATTTAAAAGTGGTCTGAAGGCGACCATAGGCACAGTTAAAAGGTGGTCTGAAAGCGACCATAAGGCACAACGCAATTTAAGAGTGGTCTGAAGGCGACCATAAGGCACAATACAATTTAAGAGGTGGTCTGAAAGCGACCATAAGGCACAACACAATATAAAAGGTGGTCTGAAAGCGACCATAAAGCGACCATAGGGCACAATACAATTTAAAAGTGGTCTGAAAGCGACCATAAGACACAATACAATTTAAAAGGTGGTCTGAAAGCGACCATAAGGCATAACACAATATAAAAGGTGGTCTGAAAGCGACCATAAGGCACAACACAATTTAAAAGTGGTCTGAAAGCGACCATAAGGCACAGCACAATTTAAAGGTGGTCTGAAAGCGACCATAAGGCACAACACAATATAAAAAGGTGGTCTGAAAGCGACCATAAGGCACAACACAATTTAAAAGTGGTCTGAAAGCGACCATAAGGCACAGCACAATTTAAAGGTGGTCTGAAAGCGACCATAAGGCACAACACAATGTAAAAAGGTGGTCTGAAAGCGACCATAAGGCACAGCGCAATTTAAAAGTGGTCTGAAAGCGACCATAAGGTACAAAACAATTTAAGAGGTGATCTGAAAGCGAACATAAAGCGACCATACGGCACAACACAATTTAAAGGTGGTCTGAAAGCGACCATAAGGCACAACACTATATAAAAAGGTGGTCTGAAAGCGACCATAAGGCACAGCGCAATTTAAAAGTGGTCTGAAAGCGACCATAAGGTACAACACAATTTAAGAGGTGATCTGAAAGCGACCATAAAGCGACCATACGGCACAACACAGTTTAAAAGTGGTCTGAAAGCGACCATACAGCACAATACAGTTTGGAAATGGTGAGTATGCTCAGGTCACACAGTCATACATTGACGGTGCAATACGGTTGAAAAAAATAGTTGGGGAAGTATACTGGTATTGAGTTTCTTACCCTGAGTAGGTGCCGGCATAATCAGGAGGTTGTAAGTAAGTTTCAGAGGGAGCATGAGAGCTGGTACTCGTCACTTGATAAGACCTGGATTAAAGGTAATGTTGGTGGGAGGCAAGTTCTGTGGCAGGGTTCGAGGGGGGCGAGCGCCTTGCGCCTGCCAGCGGCGAACAGGGGCTAACAGGGTAGCTTGGCCTTAAAGGTGGCCACCGGCTGTTCCTGTAGGTTTGTGCGCGTTGCTTAGCAACTAAAACGATGCCAAGCCTCACTTTCACCCCGCATCGCGCCCGACATTTTTTTTTTTTTTTTTTGGTAGTGGCATGTTTGATCCATATGGGTAGATCATCGCTTTTGCAGGCCTTAGTTGTGGGGCATGCAGGCCTTAGTTGTGGGGCATGGGATATGCAAGTGTATACCTCTGCACTAATAACAGTTACAGTTTACCCTGTGTCCACTAAGAACACAGTGGCTGTTTGGTTTACCTGAATGCTTAGTGTCGGGCTGTGTTCCTTCGCCGTCGGGTTTCCCAGGGCATGTAGATACCCTTTTCTCCTTGGTTCCTCGTGCGGTTTTTCCTTTCTTCGGGTGTCTTCTTCTGAGGATGCACTGTATCTGCTATTACATCGTGATTGTTCGACCAGATAGCGTACGTATCCTGTGCCTTCTCCTTGATTTGGACAGTGGTGGTTTGTTGTCTCGCCAGTCTTGTTCACTTCTCCTTTCTGTCTTCTCTTCTTTGTGTCTGAGTGGAGGTGGTTCATAAGTCTGGCTTGATGTCCTGGGCTGACTCGGGCTGCTCTTTCTCGGCCGTGTGGTGGTTTCCCGCCAGTACCTTCTCCTCTCATCTGACTGCGGTATATATGGCAGACTACCTTGAAGTGATTGTCTCCCCCACAGGCTGAACACTGCAGGCCTATGGCTCGGCATTGTCCTTCATGTGGGAATTCATAACCGCATCGGTAACAGAATGGTTCTCCATTTCCTTTGGTTGCATTGTCCAGCCTCTTGATGCCTTCACTCTTGCTGCGGGTGATCTTTATTTCGCCCAACCCTTCTACCTGGGACGCCAGTGCTGCATCTGAGCGAGCGAGGCGCAGAATTTCTTGCAGGGTTTGTGGTTTCTGCAGTAGTCTTTTCCTAAAGTCAGAACACTCACAGCCTACTAGGATTTGGGAGTGCAAGGCTTCTTCATTTGAGTAGTTATTGAAGTCGCAGTGCTTCATCTTTAGTCTCAAGTGCATCACAAACGCATCCATGGATTCTCCTTTGGTTTGCTTGGTTGCATGAAATATGTGTCTCTCGTAATCCACGTTTGAATGTGGGGGGAAATAGTCTGTTAGTGTTGCCTTTAAGTTTGCGTATGTGTCTCTGACACTTGAGGGGAGTTCATCCACAATGTCCCTGACATTTGAGCCAATGGAGTCTGTCAGGGGGCTACATTTATTTTCCTCATCCAAAGGGTCTATCACCTTTATGTACACCTCAAAGTCCCTCATCCATCTTTTCCAGCGAGGGCCCAGGGTGCTGAATTCAGTGAGGGCAAAATTAGTGGGCAGTTGTGTAATTAGACTATCCTGCATTCTGGTGGGCCGTGTCTGAGCTGGGGTTATTGGAAAACTTAGTGAGTCGTCTTCTGACATCTTGAGGTCTGACTGGTCCCCTCAATGTGTGTGCTCTGCTCAGGGTGCTGTACAGTGCTGGTGATGATGCCCTGATTTGCACTGACCTTCTAGGATGGTGTCACTTTGCGTGTTTCGTGGAGGAAGATCTTCTTGTTCCTTGTGGCACACTTATGGTCTTTGTGGGATGAAAGTGCGCTTCGCGCCATGGATAGCCACTTCTGACGCTCCACCGCGTTTCTCCAGTGCGTGTTTGCCACGTGCGTTATATTTCTTTTTTGACTGCAGTGCTTTTCTGTATGCCGCATGTTCTGCAGCTTCCACGCCACGTGCTTTGCCCTCGGCAGCCTGCAGGGCCGTGTTGTGCTGGTTAACTCAGTGCCTCGCCTGGGCACTGCTACGTGTTCCTTTTTCCTTCGCCAGCCCCTCGCTGTGGAATGGAGTGTTCACCTGCCCACCTGGGCACCTGCTGATGAGTTGCTTGACTCGCGGCGAAATTCGTACTCTCCGATTGGTGGGCGGCGGCAACCCCGCCTCCGTGCGGTGTCTTCTGGCTCCTCAAAAGCCTCCACACGAGCCTCTGTGTTTGTGTCTCTAGTGGCGCAGAAAATCGAAACTGCCACAAGCACAGAATACACGGCTGCCATAGGGTCATATCACAACCTTGTTGCCATTGTACAATCTGGCCTCGATCTGATAGGGAACCCACAAAGCCTCGCTTATGGATGTCACAAACGAGGCAGACACGGGAGGAGGATTCAATATGACTTTATTCCTCAACTCCAACTGTGAACTGTCCTTACCCTTCCCGCCACCCGCCCCTCCCCTTCCTGTGACTCCCTGTCCCTCGTCACGTGATGTGTGTCTTGCGAGTGACGACACTACATAAGCTATGCTGTTCCTTTTTATGAACATCTGAAATGAAAATGATTGGAAGATGTCCTTTCCATACTTCTCGTTATCATTGCAATGTATTTTGGGTAATGCAGGATCGTCTTCTAAACTCACCCTGCATTCAGCTTTTTTCCAGAAATGCAATGTAGGTCCCTGTCATGCAAGTTAAACAAGCATGTGCATTTCACTGTCTGACAGGCAGGATGGGGGCGCACATGATTTAGTACGGCAATTTTATCGACTGGGACAAGATGTGTAAGATGCATGATTTCTCTTGCACACAAACATGCTTCTGTTGTGTGTTAAGTGTTTCAACCACGCATCATTTTCTGATGTGACCACAAGTGTATTTTCTGCTGCAGCAGAATAATGCTTTATGATACTGCAATATCCTGAAATATTTGATTATTTTGTGAACTCAAGAGACCTTTGCTAAAGGAGTAACATTTGTCTAAGAGATGCAAGCACACAGGTCGTGATGTGTAGGTCTTCGTGAGGATACAGCGAAGGGCTATAAAGGCTTTAAATGGGGGCACACGATTTAGATCAACTAAAGGGGTGTTAAGTCTGGGAGCTCAAGGCAGAATTTAGTTTCCGCTGCTAGGAGCGTTACTGCCCGGGGCAGTTAATTCCCAGACTTTTCCTGCAAAACTAAGCACACAATCTATACTACTGTGTCTATCTTCTGATATGGAAAAAAGAAAAATAATACAACATGGCGATAGGGTGTATTTAAGATGATGCCTTATACTTGCACTTCCTCTATGGATACAGCATCTGTTTGACTGACAACTGTCAGTCAAATATGACAATGTGCTGCTCTGAACTAGAAAAAGCTATCTTTAAACTAAATTAAGAGCAGCAGTGTTCTTCTAGTCTTCATAATGTTGCAAAGAATACTTACCAAATGACCTTTGATTTAGATAGGACTTGAACGGGATGCGCATAATGGTATTGGTTTGGAGATTTGTGTGCGCATTATGCTCACTGTGTTGCCGAGCATGCCATTGAATCTTGCATCACTTCCGTGCTCAGTTTTGTATGCACAATATCATGTAAATAAAGAGTGGAGATCTTGTGATAGTTCAAATTAAAATAGTTTTTCGCTCAACTGTGACTCTTCCCGGTGCAGTTGCTGTCATCATAAGGCCTTGTCAATGAGTCTGAATGCACTCAGGCCCAAACAGCAGCTCCCTTCTTGAGGTGGTAGTCTCATAGTCATATACCCTGTGGCTTCTGCTCCCTGTAGTCAGGCTGCAACACTTCTACCACTTCAGGCAGCCAACACTTTTTTTCAGGAATCAACCCTGCTGATCCTCGACTAGGGGTCAAACAGATGATTTATCAACAACTGACAACGTTTTACATGACTCCCGGTGATTAGGTTAAGATTACAAAAGAACCTTTTTTCCAAAATTGATTTCATGTTTATTCTTTAATTGCATCTTATGATTACAATGACCGAGGCATACTTATGATTTGTTCTTAGGTATTGGTCACCATATGATCATTATATGTTGTAGAGATTGTAGGAGAAAAAGTTAAGTGATTTCAAGAACCTCTCAACTGATGAGGATTAATAATACTCCAAGGGTTTAATGGTTAATTCAGTGCTTATTTATTCATTTAGGAAGACAGTTCTCGTTTTCCCTGAGGAAGGATAGAATTAATATATGAAACACATTGGATCTAAGAGGATACAAGATCTATAAAGATTTGGATCTGTGTCCTAAGAAGAACTGTTGATAGATTAAATTCTATATGTGCATTTTGTTTTAATATCATGTGAGATTTGGGGTTGTTTTTACCGAGGTCGAAATGTTCGAGGGAGAAACGACTGAAGATTATTTGTTCGAAATAATCTTCAGTCTTTTCTCCCCTGAATATTCCCGATGTGTCCCAACCCCTGGCCAAACCCCTACCCACACCCCCACCCAGACACCTACCCACACCCCAACACACCCCGCCGCAACCCCACCCCCTTACTTACCTTGTATTCCATCTCGCCGTTTGCCTGCAAAGACTGTTCACTTCCGTGATTGGGAACCAGCGCTGCAGGGTCCTTTTCTTTTCTTTCTTCGGTTCAGCTGCGGGGGTGTCCCCCGCATCCCCCGGCCACTACACTTTATAGTATAGTGAGCGGGGCATTGCGGGGGACACCCCCGCAGACACCCTAGCTTAATTTTCTTTTGTGACTGAGGGACTGTGGGACAGCAGACCTTTTTTTTTAAAAAGAAATAATTTTTGGGGGATGGCTGTGGGGACACCCCCGCAACTCCTGCTCATAATATAGTGAGCAAGTGTGGGGTGGGACACCCCCACACACCCCAGAACCGAATGCGTGATCTGGTCGAACTTTTCAGCCGTTTGGAATTTTTTCGAACAGCCGAAAATCGACAAAATCACATAATCAGACATTTTGACCTAAACCTCGTGTGAAGAGTGTTTTTACTAAATACACTTAACATTTTGTTAAACTTATTTACTTTTTTGTCAAGAAATACCATGAACCGTGAGTTCATGAGTTATAGAGAGAAAGAAATATTACGAATGACTAGGTGTCTACTTCATAATTATTGAGTACTGAAAAAAGGTATTTTAGCTTATTTCATTTGTTAGGAAGGTTTGATCTGATTAGAGCGCCATTGGTTTTCTCATTTTTGTGAAATGAGCAGTCTCTTTTGCAATTGTTATTGGTCCACTAGCCTAGGACTTACCCAAGTATTTTGAAAACTGAGTAAAAATGTATATCATCTTGAGATATAATTATAAATTAGTTGTGCACCTGATATTTCAAATTTTCAGTTGCAACCTTAGTCATGACTATCTCCAACACCTGGCTTGATCATGCCGTGGAATTATCCAGCAATACTTTCAGTAGGGTATATTCAGGTGTACCCATATGTTCCCATCTCATGGGCCATAGAAGCAAGCTCCCTCTTCCATAGTACCATGCCGAACGGGCTGGTCGATGGTCCTTTCTAATAGTATTTTCCAAATCGTGACATGGTGGCAGTGCAGCAGCAACAACCTAAATTGGAACCTAGCGTTCAAATATCTGACTGGCACCTACGTGTAGAGTGTTTTTAACTCAAACATTGCAGAATGAAGACTAGAGAATGTATTGTTCATTTCATCAACCATATTAGTGTCAAACATCACATGTGGCAAATATGGCTGATGCCAAACGGGATTTATTAGGCATGATGGAGGTGAATTGTGGCATGTTTCGGGAGCACTGACACTTAGAGTCAGTGGCATGTTTGAGGTCATTACTTGAGTAATTAGTGAGCAGAATGCACCCAAAAGGTCTGTGTAAAGTTGCGTATTTCTTGAAAACCATGCGGCCAAATATCCCAAGAACCATTGCCAGGCCCTGCAATTTCCTCAACAATAAATCTTCCTTAGGACCTGGCCTTCCCCTTCTAGATGATTTATAATGTATTCTTCTTTTTCTAAACTTGAACCTCAGAGAAACGTTACTATTGTTTTTTACAGCAAGATCTTTATTGCAACCCTGGAAATTAAAGGTATGTTATGTCTAGATATATCTGCAAGCAAACTGCATTGTACTTTTTGGGTTCATAGTGTGCAGTCAGACTATAACTCAAGGTTTTTTCAACTCTTTACAAATCTCTCCTAACTTTTAAGACTGTTTTGAGATGTATTTGTATTTTACTGAATATCTCATTTTTGTAATTAGATCTTAGTCACTTGTACTATTATTTAATTGTGTTAAAATTAGTTATGTATGTAACAAAACAGTTCAGCAGCTCATCTAGTCTTCATTTGGTTTGGTGAGGCTCACCTACATTACCCAAGGTTTCAGACTTGTCCACTGGTCTTGATTCCTTCAATATTAGAACCTGCGTTAGGTAGACTTCCTTTGCAAGATACCACCATTTTCATAATGTACACCAGCTTTCTTCTATATCCTCCCACTACTATGAGAAGACAAATCTACATTTTTCTACCTCTCCGCCCTGCTCCCTTGGGTTTTCCTTGTGGTCCCTCACAAAATCCATTCACCGTTTCACCTCTTCTCATTCCAGAAAAAAAATAAATAAATTGATTGCCTCTTCCTCATTATTCCTGCAGTTGCACAAAGGCACTGGATCAAAGGCATTCATGGGGCTGATGCCCAGGGGCACAGAAGAATATATCTTCCACAGCCTTTGCCCATGCTGGGTTTGGTTTACACACATTACATTTTACCAGTCTAATTAGATTCAGGCGTAAACTTTCTCTTGACACATAAGGGCATCTTCCAGGGCCCGTCCCTCCTGCTTCCACAAGTAAGCACTTCTCCCTATGAAGATTCAACAGTTCTGATACATGAAGTAACACTTGTAGAGCGACATACCTTGCCAGATGAGGCAACCTACTTATGGCTGGTTGGTTCACTCAGAGAGCGGGTGGTAAGGGAACTGTGTCATTTGTAAAGAGAAGGCGTAATAGCGAAAATAGAATCAGTAGACTGAATAAGCCTGATAGTCCTTGTGTTAATGAAAAATCAAAAATATATCATTTGTGTGGATTTAAGAGGCATACAGGTGTACACATGTACACATTCCCTTCACTGGTCATTGCAGACATGGTGAACTGCTTATAAAGAGCTGATTTATTTACTACACTAGACTGATCTGCAGAGTACCATCAGATTCAGTTGTCAGAGGACTGTCTTGCATCTCTCCAGCCCTTAAATCTCTCCATTGGCTCCCCTTAACTGCACCGATACAATTCAAGACCCTCTGCATCATCCACAAGGCTTTCTGGAGCCTGGAACCTCACTACATCCAACTGTCTCTCCCTAAATACCTACCTGCTAGAGTTCTTCGGTCATCTAGATCCAACTCTCTGCAAGTCAAACGTTTCTCCAAACAGAGAGTGGTGCTAGATCTCTCTCTTCGACAGGAGCCTCCCTCTGGAATGACCTTCCTTCCCCTCTCCGTCTTGAGCTGGATTTTCTTAAATTCTGGAAGCTTCTCAAGACCTTACTCTTCTCCTCCTTCTTCTCCCCACCCTGCTAGTTTCACCTGCCTCTATGTCTGATTCCTTGTCTCTCTCACGAGCCTTACTGGGTCCAGGCCATCCTCCCACTAGTCTCCCCCACCAGCAGTTGCCCTCGGGCACCTTTCCCTGAACAACCGACTTAGTCTGGTTCACCCTCTCTTGTACCAATTTACCCCTTTCCCTTTTTCCCTGAGCACTTGCCCTCATGGGCTTCCGTTGCACTTGCCCTTCCCCCCAGCCCCCTTTGTCCTGCACTTCTCCCTCTTCCCCTCTCCCTGCACTTCCTGATATTGCACTTGCACGATCCGAAATGTCAAAAAGCCTAGTAGGCCTGTTATCTCTTTGCCGCTGTTCCCAACCATTTGTTTGTCTTGTGGTGGCTGGAAACACTTTCTGATGTATAGGCTCCATACAAATGTTCAATAAATAAATAAATAGTCGAGATCTCACAGCATTTATCACAACATTTGGCTTATACAGATACTGTAGAATGGAACTCGGTCTGGCCGAGCTGTTGCAGTGTTTCAACAGATAATGCCACATGTACTTAAGGGGTTGAGTGGAACATTGGTAAAGCAAGATGATATTCTAATGATGTGAAGGATGAAGATGACAACAGATTGTATGCAGTGCTAGAGATGCTGGCAAGTGCAAATTTAGAGGAAGGGAAGTGGAATATCTAGGACATGTGTTGAGCGGAAATGGGTACAGACCTAAACATGATGCTATGGAGGCAATTAGAAATGTGCAGGGACCAACGAACAAGTATGAATTAAGATAATGTTCAGGGTTAGCAGAATACTGCAACAGATCCATCAACACAACTTGGAAGTATCTCTCAGCAGATAAGATTGCTAATAAAGAAGGATGCTAAGTTTGAGTGGGGCAGAGTATGTGAAGACAGTACAATATATTGAAGAAGTGATCAGCAATGCACTAAATGTCGGAGGGTTTGTGATAGGAAAGCAGTTAAGCTCACAGTAGAGGCCAGTGGCAGTGAGTTAGGAGCAGTTACTTATCAAATAGTGGACAGAGTAGAGAGCATTGCGTGTCCTGCGTCGATACAATCCGTGTATTCAGTAATAGAGCAAGAATGACTAGCATGTGTGTGGGGTGTACATTATTTTTGGAAATACTTATGGGGCAACACATTCACAATATGCACAGATCACAACTTACTGGTTGAGCTACAGACATTTAAAGGAATGGGACTGGCAGTTCACATTTTTGAGTCTGAAATTACAAGATTATGATGTCCGAATGAGTTGTGTACTGTGTGTGAGGAATAGGATTGCTGGATTCCTATCATGGTTACTGGCTAGATTAGAGACAGGGAGTAATGACGAGGAAGATGAGGTAGTGGCATTGGGAAGAGTTAAGTACAGATGTGGTATTGGAACAAATAATAAAATATACTGTCGGAGTGTGGCACTTGAAACAAGGGCTAGGCAATGTTTTGTTACGGTATTGGGAAATGAAAGAAGAATTAGCAATAGAAAGGGGATTTCTCATAAGCGGACAACAGTTAGTGCCTCTGATATCCATGAGGGGGAATATTGTTGCGTTGGCCCATGAAGGGCACCCGGGAATAAGGGGTATTAAAAAGAGGGTTATGGAAAAGTATTGCTGGCCAGGTGTTGAGGTGTTTACTGAGCAGGTAGCCAGAAATTGTTGGCCTTTTCAGAACTCTGACACGAGTGGTAGACTGACGAGGCAAGATGTTAATCCCATAGTACTTTCAAATGAAGCATGGCAGCAGGTTGGAATAGACATATTAGGACCGTATCACACTTTGAGGTCAGCTATTACATTTTTGCTGGTGATGGTTGACTACTTTTCAAAGTGGCCGGAAGTAACAATAGTAAAGAACACAGCCACCATCACTTCGCTAGAATCTCCATCCTGTGGTATGGGGTTGATGTGAGGTTTAATTAATCTTGTCACTGACTTTATCTATCTATCTATCTATCTATCTATCTATCTATCTATCTATCTATCTATCTATCTATCTATCTATCTATCTATCTATCTATCTGTGCTCTTGTATTGCGCCACTAACCCTAAGGCCTCAGGGCGCACAAAGGAGAGAAAGAAAAAGACAACGAAGAACATAGAATATAAAAAAGGACAACAAGGATGGTAGGAACAAGACGGACTCTACCAGAAACAGGAGTCATAGGATGTTATAAAGCAGACACAACAAAAGTAGTGTCAGTTGCAAAAGGGTGAGGAGGCCTTACCCATGGCCTAGATCAAACAAGGTTTTCAATTGTTTCTTGAAGACAATTACTGAACTGATATTGGCCAGATGTTTTGGCATGGAGTTCCACAGGGTGGGAGCCCAGGAATTGAAACTGGCTCCTTCGAACCTCTTCAGCGTAAACATAGGTTGGAACAAAGAAATGTTGCCGCTGGATTGTAATAAACGACCATCAGGTTTCTTTTTTAACCTGGTTTTGAGGTATGATGGGGCCTTGCCATGCAAGCATTTGTACACGATTGACAGCCCCTTGTGGTGCAGTCGTTGTTGAAGGGGCAGCCAATGCAGGCTGCGTCTTGCTTCAGAAACATGCATATTACGCCCAAGTCCAAGCACAGCTCGGAATGCGCTTTTCTGGATCACCTGCAATGTTCTAAGCTTTGTCTGAGATGTACCAATCAGAAGACTGTTACAAGTATCTCTTGTGCAGAGCATGTTTAACAGTCACTTATATTATGCGTTTATATTGTCACTGGCATGCCCCATACAAGGGTCCTGAAATGATTCAAGCACTAATAGACTCCAAAGCACCTCCTCCCCCTCCTAGAAAAACCTGATCAGGTTGGAATAATGTGTCTTTTGCGGCTTTCAGTGACATAGGGGAAAAAGGCTATGGCCTTTTAAACTTGTGTGGGGACACCTCTCACTCCTCTGACACTGGCATCTACAGTTAAAAATGTATGGGTCTAGTTGTTAAATGTGCACAGCATGGATGCACTGTGTTGCATCTGAATAAAGGTATGTAGCCCCTTTAATGGGGGAAGCACCCTAGGGCGGGAAGAGGGCGGAAGGTGAGGGACACAGGAGAGGGAATGCAGTTGGAGTTTGATAATGAATAAAGATGGTTAAAGAAAGAACTGGCTCCGAGTCTTATTGGCAATAGCATGTGAGGGCTAATGTCAGAGGTAGCCCCCAACACACTGTTGATGCCCTTTTTGAGAACTTCAAACCACTTCTGATTTTCCACTGACCAGGTGTTGCTAGCATTCATTTTGAGCCGTCCCCTCATGCAAAGGGTTTTGGTTGCAAAATGAGCAGACATTTTGAATAAGATTCTACCAATCCGTAAAATGATCACATTTGATCTTGGATTTTGGGGGAGCATCATTGAGTGAAGTACATCTTTGTTTGGCTTTATGCCTTCAGCACAAAGCATATGTCCACATTATATCACCTCCTCTCATCCAATCTGCCATTTTGGGAACTTTAGTGTGAGTCTCTTGCTTTGATTAAAGTGAACATTCCGACCAGTAACTGTCACCCCCTCTTGTTACTGTTTACCACTCCAACCAGTTAAGTTCATCAGAACTATACTGTAAACCCAGGTTGACCCTGAGATCTCGACAGGGAGCCTATTATGTACATAGCAAATTTGAACCAGACCGTCTTGGAATCTCCATTGTGTTTAGAGGTGGGTGTGAGGTGCGTTTTATTTTGTCACTGAGTTTGCACACCCTGCAGCGCCTGACCATTTCCTCAATAATGATATACATTCCAGACTACCATTATTGCTCCCTTACCTGTCTATTGATCATGCTGCTGCCTATGTGTCCTCCATGTGCAATCGCATGACCCATCCACTGTGCTCCAAGGGGGCAATTTGCCTCTGCTCATGTCTCCCCATGCTTCTTGTGGCAACTCTGGCATTACTTGCTTGTACTCAGTTAACTATGACACCACAGTGTCCTAGCCTTGCTTTATTCCATTCTGGGTGAGAGCTGCTCCTCTGCCCACCTGTTTTAGGATATCCTAACCTCAATGCCTGGTGTAGTAAAACAAAAAAGCAATAAGGACCTAGTATGGCAGAAATTGGATTTATTTCACTACATCCCACTTATTTCGACAGCCCCCAACAGTGCATCACTGACTGACTCTCTGGACATGCTCTTGTGAGTATATTATCTCTGGAATGCAGATGTAATGTCATTCCACATGAGGCACTTAGCTACATGTTTATCTCATTTTATTCATGCCCTGTAACATTCGGGACCAGGCTAATCATCTACTCTTCCAAGCGATCTGTTATCTGTATTTGTATTGTTAATTGCATTTTTATTTGTAACGCGCCGAAAACCGCAGGCATCAGGGCGCACATAAACACATAAGACGAGGCAAAAAAGATGGGACAGTCTGTAGCACCTGGTTTCTGAATAGGCATAGCTACAATTGTCAGGTTGCCTTGAATGCAACAACCAAATGTAATCAATAGCTCTTTTAGCTAATAAAGTCATAAAACACAAGAACAGTCTTTGTTTCAAACCTGACCAAAGTAATACAATTAAATGCCCAGTCCTCTGGCATTGGAAGCCACATTCTGTGGCATTTTCACAGGCAGTCTGTGATCACCTCTAGACTAGAGAAGGGTCCATGTGATAAATATGCATTGTGAATACCGGGCACAAACAAGACTGATTTATTTTAGCCATTTTTGTGTGACCTCCAAAATGCTGATATGTCACCTATTGAAACCCAACCCGACCTCTGGTGAGCTGGCGGGTATTCTAGAAAATAGGAGGGTTTCACCCCCAAACCTCTGTTTTAGCCCTGCCACCCCCATCCCTGCCCAACACAACGCATTTCCCCTCATGCTCCACCACTCACCATAACACGCTTTACCCGCACCCCCACCCCTCCGTTCCCCACCACAAACATTCTACCAGCTCTACTGCTCACACACACACACAAAAATCT
The DNA here is from genome assembly GCF_040938575.1 of Ambystoma mexicanum. Lineage (NCBI taxonomy): Eukaryota > Metazoa > Chordata > Amphibia > Caudata > Ambystomatidae > Ambystoma > Ambystoma mexicanum. The sequence continues at coordinate 789,516,521 of NC_090936.1, read as the reverse complement.
CCCACGCCTTCCGCTCCTGACAATTCCTGTCAGCCCGAGTGCACACTTGTGTGCATCGCAGGGAGCTGCTGTCATCCAAAAGATGCACCGAGAGGAATGGAATCTCTGTCCGAGAAAGGCAAGTGAGGGGAGGGGAGGAGAGTGGGTTTGGTGTTTGGTTATGGCCTAGTGCGGTGTGTTAATGGGGTTTGTTTGATCGATTTAGAAAGACTGAAAACCCGAATCTGTGTTAATATATTTAGGCCTATAACTCTGGGGGAGCTCTGGATGTTTATTAGGTTTTGGGAAAACAGTAAACATGGCCTCTAGAAATTAACCTATTGCTTCATTATTTAGGATGAAATGTGAAAAAAGTTCATTGAGTTTGGGTACCAAAAGTTGTTTAAAGTGTGCAAAAAATGCGATAGAGAAGCCATCCGGCCCAGGTGCCTTTCCCTTTTTAAGATCTTTAATGGCTTTATTAATCTCCTCGAGAGATATAGGATTACTTAGCATCTGCAGGTTGGCTTTTGGATAGGTAGAGTGAGATTTGTTTGACAATGGATGCATTTTTGCTTTATATTTTATGAGGTATGTACAAGAATATTCTGTGACGTGCTTATTGTATCGTATTCGTATTCGTATTCTGAGTTTAACAATATCTTTTAGCATGATCTCTGAATTGGTGCTGGCATATAGTGGCATATAGTGATTCTTGAGTTTTGAGTTGCTTGAGGATGTTATCAGATTCCTGTTTAAGTAGTCTTTTCTTTCTGGCAGCAAATGAAATAATGGACCCACGAAGAATTGCTTTATAGCAATCTCAATTGTTGGTTACAGAAGTATCTTGGGCTTTATTTTGTGCAAATAATTGATTGTGCTGCTGAGTTATATAGGGAGTAAAAGTGTCATTCATTAGAAGGGACGAGTTAAACCTCCATCTATTAGATTTACAAAGAGTCTGTGGTAAAGTGAGCTGGATATTAACTGGTGCATGATCCGAGAGCATAATACACTCAATATCGCCTTGTATAAGGAGCAAGTCATGGAGTTTGATATAAAAATGTAATCAACACTGGAGAGAGTTTTGTGAGGATTAGAGACAAAAGTATAATTTAACTCTGTGGGGTGGGTGATGCGCCAGGAGTCTACAACCCCCAATTTAAGTATAACATTTGTAAATTGTAAGTGGGATTTGGTCCTTTTAAAACGAGAGTTGGATTTCCTATCAGGAAATGGGTTATTGATTTAATTGCAATCCCCACAAATAATTAAGTTATTAGGGTTACTTTGGAGAATATGCTTTCTAAGGTGCATTCAAAAGTGGGGTCTGGGGATGTGGGGCCATATACATTTAGGATAGTATATTCAACCATTTCGATAAGCAATTTAACAAGCACCCATCTTCCATGATCATCAGATTCATTGGGAACAATTCTGCATTTAAGTTTCTTATTTAGTAATATAGCCACCCGATTTTTCTTACCCTCGGCCGCACTAGAAAAAACTTGCCCAACCCAATAACGTTTTAGTTTGGCAGCTTCAGATTGTGATAAGTGTGTTTTTTGAATAGAAGCTATAAAGGGATTAGTTCTTTTGAGGTGTGACAGAATTGTTTGTCTCTTAATAGGATTATGTAATCCCTTGACATTCCAAGATGTTATATTAAGCGTCATTAGTCAGGACGAGGTAATATACAGACAATGGTAATATAACACAGTAGAGTTAGTCAAATTGGTAAGTGCATATGAGTAAAACTGTTCATAGGGTAAGAACATGAGGGTGAAGATACAAGAGGTAGGTAGGAAAACAAACAAAAGCAACATGGATATATATGGAATATATAATAGAAACCTTGAAAAAATATGTGGCAAACAAAAAAGGCCAGAATAAACTATGCTGATGAAAAACTGGAAGAGAGATGGAGGGTTAGAAGGCCGCAGAGGCGATGCCTCCTTCCTTATTCCGCTCCGGCGACGTAAAGTAATTATATAGTATCGTCATAGTGGTCTTATCTGTTGAAATAGTCAAGTAGGTGCTCTTGAAGTGTCCATCTCATCTCTTTTGGAGTTTTGAATAAAGAGCCTTAAGTCCTCTGGATCTTGAAAGCTTGATGTTCGATCATTAAGAGTAACTTTAAGAGTGGCAGGATGTAAGATGTCATATCTGGCATTTAATTGTTTTAACGCTAGCCTGAATGCAAGTAGCTGCTTCCCCTTCTCAGCTGTAGCATTTGAAACATCTTGGGAAATTAATATTTTCCTGCAATTCCAGAAGAGCTGTTTTTGCATTATAAGTGTAACATGTTTATAGTCAAGTAATGCGAAGATCAGGGTTCTGGGGGGGGCACTGGAGGGCTGTATGCTATTGATGGGACCAATGTGGTGAGCTCTTTGAATGTTGAATTTTATCGTTATTGGTAGGTCTATGAGTTTAGTGAACATTGTATTTAGGAATGCGCTTATCTTATCCCCTTCAGTTCCTTCCAAAAGGCCAATAACGTGGAGATTGTTTCTCCTGTTACGGTTTTCAGGATTTTCTGTCTGCTTTTGCAAGAGTTTAACTGAGTTTGAACTTTGGCAGCCACATCAACTGCATAGCCAACCCTCCTTTCCACCTCTGAAGGATTTCAACACCCTGATTTCACTAAGAATGGTTAGCATTCCCGGGTATAAGCTTTCTTCTTTGGGCGGCGGTGGCTCACTTTTTTGTCTCTTGAGGGTATTAGAGGGAGATGCTGGTACCTCCTCTAGTGGCCGCTTCTTTGAAGCCATTGTGCCAGAGCTCATAGAATAATTGGCACCAATAAGATGGAACTTGTAGGTTGCCGGTTAATATATGGTGTAAAATATAAGCCACTCCTGAATACTGCAGAAACCCAAATGTGACAAACTCCTTCACATTAATATGAAAATTAAGTAATTATAGTGAGAAGTAGTGCATAAAGTTCTTTAGCTTCTGTTAAAGTTGTATAAATGGAAGAATTCTGAAAAAGGAGTAGCAAACAATTGAATATATTGTGTTTTGGTGCAAAAAAACTTCAAAAAATATGCTTTAGGTTTAATGTAAGCAGTAAAAGTTCCATACACGTGTATTTAAATAGCATTTCCTTTTCCAAAAAGCACGTTTTATGGAAAAAAAAGTGTTACCATAAGAGTAGCGTCTTCCCTGCAGCGTTGCAGCCGACCAGCTGACAGGATAAGTCGGTCACATGAGTCACGGGACTCGATTGTCGTGCAGGCTTCGCCCACGGAAATCTGCGTCCAAACGAGGTGAGCTGTAAAACACCTCATAACGATGCCACGGACCACTAGGAATCATTGTAAGGCATCTGACACCTTATATAAGGTAAATTATCCATGGCAAAGGATCAGGTCCATAATTATTATGGTTTATAAATATCGCTGGAGTGGGAGCGAACGAGCCAGGCAGCCACTTTCATCAGCGCTTAGCCACGCCCCTCCAGTTTTAAAAGTTCTGAGAGCCAGTCTATCAAAAAGAAATACAATGCCAACCAATTCATCTCTGCGTGTGCCTCAGAAATTTGGAACACTCTACCAATTGTACTTCACCCAGTTCCTTCCTTGAACATTTTCAGGAAATTGAATTCAATACGTTTCTACATAAGTTCCTACCTTGTAACCGATGAGGCTACAGAGACTTGCTTGTATTACTGAACATTTGCACTGGTGCAAGTACAATTATCACTAGAGCAAAAACATTTATGCACCAGGGCAATGTTTACCCTGCTTATTAAAGTTATTTGCTTTGGTGTACAAATGCATTAAAAGAATATTAAAAGAATATTGACCTGATTATAAGTTGGCCAGTCTGGCAAAAAAGTGCCAGTAATAACGTTTATCAGCACTTTTCTGTTCTGGCCAACTATATGTTTGCTGGTACAGTGGAGGATTTACATCCAGCTAAGAGCTGGAGGTATATCTGCCACCCTACTGGAAAAAAATGCATTCCAATGTAATATGGATTTACCAGCGTTTCTGCCACTTGGAATCTGCCGGTAATTGCTAAAATGCTAAAAGCGCTTGCACTGGTGCAAAGTTTCTGTCATACCATCCCTGATGCTAGTTTGTGTAAGTGCTTCAGTGCACTTACTAGCAGTCCTACTCTGCCTCTGTCTATCCACCATTGGTCCAGTACTATCAATGTTTTAATAAAACCACTTTTGGCTTGGGAAAACAACCCTATCGGTGAGCCTTGCAATGCATCCACTCTTCAGCTATCAGTACCTTTTACTTTACAGTAGCTAGATGCCCATCAGCCCTTTTATTGCATAGTTTGTGTCAAAGTCTGTCCTAGAAATATTATATTCTAAAGGTTTTTTCTGAAATGAACTCTGGCCTTGTACCCATTCGACTGATTATGTTTAGTGCTCTGTGGCCGGAATGGCCTGATTTTGTGCCTTTGAACATTTTGTTATGCAAATTATATTGGTCACCAACGTAATACTCATCCTTTCAGTGCCTCCTTTTCTTTGCATTTATTGATCTTGTGATTTATCTTGTAACTTTGGAACAATTAACTGTTTTCTCCCATTTTTCTATGAAATGCTCACTGATTGGCCTTAGGGTTATGGTCAAACATATTTAAATAAAATATTCCAAAAACATAGGAATTGTGCTATTTGGTCACTAGAGCCTAGCATACTGATTCATGGAACGGTTGTAGATCCGACCATAACCCTAAGGCCAGCAGAATAAAGACTGTGGCACTGAAGTTCCCCCAGGATTCCCTCCAGGCGGGATCGCTGCTGCAGGTAAGCTCTGTTGGGCTTTATCATAATGCATCCACAAGCCATAAAAAATGGCCACCCAAATGTCCTCAACCGGCACAGCAGATACGTGCCTTCCTGTATGCCCGCCCTTTCCTGCCTCCGATTTGCCAGCCAACTTTGAAATCATGATTCCTCCAGGAAGCCAGCAGGTGACACAGGGCCCCTTTAAAGGCCTCATTTTAAGGCCATGGGACGAGATCCCTGTCTGGCCCTGTCAGGCCATGGAAGGCCTCCAGTGTGAATCTCAGAGACAGTCTGTTATCATTTGCCCATCAGGCACTAAAATCTGCCTCTGAGCGACAAAATGCATCCTGCACCACAAAGCAATTCCCTCCTCCTCCTTTTGACCTCCATTGAATGCCCCCCTACTCCTTGCAAAGACAATACCTCCCTCACCTCCCGACTCCACAAAAAAACCTCACTTGCTGAACTGCAGATGGATGCCGTGCTCAGGCAACAACAGGGGCACACACCTTTCTGCAGGTACCACCCATCCTCAGGCACAGCACACCAGCCTACGAACCCCTTCTCGCAATAACGAGTGCAGCTGCTCACACTCAGTCAATTCCATCGTGCAGCCTGCACCTTTAGCTTACCCCCATCTGGGAACATCAAGCAACTCTGATGTCAGTGGTACGCCCGTTCCTGCAGCCATTTGTCCACTGAGCATCTCCAGCTCATTCACAGCAGCTGTGCCAGAAACACCTTGGTCCCACCTACTGAGCGCCAACACCTCACCCTCTATCAACAAACAAGCCTTACCTGGCTCACCCTTGCCTCCCCACACACCCTGCATCACCACGACACTTGGTTACTTCCAGACCAGTCCCTCCCCTAAGATACCTATAACCCTGATTCCACCTAACTTAAAGAGCATGCTCAGAGGTACCACCGAGACCATTGACCTACCCATTGATTTAGGGAGAATGCTCAGCGGTACCCTTGAGACCGCTGACCCACCCATTGACTTGAAGAGCACGATCAGCGGAACCCCCAAGACCATTGACCTACCCATTGACGTAAGGTGCATGCTCAGTGGTACTCTTCAGAACTCTAACCCACCTATTGATTTAAATAGCATGCTCAGCGGTACGCCGAGACCACTGATTCACCCACCACTACAAGGACGAACCAAGAACGCAAAGCCCTGATGCCACAATCATGCGCTCAACTCTACGTTGCATTGTACTCCTCCTCCAGGGCATTGAACTGCCCTGGCATCTGCACATCGTCCGACACTCTGACCAAACTTAGCAAACCTTTTGGAAACCTACAGGTACTCCCTTAAAGGGAGCAGCATTAGTGAATGCAAAGTCAATTATGGCCCACCCTTTCAACATTGCTGATCTCATAACCATCTAATTGGAAGGGTGGCAGGTGTCCAGCACAGATCATTAAAGACGCGGCCAGACACCTGACCCCTATTCATTACTAAATTAATCAATGCATCATTTTCAAAAAGCATTGTACCCAGCAACCTGAAGGAATCGTGGGTACTCCCTTTACTTAAAAAACAAACGCTGGACCCCATGATCCCCACAAACTACAGACCTATCACCATGGCCTCTTTCTTGCTAAAAATCCTAGATAGGGTTGCATATTTGCAAATCCAAGACTATCTAGAGACTAACAAACTCCTGGGAAAACAGCAATCTGGCTTTAGACCGCAACATGGGATAGAAACCACCCTTGTTGACCTCAAAAGCCAGATTGGCGAACTTAAAGATAAAGGAAGCCTTGCCATCCTACTCCTTTTGGACCTGTCAGCGGCGTTTGACCTTGTCGACCACAAGGTACTCTGTGATCACCTCGCCTTAGCAGCTCACTTCTCCAGGACCGCCATTACCTGGATTCAATCTTTCCTTAACAATGGGACCATGCGGGTCTTCTCGCCATTCGAAGCTGCTGACCCAATACCCATCACCTGCGGTGTGCCCCAAGGCTCATGCGTGTTGCCCACTTTGTATAATATCTTTACAAAGCTGCTGTATGATAAACTGGACTGTCTGGGTGTTACCTACACAAACTATGCAGATGACACCCAGATACTCTTACCCCTGACAGGCATCTATGACACAGATGTTCACTGTGTGAAAGAAATCTACACAATCATTCAGGCATGGATGGCCGTCCATGGCCTCTGCCTGAATGACGGCAAAACAGAACTTCTCCTGGTTGGCTCACCAGTCAACATAAACAAATTAAGCCCCAAATACACTGCAATCAATATAGATGGGAACAACATCCCAATCGCCAAAGAAGTAAAAACCTTAGGCTTTTATCTTGACAATACCTTCAACCTAACCAAACAAGTGAACATGATCGCCTCAGCTACCGCCTACACAGGCAAGCTAATAAGGGCCTGCAGACCACTGCTGTCAACAGAAAGCTGTCTCACACTTGCCAGAGCTCTCATACAGTCCAAAGTGGACTACTGTAATGGTCTCTACTTAGGTGGCAATAAGACTGTACTCAGCAAACTACAGATAATGCAGAACAATGCTCTTAGAGCTGCTTTAAATATACCAAGAAGAGAGCACATCTCAGCAACCAGAAAACACTGCAAATGGCTAAACATAATAGAAAAGATTGAACTCAAAACATTATGGGCCTCATTACGGCTTTGGCGGTAGCCATGTCGCTATTGGCGGCATGGCTGCCACCAATACCGGGTCCGGGTTCCCAGAATGGAGAATTACCAGGCCATTCCGAGTTTGGAGGGCCCGGTAATTCCTCCCTCTGGGAACCTGGGCCCGGACCTTCCCCATTCCCATCTGAGCCCCCATAGGGCTCAATGGGAATGGGAGAGGGAGCTAACAACGGGGCGATTACGAACAGCCAGTTGTTAGCTCCCTGGTCCCCTCGCGGGACCCGGTAACGACTCCTGGTTTTACCAGGCGTCCTCACCGGGTCCCGCGAGGGGACCTCGTAACTTTGCATAATGTGTTTAACGGGTCCGCCTCAATTAGCGGAGCCCGTTGACCCATTACGCAAAAGTCGTAATGAGGCACTATGTCTTACCTATAAAGCACTCAACCACACAGCCCCTCCGTATCTCACCGAAAAACTTACATTGAGATCCTCCACACAAATAACCAGATCATCTAATACCTCCTGTCTGGTGGTCCCCAGATATAATCTAAAGATAGCAGGTGGTTCCAGTTTCCCGGTCATGGCCTCCCAACTGTGGAACACCCTCCCATCTGACATTAAATCTATCCAAGTATTCGCCAACTTCAGGAGAAGTGTCATCTCTTGGTTACTCAGTAAGAACTTATTTTGTGGCCTACATTTAGAACTCAGCCACATAACTGCTTCTTCACTTTTGTCTCGCCTATTCTCCTTGACCTCTAATAACATACTGGAACTGTATCATGTTACTACCGCCTTTGTTCCTCATTTATCCTATCACCAATATGTAACTGTACTTACTTCTCCATGCATGTATGGATGCTCTGTTTATTCACTGTACTCCTAATGACACTGTTGTCATCTGTAACTTTCTACTGTCATCAAAAGCGCCCAGATACCCCTTGGTCAGGTGCGCTATATAAGTAAAATAAGCAAACAAATAACATGTAAAAAGCTGAATTTACTAGCTATTTGCGAAACCTAGCTACATCGTGCTTTGGGCCCAGGCCAATCTCTAGCAATACCACCCAACTACAACATTCATCGAAAAGACAGATTATCTTCTAGAGGTGGGGGTTTTGCCCTTATAGCTAGAGACTCCCTCCTTATCAGAGAGATGGGTAACTCATCCATCTCATCTGGCTAACCTCTTACCACCAAACTCAGTCTTTCACACACCTCCATGATTACACTACATCTGGTCTATCGTACACCTGGCCACACCTCTCCTCTGAAGAGGACGACCTGCACCTTTTGTTCAATGTCAAACCCAACTCCAAAACTATTCTCCTGTGTGACATCAACCTTGGCCTGACGAGACAGACAAAAATGCCCTATCCCTAGCCATCTCTCTTAAAGCGCCAGGCTTTACACAACTAATCCTAACTCTAAAGGCCAACCCCTAGATTGGTTAGCAGACTTGAATTGCAACACAGCAATTACCTCAAATTTACCTTGCCCCTGGACTGATCATCCAGTTCCACATACCAGTGTCCAACATCACCCCTACAGCTTCACAGAGCTCCCGTAACATAACTAAAACCAGTGTCCTACTCATTCTACACATGCTGTCTCCCCCACAAACATTAGCCAGTGACCCTGCCTAGTTGCTAGACTTGTAAAACCAAAACCTTACACCAGCCATCAGCCACTGTGGCTCCCCATACCCTATGCAAAGCTAAACCTGACTCACACCCGGTTCTCTGCTGACCTCAACGCACACCATCTATCAAAAAGCGAGGCAGAAACCAAGTGGAGAAAGAACCCTTCAGAGCATAACAAAGCCTGCTTCACTGCCAAAGAAATATAACAAGGCGATACTTCAAGAAAAAAGCACCACCTTTAATACTAGAATCGCTAATGCATAAACGAGCTCCCGCAAGCTCTTCATGATCTTGCGTGAGCTGGAATCTTCTGCCCCTCCACCAATAAACTGCACAGCTCCTGTTGCTCGAATGTCCAAAATGCCCTGCCACAAAAAATTGTCTTGCTCTAGAAAAATATCCTATTAAATCAAAACAGCCTAAGTAGCACCCTTCCAACACCCCCTATCATTTGCCCTGCAGCTGTTCTCCAAAACCTACCTCTATTCTACTTGAAGCCAGTCTCAGAAGCAGAGGTTATTCAGATCATCAAAGGCCTTAAACCATCCTGATGCCAGGGATATGTCAGCCCATGCAGCTGCCCTTGTCTCTTGCTTAAGATGACACAGTGCAGGGTTAGACAGTGAAGAGACCAGAGCTGTCAGCGTAGAGTCTTTCTCTGTTCCTGAATCTCACTTTCTTTCTCTGTTCCTGATGCCAAAGGTGCATATACCATTTCATTTTTTCCAGTGGGTAAAGGCTGGTGTTTCTATAAAGGCCTGCAGGGCTTCCTTTCTACAGTTAATCTATGCTGGATTTCAGATAGGGTACATGTTAAAATAGAGGGACTGGGTTCACAGCTCCCACTGGGTAACTCAGAGAAGGCTGGGCTCTTTCTTTCCTCATCATGTGGCCTCCAGGATCCCCTCAGAAGTGCCTTACATTTTTGCCCAGGCCAGAGTAAGCAGGACAGTTCAGGCTTTGGCACACTTTGTTTGAGCTATATTTTGTCCTATTCGTGGCAGGGAGATATTCTGACTGGTCCTAGATGGTTTTCCCCTTTCTTTACTCAGGGTGCGGTATAGCTGTTGCATGAAGCGAGCATTCTGTTCCCCAGGTCTGACACACCCCTGGAGGGCAGTCGGAGTTGGGAATTCCTTAATTTCTGGGACAAGTACTGTATGATTTCTCTTGCTCCGGCCTCCCCCACCCCAGGTGTAGCAAACATCAGCAGCTATTCCTGAAGTACGCTTGTCCAGTTTTGCGAGTACCCTCTTCCACTTGCCCCTCCTCCCCACCGTCCGCATGATCTGGAAGCACTCATTTCCTGCCAGCCCTGCCTTTATATCATCCAGAGACATGGAGTTGGTGATTGCAGCCGCAGCGAGCGACTGTACACACTCTTCTGTCTCTTCTTCCTCATGGAATGCACTCGATCTGATCCAATGTAATGCGGTGTCTAGACAAATAATCCACCACATTGGAACTTCCTGGATGGTATATTAGCTCCACATTGTACATCTGTAGGGCGAGCATTATTCGTATCAGAGCCTTATGGTCTGCAGAAACTGTCACAGGCTTACCAGAGATATACAAAAGAAAGTACAGCCCCACAGCACTGCCAGAGCCTCCATCTCAATCTGGGAGTACTTCTGCTCGGTCACTGACAACGCCCTGCTAGCAAATGCCACTGGTCGTGCCTCCTTGTTGGCGTAAGGCTGCAACAGCACTGCTCCTATGCCAAATGGACTTACGTTTATTATGACCTCCGCCTTCTTCCCTGCTTCGAAAAATGCCCTAGTGTCATTGGCCATGAGGGTACCATTGATGCTTTCAAATGCTGACTGCTCCAGGGGTGTCCACCTCCATGTACAGTCTTTCTTTGTTAGGTCCCAGAAGGGGCTTTGACAATGTGGCCAGATTCATAATAAATCTACAACAGTACACAGCCATTCCCAGGAAGCTGTGCACCTCAGACGCATTGGCAGGGGGGCTCAACTCCTGAATGCCTTCCACTTTTACTGGGTCAGCCGATATACCTTCCTCCTGGAACACAAACCCAAAGAATTCAATCTTTTTCTTCAGAAACTCACATTTGACCTTATGCAGGGTCGGACCTAGCTGTTGCATTCTCTTGAGGACCTTCTCCAGCCTTTCTAGGTGTTCAGAGTCAGACGTGGCGAACACCAAAATGTCATTGCTAATATAAATAACGTCGCTGACGCCAGCCAGAGCTCCTCAAACAGTGTTTTGAAATACTTCTACAGCTGAAAAAATCCCAAAATGTAGCCTTTTTTATCTGTACAGGCCCTTGTGTGTGGTGTATGTTGTTATATATCTGGATGCTGGATCAAGTACCAACTGGTGGTAGCCAGCTCTAAGTACGAGTTTGGAAAAATACACTGTGCCTTGTAGGTCCACAATTATGTCATCCAGTGACATGGTAATATGCCTTTCTCGCTTGATAGCGCAGTCCGGTTGTTTGGGCTTCCTTACAATCACGATAGGGGAGACCCACAGGGTGGGCACTTCCACTTATTCAATAATGTCTACGTTCACCAAGTTGTTCAGCTCCATCTCTACCTTCTCTTTCAGGGGGAACAGGACTCATCTGTGCATCAGCGCAACAGGCTGCATGGTAATGTCGATGTGGTGCCGTATAGGAGCTCCTTTTAGTTTGCCGATCTCGGTGAAGACCTCCTGAAACTTGTCCAGCAAAGACTGGGTGTTCTCCAGCCACACCCCTAAAGTAACACTCATTATCCGGAGGGCTTTGGCTGCCGCACAACCCAGCAGCGTCACATCGCTTACTTTAGTGACAAAGAACCTGGTTTTGACTGTCAATCCCTCATACCAGACCGGGGCAATGAACACACCTTTAAGGGGCAGGGGAGATTTCCCCTCAAAAGTGAATATATGGCTTTGCATGCCTCTCAAGTAACCAATTATATCATATCATATGGCACTCCATGCAGTTTTCGGTAATGGTCACCTGTCATCACACTAACCAATGTACCAGTGTCAATGAGTACTGAAATTGTCGAATCACATATCTGGACCAAGCACTTGGAATGACGTCTTTTGGAATGTGTCGGTTTGTACATGCTAGAGGTGAAGAAAACATCCTCCTCATCTTCTTCTTCCGGAGGTTCTTCCCCACCTGTTGGTTGATCCAGTTGGACCACCTTCCGTGTCGTTCTTTGGAACTACTGTCGAGGCTTTGCCTATCCCTGAGAGTGGGTCTATGGTGTGGGTGCCCTGCAAACCGGGGCAATATGGTTCTGGATGCCGCATCTGCCACAGATTTGGTTCTTCGCTGGGCAATCTCTCACGTGGGTAAGATCGTAGCATCATTGAGGGCACGGCGCCGTGATGTCACCATGACTCTCTTTCTTGGACCATACCTGTTTCTTGTGGGGCATCTGGGGTTGTGGGCTGTTGACAGAACATGCAGCTTCCAGTTTAATGGACTTCAAGGCTGCACCCACCTTAGCTGCTTGCACATCTGCCAGCTTGTGCGAACATGCCATTTCCATGATGCGGGCCAGAGGTATACCTGGCTAACGCAGGATCTGCCACCTCATCTTCGTAGAGGAGCAGCCATGAATTAGCTGCAGGTGTACCTCAACGTTTTTATTCGACGATGCACATGTAATGTGTCCAGGCATTCCACTTCTTTTTGCATTGCGGACCGCATCACAGACCTCTCATAGTCCAAATTCACCATAGGCGTGAAGTAGTCTTGGAGGATGCCCTTGGATACTGCATACGTGTTGTCAATATCCCGTAGGGTTTTGAAAATGTTATGCACAGCAGGGTCAGCTGAGTACAGCAGCAGAGACTTGATTGCATTGTCGCTTGTCACCCAGATGGCAACAAGGAACACCTCTAGGTGCTCAATCCACGCAGACCAAAGTAATCCAGGGTTCCCTGATACATTCAAGTCTTGCAATGGGGTGAGGAAGAGGGAACCTTGGTGGTACATACCTCTGCCATCCACTAGTGCAGCAACATCTGAGAAGTTTTTGCCCCGATCGAGGATCAGGCAGCCCCCCTTTTCCTGCCAGGGGCACCACATGTGCACTCCACTACCACCCTAGGCCGAGTGTTGACTTGTGGGTGGGGCAATGGGAGAGTCACTAGCCCTCGGTAGATTAGAAAGGGGGGTGGGTCTGAGCTACCTTATGTCCTGTGGAGCCTGGGAGGTGCACGAGCACTCCAAATGGGAGCTGCAACCTCTCAGGCATGTGTGAATGTACCTCTCCTTTACCACTGCTCTCCACTCCAGCGTGAGAGTGCCAGTGAATAGCACGCAACAGGCAATGGCCCTACAGTGTGTCAGGACGAAGTCAGAGGAAACATAGGGTCGGGTCGGTCTGCGGACGGGTCATCCTACCTGCCAGACAACCGCCTCGTTGCCAATGTTATGCAGGGGAGTGAGTGTGTCCTGTACAGTTTGCACCCCACTAATAATAAAGACACGCAGACACAGTGTGTAGAGTATGGGCTCTATCGCTGCAATGCCGGCTTGCAGTATCTGCTGCCCTAAAGACACACACACCACACTGAGGTGCTCCTGCATTTTGTTCTTGTTTATTCAAGCACCACTGAACCAGAAAGGCACCCTGGGGCACAGAGCAGCCAACTTATTTTTCTTTGCACTCCCTGCAACTTGGGGAGCAGAACTGGACAGACAGAACTTCTTTCCTTGATCAGCACTGGGAGTGCAGGTTGGCAGTCCTTTGTCTGCGGCACATTACCTAGTAACCTGCAGATCCACTGTACAAATCCTCTCTTCACCCACAGAGGAGCAGGCTAGCTTCAAGATGCAAGGCCCAGGGGAGTGCTTCTTCCAAATCCCAAGTCAATGAGGATATTGTGGGCCATCCATGTAGCATTTGGGGTAAAAATTAAGCAGATATATACGCATGCAATGGCCACTTGTTTTCTTTATCTGGTTTGCGTATTGAGTGAACCTGGACTTAAATCAGTCTCCTTTCTCCTTAACCGTGCAGCAGCATGCAATGGCAGTGGTGGGGCTAGGTGCAGAACAGGCTCTTCTTTCTTTATCGAAGCATGGGACAGGGGCACACTTTCTATAAAAAATTCCCCCCCAAGATATGATATGATATGGCATTTATAATGCTCCTATAGACAAGTGTTTCAAGGTGCGACGAGGCAAGGGAAGGGGAACAAGGGAGGACAGACAAAGATCCTACTAGGCCAGGTGTCATTCAGATCATGCAAGTGCATGGGAGGGGGGAAGGGACAGTGCAGTACATGGGAATAGATAACAACAATAATAAGTAACGGCCAGCATGTGGCAAGTGCATGGGTAAGTGCAGACATCAGGTGACAAGGGCTGGTAGGGGGACTGTAGGGATACAGAAACAGTCCCCAAGTGCGGGGGTTGACAGGCGGGCAGTGCAGGTGTGTGACGCTGGTGGGGGAGGGACCCGGGTCCGAGATCAGAGGGGGTCCAGGTAACCAGGGCAGTTCCGATTACAGCCAGGCGGTCACCAGAGGAGAGGAAGAGAAAAAGCAGAAGCAAAGAGAAAGGTTTTGAGGTGCTTCCGGAACCGGAAATGGTTCTCCTCAAGTTTAAGTGAGGCAGGGAGGCTGTTTCAGGGGAGACCCCAGCCGAAGAAGGAGATCTACCACCATCTTATTGCTTGGAGAAGCGACTAACCCTGAGGGAGTTGGAGGCGGATGAGCGAAGAGCTCAAGAAGGCAGAGTGCAAATGAGCAGGGACCGTGAGGCAAACATGGGACAAAACCCAACACTGAGGGTTCATGCAGCACTCCCAGCACAACTCACCAGAGCACAGCGAGCAACTGGTGCTCTGCCTCCTTTCCTCCTCTCTACCCCTGCCACACAGAAGCGCCTCGTTTCAGTCCCCATAGGTGTGAAAACAGACAATGGGCCGCATTATGACCCTGCCAGTCTGGAAACAAGGTTGCCGGTAAGCTCACCGGCACCATTGTTTCTGGACCTGCATATTACAGGTCTGCCTGCCGGAGCCGCTGTGTTCGACAGATTTGACCCCACAGGGCACAGCGGCCTAGACAGACCGGTCATGGAAGCACCAGCACCATTAGCAACAGAGCCGGTGTTTCTGTGTCTCCACTCCCATAGAGTCCGAGTGGACTCTATGGGAATGGGGAATTGCATTTTACCAGTGCCTGATTTTCCGGGCCGCCGAGTTGTAATGTCCCAGTGGCTCCGGGATGTTAGGAGCCAGTAATATTTACGGGTCTGGCAGCAACCCACGGGTAGCACCGGCAGGGTTACCACCGGACCCATAATGAGGCCCAATGGTCCTCATTATGACCCTGCTAGTCCATAAACAAGGGTGCCAGTAAGCTCACCGGCACAGTTGTTTCCAGACTGGCATATTACAGATCTGCCTGCCTGAGCCGCTGTACCCGATAGGTCTGACCCTGCCGGGTGCAGCGGCCACGGTAGGCAGACTGGTCACAGAAGCACCGGCACCATTAGCAACAGTGCTGGTTCTTACATTTCTCTACTCCCATAGAGTCCCATGGGACTCTATGGAATGGGGAATAACATTTTACCAGCCTGACTTTCTGGGCCGCCAGAGTTGTAATCTCCCGGTGGCACCGGGAGGTCAGGCACCGGTAAATATTTATGGGTCCGGTGGCAACCCATCGGTAGCACTGGCAGGGTTACCCCTGGACCCGTAATGAGGCCCAATTTGTTTTTGGCGGGTCAGTGCCCATTGAAATGGATGTAGTAGAGGGTAAAGGGTCTGGCAGGTGAATGCACTGATTCCAAGGTGGAAGACACCCACCAAAAGCGTGTACATTGAGAGGTATTCTGTCTGTGGCTGTAGAAGGCTCTTCCTCTATTGTTCACCTGTTGCACAGAGACTGATGTGGCTTGGACCTTCACTAACCTGTTTTGTTTTTTATTCTCTTTGCTTCTTTCCTTCCTTGCTTTGCCATAGTGGCGGGGACCAGGACTGAAGGGTGAGGGCTTCTCTTCCTGTTGTGTACCCAGAGGGGGCTGAGTATACTGCAAAAATGCTGGAAAGAGCTGCAGGGTCTTCTGTCCTTACTGGGTATAGGTCGCCTTCTTTACAACAACAATGCAGTGTCAAAAGAAGGTAGGATGACTTTCAACACTGGTCATAAGGAGGCCTCTTTCAAAGACTGACGGGATTGCTTAGGGGCAGCAGCCCTTATTGAAGGCACATCCCCTCAGCCCTCTCTTTGGTTTTGGAGGGCTGGACTATTAATCTGCAGCCACAGAGCTACACCAATGTCTCTTGTGAGCAAGGGGGTCAGCACTCATCGTTTTATTTTCCTATGGTATAGTCATGTGTCCCCTGGCTAGGACACAAGAAGGCCATCTGCTTGGAGGCAAATATCCAATCAAGTAAGTTGAAGATGTTGGCACCACCTGGCTTTGGGTGAGCGCTTCCTTGCGACTAGCGATCCTGCAATCCACATACATCAGCACTAGTCTCCCCCTCCCGGCTCCCCTTGCAGCTCGCTTCCTGGTTTTATCGCCCTCCAACCTCCCTTCCTGCCGACCAACCTTCTGATTGGGCCTTGCAGCCCACATTGAATCCTACAAGGGTCTGGGCCGCAAGCTCCCTTCCCTAGAGCCACTTGGCCCCACCTAGCTTGGGGTAAGTGCTTCCTTGCTACTAGAGACCCTGCAATCCATTTCCTTTCATTTTAATTAGTTCTATGCACATTCATGCTAGTCTTCCCCTCCCTATGCCCCTCACAGCCCACTTCCTGGTATCACCACCCTCCTGCATCCCATCAGTCCACTTACCTTCTGATTGGACCTTGCAGCCCACATTGAAACCTGCAAGGGCCGAGGTCGCTCGCTCCCTTCCCCAGAGTCACTTTGAACCACCAGGCCTGGGGTAAGTGCTTCCTCGCTAGTAGCGACCCTGCATTAATTTTCTTTCATTTTAATTGTTTCTGCACACATCCGTGTGAGTTTCCCCCTCCCTGTTCCCCTCGCAGCCCACTTCCTGGTTTCACCACCCTCCCACCTCCCATGCTGCCCACATACTTTCTGATTGGCCCTTGCAGCCCACATTCAAACCTACGAGTTGTCTAGGCCGCTCCACCCCTTCCCCAGAGTCACTTGCCACCACCTTGCTTGGAGTAAGTGCTTCCTTGCTACTACCAACCCTGCAATCCATTTTCTTTTATTTGATTTTTTTTTGTGCACATCTGCGCTAGTCTCCCCCTCCCCGCTCCCCTTGCAGCCCGCTTCCTGGTTTCACCACCCTCCCACCTCTCATCCCACCCACCGACTTTCTGATTGGGCCTTGCAGCCGACATTGAAACCTACGAGGGTCTAGGCCACTGGCTCCCTTCCCCAGAGGTACTTGGCACCACCCGGCTTGAGGTAAGTGCTTCCTTGCTACTAGCGACCCTGCAATCCATTATCTTTCATTTGAATTATGTCTACGCATGTCCATGCTAGTCTCCTCCTACTCACTCCCCTTACAGCCCGCTTCTTGATTTCACCACCCTCCCATCCTGCCCACCGGCCTTGCAGCCCATATTGAAACCTACGAGGGTCTAGGCTGTTTGATCCCTTCCACAGAGCTAATTGGCACCACGGGCTTGGGGTAAATTCTTCCTTACTACTAGGGACCCTGCAGTACATTTTCTTTCATTTTAATTATTTCTGCACACACCCACGCTAGTCTTGCCCTTCCTGCATCCCTCGTAGCCCGCTTCCTGGTTTCACCACCCTTCTGCCTCCCATCCCACCCACCAATCTTCTGATTGGGCCTTGCAGCCCACATTGAAACCTGTGATGGTCTAGGCCACTTGATCCTTTCCGCAAAGCTACTTGGCATCACCTGGCTTGGGGTAAGTGATTCCTTGCTACTAGTGACCCTGCAGTCCATTTTCTTTCATTTTAATTATTTCTGCACACATCTGTGCTAGTCTCCCTCTCCCTGCACCCCTCGGAGCCTGCTTCCTGGTTGCACCACCGTTCCACCTTTCATCCTGTCTACCGACCTTCATATTGGACCTTGCAACCCATATTAAAACCTACGAGTGTCTAGGTTGCTTGCTCCCTTCCACAGAGCCACATTACACCACCTGGATTGGGGTAGCGACCCTGCAATCTATTTTGTTTTCATTTTAATTATTTCTATGGACATCTGTCCTAGTCTCTCCCTCCCCAATCCCCTTGCAGCCCACTTCCTGGTTTCACCACGCTCCCACCTCCTATCCCACCCACCGACCTTCTGATTGGGCCTTACAGCCCATATTTAAACCTACGAGGGTCTAGGCTACTCGCCTTCCCTTCCGCAGAACCACTTGGCACCACCTGGCTTGGAGTAAGTGCTGCCTTGGTACTAGTGATCCTGCAATCCATTTTCTTTCATTTTTATTATTTCTGCACCCATCTGTGGTAGTCTCCCCTTCCCTGCTCCCTTCGCAGCCCGCTTCCTGGTTTCACCACCCTACCGCCTCCCATCCTGTATACCGACCTTCAGATTGGGCCTTGCAGCCCATATTGAAACCTATGAGCATCTAGGCTGCTTGCTCCCTTCAGCAGAGCCACAAGACACCACCTGGCTTGGGGTAGCCACCCTGTAATCTATTTTTTTTAATTATTTCTGCAGACATCTTGCTTGTCTCGCCCTCCCTGCTCTCCTTGCAGCCCGCTTCCTGGTTTCACCACCCCCCACCAACCTTCTGATTGGGCCTTACAGCCTATATTGAAACCTATGGGGGTCTAGGTCGCTCGCTCCCTTCCGCATAGCCACTTGGCACCACCTGGTTGGAGTAAGTGCTTCCTTGCTACTAGTGACCTGGCAATCTATTTTCTTCAATTTGTATTGTTTCTGTGCACGTCTGCACTATTCTCCCCCTCCCTGTTCCCCTCACAGCCCGTTTCCTGGTTCCACCGCCCTCCCACCTCCCATCCGGCCCATCCCGCCCACCAACCTTCTGATTGGGCCACCAGCAAAGGGCCACAAGGCAAAGGGCAGCCCCCCACTAAGCAGCCCCACTCCATGTTCGCCTGATGCAGATGATCTACAGCGACGATAAGGTAAGTGTGGTGTGGATGGGGAGTGCCTCCAAGACTGTACTCCTGTAAAACCCCTTCCACTCTTATTACCTAATGTTATATATCAACCTCCATTTAGCCTACATGGTGTAAGGTAGCCCTGTTCTTCTTTGAGCCGAATTGTGTAAGGTAGCCTTATTTTGTATTTATCCTGCATTGTGTAAGGTAGCCCTGTTCTTATTTCTGCAAACTGTGTAAGATAGCCCTATTTTGCATCTAGCCTAAATTGTGTAAGGTAGCCTTATTTTCCACCTAGCCTAAATTGTGTAAGGTATCCTGTTCCTCATCAAGCCAATTTGAGTTATTTAGCCATATCTCACATTTAGCCTAATTGTAGCCCAAAGTGTAAGGTAGCCTCATCCTTCATATAGCCTAACTGAGTAAAGTAGCCATCTTGTACATTTTAGCCCAATTGAGTTTGTTATTCATATTCTGCTGTTAGCCTATTTAGGTAAGACACCCTTTTTCTTAACTTGGTCCATTCGAATTAGTTAGCCATACTTCTCTCTAATCCCAATTGTGTAAGATAGCATTCTTTCTTTTAGCCCAACTGTATAAGATTTCCATTTCCTGCTTTTAGCCCTGTTTCCCATCATGCCTAATTCTGTAAGGTTGCCATGCTCTGCTTTGAGCCCATGTTGTAAGGTAATAGTTCTCTGCTCTTAGACCTTTTGAGCTATCCAGCCCTCTTCTGCTCTGAGCCCTTTAACGTTAGTTAGGGATATTCTTGTATTAAACTTAATGGTATAAGGTAGCCATATCCTGCCTTAGCCCAATGGTGTAGGGTGGCCCTATTTTACTTTTTTGGCCCAACCCCATCATTCAGCCACTTCTTGCATCTAGCCTATTGCATTATCTTTGAATCTAAGTGTGTTAACCAGCCTATTTGCACCAAACTTATCTTGCAGGGTATCCATTTTGCCTAATTGTTGTTGGGTAGCCTTCTCCATAAGGTATTTCCTAAATTTTTACATCTACATCTGTCTACACTATGTAGGCCCTACTCTTCTTCTGTATCTGAATCTAGTCGCCACTCGTGCTCCTAACCAAGTCCTCCAGCATGCTGAACAATACCAAGGCCAGAGGAGCACTCTGGCACATCATGAATGAGAAGCCCATACCTTCCCCATCCTCCTGCCCTCTACCAATGCCCCCACCATGTCACACTTAAGATTGTCCCTCACCCATCTCCCTCTAAAAGACCCTGTCACTCTCCCCTTCCCACACCTCATTCTCTCAGCACTATCCCAACCCTATCCAACCCCTTCCCTGGCAACGCCCCCTGCCAACCCCTCGCCCCCAGAACCACCCATGTCCGCCCCTGCCTCCCTCCCTCCTTTCTCGCCTCACCCAAACCCCTCCTGTCCAACACTCAACTTTCCCTTCCCTCAGGGTAACTCACACAGCCTTGGCCACATCTTCACTCGCAGCTGATCCTCCCACCCTCACCCACACACCCATTGAACCCGCCAGCCGTCCCGGGACCATAAAACCTTCCTTCCGCAGCTGCCCCCACCCACCTCTGCAATCTTTACTCAAATTATCAAGATTACTATTAACTCTTTGGAGCTTGAGTGGCGGTACACAGTGGCGAGCCGTTGATGATGGCCTGTGGCCACAGGAGAATGCATTACCAATACCCAACTTTCTGGAGTTGAAACGATCTTCTTGGTTTCTAAAGATTTTCTTTTAGTATATGAAGGAAACACTGCTTTACGTTAGAAAATAAGACCGCACCAATCACCCTTCACTGTAATAGCTGCCAAGGGCTGTGGGATAGTGGGTGGTTCATCAGACAATCCCTTAGATCAGAGAGTGCAGGGTGGACTAACAGTGGCATGATCAGTGGATGTAGAGGTTCAAAGAAGACTTGCCATGCTGAGATTTTTTTTTTTAAAACATATTTTTATTGTTTTCAAAATACAACTCGGAGAGCATGAGCCTCTCCCAACTTCCCCTTACCCTCCCACCTGCCCACCCAGAAGATTTCCAAATGTCTCTGTTGCACGTGTGATTGTCTATGATGAGAATATGTCCGAAATTCTTATATTGTGCGGGCACCATTGCTCCATGTAGTCTGATTGTAGGTAGTTCAGGATCTCTCCCCATTCCTTTGTGAACAATTCTTTTGTTCCTTGTATTGGGTGTGTGAGCTTTTCCATGGTTAGTTGTGCCCATACTTTCTGGAGCCAAGTATAGATCAGTGGGGGTTCTTGTTTTTTCCAGTTTTGGGCTATTGACGCCCAGGCTGCTATGAGAAGCCCCATGAAGCCTCTCCATTGTGGTTTCCTGAAATTCCTTGCTGCCTGGTCTTTTATTCCGCATAGCCATACTTTCTCATCTAGTTGATTGGCATCAGTGAATATCTTGATAATTTCCTTCTTTATTTCCGACCAGAAAGCCTTGATCCCCCCGCAGTCCCACCAGATGTGTCTCCACGTGCCCACCTCTGAGCAGCCTCTCCAACATGTGTTCGGAGTTTGGGGGTACATGGCGTGTAGCCTGTCCGGTGTAAGGTGCCATTGGGTCACCACGTTTAGCCACATTTCCCTTTTTTGGACTGATCGGGTCATTTTTGGAATGGTGCTCCATAGATCTTCCCACTGCTTTTTGTGGATTTCCTCCCCAATGTCTTCGTCCACTTAACCATGTATGCCCATTTGAGTTCTTCCTCCTGAGTTCTTCCTCCCAGGAGGAAGAACTCGTGATTTGAGTTCTTCCTCCTGGGAGTTGATGTAATAGTAGAGCGAGGAGACCAGTTTCCTTGATCCGGGGTTGGTTATTAGGAATTTCTCAAATGGTTTGAGTTCTCGTGTGGCTTCTGCTTGGATGTCCGGGGTTGCCAGCCAGTGCCGTAGCTGTTCATATTTATATCTGTCTGCGTCTGTTAAACTCACTAATGATTTACAATCTTTGAACGGTCTTATTTCTTCATTTTGGTACATTTCGCCTATTTTTGTTATTCCTGCCGCCTCCCATTTCTCATAGGCGCCCTGCTCCATTCCCGGTGGGAACTGGGGGTTCCGGCATATGGGCGTGAAAGGGCCCTCTACTGTAGTCATGATGCCTCTCCTTGTTTGTTCGTCCCATGCCTCTAGGGTGGTTTTCATGATCTCGCTAATTCGGAGATTGGGGTGTCTATGTTGTTTGGCTATCCAAAGGGTACCCTCTAAGGGGGATCTAGCCACCGCCCGGTCCTGTGACACCCATACTGTTTGTTGATTATCCCCCAGCCATTCTCTCAGAATCCAGAGTTGTGCTGCCTGATAATATTTGCGAAAGTGTGGCAGGGCCATTCCCCCTTTCTTTGTTGGAGCTGTAAGGGTCACTCTGGCTATCCTTGTTTTTTTTTTATTCCATATATAGGATGAGGTTGCTTTGGAGAGTGCTTTAAAGAATGAATTAGGCACTTTGATCGGGAGAGCCTGGAAGTAATAGAGCAATTTAGGAAGTACATTCTTTACTGCTTGTATTCTACCCACCATGACACCATCAGGGGGTTCCAGCGCTCTAGGTCCCTCTTAACCCGTTCTAATAGGGGGGGGGTAGTTCCCATTGTAAAGTGCTTCTATTTTGTGTGTCAGGGTAATCCCCAGATATTTAATTCCCTTTTCAGCTATAGCCAAGTCTAGTGTTGCTGCTATTCTTTCCATTTTCGGCCTGTCCCCAGTTAGGAGTAACAGTTCTGATTTCTTCTTGTTTATTTTGAGGCCCGAGAGTGCCCCAAAGGCTTTGAGTTCTCTAATAGCGTGGGGTAAGGCCGTCCCTGGGTTCATTAGGGCTAGGAGCATATCATCTGCGTATGCAATTACCTTATGATGTATACCTCCCATTTCTATCCCCGTTCGGTCACCGGATTCCCTTATTCTAGTCAGGAGAGGTTCCAGGAAGATGTTGTATAAGAGGGGGGACAAGAGGCATCCTTGTTTGGTACCCCGTGTTATATCTATTTTGTCAGTGACCATCCTGTTTATAGCTATCCTGATTGTAGGGGAGGTGTAGTTAGCTTTCACCATTTTTATAAACTGGTCCCCAAATCCCATACGTTTTAAGGTTTTGAACAATACTGACCACTCCACCCTATCGAAAGCCTTTTCGGCGTCCAGTGAGAGCAGGACTGCCGGTGTGTGGGTAATCTCGGTTTTCTCCACTAGATGGTTTATTCTTCTCAGGTTATCGTGTGTCGTCCTCCCTGGGATAAATCCTGATTGGTCAAGGGGTTATTAGGGACGGAAGGAGTTGGGATAGTCTGTTTGCCAGGATTTTGGTGTATATTTTGGCGTCTAGATTGATTAGCGCAATGGGGCGATATGAGGAGGGGAGGGAGGGGTCTTTTCCTGATTTGTGGAACACCAGGACCTTTGCTTCATTCATAGTGTGTGTCATATTGCCGGTTTCTTTGAAGGAGTTTAGCAGTCTAGTCAAGACCGGGATAAGTATATCTGCATATTTTTTGTAAAAGGGTACAGTAAAGCCATCTGGGCCTGGTGCCTTGTTGTTTGGGAGTGCCGCTATTGCCTTTTTTACTTCCTCTTCCGTGATCGGGTTCTCTAGTGCCTCTCTGTCAGCCTCTGGGATTGTCGTAATGGGGAGGGATTGCAGATATGTGTCTTGTTCGGTTTCATTTGGGTGCTCTGAGGTATATAATGTTCCGTAGAATTCGCTAAAGACTTTGCCTATGTTCTGGGTTTGTGTATGAAGTTCCCCCTGCGGGTTCCCGAATGTTCATTATGTTCGTATTCTTTTGTTTTTCTTGCAGCTGTCTTGCTAACAGTCTGTCTGCCTTATTGGCTTTTATGTATAGCCGTTGTTTAAGGAATTGGAGGGATCTCTCTGCCACTTTAGAGCGGAGCATTTCTAATTGTCCCTGTGTGTGTTTTAAGGCTTTCTTTAGGGATCTAGAAGGGTGGGATATCAGTTCTTTTTGTGTGTCCGATATTTTTTTTTCGAGTTCTTTTTCCCAGCGATGTCTCTGAATTTCTTTGGTGGCTTTTAGTGCTATGAAGTGGCCGCGGGTTACCGCTTTGAATGCCTCCCAGATTGTGCTTATTGGGACCTCACTTGTGTCATTCTGTAAGAAGTATTCTGTTATCTTGTCCCTGACCGTTTCCCCCAAAACAGGGTCTTGGAGAATATCTAGAGGGAGCCGCCAGCACCACATGCCTCCCCCCTTTTCTGGGGTCTTTATTTCTAGCCAGAGCGGAGCGTGATCTGAAAGAGAAATCTATCCCTTTTCTATGTCCTGGATGTTCCCCATGAGGCCCACCGACACCCAGAAATAATCAATCCTTGACATTGTGTTGTATACGTGCGAATAGTATGTGTAGCCTCGCTGTTGGCTCTTTAGTTGTGTCCATACATCACAGAGTGCCAATTGTTCCATCTTCTGTTTGAGAAGTTTGGATAGGGCGCCTTGGGTAGTGGGTCCCCCCGTACTTCTATCTGTTTGTGGATGCCATGCAAGATTTAGGTCTCCCCCCAGAATTACTTCTCCTTTCGCAAAGCCCTCGAGCTTCTCTAGAGCATCTCTAATGAAGCCGTCCTGTCCCGTGTTAGGTGCGTATATGGAAGCCAGAGTCAGGCGGCATCCGTCGAGCTGGGCATTAATGATCGCGAACCTCCCTTCCTTATCCGTTAGCCTGTCTGTGAGGACTACATTCACTCCTTCTTTTATAGCAATCAGGACTCCTGCTTTTTTGTCTTTGGCATTAGATTGCGCCCATATGCAATATCCCCTGAGATGTATTTTCTGTTTGTCCTGGGCTTTGATGTGTGTTTCTTGTAGTAGGAGAATGCTTGCCTTTTCTCTCTTCAGCAGGGACTCAACTTTTTTCCTCTTTAACGGGGAGTTCAGGCCTCTTATATTGTATGTTAGGATTCTAAGTCTCCCCATTGAGAATTACGGTGTGGGTCGTTTCCTGTTTTTCGGTGCATTGAGATATTATTGCTCTTCCGGTGCGTTTCTCCCCCCCCTCCCTCTCTGACTCCCCAACTTCCCCCCAAAACAAACTTTGAAACAATTAACTTCCCGAGGAGGGCCCGGGTACCTAGGATTGCTAGGGCGTTGGGCCTATCGCTCCCGGCCCTCAATGTGCTCGGTATGAACTTTGCGGGGATCCTATACCCCGCATTTCCTCAGATCTTCCTGAGTTACAGTTCCAAGGGCTCCTCACCGGGCCGCCTGCCTGTGCTTGCCGTGGACATTTTGCTTTGACAACCTAATTACCCATTTTGCTTCTTCTTTTGCCGTATCTCTTCCCATCCCCTCTGCCTTTTGTTGTACCCATAACCTGTTCTGTTGGGCATCCCCGACGGGTCCTCCTTTCGTATGTCCATCACCTGTAGGCCTTTGTCGCATGTGGTTACTCTTCTTTGTTTACCTTCCCAGGTGAATAGGAGGCCGAACGGGAAAGTCCATTTGTACCGAATTTCTTTTGCCACCAGTTCCTTTACAAGTGGTGCCATATCTCTCCTTTTTTGCAGAGTGACAGCTGCCAGATCTTGATATAAATGGATGTCCGTCCCATTCATCCTGATGTGTTCCAGTTGTCGCGCCCTCCTCAGAATTTGTTCCTTTTGTGGGTATGAAGAGAGGGCTGCTAGGACATCTCTAGGTCTTTCTCCGGGCGCCCCTGTTCGTTTTGGGTCCACTCTGTGAACCCTCTCTATCCCTATGAGGTCCGCTTCCTGCTCCTCCAGAATGTCTCTGAACACTTCTTGGACTGCTTTTTTGAGGTCCTTATCGAGAACCGTCTCTGTGATATTTTTGATTTGAATGTTTGCTCTCCTAGATTCTTTAAGTCTTCGCATTGGATCTCAAGGTTTTGGGTTAGGCGCGCCAATTGTTCCTGGGTCTCGCTGTATTGGCGGGTTTCATCTTCAAGGTTTTGGACGATTGTCTCCATTATATCGGTCCTCTCTTCTAGTTTGGCTACATCCCTCTTGACTTCCTGCACCACTTGTTTTATTTAGTTTCTCAAGGAAGAGAATTGGTCCTGGACAGTTGACATGAATTTATCCTGTAGCTCCGCGAACCACGTCTGCATATCCTCCCGTGACGGAGGTAGAGAGGTGGCGTTGAAGTGGATGCGGCCCTCTAGGGAGTCGTCCTGTGCCTTTCCTCTTGTTTGGACTTGTGGTTCCGCCGACCACTTTTGTACCAGGTTAGCGTCTTGTTTAGCTGGGTGTGGGTTCGGGAGAGTCGAGTTCCCTCTCCCCTTTGATTTTGACATTCCGTCCCTGTTGTTGAACGTTCTCCTGTGGTTATCGGGAGGCCCTTTGCGCTTTTGGATGTCGCCTCGTGGCTCCCCTTTAAAATGCGAGTCCCCCGGGGGGGGTGTTGGTCTTTCTATATGGTGGGGGCAGTTACCCTGGAGGGGGCAGCCGTCCGTGGTATAGTCCTTCCTTGGTGCCCCCTCCTGCCACTCTGCACCCCCCTCGAGCCCTGCTTAGGCCTCTGAGTGGTGGGGACTCAGTGAATGTCCACCGGTAATCGCTGGTGTGGGGGGGCGCTCACCTTATGCACCTCCGGGCGATCGTGCGCGGTGGTGCTCGGGCTGCTGGGCCTCCCCTCCTCCGCTCGGGGCCCCGCGCTTCTCTGGTGCCCTCTCCACCTCGTCGGAGCTCGCTTGCCCTGCCCAGATGCGGAGACGCTCTGATGGCACCGTGGAACGGCCCCTGCCTCCCCGGGTGCTCCACACTGCTTGCGGAGAGGAGCCGCGGCCTCCCGCTTCTCCCGCTGGATCTCCGCTCTCGCTGATGGTTATGACCGCGCCCGATGGGGGAGGGGCAGCCGCCTCTCGCCGCGTCTGTGGTTCCGCGTCGCCCGGTCCTCACATATGTAGGGTGTCGGATGGAGTCCTTAATATTCGGGTAGGTTTTCGTAGCGATTCATGCGTTTTTGTCCTGCTTTATTGTGGTTTTGTTGGCGGCCCGGGCGGGGAGAGATTTATGTGCGACTCCCTGTCCCGGCGGCCATCTTGGAATCCCCCCATGCTGAGATTTTTGACTGCCATCTTCTACTCGTTTTTGCTAATGATCTTATAGTATTTCTTAGTTGCACACTGAATGCAATGTCAGCATATAGTCTTTGGTTTGCGAACATAGTAACTGGCAAGAGAACTTGACACCCAGCTGGTAGCTATCAAGTTTATAGATTCTTTAGAACTGGCACAACATATATTTCCCATCTTTGCTGATTGCTTATCCACGTGTTTCTTTTGAGATGCCTTCTAGTTACTTCCTGTGTGGAAATGTCCTCATACTCCAACCTGTTGATGAAAATATAGTTCTCTTTTTGTCAAAATATGAATATCTGCTTGCTTTATACCTCAAATATGTTCACTTGGTCCTGCCATGTATGCAAGCCCTTTCCTATGAATTAAATGTCTTCTCTTTTATGGGTAGTTCCTGTGCTATAAGCTTTGAAGAACCAGATCTGCTAACATACTAACATTATTATTATTATAATTATTATTATTATTATTGTATTTATTTTTTTATTCATATATTCACAAATATTACAATACAAAACACATCATTTTAAACATATAACAATTGTCACAAAAATGCATATAATGAGAAAACATTTAGGCTGAAAGAAGAGAAAAAAGAAAAAAACACTCAGTGTTTAAAAGAGATCATTAAACTTACTCCAAATCCTCTCATAAAGAGATCATTTGCATTTCATTTTATAAAGCAATTTCTCAATTCTTGAAAGTTTATGCATTTCGTCTGTCCAGTCTTCCAACGATGGAGAAACCCTACTTTTCCAGCCCCGAAGTATCAAGCGTTTTGCAACAATTGCACCCCTAAAAAGAAATTTTTTATGGGCTGAACAAAGATCATCAATCTCTGAGTCGTCTCCAAGAATCATTGTCTTGAAGTCCAGATTCGAATCCCCACCAGAAACCTGAATACAAGTACTACAGACTTCCGACCAGAATCCAGAAACTCTCACAGAACTCCACAACATATGCTCCATCGAGCCAACGGCATTCATACAGCCCCAGCATGTATCACTATCAACCAACCCTATCCGTTGTAACTTCTCCGGTCACCAATAAACACGGTTAATTATTTTGAGTTGTCTTGTCCGCTCACCCAAGTTCAAAGAACATAATGACACATTCCTGGAAATGTTTCGCCAACAATCAGAAGTGATCTCGGAGCCAATTCTCACACTCCAAGTATTCCGTAACATGTCGTTACCACGATAATTCGATACAATCATCCTGTACACCCTACTCGCTAAGCCACCAGTCTTGTCCCCAGAAGTCGCCGGAAAAATATCCCAATTCAAAGTATTAGTCTAATCAATGGCCCCCACACATCTCCTCAAACGCCTGTATGCCGAATCCGTCAAATCCCCAAAATCCCACCTCTACCTCAACTCATTAGCAGACATCCAGCGGTTATTCCTCACCAGATCACCAATTTGTTTAATGCCAACCAGAAACCAACCTGGCCAAAAAATTGTTTTGGTATTGTCTCTGATCCTAGGATTCAGCCAAATAGAAGACTTTGTGCACCTGAAAGCATCCACACCGAAAAGTGACAACAAATCACTCCAAGCAGAGCGTAGAGACGTCGTAACCATCGAACTGCAGCCACGATCTTTAGTTTTAGTAGACAACAAGGCCTCCCGTCCTAAAGGACCGAAGGCATTAGATTCCGCTAGGGCCCACTCATCAGGTTCAGGACACAAAAAGGGGATGAAAGCATGAGAAAAAAAGGCCAGGTGATAAGCCCTGAAATTTGGAACTCCTAATCCACCCTCACAAACCGGAAGTTTTAGCTTCCAGATGCTAAGTCGCGGGGGGTTTTTATCCCACAAAAATACCTGAATGGGGCGGTCCAAATCCTTCCAGTACCGATTACCTATCTTCAAAGGAAGCATGCTCATCACGAAGTTTACCTTAGGAGACAAATTCATCTTAAATGCGTTGACTTTACCCCACAAAGAGAGATTAAGAAGCGACCATCTATCAAGATACAGTCCTGAGTGATCGCACGCATATTCTCATCGACGACATCCACAATCGGGGGCGTTAACTAAATGCCTAGATATCTCAATCGCACATCACACCATTTGAAACCTAATCCAGTCACCAAAGTTTTGTCACAGCGTAAAGTAAGAGGCAAAACTTCCGATTTCAGCCAGTTCACCTTGTACCCGGACGACGTGTAAAATCTCATCAAAATTCGCATCAAACACGGAAGAGATTCATCCAAGTTTTTAAGGACCAACAAAAGATCGTCCGCATAAAACCACGTTTTCTGTGTGACACCCCAGCAACCCACTCCATCCAGATCAGGGGCATTTTTCAAAGAAATGGCCAACGGCTCAATTGCCAGTATAAATAAAAGCAGGGAAAATGGGCATCCTTGACAAGTGCCTCTTTCTAGAATAAAGCCATCCGATCTGATTCCATTTGTGTTAATATCAGCCGAAGGCCTAGAGTACAAAAGTTCAATCCAAGATATAAACTCAGACCCAAGATTCATTGCCTTCAAGACTGAAAACAAATAGTCCCAATTAAGCCTGTCGAACGCTTTTTCAGCATCGAGGGACAACACGGCAGCATCACAATCCAACTGATTGGCTTTCTCAATAGTGTGAAACAATTGCCGAATATTACTGGACGTTCGTCTATTCTTCATAAAACCCGATTGTTCCTTACCAATTAATTTGGGAAGAAATGATTCTAACCGTAAAGCCAAAATCTTAGCCAAGATTTTATTATCACAATTGATGAGACTGATAGGGCGGTAGTTAGCCGGGAAGTTGCTGTCTTTTCCCTTCTTCAAAAACACAGAGATAGAGGCATGTCTGGTACTGTCAGGTAAAACCCCTACCGATCTACTAGCAACAAACATATCTAGCAAGAGTCTGAGAGCGGAGTCAGGGAGAATTCTATAAAATTCACACGGAAGTCCATCAGGACCGGGTGATTTGCCAATATTCAATCTAGGAATGGTATTTATTGAGCACAGACCTAGCTTCAAGAAGCAATGCAATGCTTTACAGAGCCATACAGCAATACAGATACACAACGGATCGCGTTGCTTGTTTGAGTACAGGCCATGTTCCATGTAGTGAGCTTTATTTTATCAAAACCCCTTGGTGGGGATTTCCAGGACTGGCTCCAAAATTGACTGGCTGCGTGCCATGTATATTTCAACATTTGGTAAGATACAGTAAGCCCAGTTCTCTCTGATACTCCACCAGTTTGGGATTCCCAGCTGTCTTTGTTGTGGAATTTATTCTGTTTTGCTTCCATGAGAGGGCTTTGGTAGAGGTGATTCTTCTTGCTAATAAACTTCTAAAATGCTCTTTCGGGAGGATTGAAACATTTTTTTACATACTGAGCTGGCTTGGAAAAATGTGCTTACAACTCAAAGACATTCAACTGGACAAGTTTTGCTTCATCTAACACAGCCTGAGATGTTGCCCCCAAAATATGTCTTTAGGTCACCTATGGAATCTCAAGTTGAAAACCATGGATGGTACATAGTGCTGTTGGATCATAGCAGCTCATCATTTGCCACTGATGAAACCTGTTTTAGGATTGAGATTTGTTTCACCTGATGGAGTATTGAGTAACTACACAACCTTCATATCAGAGCGCCCCTTTGGTCACTTTAGAGGATAGTAGTTCAATGTTTTGGTTTTCAGAAAGGTTGCAATATGTATTTAATTGAGTGTGAAGTGTGTGCACGGTTCTGAATCGTTGAATGGCTTAAAGTTAAGGAGAACCTGAATTTCACACCATAGTGTCTTTCAGTTTTTCCTGGGGGTATTTTATGTGGAATGGCATAACACTCTCATAGACCCTGTTAATGTGTGAGTACTTATAGCAACTTCATGGGTGAACGCATCCAAAGGTAACAGTGGACCAGCATTAATCTAGTGGTCCAGAAGGGAGAATAATAACTGACTAGTCATCACCAGTGCAATATCGAGACAGCGATCCCTCGAGCCAGTTATTTCTCTAGAATTACTAGCATAGCTCTACACAAATGGTATGAGACCTTGATTAGATACTCCCCATGTATTCTTGCCAGTTACTAATAATTATATTTAATTAATTGCATTCATTGTATTCACCCTCTCGTTTTCTGCCTTCCCATCCTGCTTTCTATCCACACCCCACTGAACTCTCTTGTCTCTCGGCTAGTAGCAACTCTGGAGAGACATTCTGTGCATCTTCACCTAGCACATGATAAGTCAGTGTTTTGCATTGTACTTTGGCATTGTGCCTTCAGGTGCTATCCTTTGATCTTGGCTATGGCCTTGGCGTTCCTGCCAATGAGCTTAACTGCACAAGTACATTGTAACAAACCAAATCCAGTCCACAACATTCAGCTGCATCTACACAACCAAGAAACCAGCCCAGACACATGGGTATGTATCACACTCAATGCTTATGGAAGCTAGTCGAAGTCATGGCCACGCACCCACACGCATTGCTATCTTACACTACTTTAAGACACATCGCACAACACCTCTGCCATAAGAATGCAGCTAGCCCCATGACAAAAATGTGTTCTAACTGGACACATAATGAGTCTCCTGCACTCGCATACTCTCCAGACTACCTCAGAGCACTGATCCACATGCCAGCTCGAGATGGGTGCTAGTAGGGGCTTGGCCACCCTTACCTACCTTCGTATTGGTTAAAATGCATGCACGCATTCTAAACTCCTCTGGCGAATTTCCCATACTTTGGACTTCGGTCACCTGAGGGCACTCACCTACAGGGCTTTCAGGCCATACCAATGGGAAAAGGCGCTATAAACGAACAATTACATTACATTACATATATATCTGCAATGGTGGTTTCCATTATCAAGCTTCTGCAGCCACCTCTACTACTCATTTGCATTGATCGGGGCAGGTTTTCGCTTATACAGCAAATGTGGGTACAATCAATGTAATTGCCCAGATGTAGCTCACATCCGAACATGCAGGCGTTTCTGCATGCAAGAGCACTGCACACGTGCTCTGTGTCCGCATCTGTGTGGTTCCAAAGCACGCCACAATACATGGCCACACTGAATGGCCAAACAAGCCATTTTTCCCAGCTATTTACTGCATCCACCAGTTCAGAATGGGGATTTAAGTAGCTTCCAAGCCATGTCACAACCTTTGGGAATTTTTCTCATTAATATTATAATTGTTTTATCGATTCTGTTTTGATTGGTAATTTACATTTTGGGTTTTATAGATATTGCGTACAATGTATGGGATCCTCCAACATAACTCCTGCCTTTTTATATTCTCATTGGATCTACATTTCAAGTGCTTTTCTATGACTGTGTGTGATTCATGTTAGCACTGAATGTAAACATCCTTGTTATTTCAGAGGACAGATCAGGAAACTGACGTACATTTCTTGAGTCCTGACAAATAGGTAACGCGATTTTATGTGCATTTCTTGACACCTGACAAATAGTTCACTTGATTATATTCATCTGTGAAGCACAGTCAATGGGACGATTGGCTAAAGCCAAGCACTGTGAAGGTTGAATTTCGGTTTATTACTCCACAACTGCTTTTGGGCTTCATTCTTCTGACACCATGTCATGACAATACCCGTAGGGGACGGAATACAGACACCCCACACGGCGCAAAGAGAAAAAAGAACAATATAGCACTGTTTGCCACCCAAGAACAACACTTACAACACACACGGTATCACTTACAAAGACTGCTCCGACCAGGACACTCTGTTTTGTGCAATAACACGTTTTGTTGCTACGCAGCTGCATATTTTTTCCCGTTTACATTACTTCTGAAGTGATGCGTGCTTCCCCTTGCTTTTACGGTTTCATCACGTTTTGTTTGGATTTAAATATACTTCTTAAAAAATATGGCTTGCATAAGAATTATTTCCTAAAAGGGGGTGATGTATAAAGAGCAGTGCAAATAAGAAAAGTGCAAAAAAACAAGAGGAACGTAAAATCAGAGCTCAGGGCACTTCTCCGAACCAACACACAGATGTGCTGTTTTTAATGTGTTGCTAGCATAGTGCTGAGCCTGCCTGCCCTTTGTGCAAAATAAACAGAATATGATTGTTCCATGACATAACAAGAGATATGTATCTTCTGTTTATTTCAATTTATGGTGGCAGTCTGGTTACAGTGGGCCTATTTTAATTGTCGCTTGTAAATTGTGTATCTGTATGAGCTTCTATTGTTTACATTGTAGAATGGGAGCCTTGGAGACCCTTCCTTTTAGCTTGTAGCATTTGCCTCCTTCAACTTGAGCCGCAAACTCCATTTACTGGGTGGAAGCAACTCTGCACACAGATGCAGATGGTGTTATTATGTATGCTACTAAAGGTTGGTGAATTTTTTATTTGGTGGGCGGTGAACATTTCCCATGAATGTGCACGAACGGCAGATGGAAGCCCATCTAAGGTGTGGTTCAGTGGAGTTCTCATTCAGATCATCTTTTTTTAAGTAATGGGTTAAAATTGTACCTTTTTCCAGCACACATTATGTGAAATATTGGATAAAAAGTCACGCAGTGTATGCAATCGGTTTTATAGGGTAACACATTAAAAAATCCAATCACCAACAATACTCAGGAGCATTTGCCAGACCGATGTGCTGATGTCTTTGACCATAATATTTGCCGGTATTCTGCCAGTGGAAAAACATTTATCATGCTGGCTGTGCCCAAACATGTCCATGCTGGCTTTGCCAATATTTACCACTATCTCCACATAAGAATACACTCATGTTTGCTTTACCCACAGTGCCAGTAATAATACCATGAGACAGCATTTTCCACTGACTGCCAATATAGGTCAGTATCCCCACGTAAGAACACCCATGTTGTCTTTTCCCCTAATTCCAGTACAAATGATATAATATGATATGATAATTCATGTATAACATGCCTGTACACAAGTGTTTCTAGGCGCAACAAGACAAGGCAGGGAGGACAGAGGAAGGAAAAAACGATCTTATTGGCCTTGTGTCATTCAGATTGTGCAGGAGGGGGAGGGAAAGTGCCAAGTGGAGGTACGGGGAGGTGCAATCAGGGCAGCATTGCTCTGGGTAAGTGCAGCCAGGGCAGCAAGGCTATGGGTAAATGCAAGGAGGCAGAGGGCTGCAGAGTTCCAGATACAGCCCCTAAGTGTGTGGTAGGCACAGAGGCAGTGCAGGGGCTACTGGTCCTGGAGGAGCATGGTACCCAGTGAGACCTTGAGGGTTGCCAGGCAACCAGTCAGCGCAGCAGACAGGTTGGTCAGCAGGGGAGAGGAAGAGAGAGAATGCAGAAGCAAAAAGGAAGGTCTTGAGCTGCTTTAAGGACTTCAAGGGGTGCGGCGCAAGTTTGAGAGTGTCACGGAGGCCAATCGAGTGGGATGCACCTGCATTGGAGAAAGATCTACCCCCACTCCCTGCATGGAGAAGCATCTAACCCTTAGCGATTTGCAGGTGGCTGAGCGAAGGGCTCGAGAAAGAAGGTGTTTAGGAAGTGAGAGTTGGATGTAGTGCGTGCCCCAGCCCCAGAAAGTCTTGTGGATGATGCAGAGAGTCTCGAACCTGATCCTTACAGCCACCAGGAGCCAGTGGAGAGATTTCAGGGCTGGAGAGATACGTTCCCTGGGCTTTAGGCCAAGGAGAAGTCTCCCAGTCCTGTTCTGGATTAGTTGCAGAGGGCGGAGAGTAGAGGAAGGCAGATTGAGAAAGAGGCTGTTGCAGTAGTCCAGCATAGAGAGAACCAGGGCTCTGGAGACAGTGAGCTTCTTGTGGAAAGTGAAAAATGAAAGAATACCTCTGAGGAGGTGCAGTGGTAGTGGTCCTTCTTGGCAAGGTCTGTGATGTGAGGAGAGAAGGGGAGAGTGGAGTCGAAGATGACACCAAGGTTTTTCACCTCACAGGAAGGCAAAGGAAGAGGGCCAAAGGAGGGCAGCCAGAGTGAGAGAAGGAAAGCTGGATCAGGGGTCCCAATGAGAAGGGCCCAATAAGAAGGATCTCAGTCATACTGGGATTAAGGCAGAGATTGTTGGAGGCGCAACACTCTGGAATCAAGGATAGACAGTCAGGAATGAGCGAGAGAAGAGGAGAGGAGGCTGAGGGGAGCCTCAAGGAGAGCTGAGCATCATCTGCATGACACTGAAAGTTAGAGGAGAAGGTAGAGAAAAAGTGGGTCAAAGGGGGCAAATAGACATTGAAGAGCCAGTGTGAGAGGTTAGAGCCCCGGGGAACACCACACATGGAGAGAGAGATGGTGGAGAGAATGGACCCAAGTCGGTCCTGGGAGAGTCGGTTTCTGGAGGAAGGCGATCAACCAAGCCAGGGCTTGATCCATGATGCCCAGGTTCTCACAGAGATGATTGATCAGGATGGCATGATTGACCGTGTCAAAAGCAGAGGAGAGATCAAGAAGGATGAGGACAGAAGGAAGGCTAGAATCGAGATTAGGTTTCAAAAGGTTGGAGTTTTTGGGGTCGGGACTCACTGTCCCCTGCGCACATCCTATTAATGGTTTTGGTTCAGCCTGCAGCCTGGATCATGATTTGTCTGGGGACCCACTCCGAGGTTCCCAAGTACTTGGATGCTTGTTGGGATGACAAACCTTTGAATGGTTGTAGGTGCTGACTGGATTCGATTGTCCAAATTCTGGCAATTCTGCCTTCTGTTTCTTGTTAAGTCATGGTCCAGTCTTTGAAATATTGGTGCATGTGTTTTTTAATTAATATTGGTATACCTTAACCAAACACAGTCAGTGTGGCAATTTGTGCCAATTAATCAACATTGGTGAGTGCAAACAGTCGATGCGTGTTTCAACCTAAGTCTTTCTCAAGGCAGAGTTGATATGGTAGTAGACTCTTGGTAGAGTTGGTGGCTGGTCCTCCCAAGTCCAGGTGCCAGGTTGAGGCCGAGTAGCCTGGTCTAATGCTGTGATCGGCGAAGTATACCGGTTGTTTTCAGTCAGGAAGTGAGGTGGCTGCCTGGGTGTCCTTATCAGGCACCCGGACTTGGGAGGACCAGCCACCAACTCTACCAAGAGTCTACTACCACATCAACTCTCAGGAAAGGATTGTAGAAACGAAGTAAACAAAGACGAAGTAACCAAAGACGCTCAACAACTGAGCCCATTCCTTACTCTGGCAGAAAGACGGGAAAAAGTAGTAAAAGCCCACGGAGGAAAACAACTTTCGAGCCTGCATCCTCTAGAAATTGAGAACCTAGTGAACGATCATAAAAGGAGCAGTAGGACAGTCTCAGTAATAAGAGACTGGAAAAATCTTTTGAAACTCTCGAAATCTACACCCATAGCCCTCATAAGGCATGAATTAGGGCTTATATCGATGCAAGCCACCTATAAATGGAGAGTATGCATGCTATACAGGAAATGTGTCCTGGAAGATCATAGGAATAGGCTGGTAAAACATTTAGCAAATTATGTAAAAACATCGAATGACAATTTTGCTAAGCATTGGAAAGCCCAAGCGCAGAGATTTTTGCAAGAAGCAGACGTAGGGAATGAGCTTTTGTTACAAAATCCTGACAAAGCTAAGCAAAAGATCTGGGAAATGGATTGGATAAGCACTAGAGAACAATGTCAAGTCTATAAATGCTTTAGACGGAATCCTTTTGCCTTAAAATCCCTTGGTACCCCTGAAGAGTATCTCTTAAAATCACCAAATGTCTCGCATCGAGCAGGACTTCTGCGCTTGAGGTTAAACCAATGGAAAACCAGGGAAATTACATCTAGATGGTTTCCTGATGCTGTAAAATGTAGTCTATGTCGCTTCTGTAATAAGCATGAGGAATCACTAGAACACTTGCTCACTGAGTGTACAAAGTTGGATTGCTTAAGAGTTAAATACTTTAAAAACCTGTTTCAACACCGAACACACATGGAGGCTAAAGATCTTTGGAAATTTATATTTCATGTGCACTCAAAATCAATAGGATATGCAACGGTAAACTTTCTAAATGAATTAAAACTAGAAAATGATGAAGAACCAAAAAAACAAAGCTAAAAAATAATAAATAATACAGTCAAAACAAACAATAATGATATGCTATGCTGAGAACTGTATAAGCACCTTGCTCTGTATGCTAACTGCCCTTTCTCCTTTTGTTTTTACACTTTTATATTTTCCTATTGTTTATCTTTTCCTTCTGTTTTATTATGAACTCAAAGGATTTACGCTTAGCATAGTTTAGAAATAATTTATGAGAATTGTGATCAGCTAAAGGAATATAATATTTATGTAGTATCATGACACATTTTATATGTTTTAATGAAGTAAATGGATTTTGTATTGAAAGGTTGAATTTTTCAGCCAAATCAAATAAAAATAAATAAAAAGTAATAAATTTAAAGCCTTCAACCCCACATACCAAGAGAGAGATCAATACCCGGACATGGGAGAAGCCGCGCTCAGCAACTCATAATAACAAAGAGGAACAGAGTAGATTTACATTGGATCAAATTAGGGGACACAATGTAAGAGCTGACAGAGAACTTGCTTCAGTCAAAGAACTAGATACACATATCCCGTACAGCAAAAAGTTAGGCAGTTAGAGGACTTTTAAGCTGGAACGAGTAGGGAAGACTAGAGACAATTTGATTCTGAATCGGAAAAACATCATGGCACTAATGAATTGCATTCCAAAACTGAGGCAGATCAACACGGAAGATATAAAGATCGTGGAGTTTAGCACCACGGGTAAAAGAGACTGTGTCTATCTGCACATTCCCTCCCCTCTAATCAGACTAATGCTGATTTCGGAACAAGAAAGTTTCCAAATGTTAGGCTACGACTTGTGGGATTGTCGAACAATTGGTGCTAAATCAGAACAAAAAACACAACAACAGGCGCAAAATGAAAACCTGAGACCAAGTCAAAAGGAATCATCTATCTGTCAGGATGAGACCGCTCTCTGTTCAACTAAAGGGCGGACACAAAGAAAGGAAGTAACCAAGAACGAGAAGCAGTCAAGCGCCCTATTAAGAGATGACCAAAGAGGGCAATCAAACAAAGCGAGTGAAGATGGAAATATTTACCAGGATGATGTAAACAACGACAGATACCCAAAAGGTCCCCTGCGGAAGATAAAAATCACATTTGTTCAAGAAGTCACTGAAATGGACAACGACGAAATAGCAATAAGGAAAAATTCTGTAGACGGAGAAGAACTGGAGCTTACGAAGGTTGCCGAAAAAGTACCAGGAAAAAGAAGTTAGCCATGCAAGACACAGAAGGACAGTAAGGCGGAACCTGGGACTGAGGGCATGAAGACCTTGGGAAAGGATAACATCATCATGGCATGTTGGAATACTCGGGGGTTTAGCCACCTCTTGGCAAAGAGTGATGTTAACTTGGGAGAGTTTGACATCAATTATCTCCAGGAGACGTGGCTAACTAAGAAGCCATTTTTGGAGGGTTATGAAACCTACCTGGCCCCCGCCGGTCGTTCGAACAAAGGGCGACCCTCTTCAGGTCTGTTGACTGCTATTAGATCTGGATCGGGATTACATTATGTTGAATCGGTGATCTCAAATAGCCATTTTCAAGTGTCTCTTTTGAATTGGTCAAATCAACTGTTAGAAAATAGTCAACACACTGCAAAGGAAGAAGAAATAATTGTGTTGAATACATATTGGAATCCCGCAGCGATCAAAAATGAGGACTACCTGGAAATGGCAGATAATATCTTAGAAAGAATACATCTTGAGTGGACGCCGAAATTTGTCATTTTGTGTGGAGACCTTAATGCGCTTTGCCCGAAATCCAACTTGCTGTACGGGACTGATAATAAGGTGCCATTGAACATGGTACGCGGGCATCTCTGGATCAAGGCAATGTCCTCTTGGGACCTGCAGAGCTTGGAAACATCAATACACAGAGACACCCCGAGAATACCGACATGGGAAAGAAACAATTCAATAGCAAACTTAGATCATATATTTGTTTCTAATGAGCTGCTTAAAATCATAACTGACTATGAGGTTGTGAGAACGACTAACAGTGACCACAACCTACTAAAGGTAAAATGGGCCTGCATAAGAAAAACAAGACCAAATATGGAAGCGAACATCGAGGTGTGTAGTAGTGGCACAAAGTTAAGGTTGTCAGACAATGCAGTTGTGGAACTAACGGACTCATATATAAATATCAGTAGAACAAATAAGTGAGTTGCCATGAAAAATAACATTGATTACCAACCTTTGTTAGAAGTCTACGAAGTTAAAAGAAAGTTTTGGCCGAATAATGATAAATCAAAAATCCATCTACATGAATTCAACAAAAGAATTGTTGAAGAAAGGAAAAAACGGAGGAAATTAAAGCGACAAGTAAAGAACTCATCTACACCTGAACTATTGATTGAACTGAAAATAGCAACAAGGATCTACAAAAATTGGCTAAGACATCACAAAGAAAGCATGAATCAAGCCGATGCAGCTGGTATGCTGAAGACAATATGCAGTAGGAAAACCAGAGATTTTTGGACCCTAATTAGAACTACCTCAGACTCACAAAATAATTTAATAAACAATTTTGTGGGAGAAGAAGCCTGGTCAACCTATTTCACGAAAGTATTCCAGAAAAAGGGATACTCCTACCTTCCCAATGAAGAACGGGGATTTTTGTCTCACAATTATGACTTGTTAAATTCATCATGGGAGAATACCTGGGACTTGAAGGATATAAAAAGAAAACTTGTCCAATTGAACAACTCAAGAGCCCCCAGGCCCGACAGCATTACCAACGCAGACTTGAAGGAACATGCTGCAGAATGGTCAATCTTTATATATGAGGTAATCAAAAACTGCATTGAAAAAAGATCGATACCCGCCTCATGGACTACAGCAACAATTGTTCCGATTTACAAATCGGGGCCTAGAGACCAACCTAAGAACTACCGACCAATTGCACTATTAGATGTAGTTGGGAAAGTGTTTGGCTCACTACTGTTAGAAAACTTTCAAAAATGGTCCAGGAAATTGGGACACAAGGACCCTCTACAATAAGGATTTGTGAAATATGGGGGAACTGCACCTAACATTCTCCTATTAACCACCCTAAAAAGTAAGATTCAAGAAGGCAATCCAAAGATCTATCTTGCTTTTATTGACCTGTTCCAGGCCTTTGACCAGGTCAACTGTGAAACACTCTGGGAAAAACTAATATCGAGAAATTGCCCTGAAAACATCTTAGGGCCTATTAGAGCCCTTCATCAAGACACTACTATCAGAGTGCGTTTAAATCA
Source organism: Ambystoma mexicanum (assembly GCF_040938575.1). Taxonomy (NCBI): domain Eukaryota; kingdom Metazoa; phylum Chordata; class Amphibia; order Caudata; family Ambystomatidae; genus Ambystoma; species Ambystoma mexicanum. The sequence continues at coordinate 789,476,206 of NC_090936.1, read as the reverse complement.
AGGGGGGATGCTATCTGAATTAATTCCAATGGCAAGAGGAGTGAAGCAAGGGTGCCCTCTTGCACCAACACTGTTTAATTCATATCTTTTGGACATTGAAGAAAGCGGCCAGGAGATCCGGTCTTTCCCACATACAGCAGGGAAGGTTAAGATCCCAAGATTACTCTATGTGGATGACCTTATTTTAATGGACCATACTCCGATTGGTCTTCAACGCCAATTAAATGAACTGGCGTTATATATAAAGAAGAATAACTTAGAGATCAACAAGGCCAAAACCAAAGTTATGACGATGGAGAAACGAACTACCTGCATTGAGAATTTTAGTTGAATCCTGGAAGGTGAGAAAATAGAACAAGTGGTACAATTCAAATATCTGGGGGTAATCCTCAGTAATAACAAACAAGAGTGTCCCATGCAACTCCACCTTTTGGAAAAGGGAAACAAATTGGCAAATCAAGCAAAAATAATCGACAGGAGATTTGGCCGATTTACAGCCATTCCCTTGATTCAAGGGAAGGTGGTCCCTTCTTTGATCTACGGTGCAGACGCACTACTGATGATTCCGCAAGATTTCTGGAAACGACTAGAAGGTTTGTTTTGGAAACATACTTTGAATTTACCGCAATCGACACCAGCAAAGACCATACGCCAGGAACTCTGTCTGCAATCATTGGAATCGGTGGTTGCCAGAAACTCTTTAATGTTATATAGGAAGTCCCTGACTACCACCTGCCCGAACGTAATGTCCATCATACACACAGAAATTGAAGAACAGAAAAGTAAAATTCTGATGTGTTGGATGAAAGAACATCAAAAAACCCTTGTGGAAATAAACTGCTCTGAGGAAGAACTCATTCGGAACCCGAATAAAGTAAAACAAAAACTGCAGGAATACGACTGGATACAGACCACATCTCTGGATCAAAGAAGCAAATTGACAAGCCACTTGCCAGCAATAACGAGAGGCTTAAATGATCTACCGAATTATTTAAAAAAATTCCCAAGAAAGATACTACGTGACACCTTCTTAAGAGTGCGAATGAATCTCTTGCCAACGAACGAGATCAGGACGATCAGGAAACTAACATCTGACAATAGTTGCAGATTTTGCAAAAACAAGACGCAACCAGAGACATTTCGACATTTACTTCTACTTTGTAGCTCCCTATTAAGGCTGAGAATGGCGCATTTGGGACATCTACTCAAGGAGTCAAGAACGTGCGATGAGGAGGACTGGTGGAACCGCCTAATTGAGGGAGATAACATCAGTTACGTAATAGCTCTAAGAGTACAAGGTGGAACCACGCCGTTGGTTGGGATTTGAAAAGATTTGTCTATGGACCATTCTGTACTTTTGATGTAATCTGGCAGATGAAGTAATGGGATAGCTGGAGTTGAGAATTACATCACATTCTCTTTTTCTTTTTCTTTCTTGTAAATTGTTTTTGTAAATTGTAATAAGTAAAATAAAAAAAAATTAAAAAGATGAATGGTTTTATTCGTCTTATGTTCTCCTTAACGCCTTGCGCTTCTATTTCTGTTGCTCTTGCCTGACACTCCCTCCTCTATTTTGACTCTTGGATTCTTCATTATTTTCCCAGTATTGTCTTCAGATGTCTTCATAGCCTCTCCCTCCCCCACCCTCACTGCTCAGCCCCTATTTCTCTATATTCACCTCTCCATTCTCTTTGCTCTGAATCATTACTCTGACTCTCAGTTCCTAAACCTGCTCATGCTCCCTCTTGTTGCCGTTCCTTGTTTTTACTCATGCCACAGCTATAGAACTCCCTTCATCTCTCTGTGTGCATCTCCTCTTCTCTCCACATTTTTTGCTTACTTTTGGTTACAAAATGAACATTCCCTTTTTTGATACCCTGTTGATTTATCGATTGCATTTCAGACTAATTGTACCATTCTTTTTTTTATCGTTTGTACATTGCTTTGGCGTAAATGCTTTATAAGTTTCGAAAAATACAATACAAAGAAAACATGTCTGTACAGGCTGAACCAGTGTTACTTCACTTTACCGAGAAAAAAAAAGATTGATTTAGAAAGACCACTCTATGACCGCACAGAGCGGTCTTTCTAAATCGAACTGTCACACCCCTGCCACACACAAGTGCACGCAGGGGCTAACAAGCATGGCGAGACCCAGAGGAGTCACCGCAGGAGTGTCAGGTGAGTACTGTGTGTGTCAGTGTACATATATGTGGGGAGTAATTATGTGTTGTGCTGGGAAGGGGGTGGTTGGTGGGGAAATGGGAACAAGTGGGAGTGGGTGGGGGTGGGGAAGGGATCACCTTTCTGGGTTTGGGGGCAGTATGTGATAATTCAGCATTTTAAAGCCAACACAAAAACAGCCGCAATAAATCAGTCTTTTTTGTGTACGTCTTTAAACAGCGGACATATCACAAAAAAACAGCAGAACCAGCATAGGCCAGTGATCCCACTTAAGAACATTCATAGTGTTGGTTTTGCACAGAATGCCTGTATAAATGGCGTGCCTCTGTATGAAAACATGCCCATGATGGCTGCACCAATGTAGGCCAGTATCCCCATGTAAGAAAACTCATCCTGTTGGGGTTCGAGGGTGCTTTGCCTGAAGCCACCCCAGAGTGAGAAAAAATACAGCATCATGACACAGCTTAGTTCCAAGGTACTGGATCCACAACATCTGTCACACCCTCAAAGCGAAATGACAAGTGTATAATGTTCTGAAGCCTTAAGCCAGACTTTATAAAGTCCCAAAGTCTAGAGGTCCACGCTAATTGTTAACCGATGAAGCAGCACTGAGGCTCAACTAGACCCGAAAAAGACTTTAGTTCATGATACATGTGCAAAGAGCAGCTAACATATACAGAGACAGCAGAGAGCTTTAGGGCTTTGAAGCATTCAAAAGCATTAAAAGCATTTAACGAAATGAAAAGTAATCTGCTTTGCCAATAATGGAAATGCTTCATACAAAAGAACACGGCAGAGTTACCAGCTAACATAAGTATGCCTGAGACATGGCTTGGAAAGACTTATCTCGCAGTTCGCTATTGACACTGTTATAAAGTACTCCGATTAAAATAGCCTTCAGTAACAGACCCTCAGCATTACTCTGACTATCTCTCCGAGTCACCAGGCATGATGCCATGAGCCAGGCGCCCTCAGACGCAGGGATCAACGGACTACAGTCAAGCTCAGGGCTCGGTGGCACTTCTCTGAACATGATTGATGAAGAAAATGTAAGGGCTAGGATGTACCTAGCTTCTATACACAAAAGTACCTCAGTAAGGTAAGTCAACATTTTTGGTGAACACATTACAGTAAGTAAACACTATCACCGGATTCAGAGTGAATTTTAACAACAAACGTTAATATCTTTCAGCCAAAAAAAAAAGATACCAATAAGAAATTAATTCTTTCCATCACTGTGCTACTTTTCTCAGACTGGAGAGTTAAAACATTCAGGCCAACTGTCAGTGGTTGAAGTGGGCGGGAGTGGTTGGGAGCGGTGATCCTCTACTTTTTAAAATAAAGTTTTACCGTCCCCATACTTTTATTTTAAAAAGAAATCATTCCGGAATGTTTTAATATAAAAGTGTTGGAAGAAGCTGAACCTTGCACTCCAGTGCACTGCACTGAACATTCCCTTTAACAGCAGGTGTTTCTGTTTGGGGGTTTGGATTGCGCGTGGGAGGGGGAATGGTGATGGGGATTGTGGGGAACAGGTGTAGGCCAGCAGGGAACATAGCTCCACTACTTCTTTGCATACACTTCGACCACTGCCTACTGTGTTTGCCTAGGTGACTGTGTCTCGTGGCTCGGGGTGATAACGCGCCTGCACACAAATGATGTCTAATTGTCAGCTGACTCTAACAGCACCACAGTTAATGCATACGTTCCCCCAATAAAAGAATCTTCTGATGCCACGCAGGGTACTCTGTGACCTTTGGTTAGTGAGGTACACCCACTGAAACCATTGACTGATGATAGATTTTCTACAATAGCTCAGCTATTAATTTCAAGGTCCCTGATCAATTCTCCCACAATCACCCTGATACATTTGGAACATCGTTGCATTATATTTGTCTTCTTGCCTAATCAATATGTTTTTAAATGTTGCCATATACTTTAAAACTGCAAGCATGTATGCCTCACTCATTTTTTACTTCAAGGTTTTTTACTTCAAGTTTTGTTTCTTCATCATTTTCCTTCACGCTAAGTTATTGCTGCATGATCACCCTGTATCACCGCCATCAGAGATCTCATATTACAATGATACACGGCTTGGTATCATATCGAGGAGTTTGTGTGTCTGCTTGTAACATTTTCTAATGAATGACTAGCATGCCAATTCGCTTTGAGGTTGCAGAGTCCACTGAATCTACATCTGACACCACGTCTGGCACTTCTGGTGCTTCCACCTGCAATAGGTAGAACGTGTCCTCCAATAGCTTAGTAGACTTGCCTCACTACCTACTTCATCTTGAGTTAGACCAGGGAAATAATCAGGTTTCCATAGAAGCATGTCAGTAAACGTTCTTCAGTGTATGGTTCTACTATACATTGTAATGGTGAAATTAAGTAAACATAAACCCTAAACACATTGTCCATGTTGTCAGGGGTTTTGACCCATGTTCGAGTTATTATGCTGCAACATTTGGTGCTGTGGGCTTAGAAAATCCAAGATGGCGGAAAAGCCCACATTTGCGCCAGAATCCAGGAAAACCGCGCAGTTTTTGCGCACACCAAAATGGTCGCCTAACCTGCCACCCACCAGTGCGAGCGGGGTGGGCCAGAAGTGCCATGAGTGAAACGTGGTGCCAAAGGAAAACCAGCAGTGCCGGTTAGCTCAAAAAAAGCGCTTTGAAATCACCTTTGTTTCTCTGAAATGCAAGCTAAAAATGGCTATTTTAAACATTGCAAGATATTCAAAAATCTCACTGAACACCAGCAGACATTTGGCAGAATGTAGTCTTGTGTGCATACAAAATCTGGAAAGACGAAGAGCCCAAAACAATGTTTATAACAAAACTGGCTGAGCTGTGGATGTCAGCAGCTTAACTGAAATTGGATTTAAAACCACTAAAATTGAAATGTTTAAAATAAATGAGTGACCTACTTTTAGTGTCACATAGGTTGCAACTGTTTAAAGGTCATAGTTTTGAACTTAGAATCAGCGTTCTAGCTGAATGTGTAAAAATTGTAAGTTTGATTTGAATGAAGAAAACTGGAACAAAAGTGATATTTAGCTGAAGCCGGGCGTGAAGAGATTGAATTCTGCCTGGCAATTACCCCCGACAGGAGTTGAAACTTGCCCCGCAACTGCATTCCAGGCCTGGCTGCCTTCTGCTGTTCCCACCAAAAGGAGATGACACCTCCCTGATTGAATCAGGGGAGGAGCGCCTGGGAGCAGGGAAACAGAACAATGAGCCTTCCTTGGCTCAGGCAATTGTTAAATTAGGGGGATCATAAATGGCTTCCTCTTGAGAGAAACTGGGAGGGGCAGTGCCTCTGTGAGCAACTTGAGTTGGAGGAAGTGGACAAACCAGAAATTCCACCATGTGCTTTGGAAAACCACACCCCTCTGGGCCAGAGCATAATTTTAAAAAGATGGATAATTCATAGTACAGACTTGTCAAAATATATAATTAATATCATTATTCTTGTGATTTTTCTGTGCACATTTTAAGAGGTGTTAGGACTCTGTGGTATGTTCTGGGGGGTAGTAGCGGAAAATAGGTTGTTACTCCAAATGTATATATGTTAAAAATCTAACACTTTATCATCTGATGCCCATATTCCTTGTGCAAGTTTGTGTAAATTCTGGAAAAGTTTAGAGGTTGTGTTCTCGATGAAAAGGGCAGAATTCGGTCATAAGTGGACACGGCATCTTACAAAGACAGGGATCGGATGGTTTGGTGCTACAGAAAATATGTTAACTGGACATATAATATTAGAAAAATGGTACATAGATAAATATGTATTTGGATCAAGAATAGATTTGTGTGCAAATTGACCAGGGGTGGATCCTCTGACCCATAAACTACCTCATCACGATGACACTCAATTTCCTTCCCCCAATCAAGGGAGAGAGGAGAGCTTGGCCAATGATAAGTTGTGAGGGGCAGGCTTAGTTATGCCCACGCACACACCCACTTGCAGAACACATAAAAAGAGTGCTTGGAAAGGCAAGACATTAATTTTCCATTTTCTTACAGAGCATTTTGCCGGACCACACAACATCTAGAAGGAACATCCAGAACTTAGACTCCAGATAGACTACAGAACTTAAAGCAAAGGCCTAAACCACAAGCTGAGAACTCTTCTCTGCAGGCCTTCAGAATCCAGAAATCCAACCAAACTATTCTACAGCCAGGCGAGCTGTTGGATTCTTCGCCAAGACCTTTTGCCAGAACCGGTAGCAGACCCAGAAAGCAGTGCTGTATCCAGAGAGACCAGAACCAGAGAGACCCAGACCAGACCGCTGTGAAGTGCAGAGCACAGCTGACCCAGAGAGCTGTGACTTCAGAACCACCTGCCAGGAGTCCAGTCCAAACCTGCTGACCAGACCCTGACGGCCTATTTCAAATTCATAGTGTGAGTACTCAGCCAGAACTGTGCAAAACCAATCTCTTTGTTTAAAATAATCTAATTCAAACTATTTTAACCTATTATAACTGCATCAAAAGAAATTGTGTGTCCATCCCGTTGATTCAAAACCTTCCACAGCGCATCTGTCATTTTGAATCATTATTTCATTTCTGAAAAACTACCTTCATAAAATCGTCCGTATCTTTGGAATTATAGATGCTAGGAACGTGGTTTAACTTTCTAATCCTTATGGTTCCTCCATAATCGCGATCGATGATCTCGGAAAAAAGTGCAGCGAATTGACAGTTTGCTTCATTTCAACCACGTGTAAAAATATCTGTCTTTTGCTTCCATTACTGAATCCCGTTTTCAACCTGATAACCATCCTTGAATCATTGGTAGGGCTGACCTGAACTGATTTAAAGTATCTCTCACTCACCCTGAACCTCTAGAGGGAATTAAAAGCATTTTCAGCATATTTTTCACTTCATTGCCACCACATTTAAAAGTATCTTGCCTGCTTTAAAATCATACCTGTTTTCCTCTAAACTTGCTGGGGTGAACAGGAAATTTGTATTGCATTTTGTATTCCTGAGAATTGTGTGCTCCCCTTCCATCTCCTTATTTTGCAGAGGGGGGGAGGGACTAGTCAAAGAAAAAGTGATCATATTATCTTTTGTTGAAATCATATCAAGTTTATTTCTGTGCTGCATTTTTCCCTCATTGCTTTTCCTTGAAACCATTAAAGTATTTTCTGCTATCTTATCCTTCCTATACTAACTCCTCATTGATTGTAAAGAAGTGTGCTAGTGTCAGATTATCTATTGTTGATCAACATTATATTCATAAGGGTGCTATCAAATATTAATTTATTTTAAAAGTGTGATATATATATATTGTTTAATTTTTCCAATAAATCTTTTAAATTGCAAAACAAACCTACTTCTTGGCTCAGTGAGGTCAGGGGGATTCAAAGAGAGGGGCGTTATGTAAGGGTTTATCATCCAGAGTATAACTTGTCATAAAAATATATAAATAAGGGCTTCCCTTGAGCAATCCCAGACAAGGCACTGACTTAGTGCTTGATTTGAGTCACTTAACAGATTGGGGGCTCGAGCCGGGGATTCTGGATTAGAGCTATCGCTTGTGCAGATGAATACAGTGTGCTAACTGACAGGATATATAAATTCTGTTGGATCACCACGCCGTGTTACACTGTAAAAACTCCCCTCAAAGGAACGCTCTAAGGAAACGGTCTGTTTTGCAAAATAAAATACAAACTTCTGTAAGTCAGGAAGGAAATCATTTTCCAGAATTTCCAGAATGACAACCTTGGTAGATATCAAAATAGCCAGAGAACACCTCTTACATAAGCTATTTGTGAGAGGTGAGTGGGCTCATCAGGACCAGGCGGTCTGGTTGCAGGCAATCGCACCCCAGATCACTGAAACAGGGTCAGATATATGGAGAGATCAGGGTCCCTTACATGTGACCCTGAGTGAACTATATATGGCCCCTAAGGCCAAGGATGAGCACAACAAGATTGCCAGGGTAGCGGCATATTTATATTTATATATGGGAGCCATATAGGACAAATGTGCTGAAGGCCCAGATCTGGCAAATAGGCAACTGATGTCCCAATCTGACTTGGTCTCTTCTGAGCAGAGGCTGCAGAGGAGCCAGGAGTCAGAAAATGATAGTAGACAGTATATTATTAAAATAAAGGAGGATATGGATATCCTGCAACAGGAAAAGTCTGACCAGGATAACAGATTTCTGGCCTTGCAGAAGGAGTATCAAGAAGGTTTGGACACCCTACTGCAGAGCCAGAAAAAGCTGGAGCAACAACTGGACTTCAATAGGGCATGCACAGAGCAGGTAGTCACCCTGCAAAGCCACCTAGATAGGGAGAAGACAGAGAGCAATAAACTGATTTTGAAAGACCTGGATACCCAGGCAGAGTTTGATAAAGAACGCCAGAAAGCTGGTGCCTTTCAAAGGCAGAGGGACGACCTGGCGGCACAGATGCAGGCTCTTAGTCAGGAAAGGGACACCTTAGGCCAGGAAGTCTGCCAATTAAAAGAAAAAATTGAAGAAAATCACTTGGCCCTCCAGGGACTGGGTGACCTCCAAAAAGAGCATCAGAACTTGTTAAAGCACACCAGGAGGGTGGAAGATGCTCTGGCAAGAAAGGAACAGGCCAGTAGGGATGGGACTCAGGAGGTAACCCTCCTGCAGCAAAGACTGTCCCAGTATTCCAGGACCAACCAGGAAGCACAGAGAGAAAATGAGGCTCTCTGTCAGCACAATGATAGGCTCCAGCAACAGGTAGCCATGCAGGAGAGACTGATAGAGTCTAGTAATGCCTTAACTGAGGAACTGAAAGCGCAGGCTCTTGCATCGCAGCAGGGAGCAGGGGCTGACAGAGATGAAGTTCGCTGGGAAAGGGAAACACCTGAGCATAACCTCAGGAGCCCTAGTACCAGAGGCCTTCATCTCTCCCAGTCCTTGGACTCTGCCACCCCCATGTCCCCTGGCGCACATGAGCACTGGGCCACAGGGATGGCAGATTACTATCCAGCCAAAAGTATGGGGTTCATAGGCCAGTACTTCCCAGGAATGGATGGGCGGGCATCCGGGTATGGGCACCCAAGCACAGTGCAATTTAGTCGGGAACCCCAGGAAAGTAGGCCCACTAAGGGCATCCTAAAAACCTCTGCCCAGTTAGGTCAGTGCGGGGGGGTACCCATCAAATCCTGGCAGCAAGGAGGGATCTGAAGACTCCTCTGAGCAGCCCAGGACACAGGAGACTTGGTCCCCACATTCTGCCAGCCTTTCCCAGGCTCGCAGAATCCGGGAAAACCTGGAAGATCAGACGGGCACCTCTAGGAGCAGTGACTCTGAGTCAGAGGATGAGTGGACCAGGGTTACCCGAACCAAAAAGGCCAATAAGGCAAAAAAGGGCCTTGCTTAAGCACCCCTTAAAGCAGATCAAGGCAATAAGGAGTGTCATCACCCCTTATCACAAGAACGCCAAGTATTCTGTTTGGGAACACTTGGAGCTTTATGAGCAAATGATGGAGACTTTCCATTTGAAAGACAGCAGTAGCTGCATTCAGTATGTAAAATGGACATTCTCCCCATAATACTCCAGTTTCTTTGCGGGGCTGGAGGACCAAAATCATTCAAGATGGTCCACCTACAGGGCGGCTATCTTGAAACATTTTTCTGTTCACAGAAATCCCCAAGAGGCTCGCAAGGCAGCCTACAATTTTCAATGTGGGGAGGATCAGGCCCCACAAGAATTTGTGCAGGAGTTAAAGCGTGCTTTTGCGCAGACTCCAAAAAGGGTACGCACGGACAGTAAAGAATTTGTTAATAAGTTTTTCCATGCCGTACCCAAATACATAATGACCCAGCTCGTGTGAGATTTTCACAAGAAAAGATCTTTAGACTGGGTCATTGAGCAAGCCATCCGCATCTATGAGGTGCAGAAACCAGTGGAAAATAAGAATCAGCCCAAAAACCCCAAAACCAACAGCACCCCTGCTGCTGCCAAGGTGGCAGAGGTAAACGTTGCCCCCTGTTTTAGATTTGGAGATGGGGGGGGCCTAAAAACCTGCCTGCACCGAATAATTCTAAGCCCAGAAGGCCCTCGGGCCAGTCACAGACAGGGAGTCAAGGAGGTCGTCCCACAAATGGGGTCCCTCGCACCCCTGACTATGTAAGTCCCCACTATAAGGGAAACAGTCCAATCCTGGGTTATGTGTGGACTCCTCTGGCCCAAGGGGGGGGATCCAACCAAGCGCCCAACCCAGGGAACTTCCCTCTGCACTTCCCCCAGGAGGGCAGAAATTCACCAAATCCTGGGCAGAACTTGTTCCCCAGGTATCCACCCAACTTCCAGCCCCAAAATCATCCATCCTTCTTTCCCCAATTCCCTGAGCCCAGACAACCGAATCCGGGAGAGGGGAGGCCAAGGGTGGAGGGGTACCCAAATCTTCCCAACCCGGGGTACTACCAGAGAAGGGATAGCTACCCTTCCCGGGATCAGCCCAGGGGAGAAAATAGAACCCTGTATCATCCTGAGCGGGTTTCACAGTTAGAGCGCCAGGTCCAAAATATGGCACGGGATCTGGGTCACATACTGAGGGCTCAACAGAACCCTCAGATGAGCATGCCACCGCAGAATGCCCCAAACTCTGGGCCTGGTGCTCCAGAACAATGACGGCGGCAGCACCCCGATAACCCACCGGTTCCCAGGTAGGAGGCACAAGAGAAAGGGGGGTGTAAAGCCTTGGAAGAAGCTTCCTTCCCCACTTGTAAACAGCCCCTGGAAACCCAGGAACAGGAAACAAAATCTCCTACCCCTGAAAGTCTGCCACCCAAGGAGCAGAGTGGAGGTAGGAGAAACAAAGGACCCAAACAGACCCATTTTGTGGAGGAGGTACAGGTCTTCCAATTTGAGGGAGAGGGATCCTCAGAGGATCCTGGGAAAAGGATCTTCTCCTTCAGAGATGGGGGAACTCCTCCCAAGGAAAAATGGGTCCCAAGGGATTCCAACCCATACTGGGTAGATGTGGGGATTGAGCTGTCGCCGCCCATCATTCTATCCCAGAACCAACAAGACCGAAAACCCCTGGTTCAAACCCATCCTGGTGACTGCCTCCAAAAAGGGGGGGGCAGCCCAGAACCGGAACCAGGGGAACCCAAAACCGCATCCATAGACTGGGTAGATGTAGGGATTGAGCTGTCGCCGCCCATCATTCTATCCCAGAACCAACAATACCGAAAACCCGTGGTTCAAACCCATCCTGGTGACTGCCTCCAAAAAGGGGGGAGCGGCCCAGAACCGGAATCAGGGGAACCTAAAACCGAATCAATAGACTGGGTAGATGTGGGGATCGAGCTGTCGCCGGCCATCATCCTATCCCAGAACCAACAATACCAAAAACCCCTGGTCCAAACCCATCCTGGTGACTGCCTCCAAAAAGGGAGGGGGCAGCCCAGAACCGGAACCAGGGGAACCCAAAACCATATCCAGTTGCCAACTTTTTCTTTCAGATTCCCGAGACTCTCCACAGAAATTTGCCCAGATCTCTTCTCTCTCAATGTCCAAAACCATAAAATTAGCCCACCAGTTGTCCAAAAATGTGCATTATCTGTGCCCCCTTGAGGAGAAGGAGGGAAGATACTATGCCCCGGTACAAGTGAGGGGCAGGGTACAATTTTGGCACTGGTGGACACTGGATCCTGAAGGCAAGCGTCCCCAACCAGCACGATCCTCCCCGCAATGAGAGACAATGAAGGACTCTCCCAAGTCGGGAATAAAGCCAAGACAGAGTGCGGGTGAGCTTAAATGGGAGTTTATCAGAATAGGGCATGCAAAGAACTCTGCAAACTCCGAGAGCGCTCTGTCTGACAATAGCAAAGACAGGCGTATATATTTACAGAAAAAGTCATAAGAACCTACATAGTATAGGGGGCACAAGTTCAATGGGATTGGGTGGCGATGACTAGCTATAGGTACTGCTGCAATGTGGTTGGCCTTGGCTGGAGGACGTCACTGGTCAACCTCGTGGGTTGGGCTGGGCCTGGCAGGTTGGCTGAGTTCATCCGGGCGGTGTTGTTGTGCCATCGCGACCAGTGTCAGAGATGAATGTCTTTTCCTGACTTATTTGCCCTAGGCCATGCACACCGCAGTCATTCAGTCATTGCAATATTATCTTCTTTTAGTAAATCTTCCAATAGGTTATTCTACAGGTTACTGCAACACAGGAGGAATGCACCTTGTGAGGGGTCTGTTGGTAATACGTCAGGACATGGTTACCAGGGTCCTGTTGACCGGGGCCATAGGTCGAGGTGCTAATCTTCAGGGCCTGGGACGGGCGGTACAGGTCTTTCTGTCTTGTTAGAAGTTGTTATGGATGGGCCGCTGTGTGTTGTCAAAGTATTGGGTGTCCTGATTGCACAGGGCCATAAGTCTAAGATGATCCGGTGGGTTGTGGGGTTTACGAGGGGGCGCCTTTGAAAGTGTGTGTTCAGGCAGAGGTTTACTGCTGTGCTGTAAATAATGCAGGTGGCGGGCCGTGGCCTTGGGTGCTGCAGAGGGGGCTACAAATCTTTGAAGCGGCTCCATTCTGGTTGGGGGAGGTGGAGCAGCGCGGCGCGGGCCTCTGCTCTCATGGTTGGGAGTCTTCGCAGGGTGGGAGGGGGAATGGCCTTGCACATATTTACAAAAAGGTATCTTCCTCGTATGTTGCCGACTTTAGGTAAAAACATCACAAACATTTGAGCTCTCTATAATACTTATCCAAATCACTTTAAAACATACATTTCAACTTTGCTGGATGTGTCTCGATTATATCCAGCCTGAGCACCTTATGCGTACTCTATGTTTTAACAACTACAGTATTTAGTTATATGCGTATACATTTACAGTAAGTGAGGTAGTAGTGTGGTTGGTGGAGTACATAGAAAATGACCCGCCACTGTACGTGACGGTGGTGGCACATAAGGGGCTTAGACATACACACATGACAAGTGCATTCTCGCGCATCCTTCACATGAGCCCTCTGTATGGTTACATTCGTCTTCTCGTGTACTCTAGCAGCATTAGTTCGGTTATGGCGCAAAACCATGGAGTGTAAGTTTCCCAGTGATACACGTAACAAATAGACTCTTGGAACACTCCTTCATTATTAGTACCCAACTGCAGTGGTGTGGGCTCGCTATGCTTATATCATGGAAGCATGCTTTCTATCATGGTTATACATTTTACAGGTTTTTGTAATAAAAGAGATTTTGTGGAGGAATGCACACTTTGCAAGTGGTCTTGGCATTAATATGTAGAGACTTTCTGCCATCTGATGACCATTTTACCGTTCTTTTCATCGCCCAGGCCCGCTGGCCGGGTCATGCTGGGAGCGATGATACACTTCGGAAGGTGAACTGTTACAATGTTAGTATCTTATGCTAGCTCATGTCCGTCTTGTTCGTGGGAACGGGCTCACAGCGGATCTGCCAGGGTGGTGCGGCGACAGGGATAACTGAAACTCTCCAAGGGTGGGGGCCGCGCTACAGTGCGCTGAGCTCACACCATCTTTAGTAGACAAAATGGTTTCTGAGGCCTAGCTAAATTCAATATGTGCGGGCAATGTCTTCAGCAGGTGAGCCATCCACCACCTGGGCCCTGGTGGTAAGGAGGGGATGCCCGATGAGCCATGGCCCTCACCCTGGGGTGGAGATGTAGGCAAGGGGGGTCTTTTGGACCACTCCTCCCCTACATTTCCCCCCTTTCGTTACTTAAGTAACGAATACTTTAAGTCCTCCAGCCTTCTACATTCTGCTTCGTCCATCACTGCCTCATCCCATGCAGGTGTGCCTTTTATGGACATCCATGCTCTGCACACCCCCTTTAAGCTTTCCCCTCTTCTGGCATACTCATCTGGGGTACAAGTCAGGTATATACATCCGCCATCTCCCGCCAAATCTACCCACACCTCCTGGTACCATTCTAGTACACGGGGCTCTCTAATGGTGGTGTGCCATGCTTTATCTATGATGTCCTTGTCGTGATAGATAGGCACTAGCTGATATCTGGGTGTGTCATCTGTTCCTGTTTGTACCTGCGCTTCCTGCATGTTTTGTATTGTCCCACGGGTGTTGCCCATTGTCACCATCATCATTGCACCATTTGGTACTGCGTTAGCACAAACCCGAAGACCCACCTGGCACAGGCAAACAATTAAAAGGAGGAATACCACAGCCGGCATCAAAAATTTCACAGTTGTTCCAAGCCATGAGGGGACCCAGGAGAAGATGTTATCGAACCACGTGCTGTCTTCTGCTCCACCTTCCATTTTCATTTTTTCTCCTAGGTTGTGGACTGCTTCGATCACATGGGACAGGTAGCCGTTCTCTGCGTCTTCAGAAGGTACGAAAGTGCAGCAGGCACTTCCTATTTTTTGGCAAACACCTCCATCCATCGCCGTCAACAGGTCCAAGACATACCTGTTCTGCATAGTCATCAGTCGTAAAGCCCTTAGTTCCACTTTTATTACGTTGAACCCTTCTTCAGTGTCATTTGCCAGCTGAATCAATTCCCAGCGTGTTATCTGGAGCCATTTTGCGTTTGCTCTTGCTTGGACACTTGAGACGAGTGAGGCAAAGAATGTTTCTGCTGAGCTGAATAATCGATATTTGTCTGGGATCTGAGCCAATAGTTCTGATGATGCCTTTGATATGTAGTTTGATGCTCGTCTGTTACGGGTCAGCACCTCTCCCTTGTTTCCGGAAGACAGGACATACATTTGTGACTCCGCAGTCGGCTGGGCTGCACTCTGTTGTATGCGTTCCTGTGTCTTTTTGCTCCCATCGATGTGGCTTTCTGGTATTACCATTAGGGCTGAGTGCAGAGTGGCCATTGAGCAGCTGCCACTCCATGACGGGGGAAGATGCAGGTATGCCTGGTAGCCGCATACCCAGTACGTGTCCATCAGGGCCGCTGTTCCTTTTCTCAGATCTGGGATGGTGAGGGTCTTGTTACAGTTCTTGTTTGTCCCCATGGAGGTTTTCCCCTCTCCTTTAAAACATAGTTCATAGTCTATTTCGTTCTGCAGTTTGAAGGGTTTTTTAATGGCGGTTACCCAAGTTAGTTTTGAATTGTGTTCCTTCCACACTGGTGTGCATGTTTCTTCTATCCACTGCAATTTCTCTGGTGCCACACCTCTCAGTGCTTCAGCTTTACACATTACTTCTTCATCCTTCCACTTGTTGTCCGAAAAAAGTGTCCCTTGTATTACAAAAAATGGTTCCTCCAGACATACCACTCCTGCCGTCTTTGGATAGCAAGTTTTCTCGTTCTGCAGCATTTGAAAAGTAACTTCATGTGCCTGAAAGGTGTTCTTAATCCTGCATAACGTGAGATGAAGGAGACATTGGGCATCTATAATTGGCAACTCTTTGGGTAGCAATACTTTGGGTGTACCTGAAGCGTGAGGAATGAGGGAGCAGACATAACAGCTCTCGTTTGTCGTTTGTTTAGCTGTGGCACTCATATCCGCATACCATTTATTTGTCTGGTGGGGGTGTCGTGGGTCTTCCATTTTATCTAGTCCTAACCCATAGTACTCATCATATTTCCTCCTCCCTGCTTCCCTCTTTCGTCTGTTATTCTTGTTCCTCATGTACTTCCCAACTTCCTGGGCGAGGGATAAAATAGACCCCCCTTTCTCATTCCCGCCCCCCTTGGCCCATGCATCATATAATATTTCGTGTATTGCTAGCAGCTTTTCCTTTTCGTCCCTGACGTTATCTTGCAGGTTGTTTTTTAATATGGGGGCAAGCTGGCTGGTGGGGGTGTTATACAACCATGATATGGCAGACGGGTTTCGGTCATTTAAACTGCGGGCATTGTAATTAGATATCCCTGGTGGAGACACTGTGTTGTTTTGCATTCCACCCTGTGGCTCTTTCTTTTGTAAGATGACAGCATTGGATGGTGTGGTATGATAACCCCATACAAGTATGGTTCCGTCCCATACCAAAAAATCACCTTCCCTAGCATTGACACTTGCAGTTGTATTGGTCCCAGTAGTGCTGTTAATTCCAGTGCTGTTAATCCCTCCCCCCTCGTTCATCTCGATAGAGATGAACGCTACAGACCAATATGTACCCAGGCCAAACATTAGTATAAAAAACAGCGTAATGCACACAGATAATCCACACTCATACGAATATCTGCATCTCTCATTTAATAATTCTCTCATTCTACTAATTCTATCCGTTGCAGGCTGCCCGTTAGATGCCATGGTAGCTCCTGTTTGAGATATAAAAGTGCATTAAGCGCATGCATGTAAACATTTTGTTGGCACTATTAGTGCCAATACATATATTGACAGGGAACGGAAGCGGGTAGGGTTTGTAGGGACGGGGATGCACAGACAAGGGTGTAAATACTTCATAATTTGATCACTTCATTAATTACATATAAGTTCACAAGATAAAAAGAAAAGACGTTTTTTTTTTTTTGTGATTTGGATAAAAAAGAATGCAAGTATACTTATCAGCCATTTTCCCATTCAGGTCCATTACTGTCACACATACACAAATTCATATTCAGACATCCTGCTCAGTTGCATTGTTTGCTGTTGTCTGTGCATCCTCATCTATCTCCTCTTGCACATTACTATATGCTTTTCGTACATCTGTCAAGTGTACCCAGTATCTCAAGCCCTTTACTTTCACTGCCGTGGGCGTGCAGAACACTACCTCGTATGGGCCATGGAACCGTGGTGCATTCCATCGACGCACAAAACTTCTGACATAAATTGAGTCGCCCGGCATCAACTGTAGCTGTTGTTCAGGCTCCGTGACAGACCCTGTTATGTTTCCCTCCTCTCTAGTGAAGGGTGGAGAGAGCTGTTTTGATATTGCGCGCGCTGCCCTTGTCAATTTCTTCAAATAGTCTGTGAACTCATCTCCCAATATCGTGGCGCTTCTGTGTGCATCTGAGTGTTCACGCAGTGGAGAGTGTGCTGTGTACATCCGCCTCCCAGTCACGATCTTGTGCGGGGACAAATGGTGGTCTTTGCTTGGCTGATTTCTCAGCTCAAATAGCGCAAGGGGCAGACAGTAACTCCAATTCTTTTTCAATGAAAAGCATAGTTTTGATAACCTGCCTTTTAACAGTCCGTTCATCTTTTCCACTACGCCATTACTTTGAGGATGATAAATCGAACACAATTTATGTTTTATTCCCAATAATGTAGTAACTTCCTTGAAAAGCTCATTTACAAAGTGAGTGCCATTGTCTGAGCGAATCACGTCACAAATTCCCCAGCGCGGGAACACTTCCCTCACTAGGAACTTTGCAGCGCTTTTGGAATCAGGTCGTGCACATGGGCCTGCTTCCACCCACCTCGAGAATGGGCATACAACCACGATCATGTACCGTGCCCCATTACACCTTTCTCCCATGTCCGCGTAGTCAATATGTAGCTCTCTGAATGGGCCAATGGGTTTTGGAATTGTTCCCCGGAGCGTGCGTAATGTCATTCCTGAATTGTATATCTGACATGTTGTGCATTCCATCGCTAATCGAGATATGTGCTCCTGAAGACAGGGCACGAACCATTCTTCCTGTATTTCTGCTGCGATGTGCTGTTTGGTATTGTGTGCAGGGAAGTGTAGTTGTTGAAACGCAATTTCTAATAACTTGATTGGCATTACCACTTTCCCTGAGTTGTTTTGTCGCCACAGTAAGTCTGTTGCCGACTTGCTGCACCCTCGTTTTGTCCACATCAATTTTTCGTCTGCACTAGCTCCTTCCTGTAATTCTAGTATTTGTGATATAGGCATCATGCTGTACCCTTCTGGGAGCTCTTCGTTTGTCTTGTGCTGCAACATGTACTCACCTGCTTCATATTTCTGAAAATAGGAAGCTTCCTTGGCGGCAGCGTCCGCTGCCGCGTTTCCCTAAGACACAACGTCTGTGTTGGATGTATGTGCTTGGCACTTCACTATTGCTACCGCAGTAGGGTTTTGTAGGGCCTCAATTAACTCTTTCAACAATTCTGCATGCTGTACTGGTGTTCCGTCTGCCCGTCGGAATCCCCTCCGCCCCCATCTTGCTAGACCTCCATGTACTGTCGTACTGAATGATTGTACTCTCAACTGATAGGTTTCCCAAGTCTTCATGCAATATGCGGTTGAATATGCTTGGGCTCTCACAGTATCCCTGCGGTAATCTGCAATGTTCATATCTCTTTCCCCCTAGTGTGAACGCTGTCAGGTATCTACTCTCTTCAGCCAGGGGGATTGAGAAAAATGCATTTTTCAAGTCCACCACTGTGAAATGTGATGACGTTTTTGGGATGCTGCATAATATTGATGCAGGGTTCGGGACCAAAGGGAACTCTTTCTGAATTACATCATTTAGGGGGCGTAAATCCTGTATTATCCTCCAAGACCCTCCCTTTGCTTTTTTGATTGGATAAATACATGTGTTACATGGGGAATTTGACGGCACTATTATCCCTTGTGCTAGTAGTGCATCTAGTGTTTCTTTTATCCCTTGTTCAGCTTCACGGGACAATGGATATAGTTTCACTCGGGGTAAAATTGCTCCTTGCTTTAGTTTTATTGTCACAGGTTGTACTCCATGCAACAGCCCTACATCATGGGGGCCTGTTGTCCACAAATTATTTGGTACGAGTCTCATGTCATCATCAAAAAATGACGGTGGTGCTCCTACCACTGCCATCAGTTGAGCGGGGATTTCCCTAGCTTGAATCAAAATGTCACAGGGCATCGCTATTTCCATTACAATTTCACCATCCCCCTCTGCATCTGAAAAGAGATCCTCATCTGTCAAGTCTCTTAGGGCGATGTTGGCATTCGTACACAGTACTGTACGCCACTCACATCCTTCCATATCTAATCCAATCACAGCAATCCTTTTCGCTGATACCTGTACAGCGTGCAAGTCTAACGATACCACTGACCCTGGTGCTGTGTCAGGGCACACTATGGGGCGGAAGAGGAACTCTGCTGGAATCCTCCAATCCATCTTTCTCAGCTCTGGAATTATGAGGGCCAATGTCTTTAGCCCTTCGATAAACATTTTCTCATTTTCCGGCAACCCCCGTACTTCTTGTGTGGTCGTGTGAGCTTGTACTACCAACATTGCACGCAATGGGCATATTCCGGGTGTTGAACACACTATGCCTCTCTCAGTGAATGATATGGTCATGTTGAGTTTACTCAGGAGATCCCTCCCTAATAAATTTATAGGTGAGTGTTCATAATACAGTAAGGGTGTCTTCACAGTCTTACCCCCCACTGTTACATCCAATGCTTCTGTGTAAGGAACTTCAATTACAGCCCCAGAGAACCCCTGCGTCTCTAACTTCCGGTTAGATAACGGGAACCGGCCCTCTCTAATGCATGATTTCTCCGCTCCCGAATCAACCATGAATATGAACTGCTTGTCTCCTATCTGCGCCCCTACCAATGGTTCCTCTGATGCATCGTAGGTGGTAGACAGAACTGGACACGCAAGTGCTCTCTGTGGGCTGTCCTATGCGAGGTGTCTCATCGCCCCCCCTTGATTAAAGACACTTCCTGAAACTACTGACACGCCATTGTAGGGTGCTGGTGCGGGGGCCCCGTTTGCTGTTGTCGCAAAAGGGTTGCCTGGCGTATACTGCATATTGTCATTGTTTTGTAGGTGGCTCTGTGTTCTATACTGGTGTCTCTGTTGTTGCTCATTATTTCCTTGGCCTGGGTTTATCGGTTGTTGTTGTCCCATTGGAAGACCATATGGGCTCCCCGGGTGGGGATGGCCATAATGTTCTACCTCTTGGAACCCGTTGTTGGGTCTGCCCCTGCACTCCCTAGAGTAATGCCCCCATCTCCCGCAGTTCCAGCAACTTCCTTGTGTACCTCTAGGACCCTGCCATCCACTTCCTCCCATTCCCCCGTACCCCGGTCCACCTCCTCTTCGCCCCCTGTACCCACCTCGTCCCCCTCGAGGGGTCCACTCTTGCCACTGCGGACCTCCGCCTTGCTCCTGCTCGTTCCACTGCCGCTGTCCTGTTCCAGCCCAATTAGTTGCCATCCTTCCTTGTATTGCTATCAGCCCCTCCTCCTCTTCATCTCCCTCCCTGCTGTGTGGGAGCGCGGCTACTGCTGCTGCGACCTTCACCAACTTTGTCTGCACTAATTTCGCTTCGTCTGCCAATCTTTTCTGCGCCACCTCCTTCTCCCTTTCCTTTATTCGCTTACAATGGTGCACTATTATGCTCTGAATCTCAGGCCATCCCTTTGCTTCAATACCTGCTATCTTGTCGAGCGCCTTTTGCACTTCCTTTGGGAGCCCTCTTTTTATAATGAAGTAAAATAAAGATGTCGATTGATACCAGGGCGTGCCCGTTTCTGCTCTCCACATCTCTTGGACCCGAAAAATGTAATCCATAGCCTCCTCCCCGTCATTCATTGTACACTGCATCACTGGCTGTAAGTCTGGCGTATCTGGGAACGTTTCTCGCAAGGCATCCCACACCCTGGCACGCACTGTGTTAAAGGAGGCTCCGTCATGGCGGTCGCAGTCTAATGTTACTCCCGGGAAACCGGCCTTGACCCATACTCTATCAGCCTGATCCCCCACTGCTGATACAAACAAACTCTTCACATCTCCTATTGCCAGGGGTACCCCGGCAGTGTGTTTCTCAAAGGCGTATATCCACTTACTTGCCCCTCCCGATAACGGGGGCAATAGCTTTAATAAATTGGCTTTATCCATCTGAGCCCATGGGATATAATTCGGCCTCCCTCCTCCCCTATGTATCAACGGGAGCTGTAACCTTCCTTTTGTCGTGGCATCTGTACCCGTTTTGGCTGCTGATGTTCCCAGTGACGCCATTTTCCCCACCCTGTTCCTTAATCGTCCCGTCCACTCATCGTCCAGTGTTCTCATTGAACATGTACCATCCACCCCTTCACTTCCCCCTCCCATTGCCATGCTCAACCTGTCGCTTTCTTCCAAATCGTCCCTTATATCACATAGTAGTTCCTCTCTGTCCCCTATAGGCCTTTCTTCATTATCAACACCTCCCTCCCGTGTCCCTACTTCAATTATTCGTGTCGGTTCTTCCTCAATCCTGAACAGTATCTCACCCTTTTTCCACCCGTTTTCAAGTGTTCTATTCCCACTCGGCGCTCTAGACGTGCGCCCTAATCTTGCTGCATTAAGTGGTGTTTGTTCACATAGGTCTTTTATCCTTGAGAGCTCATCTTTTGCTATTGAGAGCCTTGATTGTAAATCATCTGTTAGCTTTTCTATGTCCACCCTTTGTGTACTTGTCTGGGCTCGCTCCCTTGTACTTTCATATGGCGGGGGTGCCGTTGGTCGGTGGGGTGTAGTAGTTGTCGGGGGAGGCACATAAGTGGGATCACTGTACACTTCTGCGGGCACAGGCTTGTTTAATATCGGGTACAAACTTATTACCTCTATTGGTGGCTCTACATTTGACAATTCTTTAGCATCTTTCTGTATCATCAGTGGATTGTCAGTGGTGGATGGTAGGTCAGGATTTATTGCTGGTGCTTTAGGCGGTGGTATCTCTTCAAATAACCTCCAGAGATCCAATATTTCCCTCCTACTGTGCAACTGCTTCCCCTTATATTTCAAACAAATGCATGTGGCCACCATATCCAGAACGCTTTTATCAAATGACCCCCCCTCGGGCCATATCTGGGGTAACCCCTCTCCCTTCAGCTCTGTTATCCATTGGCCATGATACTTCTTAATTCGCTCCGCGTACCCTGGTAGGTTCTTACAAATATGTGATAAGGGTGTTTCGGCCCCCATCTTTGTGCCCTCCTAGTACTTGTGTGTCTCTGTGTGTCCGCAACTATAATGTAGATGTATTACCAATATGATTTTTCGTCTTCTACTTCACATTCAATAATGGGCTCCTTCGTGCTCTTCCCCCTGCCTGCACAATACAAAACTGGCTATACACAGTCTCTATTCTATTCTCTTTGGGGGGCACATACAAGAGCAAACCATCAGTGATTTTGACAATATCAACCCGGAAATCAAAAAGGTACACACTCACTTCACCTTGTCGTTTTTTTTGTCTTCAAGAAACTTTATCCGGCCACACTTACCATGACCATTCAATTACTATGCATTTATAGCCATTTTACACACTCACAGTACCAAATTGTCTTCTGACGCATACGAGGTGCACACAACTCTCTGTAACACTCTATTCACAATTTAAGCTGCCCTCCCTTTCCTCCCTAGCCGGCTGTTCCTGTCCGTCTTATTCAGATATATTGATGCGCATATGTATATATTTTGATCTACTCTTTCCTCTTCTAGTAGAACTCTCTGTCTCTTACTTTCTCCCTAACGTTTTGTACTGATCTCACCTTTATTTTCCCCCCAACCTTAAACAAAAGAATAGAAAGAAGAAATAGCAGTCACTAATATATTCTCCGTGTCCCCCTTTGCCAGACACTTTTAACTTATTATCCACTTCTTCATATATTCCCAGTACTAGTCAAGATAGCACTATGCGGCGCTGCCTTCCACCCCCTTTCGGAGCTAGGTTCCCGTCACTTTTATCTCTTATTCACCTCTTAATCCTAATGGCCATATGCAAAGAAAAAGCAAAGAATGGTTAGGATGATCCTTAGTAGATCTGCGTACCCCCTTTTCTACCCCTCCTCGTTCTCTGTCCTAGATTTCTTCCTCCACTCTCTTTACGATCGCTCGCACTCAATACTCACATGCCCGTCTTGAACCGATAGTCTCCGAAACTGGGTCCGTCCAGGCAGTGTTGCCGTTCGCTCAACAGTCAGCCCCGGCTCCGGCGAGCGGTACTCAAAGGGGATTTTTCAACCGGGATCCCGTACCCTCTCTCTATTGAGTGCGCACTTCTTAGTGTACCGGTCGCCGTTGGCGGGCAGCCTACCGGAGCCGGCTCACCGTGCGTATCCCTTTTCGACCGGAGATTCTCGTGCCAAAAGGGGACGGTAATGTTAGGTCGGGAAAGAATAATAATAATCACGCTTTCGGGGTCACCACTGAAGGCAAGCGTCCCCAACCAGCACGATCCTCCCCGCAATGAGAGACAATGAAGGACTCTCCCAAGTCGGGAATAAAGCCAAGGCAGAGTGCGGGTGAGCTTAAATGGGAGTTTATCAGAATAGGGCATGCAAAGAACTCTGCAAACTCCGAGAGCGCTCTGTCTGACAATAGCAAAGACAGGCGTATATCTTTACAGAAAACGTCATAAGAACCTACATACTATAGGGGGCACAAGTTCAATGGGATTGGGTGGCGATGACTAGCTATAGGTACTGCTGCAATGTGGTTGGCCTTGGCTGGAGGACGTCACTGGTCAACCTCGTGGGTTGGGCTGGGCCTGGCAGGTTGGCTGAGTTCATCCGGGCGGTGTTGTTGTGCCATCGCGACCAGTGTCAGAGATGAATGTCTTTTCCTGACTTATTTGCCCTAGGCCATGCACACCGCAGTCATTCAGTCATTGCAATATTATCTTCTTTTAGTAAATCTTCCAATAGGTTATTCTACAGGTTAATGCAACACAGGAGGAATGCACCTTGTGAGGGGTCTGTTGGTAATACGTCAGGACATGGTTACCAGGGTCCTGTTGACCGGGGCCATAGGTCGAGGTGCTAATCTTCAGGGCCTGGGACGGGCGGTACAGGTCTTTCTGTCTTGTTAGAAGTTGTTATGGATGGGCCGCTGTGTGTTGTCAAAGTATTGGGTGTCCTGATTGCACAGGGCCATAAGTCTAAGATGATCCGGTGGGTTGTGGGGTTTACGAGGGGGCGCCTTTGAAAGTGTGTGTTCAGGCAGAGGTTTACTGCTGTGCTGTAAATAATGCAGGTGGCGGGCCGTGGCCTTGGGTGCTGCAGAGGGGGCTACAAATCTTTGAAGCGGCTCCATTCTGGTTGGGGGAGGTGGAGCAGCGCGGCGCGGGCCTCTGCTCTCATGGTTGGCAGTCTTTGCAGGGTGGGAGGGGGAATGGCCTTGCACATATTTACAAAAAGGTATCTTCCTCGTATGTTGCCGACTTTAGGTAAAAACATCACAAACATTTGAGCTCTCTATAATACTTATCCAAATCACTTTAAAACATACATTTCAACTTTGCTGGATGTGTCTCGATTATATCCAGCCTGAGCACCTTATGCGTACTCTATGTTTTAACAACTACAGTATTTAGTTATATGCGTATACATTTACAGTAAGTGAGGTAGTAGTGTGGTTGGTGGAGTACATAGAAAATGACCCGCCACTGTACGTGACGGTGGTGGCACATAAGGGGCTTAGACATACACACATGACAAGTGCATTCTCGCGCATCCTTCACATGAGCCCTCTGTATGGTTACATTCGTCTTCTCGTGTACTCTAGCAGCATTAGTTCAGTTATGGCGCAAAACCATGGAGTGTAAGTTTCCCAGTGATACACGTAACAAATAGACTCTTGGAACGCTCCTTCATTATTAGTACCCAACTGCAGTGGTGTGGGCTCGCTATGCTTATATCATGGAAGCATGCTTTCTATCATGGTTATACATTTTACAGGTTTTTGTAATAAAATAGATTTTGTGGAGGAATGCACACTTTGCAAGTGGTCTTGGCATTAATATGTAGAGACTTTCTGCCATCTGATGACCATTTTACCGTTCTTTTCATCTCCCAGGCCCGCTGGCCGGGTCATGCTGGGAGCGATGATACACTGCGGAAGGTGAACTGTTACAATGTTAGTATCTTATGCTAGCTCATGTCCGTCTTGTTCGTGGGAACGGGCTCACAGCGGATCTGCCAGGGTGCTGCGGCGACAGGGATAACTGAAACTCTCCGAGGGTGGGGGCCGCGCTACAGTGCGCTGAGCTCACACCATCTTTAGTAGACAAAAGGGTTTCTGAGGCCTAGCTAAATTCAATACGTGCGGGCAATGTCTTCAGCAGGTGAGCCATCCACCACCTGGGCCCTGGTGGTAAGGAGGGGACGCCCGATGAGCCATGGCCCTCACCCTGGGGTGGAGATGTAGGCAAGGGGGGTCTTTTGGACCACTCCTCCCCTACAATCCCAAGCGACTCTTCTGTCCAAAAGGGCCTTTGATGAACTAAATGCAGGAAGGGGGTAGAATTACCGTATTCCTCTCACCTCTCTTCCTGAACAACTCCAGAACTTTGACGGGAAGGAAATTCCCGTCGAGGGGACTGCAGATTTGGACATCAAAATTGGGTGACACAAGGTGAAACACCCGGTCATAGTAGTGACTCCAGAGGGCACCCCTTGTTTACTAGGGAATGACCTCCTGAGAATGTTGTCACTTCTAATAGATTGTGTAAACAAGGTCCTCTGGATCCAGACTAGCCGACCAATAAAATTAAAGCAGAGTGTCAACCATGTTAGTTTAAACGGCACGTGCGACATGGTTGAACAAAACTCTGACCAAGTAGAATTTCACTTCCAGAACAACCAAATTCCAGACGTGATGGTAATAGCAGTAGGACAACAGACTGGTGATGGGGGGTCCTCTCTATTTCTGAAAATCAACCTTCCTTCCAGTTGAAGGTGGTATTCCACACTGGAAGGAAACACTCTGAAATTCTTTACTAATCCACAATCAGACATTCCCACTGCGATAGTCCAGAAAGATGTGAAATCAGCTCAGAGCCTGGCTGATATTCAGCAAATTGGAGAGCAGTTGTTCATCCCTGTTCAGTTAAATGATGGGAAGGACTCTGTTCTCGCCCGAGTGTGTGTGAACAACGGTAAGAGCTTCATCAGCGAAGCCATGTTCCACCAACTCCCAAAAGATCCGGCCATTCCCGCATTCAAACTGATAGACGAATGGGAAATGGACCTGGAAGCACCTAATTCCAAACATCTCCTGCCAAGCAGGTGCATGCTCAAAATCTCCATTGGCAACAAGAGTATAGTCCATAATTGTCGGCTCGTGCGAGACGTCACTGCCGCCTTTTACTTAGGCAGTGACATTCTCAATCGCTTTGCCATTAGTTTGGACCTAATAAACTTCAAAGCTTGGTCCCGATTAGCGGATAATCCCATGGGCTTTGATGATCCAGAAAAAGCATTTAGGTCAGCTCAATTGCTACCTTATGCAGTTGAAATTCAGATTAAAGAGGAGGTCACCATCCCAGAAAGGACCCGACAATTCTCCCTGGGAGTGAAAGTTAAAAGAGGACAAAAATTGAAAAACCCTGATGCTTATATTCATCTAAATACTTCAAGGGTTGGGGGTAAACCCAACACCATTAGTCAATATAGAACATGACACCATTCTAATAGAGGTGCATAACAGCGACTTAAAGAGTATTACTCTAGCCACAGGCACCATTATTGGAATGGTGGTTGATGACCGACATCTTTCCATTGATCTAGGAAATGAACTGTTAGGACCAATCCCCAAGGACTGTTTTGACAGTGACAGTGATGACAATACAACACCAGACAGGATCTTTACCCGGCATGGGGGGGAAGTCCTGGTGTACACTTCCTGCCCTTATGGTAAGGAATATGTGACTTGTGACTTCAGGAGGGATGAGGTGATTTTCCAGGTCCATGAGGGCTGCCTTTCCCAGCTGAAGCCTCCAGTCCAAATCAGCACCCTGACCAGGGATTTCTCCACCCAGTTGGAGGAGTCCGCTGAGATAGCAAAACCAGAAGTCTTTCCAGGCTTCAGGCAGATGGTGGTAGAGAGAGTCAACCTAGCTGATGCCTGCGTGACTCTGGAACAGAAGCAAAAGTTGAAACAAGTTTTCTTGGATTTCCAAGATCTCTTTGCGGTAGACTCATATGACTGTATTCGCACCGAAATCCACACAACAACAATTCCCACGGACCCTGGCATGACTCCAGTGTTTGTGAAGCAATATCGCTTGCCTCTCGCATCCATGGAGTCCCTTACTGAAATAATTAAGAACCTTGAGTCCCGGGGAATAATCCGTCTAGTCCACAGCACCTTCAATAATCCGGTGCTAGGAATATTGAAGCCAAACGGCCAGTGGAGACTCTGTGCCGACCTTAGGGAGCTCAACAAATGGATCCATAGTTCCCGATGCCCTCTGCCCTACATTGACCAAGGGTTGGCCCAGATCCAGGGGTCACAGGTATGCACTGCAATAGACCTGATCAATCGATACTGGACCGTGCCTGTCAGTAGGGAGGACCAATACAAACTGGCTTTTACCTTTGGGGGCCAGCAGTACACATGGACCCGAACTCCCTTCGGATACCTCAACTCCTGCAATGAATTCAACATTTTCCTACATAAGGCCATGCCTGACCTGGGTGCGAGGGGTAACCTGGCTTATGTAGATGATGTCCTTATCAAAAGTTCATCTGTGGAGGAACAAATATGGAGATCTGTTATGTTCTGACACAGTTGAGGGCCGCCGGAGCAAAACTTTCCTTTCAGAAAGCACAGTGGTGTAGAACCCGTGTTAATTTCTTGGGGCATGAGATTACTCCTCAGGGTCTCTGTCCCCAAGAAAAGAAAGTGGAAGCACTTCAGAAACTGAAAGACCCCTCCACTCTGCGGGAACTAAGGAGCCTCCTTGGACTGACTAATTACAACAGAAAGTTCATTGAGGGCTACGTAGAGATCACCAGACCCCTGATTCATCTCTTGAAGGGGGGGGTCAAGTGGGAATGGGGTCCAGAACAATCTGAGGCAGTAAGACAGCTCAAAAGAAGCCTCTCACAAGTGCCTTGCCTAGCTTACCCTGTCAGAAGCAAGGAACTTTTCCTGGAGACAGGGTTCTCTAATACGTGCTTGACGGCAGTATTATACCAAAAGCATGACAAGGTCAATAAAGTAATCTCCTATGCGAGCAAAACTTTATCCTCTGTTGAGGAAAAATTCAATGTTTGTGAGAAGGCACTCCTGGCAACGGTGTGGGCATTGAAGAATTACCGCCCGTTCATCCAGGGGGAACACATCATAGTGGAGACTCCACACCAGCCTCTGCAATACCTCCAAAGTGACAGAATCCGGGCCGGAAATGTGAGTAATTCCTGAATTACTTCCTGGATTCTGTCAATGCAAGGCTTTCCTGTGGAGGTCAGATATGGCCAAAACAAGAAGAGTCCCCTCGCGCAAGGTCTTGCTGACTTGCATGATTGTGCCAGAGAAAACTGTCTCGAGGACGAAAGTCTAAAAATCAAGGACAACATGGAGGCATACCTTAATTCCCCACACAAAGTCTTTGAAGAAGACAAGTGTGAGGGAATGCCCACTGTCTATGTGGATGGATGCTCTTACCATGTTGACAACAATGGGGAAAAAGAACTTGTGGCCGGCGTAGGGAATGCATGGGTGAATAAGTCCCCAGAACCCTCCGCTGGATACAAAATTGGTCCCCGAATTAGTCAGCTGGCAGAATTGATGGCTGTGTATCAAGCCATCCTCACTGCTGTCCAACATCAACTCCACGAACTGGTCATAATCACAGATTCAGATTACGTACGGAACGGATTCGTGGAGTACCTGGTTAATTGGAAAACCAGAGGCATGTTATGTGCTAATAACAAACCCTTGAAACATGGGAAGTTAATTCAAAACATTGATGATCTGGTCACCTCGAACGGGATGACCATCTACTGGAAAAAGATCAAGGGTCATTCCAAAGTAGAGGGACCAGACAAAACTCGAAATTACTTAGCTGATCAGCTGGCCAAAACCGGGGCCATCCAAGGGGATCTAATAGAGATTGAGTCTCTGTTGGGGGAGATCCAGGTCACTGCTATCACTAGGTCCCAGACAAATGCTCACAATGATCTTTCAACTGCACAATGGAGTAAGGAGACCCCAGATGCTGATGTGATTACGGCTCAAAAAGGGGATCCAATAATTGGTAAGTTTTACCAACACATTGAGAACCCTGAGAACTTTCCCTTGACGGATACCGATTACATTGAGAAAGAGGACCTTAGAGTGTTGATGAAATGCCCAAAAATGTTCCGAATCTAAGACGGTTTGTTGGTAAGGAAATCCCAAGCTGGCCATGATTAGTGGGTGGTCCCTACCTCATTCCGAAGCCTGATGTTAAGTCACGCCTAGGATGCGGACACCGCCGGACATAGGGGGTTTCATACAACACTTGAGATCTTAAGAGAGGTTGCTTACTGGCCACACATGGGGCAGGACCTCGACCAATACTTGAAGGGGTGTCTTGTGTGTGCACAATTTCAGCCAACATCACTCACACACCGTGCGCCTCTCCAAAAGAGGGGGATGACACTGCCATGGTCAGATTTGCAAATCGACTTCATAGGCCCGTGATTCGCTCCTCTAGGGGAAACAAGTACATGTTGACGGTCACATGCTTGTTTACCAAGTGGGTGGAATGTCTCCCGGCCCCAAACTGCAAGGCAGAAACAGCAGCTGCCCTGATGATCAACCACATCTTTTTGCGTTTTGGTCTACCCCAAAGGATTGAGTCAGACAGAGGTAGCCATTTTACCAGCGAAGTAATGACTAAGATGTGGGAGATACTGGGGGTTAAAAGGAAGCTACATATTGCTTACCGGCCAGCCTCTTCTGATGCAGTGGAGAGATTCAACAGAACCATAGTGAGCATCTTAAAGAAGTTTGTGGCAGATTCTGTGCCAAGTTGGGATATCCGATTACCTCTGGTCCTAATGGCCATCAGATCTACCCCTTCATCTGCAACTAAAATGTCACCGTTTGAGCTGATGACTGGACGCAAGATGGTGCTTCCCCAGCATTTGCTCTACAGGACCCAAGAACAGACATTGATAAATGCCTCCACAACTCATGAGTATGTGGAGAATTTAAGGAAACACCTTCAACATGCTTTTGCCTATGCTCAGCGGAATCTAGAAAGATCAGCTGATAGCATGAAAACCCATTACGACCTGAAGACCACCCGGAAAGAATACAATGTGGGAGACCGGGTCTATCTATACAATTTCCAAAGAAATCAGGCCAAACAGCGAAAATGTTTGCCTACCTGGAAGGGACCGTTTGAAATTGTAGACAAGATCTCCCCAGACGCTTACAAGATCCGCATCCCCAAAGGTAGTTTGGCGGAAGGGCAAGAAAAGTGGGTCCTTATTAATCAGCTAAAGTGTTGCCATCCCAGGCACACTCTGCAGCAGCAGGAGGAGTCCTCTGCAATACCAGAGGGAGCCGCTCCAGAGTAATTCAGTTCCAACCCTAAAATATTCCACATATAACCTATAAAATTCTATGATTCTTGAATGCAAATTGTCTCCTGATTAAAAAAAAAGTATATGTTCATGTCTTTTGATTTATAAAATGTATATGCCGCCCCACTATATCAATAGTGGGGGAGAAATGTCTACAAATAGGTATTGCCGCTTTGCTTTGTCATCCTCGGAGAGATGAAACCATGGAGACTGACCAAGGAGGACGACCCGGGAACCGGGAGCAAAGATCCAAGGTGCCTGGGGTACCGCCCAATACTCCCATCAGGACTGGCAAGGAGAACTGATCAATCCACCCTGATGAAGGAAAAGATGCTGAACTGTGCCATCTGTGGAATCGGAAAAGATGATGAACATTGCCATTTGCGGAATCGGAAGAAGATGATGTGGACATCCCAGTGCGTGGATCAAAACATCCTTTGCACCCGACTACCCCGCAACTCGAAATCAAAGCGCAGTCGGGCGGGGGGGCTTGTCAGGGGTTTTGACCTATGTTCAAGTTATTATGCCGCAACATTTGGTGCTGTGGGCTTAGAAAATCCAAGATGGCGGAAAAGCCCACATTTGCGCCAGAATCTAGGAAAACTGCGCAGTTTTTGTGCACACCAAAATGGTCGCCTAACCTGCCACCCACCAGTGCGAGCGGGATGGGCCAGAAGCGCCATGAGTGAAACGTGGTGCCAAAGGAAAAACAGCAGTGCTTTGAAATCACCTTTGTTTCTCTGAAAAGCAAGCTAAAAATGCCTATTTTAAACATTGCAAGATATTCAAAAATCTCACTGCACACCAGCAGACATTTGGCAGAATGTAGTCTTGTGTGCATACAAAATCTGGAAAGATGAAGAGCCCAAAACAATGTTTATAACAAAACTGGCTGAGCTGTGGATGTCAGCAGCTTAACTGAAATTGGATTTAAAACCACTAAAATTGAAATGTTTAAAATAAATGAGTGACCTGCTTTTGAGTGTCACATAGGTTGCAACTGTTTAAAGGTCATAGTTTTGAACTTAGAATCAGCGTTCTAGCTGAATGTGTAAACATTGTAAGTTTGATTTGAATGAAGAAAACTGGAACAAAAGTGATATTTTTGCTGAAGCCGGGCGTGAAGAGATTGAATTCTGCCTGGCAACTACCCCTGACAGGAGTTGAAACTTGCCCCGCAACTGCATTCCAGATCTGGCTGCCTTCTGCTGTTCCCACCAAAAGGAGATGACACCTCCCTGATTGAATCAGGGTTGGAGCACCTGGGAGCAGGGAAACAGAACAATGAGCCTTCCTTGGCTCAGGCAATTGTTAAATTAGGGGGGGTCGTAAATGGCTTCCTCTTGAGAGAAACTGGGAGTGGCAGTGCCTCTATGAGCAACTTGAGTTGGAGGAAGTGGACAAACCAGACATTCCACCATGTGCTTTGGGAAACCACACCCCTCTGGGCCAGAGCATAATTTTAAAAAGATGGATAATTCATAGTACAGACTTGTCAAAATTATATAATTAATATCATTATTCTTGTGATTTTTCTGTGCACATTTTAAGAGGTGTTAGGACTCTGTGGTATGTTCTGTGGGGTAGTAGCGGAAAATAGGTTGTTACTCCAAATATATGTATGTTAAAAATCTGACACTTTATCATCTGATGCCCATATTCCTTGTGCATGTTTGTGTAAATTCTGGAAAAGTTTAGAGGTTGTGTTCTCGATGAAAAGGGCAGAATTCTGTCATAAGTGGACACGACATCTTACAAAGACAGGGATCGGATAGTTTGGTGCTACAGAAAATATGTTAACTGGACTTATAATACTAGAAACATGATACATAGATAAATATGTATTTGGATCAAGAATAGAATTGTGTGCAAATTGACCAGGGGTGGATCCTCTGACCCATAAACTACCTCATCACGATGACACTCAATTTCCTTCCCCCAATCAAGGGAGAGAGGAGAGCTTGGCCAATGATAAGTTGTGAGGGGCAGGCTTAGTTATGCCCACGCACACACCCACTTGCAGAACACATAAAAAGAGACTGCTTGGACAGGCAAGACATTCATTTTCCATTTTCTTGCAGAGCATTTTGCCGGATCACACAACATCTAGAAGGAACATCCAGAACTTAGACTCCAGATAGACTACAGAACTTAAAGCAAAGGCCTAAACCACAAGCTGAGAACTCTTCTCAGCAGGCCTTCAGAATCCAGCAATCCAACCAAACTATTCTACAGCAGGGCGAGCTGTTGGATTCTTCGCCAAGAACTTTTGCCAGAACCGGTAGCAGACCCAGAAAGCAGTGCTGTATCCAGAGAGACCAGAACCAGAGAGACCCAGACCGCTGTGAACGCAGAGCAGAGCTGACCCAGAGAGCTGTGACTTCAGAACCACCCGCCAGGATTCCAGACCAAACCTGCTGACCAGACCCTGAAAGCCTATTTCAAATTCATAGTGTGAGTACTCAGCCAGAACTGTGCAAAACCAATCTCTTAGTTTAAAATAATCTAATTCAAACAATTTTAACCTATTAGAACTGCATCATAAGAAATCGTGTGTCCATCCTGTTGATTCAAAACCTTCCACAGCGCATCTGTCATTTTGAATCATTATTTCATTTCTGAAAAACTACCTTCATAAAATCGTCCGTATCTTTGGAATCATAGCTTTCCAACAAGCCTAAAACCGACTTGCTAATCCTTATAGTTCCTTCATAATCACGATCGACACACTCAGAAAAAAGTGCCGCGAATTGACAGTTTGCTTCATTTCAACCACGTGTAAAAATATCTGTCTTTTGCTTCTATTACTGAATCCTGTTTTCAACCTGATAACCATCCCTGAATCATTGGTAGGGCTGACCTGAACTGATTTAAAGTATCTCTCACTCACCCTGAACCTCTAGAGGGAATTAAAAGCATTTTCAGCATATTTTTCACTTCATTGCCACCACATTTAAAAGGATCTTGCCTGCTTTAAAATCATACCTGTTTTCCTCTAAGATCGCTGGGGGGAACTGGAAATTTGTATTGCATTTTGTATTCCTGAGAATTGTGTGCTCCCCTTCCATCTCCTTATCTTGCATGGGGGGAGGGAATAGTCAAAGAAAAAGTGATCATATTATCTTTTGTTGAAATCATATCAAGTTTATTTCTGTGCTGCATTTTTCCCTCATTGCTTTTCCTTGAAACCATAAAAGTATTTTCTGCTACCTTATCCTTCCTATACTAACTCCTCATTGATTGTAAAGAAGTGTGCTAGTGTCAGATTATCTATTGTTGATCAACATTATATTCATAAGGGTGCTATCAAATATTAATTTATTATAAAAGTGTGATATATATATATATTGTTTAATTTTTCCAATAAATCTTTTAAATTGTAAAACAAACCTACTTCTTGGCTCAGTGAGGTCAGGGGGATTCAAAGAGAGGGGCGTTAGTGGGAGTGCTTGATTGGAGTCACTTAAGAATGTACAATCATAGTTAGCATTCTAAAGTACCTCTGCTTGCTACCCCCCACATGTTGTTAAGGCAGGGATTTTCGTGATCCAGACAGTGGGGCACCTGTGTCTCAACAGACGTTTTTAACCCCCACCATAGACTCTCCCCTTTGCTTTGGTACTGCTGCCAAGCTAGGTGATACATTGGTGAAGCTAACAGGGGCGGAACCATTGAAGGGTATATATCTTAACATCATTCTCAAATTAAGAATCAAGGCAGAAAGGTCATACATAATGACTTTCTTTACCAATAGCTCTATGAAGCATTGGCAAAGCCTAGCATTCGTATTAAATATTTATTTTGTGTTGACACAAAGGTAGCATTTTCTGTTAAATGTTGCAGCCTTGAGGGAAACCTGTCATTCCTTGGTAATGCCACTTATAATGTGTAGCCTCACATGTCCTGTCGCTGGCTATGTATGACATGCGAAACCTCAAATGGCCCAGTAATAGCAGCTACTGCCAGTTATAATCCCATATGGATGCTATAGTTACCCCATTGATGGTCCAGCCTCACAGTTCCAGTTGCAACCATGATATTCCAAGCACGGCCTCAATTGCCTAACTAATGCATTCCAATGGTAATTATTCCCTCCCATTCATGATATTGTCACGACTTGTAAGCTGCATGCTCACAGTTCCAGTTGATGACATCATATGGGATCTAAAACTTCAAATGCCCAGCAATCCCAGGTGATATATGCACGTATAGTCACTATATGCTCCCATCGTATACAAATGAAAGACTGAAATGCCCCAGAAATGCCTTGAAATGCTAATGAATCCTGTGTATGGAGGATATACTCACAATATGTATGGTGCAGCCTCACATGCCTAGCAATGCAATGAAATGCTAGGGAATAACTCATTGGGGCTTCTTACAAGCCCCTGGTATCCGGCGGGATACCAGGGTACTACTGTACTGACTCTGCCGCCCAATATCCTGGTGTTACTGGGCTATTACAGGTGGCGGAGATGCCAGTAAATCCCCATACCCATGGAGTCCCCTAGGACTCCATTGGATGAGGATGCTTCAACCACGGGCACCAGTAATACTGGTGCCAGCGATTGAGGCAATTGTCTGCCGTGATGGGCCTGAACTAATGGCAGGTCAGGCCCGCCGGTAGATCACAGCCCACTACTGGCAGACTTGGCGTGCTGGTCCGAAAAGGTGCTGGTACACTTTGTTACCAGCACCTTATTTGCAGAACGGGAAACTCATAATGAGCCCCATTATCATGGTATAATCACCACATGTAAGACACAGCCTCACATCTTTAGTTGCAGCTGTTATATGCCAAGTCCTGCATTCAGGATCCAGCAATGCTACCCAGTGCCAATTAAGGCCTCCTATGCATAGTATTACTACCCAATTCGCTTTCAAAAGCATGACATGGCAATCATTTTGAAATAAAGTCTTGGCAAATTTCTTCAACCCCTATTATTCTGTTTTTTTACAATTACAGTTTGGAGGAGGAATCCCAGACCACACTTAATATTTATTTTCACTTTCTTTCATGTCTTACTAATTTTACATGCTCAAAGGGATTTAAAATGCACAATTTGACACCAATTTCAACAAAAAATAGTTTTGGAAAGCTCCCCAACCATTTGTTAAGTGGTCTTTACATCCTTTCATGTACTGTCAATATTACTGGCTCAGTGTGCTTTTAGGGACAGCAAATAATTATTTAGAATTTGGAAACACTACTTTCAATAAAACTGAGTTATTGTTTGAAACAACCGGAGAAAGCCCACACTGAACATTTACCCGCCCCTACCCCCCGCCCCATCCCACCCCAGAAACCCGTCTGGTCCTTTTTCCAGGTTTCTACATTGCTGAGGAAGACTTACACTTTGCTTTAATAGATATGGATCAGATCACACACTGTAGGGCCTTAGGGGACTTCCGGCATAGTAGCTGTAAAATTAGCATTGAGCAGCTGGCCCCAGGATTCAAATTTGCACAATCTTTGCCAAAAATGACTTAGATGGATTGGGCTCCACTTCCACTACAGAATCATATTTCTTTCTTTGAAACATGTTTATGTAAAGATGATTGTGATAATCTTTTACAGCCTCTTTTAAAGTGGGATGGTGCAGAAAACAGAAGTATAAGAGCAAGGGGTAATGCTTTTACACGTTAATTTCTTGTTCTGCCCCGTTTTGCAACACTGAAGAGATGGAGCAGGGGCCCTAAGATCTCCGCCATGCAGTCCTCCTCCGTCTCATCAGTGCACCTCATTGTATGCTTTAATTGGGTTTCCATGGAGCCATGAAACGATTTCCTACAGAATCTGCCTTGGTTTTGCACCTGGTGAAGATGAGGTTGATTTCACAGGAATTGATTAGTAAACAGTGCCTGGAGAGAGCATTTGAAGAGTTCATTTATTTTTCGACGAGATAGAGTACTAGTACCCAGTATAATGGTACTCATTTTATCAACCTCAGAAAGATGAGAGGCTGAGCCGACACACAGGATTTGGCTAGCTAGGTTGCTACTTCTTGGGTGCGACATTCCAACAATGCACAGTTGGCAGATCCAGGCAATGACTGTCGATCCAGGCAATGGTAGAGGAGCATATTTATTCTTAATGTGGTGAGTAATTGTTCGAAAGTACACACATTTAAAATGTTAAACTTTTATTAGATTCTCTACAATTAATGTTTCATGTTGACAGCAAAATAAGGTAAATGCACAGTCATCAGCTAAAGCTTTCACAACACAAACAACAAATTCTACAAAAATAAGTGTGTAAATCTCAGCACGAAGAATTTCCACAATTCTGAAGTATCTCTTCAGTTTTGTCCTATGGCTTTCACGCACCAGCAGGGCGGCGGACATGGCCGGTAATGGCCCTGCAGCTTGAGCCATGGTAGGCCCGAGAGAGGCGAGGGCCTCGATGAGGGCTGTGGGCCGTTACCTTGCAATGCCCACCCCCCGCCGCAGTGTGAACGCCAGTCCCACTCCAGGGTTCATCCGGGGTGCAAATGGCTTTCCTTTTTCCCCCCTCATGATATTCGGGCTGGTTGTGCATCCAATCTCCTGAGGGGGAAACAAAATAATCAAAATGGAAAAAAATGGCAGCCGCTATAAGGAAAAGGGACTAAGTGCCTTTTAAATTTCTATGACAGTGGCCGGAGCGGGAGGTGCGGAGGACTGGAGCTCAAACCTCTGGTCTCGCAGTTAAGTGTGGAGGGAGGCAGGGAGTGGGGAAGAGATGTTGTCTAGTTTGGGAGGTTTGGGGGATGGAGAGGCAACAGGGACAGGCGCCCTGTTGCCTCCCCACATTAAAAAAAAAATAACGCCACCCGGAGAAGAGTATATTCTTGCCTGCTGTTCCAGCCACCTGACTGGCCAGTGGCCCTTCCCTGAGTACGAATAACCTTTATGCAATTTGGAGAAAGATCTGTTGTTGTCAGGGACCCTCTTAAGCCTTCTTCGGGAGAAGGGGGTTATCAGCTTCCGATGTAAATTGCAGCAAATGGTGTAAATAGTAACTAGTAGTACAATAATAATATGCATTTATAGAGTGCTACAAACCCTCAGGTATCTAAGCGCTGCTTATTATTACCCACGGTGTGTGGTGCTCATTTACCAACCTTGGAAGGATGAAATGCTGAGTTTGGCCCTGCCAGCATTCGAACCTGCGACGGCAGACGCTGCACAGATGTCAAAGCAAGCACTCTACTCGCTTTACTATCTGACCGGCTTAGTTAGTATATCCTAACATTTAACATTCATACTGTTCTCCACCAGTGTCACTAACATCAATTCTAATAACTAGTACCATTGTTTTGAAAAGAGCTTTCTTTAATGTGCTGGCATAAACTGGAGCCTATATCCTTGGTATCAAAACTTTACCGATTCCCATTTGTCATCTATCAGAGTGAGTCACTGGATTTGTTTTTTCTGATTATGCATTTTTGACCTACATGACAATGGTCCTCATCAGGGTTTGGCCGGTATACCGGTGATAATTGCGCCAGTATACTGCCCAACACTATTAGCGTTACCGCAACTCGGTCCGGCGCAATTTGCACCGAATCCTGAGTTGCAGTGGGGAGGTAAATCCCAATTCCCATTGGGTCCACTGGACTCAATGGGGGTGGCTTGGGGCTATTAGCGCCGGTGCAATGAGCTTTCTGCCAATAGAGCCGAAAACAGGCAGAAAGGGGACATTTTTACCTCTTCCAAAAAGCTGGAGGTAAAAGTTCCGCTTTCCGCCCAACTCGAGATTGGGTGGAGTGGCAAATGCGGTGGTAACAGCGTTACCACTGCATTTTACCTCTCCGTCTGACTCATGATGAGTCCCAATATGTGCACGCCATCCAGGAGATATTTAACAGAGCAAAATGGTTATTGTTTTCTGAGAAAAATATGTATTACGTGGGTGGTGTTTGGTTTAGTGAGGTTAAGGGAGAACATGCCTATTACATCCACCCTGAGGGCTCACCTATTTTTTCATCTGTTGGTTTTGATTGTTTTAGGATTTGGCTGTGATTTTCATTGCACGTTTGGGTATTGCATTGATGGAGGGATGTGGGGAACACTTTGGGGATGACGTTCTTAAAATGTTGTGGCAGTATTTTAAATATAGTGTTGTACTGACAAGGCAAAACAGGGAGCACGTTTGTAAATTCCAGGGATTGAAAGTATGGTGGGATAAATGTTGGTGAAACTCTAACTTTCATAAGCTGGAATGTGCAAGGTTAAGTTAGGAAAATTGGCAACCACCTCAAGCGAGTATGATTTACAATTGCTCTCATACAAAAGACTAAAATAAGTCTGAAATGAAGCGCTATACAAATCCCTCATAATAATAATAATTATGAAAATAATGATGAAAATAATAATACTAATAATAGGTTAATGGTTTGGTAAGAAGGAATGACTGATACTACACTGCTCTGGCATTTAATTTAAGAGGTAGTATAACCATCCAACATCTTCTACAACTTTTCAGACCAGGCTGGACATAGACACACAAAGTAGATACGTAATAGTCTCTGGTTCCAACAGGGGCTCCTTGTAACTTTGATAAACACACATGCCATGAATGTAGATGGTACAATGTTTTAGGGCAAGTCACAGAGCCCACTATTATGCATTTCTCTTTTTTTATCTGCTCAGAGTGTTCAGAATTTCAACTTTAGAGCTTAGAAACATCTAATATTTGTTGGGCTCGCCATTTACTATAATAATCGGAATCTCCCTGGATTGGTCTTGTATGGAAAGTAGGGCGCTCTTGAATTCCACATGTGAACTGTATCTTAGAATGTCCTCTTTGGACTTGATAGGTATTTGGAATAACCATCATCCTACTATACATGGATAGTCCTTCTCCTTCTCTGAAACAGAACATGTACTTCAGGATATAACCAATTGTATTGATTTCGAATCTTAAACAGTGAAAAATTGTTCAATCCTTATCACACCTATTATTATTATTATTATTATTATTATTATTATTATTATTATTATTATTATTATTATTATTATTGAGAGTGGACCTAGTTTCTGCAAGCAAAGGAGTGCTTTAACAGTCATGGGGAAGTACACAGTGAGGGAAGAAGAGATACAAGGAAGTGAGGAGCTAACAGTTGGGGAAGGGGCAGGTTATTGTACGGCAACAATCAAGTCAGGGAGCTCGTTCCCCTACAATGAATGTGGTGCACAACAAATCACTTTGGATCTTCTATTAGGTTATTTTATTGATAAGGCCTCCAACCCGTCCCACACACAACCTCAACACACACCCAGTGTCACAATAGACCAGAAACCAGGCCAGTGGTTATCAATAAGTTATTTATTAATATATATGTATCAAAGTCAAATTAGAACCAACAGATGAAATCAGCCACCAATGCTGTGGCAACACAAAGACAAAATATCCCTTTTTAGTAAACCTCAAACAGAGATGACACCAGACTATGCAGTTACAATAGCTACCTTTTACATCACCGCCCTCCAACCCCCATTCAAGCAAAGAACAGTTCAAAGCACACCAGAAAAATGAACAAAGTTATGCTTTTCTCCCAGCACCCCTCACCCCCAGACAACCACCAGGTTTGACTCTTTTAAATGGAAGGCAGTGGCAGGGAGTAGGAATGCAAGGGAAAAATCAGTTTTTGTGTAGTGCTCACAGAAACAATATGGGAGACAGAAAGGAAAGGGGAAAACTCATTTTGCAAAGTGCAATGGTAAAAGGGGTTCTTTAATTGTTTATCACAACTGCTATGGGAAAGAATAGAAAGGAAGGGAATTCGTTTTAATTACATTTAAAAGGACACCCTGGGCTTAAGGATTATGGTCAGAACATAATGGGAAAATCGGTTTTAAATTACCAGTCACAGTTTCAATGGGAAAGCATAGAAAGAAATGGGGAATTCGTTTTTGTTACACCAAAAGGACACACAGGGCTTTGGGGTATATTGTCCAGCACACAATGGGAAAATCGGTTTTGGGTTGGGATGACAGATGCAATGTGAGAAAGAAAATGCAAAATGCAAATTTGTTTTTTAGAGCACAATGACACACAGGGACAATTTCATTTTTTACCCCCTGCGCACGCACGTGGAAGCAGGGCTTGGAGTTTAATTATTTTGGCAAATCTTTATGACTATACCAGCTCACAACACACTAGGAAAAAATGGTTGGTTTCGAATTCCAACAATACATATCCTGTGAATTTCAATGGGGGAATGAATTGATTTACTTTGAGAAATATGCTAAGGATCTACACAGGCAAATGGGGATTTTACAAGGGGACAATAACTAAAATACACAGGTAAGCAGGGGATTCTTAAATGGGGAAACAACTAAAACAATGATGAAAGAATACAGGGCATACACAACCTATGGCCTTTGGGGTTTAGTTCTACTTACAGGAGAGGTCTGGACTGAACATCAGGGATCGTCAGGGCACTGCTGGGACAGCAAAAGGGGGTTAGTCAAGGTCTCTGCTGAGTCCTCCAAGGGGTCCCAAGTCAGCTTTTAAATCTCCTGGCTCCTGTCTCCACTCCAAGATTAGGGTCCCTCTGCTGGGATGTTTCTCCAGATTTCGACAGCAGATCACCTCATGAGATTTTGACGTGAGAGTGCTTTGGACTGGCTAGGGGAGGAGAGATCTTCATCATCTCACTTTGACATGTGGGCTCGGTCATATTATTGCACTTAAAAGCTCACTACCTTGCAAGTATACTAAACTTCCAAAACGTTACATGTATGAATACATTTTTGACACCTATATTTTACTGCGAGTCAAATGACCCTAATCAGAAGTCTGTATGTCATTCCTGTGCAGAGTTACAGTTTTTCTTCATTTACTCTGGAGCCATATCTGTGAAAAATATGGCCTTTTACGCGCATCATAGGAATTAAGATTGGCATGTTTTATCAATGTTTTCGCATCGTTGGTAAACACAAGGAGGCCCAAATCACATTTTCATGAATAACTTCAGTTGTGTTTCTCCCACCAAAATTGTTTTTTGGATGATCAGAAGGGGGTTACTGTCATCTTTTCAAATTAACTATAATGACTGTGGGGCGATGAATATTGCCAATTTTACATGATGAAATACATTTCTCCCATTGTAGTCAATGTGCCATCTCACTCCTCATCTGGCTAGGCCCCCACCTTCCTGGTGCACATGACGTCAGCAGAGAGGTCTGTGTTTAGATTAGCTCAGCCCTTCACGAGCTAAGGACCAGCTAATGCATTTTTTTTTTAGGCTTGTGACCTTGAGGTCATCTGTGCTGCCAGACCAGCCCCAATCTTATCTGGTCCACCGTGTTTCTGATCTCCTAAGTAATTCTTTTCTTGTATTATTAAGGGAGGCACTGACTATTTAGGCAGCCACACCTCTCTCTCCCAGGCAACAGAGAAGGGAGCTGGGTTTCACAGTTTACAGAAATCAACATCCTGGCCCCTTGCAACAGACAGCCTGTAACTCGTGCCTAAAGGCATTTAAAATGACATTTTGTAAAATACACACTTTCAAAATAACATGCATGTTGCTTTGAAATTATCCATGTAATTGACCTAGTGATAGGCAGAAACCATGTTCAGAATTTGAAAACTTGGCAAGCATTTTCCTGAGCATATTTTTAGTGTAGAAGGAAAAATGACTACATGCATTTGTTTTAATGTTCATAGAAGAAAGTGCTCAGTTTCCCCGCAGCTGCTTGAACACACAATCTTGGCATTTTTCATTTAAGATTCTGTGCACCCTGTTTCATGGAAATATCGGTCCATTTCTCCATAGATTTATTTAAAAGTTATGTCCACGCACATTTTGCTTCCACCATGAAAGGCAGTTCTTGTCTTTTGACATCTTGAAGTTCTTAGGCCCACTGTGTTTCCTGTTTACATGGGTTCCATAGGGCTTGTGTCCCACATTATTTCAGTGCTGGCCTTTTATTTAGGGGAATGCCCACCAATGACTCTGGCCTTTTGATTCATGGCATCCAGGGGGGCTATTTCACCCCACAAAATCCCCCCTCCTGGCTTCTTGATTTATTATACAGAGGGAATAACAAGGAGAGAGTGGCATGTCCATTTTATGTGGCCCGGGTTCGTTCCAGGGTTCTCCCCTCTAGCGCACGTCTGCTCTTTTCCTGGTCCCGATGGAGTGGTGCTCTGGTCTGCGCTCTGCTCTTTTCGGATTCTTTTTA
Source organism: Ambystoma mexicanum (assembly GCF_040938575.1). NCBI lineage: Eukaryota > Metazoa > Chordata > Amphibia > Caudata > Ambystomatidae > Ambystoma > Ambystoma mexicanum. The sequence continues at coordinate 789,433,693 of NC_090936.1, read as the reverse complement.
GCCTTTTGGTTTTTGGTCCTGGACCGCTCCCTTTCCGGTGGCTCTACCTCTGGCCTGTAGAGGCAAGGAGTTATTTAATCTGAAAAGAAGAAAGGAGAGATTATGAATTTCATACATTACCATTTTCCTAGGTATCGACATGAAAATTGACAACAAAACAACAAGAGACACCTGATATTTTATATATCACAATTTATTTTTACATGCCAATTATTTTGGAATGGCTTCAAAATATGTATAAGTTGTTCTGCTCCCTGTAAATGTATGATTTTCTTCATCCGGGTTGCAGTTCTTTACCTTCCTCTTCAGATGTCTTCAGATGTCTCCTGGGCTCTACCCTCACTGGGTTTTTCAATCAGTCGCAAGTTCTGCCTGGGATGACAGCTCTTCAACTGATTGATGTGAACCCATTTCTCTTCCGTTTGTTCTCCTTTAAGGATGCAGATCTTATAGGTGACAGGTGAGATTTTAGGCAGCGTGCTAGGAGGGGACAAACCTCTGCTCTTTGGTCTGGTTCCTTTGGAAATTGTACAAATAGACCATGTCTCCTACTTGGCACTCTTTCTTTGTGGTGTTTAAGCCGTAGTGGGTTTTTATCCCCTATGCCGACTTTTCTAGATTTCGCTGAGCATGAGCATAAGCAAAAGCGTTCTGATGGTGTTTTTGCCAATTCTCAATGTACTCATGGGTTGTGGATGCGTTGATCAGGGTCTGCTCATGAGTTCAGTAGAGCAGATGCTGAGCTAGCACCATTTTTTGTCAAGTCATGAGCTCCAATTATGACATTTTTGTCACAGAAGATGGTGTAGACCTGATGACCATCAGGATGAGCGGTAGTAAGATGTCCCAACTAGGCCCAGAGCCCAACACAAATTTCTTTAGGATGCCCACAATCATGTTATTCTACTTCTCAACTCCCCCACTCGAGGCTAGGCGATAGGCAATGTGGAGTTTTCTCTTTACCCCGAGTATCTCCCACATATTTGTCATCACCTCACTGGTAAAATGACTTCCTCGGTCCGACTCAATACTTTTGGGAAGGCCGAAAAAGCGAGATGATGTGATTGATCATCAGGGCAGCTGCTGTTTCTGCCTTGCCATTTGGGGCCAGGACACATTCCACCCACTTGGTAAACAAGCATGTCACGGTGAACATGCACTTCTTTCCTCTAGAGGAGTGAATCATGGGCCCGATGAAATCTACTTGCAAATATGACCAAGGCAGTGTCATTCCCCTTTTCTGTAGGGGAGCTTTGTGTGTGAGGGAACTTGGCTGAAACTGAGCACACACAAGACACCCTTCAAGTATTGGTCGAGGTCCTGACCCATGTGTGGCCAGTATGCAACCTGTTGCAAGATTTCCAAAGTGGTTTGAAACCTCCTATGTCCGGCTGTGGCCGCGTCACCGGCGTGACTTAACATCAGGCTTCGGAATGAGGTAGGTACCGCCCACTGGTCACATCGAGAGAGAAATCTCCGTACCAACAAACCATCTTGGATTCGGAACATTTTGGAAAAGTTCCTCAACACCCGGAGATGCTCTTTCCCGATATAGTTGGATTCGGTCAGAGGAAAATTCACGCGGTCTTCAATGTGTTGATAAAATTTCCTAATAATTGGATCCCCTTTTTGTGCCATAATCAAATCAGCATCTGGGGATTCCTTACTCCACTGGGCAGTTGAGAGTTCATTTTGGGCATGTGTTTGGGACCTGGTGACAGCAGCGACCTGGATTTCCCCCAACAGGGACTCGATGTCTATGAGATCCCAGTCGATGGCTCTGGTTTTGGCCAACTTGTCAGCCAAGCCAGGGGTGCCTTTTCACAATCGTTGAATTTTTCCTCCACAGCAGACAAAGTCTTACTCGCATATGAGAGGACTTTGTTGACCATGTCGTGCTTTTGGTATACTACTGCTGTTAAACAAGTATTTGAGAACCCAGTCTCCAAGAAGAACTGATGGGGTAAGCCAAGCAAGAGCTTGGCAAAGGCTTCACTTCAGTTGTTTTACTGCCTCGGATTGTTCTGGACCCCACTCCCACTTGACCCTGGCCTTTACTAAATGAACCAAGGGCCTTGTGACTTCTGCGTAGTCCTCTATGAACTTTCTATTATAATTAGTAAGTCCCAGGAGGCTTCTTAGTTCATGCAGAGTCATAGGATTTTTTAATTTCAATAAGGCTTCCACCTTTTTCACCTGGGGACTGAGACCCTCAGGAGTGATTTAATGCCCTAGGAAGTTCACGCGGGTCTTACACCACTGTGCCTTCTAAAAGGACAGTTTTGCTCCAGCTTTCTGCAAATGGGTCAGAACATAGCATATTTCAGCCATGTGTTCCTCCACATTTGAGCATTTGATTAGAACATCATCTAAATAGGCCAGGTCTGTTGGTATGGAGGTTGAATGTATCTCTGTGCAACCATAGACATACAAGTCCACGGCAAGGATCTTCTGAAAACCCCAAAACACCTGTTTCTGCCTTTTCTTTTGCTCCTTGGTCTTACAATCTGTTTCAACACCACACTTTTTGATAAGCCAAGAATGGTACTCACGAATCTTCGGGCTTTATCAGGATGTTTGAAGAGTAGAGGGACGTCCCCCCGGGAGTCCAGAGACCGTGAGTAGTACTCTGTGCACCCAGGGGGCCACCCCCTGGGAAACCCTCGAGGGGAAGAAAACCCAGATCCAGACAGGTCCCGATTGATTGGAACGGAAGTTCGTATGATTAATGAAGACGTAGAAAAATAACTTGCTGTACTCTTGACGTCAGGAAGCGGAGCATGAATAATCCAAGGTAAGATGCCGGGGAAACCCTGTTAATACCAGGAGAAGGAGAGCAGACTCTCGAGAGACGAGACTCAGAGGAAGACGAGGAGAAGCACAAAGTGACAGCAGGAGGAGAGGAGCCGCGGTTGCGAGAGGCCGACGGCGGAAGGAGGAAAGAGGCTGAGAGAAGTAAGTGAAACAGAAACGGTGAGTACCGAAGCGGCAGAAGCCGAAGCGGAGTAAAGGATGCCGAGCAGGGCTAGGATTAGCTAGCACGGCAAGCCGTGTGGAAAAAAGAAACAGCGAACTGTCAAGGTTGGCAGCCGCTGAGCGGAGAAAAAGGTGCTGCGAGCAGCTAGTACGGCAAAAGCCGATCGAGGAAACAGAAACAGCGAACGGCCAAGATTGGCAGACGCTATAATGAGAAAGGTGCTGCGAGCAGCTAGCACGGCAAAAGTCGAGCGGTGAAAGGCAGGGAAACACAGATGGAAAGCAATGCATACACGGGAGCGAGTAGCAACGCAGAGTGTTTTAGTGATTCTGGGTTTAAGTAGGAGTGATCAGGTGGAACTGAGTACGAAACTAGACCTGCACTGTTAGGTAGTAGAAACGTGATCCAACAGACGCCATCTTGAATTCCACTGTGTGCGCCGATGATGGTGAATCTTCCAATGTTTCCAAAGAGTTCTAGGGGTTTTCCTAACAGTATGCCCTTCCCGTGGGGTGGAAGGTCCGGGTTTCCACAGTTGAGACCTGTGGAATCGGCGCACCAGTGTAGGTGCATGAACTGCAGAAGCTGGTTCCCAAGTCCTGTCAGATGGTCCATAACCTTTCCAATCTATAAGATATTGAAGACTTCCCCGATGGTATCTGGAGTCCGCTATGGCCGATACTTCATATTCTTGTCCTTCAGAGGAGTCAATAGGCAATGGTTTGTTTCTTTCTTGTCTTTGGAACCTGTCTGAAACATTCGCCTTTAGTTGAGAGACGTGGAAAACATTATGTATCCTAGACCAAGAAGGAGGTAACTGAAGGCGATAGGCCACCTTCCCTACTGCTCCGGAAACTGTAAATGGACCAAAATATTTGGGGGACAGTTTATTAGGTATCAGTCTTTTTGGGAGGTATCGAGAGGACAACCATACCAAATCCCCTTGATGGTAAGTAGGTTCTTGGGATCTTCGCTTGTCCGCCTGTTTTTTTAGTCTTTTCTTGAGTTTCCTTGAGAGCTGTTCGAGCCAGGGCATGTCCAGACTGAATGTTGGCCACCAATTCTTCTACTGCAGGAGAGTTGGTAATTCTGGGAGGAGTGGTAGGGATTATTACAGGATGATATCCGTAGGTACAGTAGAAAGGAGACATTTTGGTAGCAGAATGTTGAGAATTATTGTATGCTATTTCCGCATAGGGTAGGAAGTCGTCCCAGTTGTCTTGGGTAGCGAAATGAAGCATCTAAGGTATTGTTCCAAAGATTGGTTCAGCCTCTCTGTCTGACCGTTAGATTGTGGATGATATCCCGAGGTCAGATCTCGTTGTATTCCTAAGGATTGGCATAGATTCTTCCAAAATGTCGATATATATTGTGGTCCTCTATCGGAGATGATGTTTTTGGGGAGTCCATGCAATCGGAATATTGTCCTTAAGAAACAGGATGTCATCTGAGCTGCTGTTGGGAGTTTTTTCATGGGTATAAAGTGTGCCATCTTGGTCATTGAATCCACCGTCACCATTATAGTGGTGTTATTATTTGAAGGTGGTAGATCTACAATGAAATCTGTAGAAATCTTTTCCCAAGGTTGGTCGGGTAGAGCGGGTTGGACCAGTTTTCCTACTGGGAGCCTTCTTGGTGTCTTTTCTTGCAGACATATGACGCACGACGAAACGTAGTCTTTAACGTCTGCAGATAAGGTGGGCCACCAAAAATGACGGCTGATTAGTTCTTGAGTGTTGGCTATTCCTCTGTGACCTGCTACTTTGTGATCGTGGCACATGTGTAATACTTGCTGTCTTAGGTTTCCTGTAGGTACAAACAGACTAGTGCCATAGTAATATAGACCATCTTCTTTCTGGAGCTGGTGGATCTGGATATCACTATCTTTTATGTCTTTTATTTGACTGCGGACATCTTGGAGAAATGAAGAGACTACAAAAACAAAAGTTGTGTGCGGAAATATCTTCTCCTTAATTGTACAGTCTTCTGTTTGTAGACTGCGAGACAAGGCATCAGCCATTTGGTTACAGGTGCCAGGAATGTGAGTAATTTGAAAGTCAAAAGAAGAGAAGAAATATGCCCATCGGGCTTGACGGCTGTTCTGGCATTCGAAATTCTGAAGGACTTTAAGGTTCCTGTGGTCAGTTCTGATAGTTACTGGATGTCTTGCTCCTACTAGAAGATGTCTCCATTCTTGGCATGCCTTCTTAATGGCGAGTAATTCCTTTTCCAGAACCGTGTAGTTTTGTTCTGAGGACGTCAAGGTTTTCGACATATAGGCAATAGGATGCTCTTTGCCGCTAAGAGAAGTCTGTTTCAAGACTGCTCCTATTGCAGAATGAGAAGCATCTGTCTCTAGAAGGAATGGTTTGGTTTGGTCCGGCAATCTAAGGATGGGAGCAGATGAAAATGCAGACTTTAATTCGTCGAAGGCTTGTTGTGTTTCCTTAGTCCACACATATTTCCTTCCTTTCTGTAGAAGTGTAGTCATTGGTTTGATGACTTTGGAGAAGTTGGGTATATATTTCCTGTAGAAATTTGCAAAGCCCACAAACCTTTGGATTTCTTTGACTCCTTGTGGAGCTTTCCAATGCAAAATGGCTTGTACCTTGTGGGGGTCCATGGAAGCCCCTTCTTTGGAAAGAATAAAGCCCAAATAAGGAATCTTTTCTTGATGAAACGAGCATTTCTCTAATTTGGCGAAAAGGTGGTTGTCTTGTAGGCGGTGTAGTACCTCTGAAACATGAGAAATGTGCTCCTGTAGATTGGTAGAAAAGATCAATATATCGTCAAGATATACGATCAGTGAATGAAGTAATAAATCCGAAAACAAGTGGTCTACGAATCTTTGGAAAACTGATGGAGCATTAGCCAGGCCGAAAGGCATAACGTGATATTCGTAATGCCCAAAAGGGGTGCGGAATGCCGTCTTCCACTCGTCTCCGCTTTTGATCCGAATTAAATGATAAGCGCCTCTCAGGTCCAGTTTGGTGAAAATGGAGGCACCCCTTACCGCTTCTAAAATATCCTGAATCAAAGGCAAAGGATATCGATCCTTGTAGGTGACCCTATTCAATCCCCTATAATCAATGCACGGTCTCAGTTCTTTGCAGTCTTTTTTCGGGATGAAAAACAAGGATGCTCCAGCTGGACTTTTTGATTCAGTGATAAGTCCGTTGCGTAGGTTTGTCTGCAGATATTCCTTCAGGGCCTCCTTTTCGGGATTAGATAGGGTGTACATCCTTCCAAATGGGATCTGGGCGTCTGGCAGGAGATCTATACTGCAATCGTCTCTCCGGTGAGGAGGCAGTTCCTTGAATTCCTCATTAGAGAATACTTTACTGTACTTGTGGTAACATTCCGGTAACAATTTCAGATTTAGCACTACTGCATTAGAGTTCTGAGAGATCTCAGGTGCCTGGGAGGTGTGTATTCCAGTTGTACCGTTATGCTGGCATGTGGAGATACAGTATTCTGATCCCAAAAACATGGTTCCAGCTTTCCAATTGATATAGGGATTGTGTTTAGCCAACCAAGGTATTCCCAGGATTATCGGGTAGTGAGCTGCCTTAATGAGATCAAAGATCACTTCCTCTTCATGGGAAGATATCCTCATTGTGAGGACGGAGGTATTGGCTCGTATGGGTCCAGAGGATAAGGATTCTCCATCTACTCCTTCGACTGGGATTGGTAGTTCTTTAGCCATATGGGGTATCTTGTTCTTGTAAGCCCATTCGGTATCCATAAAAAGACCCGCTGCTCCGCAATCTACAAGAGCTGGAACGTTTTCGAGTGAAACATCATTAAATCGGAGTGTTACCGGTAAAACCACCATTTGAGTAGAATTAGCCACTCCGTTGAGGGAACTTGGAGTTCCATGCCCGTTCATGGTTCCCTTTATGAACGGGTGAAGGCGTTTCCCGAACGCCGGGGAGGGACTAGATTACAGTCCTTCAAAACATGTTTGTCCGAACCACAGTACATACAGAGACCCAGAGAGCGTCTTCTGTTTCTCTCTTCTGAGGTAAGAGGACCTCTAGTGATTCCTATTTGCATGGGTTCTTCCTCATGGGTTCGTGAGGTCTTGGTAAATTCGCTTCGTACAATTGGAGGAGGTCCTTTGGCTTTTCCCTTCTTCCTTTCTAAATTCCTTTCTTGGATTCTATAATCCATCTGTAGAACGAGTGTAATCATCTCTGCAAGGTTATGCGGGCGAGGTACTCGAGACAGTTCGTCCTTTAAGTCTTCGTTTACGTTTCTCCTAAAAATAGTAATGAGAGCGTCATCTGCCCAGGCTGTTTCATGTGCCAGTTGCTTGAACTGAGTGATGTACGCCAGAATTTCCATTGTTCCTTGTTTCAGGTCTAAGAGGTTTTCTTGTGCAGATACCACTATTTCTCTGCGTCCAAACATGGCTTGTATGCTATTGGAGAATCCAGCAAGAGAATCTAAGAGTTGATTGTTAGTGGTCACCAGGGGTGTGGCCCAAGCCAGAGCGCTCCCTGATAGGTTGGATATCATGAAGCTGACCTTGGACCGGTCGTTAAGAAAAAAGGCCGGTTTCAATGTAAACTGTACCGTACAAGAGTCAATGAATTCTTTTAGTTTTTTGGGATTGCCATCATATTTCCCCATAGGGAGGGGACCTGGAGGCAGTTCGATTCTTGAGTGTACTACTTGACGAAGCATGGTGTTTTCATTGCGCAGGGTTTGCATCTCGGTATTGAGATTTTGTACAGCTGCTACCAGCTGCTGTATCTGTTGCTCCATGGCGTTGCTATCTCTTACAATCTGTTTCAACACCACACTTTTTGATAAGCCAAGAATGGTACTCACGAATCTTCGGGCTTTATCAGGATGTTTGAAGAGTAGAGGGACGTCCCCCCGGGAGTCCAGAGACCGTGAGTAGTACTCTGTGCACCCAGGGGGCCACCCCCTGGGAAACCCTCGAGGGGAAGAAAACCCAGATCCAGACAGGTCCCGATTGATTGGAACGGAAGTTCGTATGATTAATGAAGACGTAGAAAAATAACTTGCTGTACTCTTGACGTCAGGAAGCGGAGCATGAATAATCCAAGGTAAGATGCCGGGGAAACCCTGTTAATACCAGGAGAAGGAGAGCAGACTCTCGAGAGACGAGACTCAGAGGAAGACGAGGAGAAGCACAAAGTGACAGCAGGAGGAGAGGAGCCGCGGTTGCGAGAGGCCGACGGCGGAAGGAGGAAAGAGGCTGAGAGAAGTAAGTGAAACAGAAACGGTGAGTACCGAAGCGGCAGAAGCCGAAGCGGAGTAAAGGATGCCGAGCAGGGCTAGGATTAGCTAGCACGGCAAGCCGTGTGGAAAAAAGAAACAGCGAACTGTCAAGGTTGGCAGCCGCTGAGCGGAGAAAAAGGTGCTGCGAGCAGCTAGTACGGCAAAAGCCGATCGAGGAAACAGAAACAGCGAACGGCCAAGATTGGCAGACGCTATAATGAGAAAGGTGCTGCGAGCAGCTAGCACGGCAAAAGCCGAGCGGTGAAAGGCAGGGAAACACAGATGGAAAGCAATGCATACACGGGAGCGAGTAGCAACGCAGAGTGTTTTAGTGATTCTGGGTTTAAGTAGGAGTGATCAGGTGGAACTGAGTACGAAACTAGACCTGCACTGTTAGGTAGTAGAAACGTGATCCAACAGACGCCATCTTGAATTCCACTGTGTGCGCCGATGATGGTGAATCTTCCAATGTTTCCAAAGAGTTCTAGGGGTTTTCCTAACACTTGGTCTCACAGGCATCAGCGAGTTTGATTCGTTCCTCAACCATCTGCCTGAAGCCTGGAAATACCTTGGGTTTTGCAATTTTGGTGGTATCCTCCAGGTGAGTGGAGAGATCTCTTGATATGGTGTTGGCCTAGAAATGAGGTTTCAAGGAGGGGAGGTAGTCACTGTTGACTTGAAATACCATCTCATCCTTTCTGATGTCAGAGGTTACCTCTTCCCCACCAGACGGGCAGGAAGAATACACCAAGAAATCCCCCCCTTGCTAGGTGAAAATCCTTTCTGGAGGTATATCGTTGTCACAGAGGTAACAGTCATTTGGAATTGGTCCCATGATCTCATTCCCTAAGTCAATGGAAAAATGATGGGCATCAACCGCCATTCCAAAAAAAGCTGTCTGCGCCCAAAGTGATACTTCTAAGGTCACTGTTATCCACCAATATTCAAATGGTGTTGTGGTCTAGGTCAACTAGTGGTGTCGAGTTCAAATACAACCCTTGCTTTTGCAGGTGATAATTCCAATGTATATAAGCGTCCTGGTTTTTGAGAGTCTGTCCTCGCTTAATATTTACGGGAATTGTGAATTGCCGTATCTGTCCTGGGATGGTGACCTCTTCTATGATTTGAACTTCAACTGCATGTGGCGGCAATTGTGCTGACCGAAATGCTTTCTAAGGGTTGTCAAAGCCCATGGGGTTACCCCCTAGTCGGGACCAGGCTTTAGAATTAATTAGGTCCATTTATTGCGAATCGATTGAGAATGTCACTGCCTAAGTAAAATGCAGAGGGGACATCTCTCACAACCCAACAATTATGTTCTATGCTTTTGTTCCCAATGGAACTTTTAGCATGCACCTGCTAGCCAAGAGATTTGGCTTTTTGGGAGTTTCCTGGCCCATTTCCCACTTATCAATCAACTTAAATGTGGGAATGGTCTGAACTTTTGGGAGTTTCCTGAATAATGCTTTGTTAATGAAGCTTCTTCCGTTATTCAGGCTTACTCGGGCGAGAACAGGCCCCCGCCCTCATTTACCTGAATGGGGAGGAACAACTGTTCCCTCTTTTTCTGGATATCAGCCAAACGTTGAGCTGGTCTTTCATCATCTTTTGTCATGGGAGTTAGGTTCTTCTCTGATTGGGGATTTGTATAAAATGTCAGGGTATTTCCTTCCAGTGTGGAATGCCACTTAAAACTGGGAGGAAGATTGGTATCACCAGTTTGCTCTCCTACAGAGATGACAGTGATGTCAGGGATTTGATTATTCTGAAAGTGGAATTCGGTTTGGTCAGACTGCTGTTCTTTAATGTGGCATGTGCCATTTAAAATCACATAATTGGTGCTTTGTTTTAATTTCATTGACTGGCTAGTCTGTGTCCAGAGGACCTTGTTCATGCAGTTAATCAGGGGTGATAACCTCCAGACGGGGTCATTCCCCAGGAGACAAGGTGTGCCATCTGGAGTGATGACTATTACCGGTGTTTCACCCTATGTCGCCCAATTTTGATTGCCAGATCTGCAGTCACCTCGATGGAAATATCATTTTCATCTAAGTTTTTTGGAGCGGTGCAGGAAGAGGTGTGAGGGGAATTTGATGACTCTCCCCACTTCCTGAATACATTTGGTTAAAGGCCTTTTTGGATAGAAGGGTGGCTTGGGATCCAGTATCCACTAGCGCTGAAAATGCACATTTACCCTGTACCTTGACAGAGGCATAAAATCTCCCTTCCCTCGACTCAAGTGGGCAAAGCAAGTGTGCATTTTGAGCCAGCTTGTCAGTTAATTTCTTTATTTTGTACTCTGTAAAGAACATTTGGCACCCAGATATCTGTCAGTTTCCATACTTGCCCAGTCTAAGTTAGGGTCTTTTGGGGCCCATTTTTCCTTGGGAGGGATCCCTCCATCCTTGAAAGAGATGATTTTCTTCCCTGAATTCTCTAGGAATTCTTCACCTTCAAACGGGATGACGCAGACATCCTCCACGAAATGGGTTTTCTTTGGCCCTTGATTTCTCCTACTTGCCCTCTGTTCCAGCTTTTCGGGGGTAGGAGATTTGGTTTCAGGTTCAGAGGTTTCTAGGGGTTTTTCTCGGGTAAGGAAGGAAGTTTCCTCTAAGGCTTTGCATCCTCCTTACCCCCAGGCCTCCTCCTCTGAAACCTGTCGGTTGTCAGGGTTTTCTCCCTGCCATTGCTCCGGGGCACCAGACCCGGGGTTGGTGCTGTTCTGGGCACTCATGTTCATTTGAGGGCTCTGCTAGGCCCTCATCATGCGACCCAGGTCTTGTGCCATTCTTTGGACCTGGTGCTTCAGTGGCAACATCCTTTTGGGTTGGTATGGGGTCTAGAGTCAGACCTTTGCTGCTCACGGGAAGGGTAGCTGTCCCTTCTCCTAAAGTAGCTCGGGTAGTGAGGGATTCCCTGATAACCCTCCATCCCTGGTATCCCTTCTCCCTGATTTGGGGGTCTATTGTCATGGAAGCAGGGAAATGGAGGAGGATTTTTCTGGAAGTTGGGGTTTGGAGGGTATCTGGGAAAGAAGCTTAAGTTGGAGGGTGGAGAATTTCTTCCCGGCTGAGGGAAGTTCTCAGGGAAGTTTTGAGGGAGACTTGGATGGGCTGTACTTACCTTATTGGACCCCTCATTGTGCTGGGGGAGCCCATACATGCCTCAAGATGGATCTGTTACCCTTATATCTTGGGCTAATATAGGTGGCAGAGTCAGGTGAATAGTTGGTTGGATAACCTGCCTGGCTAACACCCAATTGTGATGAATCAGAGGGTCTCCTCTGCCTCTCATTCTGCTTATTAGAGGGAGGAGTATTTTTAGGTCCCCCCATTTCCAAGTGCAAAATGGGGTTATTTTTCACCTCCGCCACCTTGGCAGCAGTGGGGGTGTTTGATGGTTTTGGTTTTTGGTTTTATTTTTGTTCTCGGATGGCTTTTGAACTTCATAAATCCAGGTAGCCTGTTCTACAACCCAATCCAGGGTCCTACACTCATGGAAGTCCCTTACCAATTGGGTTATTATATATTTGGGGAGCGCATGGAAATAAGTATTGATGAACTCCCAGCTATCTGTGCGCACTCGTTTAGAGGTCTGGGCGAATTCCTGCTTCAGTTCTTGCACAAACTCTCTAGGTCCATGATCTTATCCACACTGCAGGTTGCAGGCCGCCTTGCGGACCACCTGAGTGTTCCTGTGCACAGAGAAGTGCTTCAAGATAGCCGCCTTATAGGTGGACCATCTTTGATGATCTTGATCCTCCAGGCCAGCAAAGAAGCTGGAGTGTTCAGGGGAGAATGTCCATTTGACAAACTCCATGGAATTGTGATAATATTTTATGCCAAATGACGTCATAATCTGGTCATACAGCTCTGGATGCTCCCATACTGGGTATTTGATATTTTTGTGGTAGGGAGTCATGAATCTTCTGATGGCTTTGATCTGCCATATTGGGTCTTTTACAAGACCTCTCTTCTGTTTGACAGCCCTCTTTTTTCACTGCACCTGAGTCCACTCACCCTCTCACTCAGAGCTACTACTATTTGTGAGCCACTCCCTGTCCTCTAGGCACTCCCTGCCTCCCTGAGACTGGGAATGACGGGATCTGGTCTCTTCTCCCCTGTGGTACTGTGGGCTCTCTGGGTCACTTCCCTTGGGCTCCTGCTTTTGCACAGGGGAGTACTCTTCTTCCTCCTCCCTTCTTCCGGGTGTGGTGGAGAACTCTCCCCACCTCCCTGAATGGGTGAAGGTTTTCAAAATACTCTTTTGAGGCCTGGACTCTGATTCCTCTCGGTCTGCAAAGCGGACCAAGTGGTCCCCTGTAATCTATGTTTCTGCCAGTCTTTAAACCTGCATAAAGATGAATGTCTGTCAATATCTGATAGGGACTGGCCTTCTGGCTCAGTTATACCAGGCCTGATTGAGTCCAGCTGCTCATGTTTCCCTGTTCTTGCAAACTGGTAGGTATGACATTAGCAGTGCCCTGCGCATATAATGTGGTGAGTTCGCTTGAGGCCCCTGGTAAGGAGGACATCAAATTGTGGTCAGGGGTTGCACCTCCATACCCTAACTGTTTGGGGTCCCTCAAAGCCTCAAAGCCTGTTGGTATCTAGCCATTTCCTTCTCCAATCCCTTAGATTTATCCTTCTCAGCCCCTATCTCTTGGTGATATATAAAGGTCTGAGCTTTGAGCTCTGCTATCAGGGCTTGAGATGCTTCTATTACCTTGCTTTGTGCCACTACATGGCCACTGAGTCCCTTGTTATCCTCACAGAGACTCATTTTCCTTCTGTGAGGCCTGTATTATCTGGGAATACTCAGACCTCTACTTTTGAAGGAGATTAATCTCTTCACTTTGCACATTTTTGGCCTGTGTTGCCTGCTCTAGGTCAAATTCTGCTTGCCTCACCTGTCCCATTAATTTTTCATTTTCTACCCTCATGTCACTCAGTTCCTGAAAACATGACTCGCTTTTCTCCATGTCTGCCTTCAACTGGCACACTTCCTGACACAAGGCACTTTTCTCCTGACACAATTTGCTGTCCTGTTTGCTGAGGTGATCTCTCTGTCGTTTCATAGCACTCAGATTCTGGTGCTCCTGATCGAATTCCACCTGGGAATGGACCTACCTTATAATCAATTGGCTATTCTCCTCTTTCAATAGCTTATGAAATGCACACATGTCCTCTAAGCAGGCTCCATTGTGCACCACTTCTTGACTCAATTTTAATTGACTCTCTCTCAGGTTCTCAACACCTTCTTGACATTCCTCTCTCATTGCAGAAAATTGAGACTCTCACTCTAAATTCATTTGCTGCTGTGCCGCTAACTCATCCTTTAGCTGCTGAATAATTTTTTCTAATTTTAACTCAGAATTTTGACACAGTTGCACTTTCTCCTCTACTTGCTTTAACTCTCTCTGTGCTAGATCCAAAAGCTCAGATTGGTTTTTCACAGAGGTTACACTCTCCTGGTATCTTTCTTCCATGATTATCATATGGAAGTACATTATATGATGTGAGCTGAGCCATTTTAATGTGCTCATCTCTGGTGGTCTGTGTCATGTAGAAGTCTGTTAGGGCCTGATGTAACAAGCCATTATCTTGCCACATATCCACATTTATAGAGGTAACCTCCTGCATCTTTCTAGATTGCCACGCTTCATGCTCCTGTTCTATCCATTCACACTCAATGCACAATTTGAATAGAAGGTGCTTCCTGGACAGATTAATCTCTACGGTGTTCATTGTGAAATGTGTTCTGTACCTACAATGCTCTCTATGTAAGGGCAAACTCTCAACCCTGTTTGTGCTTAGTTTGTATTCACAATAATCAATACTTTTATTTATACACACAGCCCTGAAACCCAGGGTACATGTTTGGATGGGGCTTTCACAATGCAACACCTCTTTCTATACACTAAATGTAATAGTACCTTCAATTAATAGTCTGCTCTGCTGCACTGTCACAAGTAAAAACACTTAATCAATCATGGCACAAGCCCCAAGTTTTGTTGCAGTTTATTGTATGGTCACAATCAAGTCAGGGAGCTCATTCCCCTACAATGAATGTGGCGCACAACAAATCACTTAGGATTTTATATTAGGTTATTTTTGTGATAAGGCCTCCAACCCGTCTCGCACACAACCTCAACACATGCCCAGTGTCACAATAGACTAGGAACCAGGCCGGTGGGTATCAATAAAATATTTATTAATATACAGTTATTAAAGTCAAATTAGAACCAACAGATTACATCAGCCACCAATGTTGTGGCAACACAAAGACAAAATATCCTTTTTTTGTAAAGCTTCAACACAGAGATGATAAATGAACACAGTTATGCTTTTCTCCCAGCACCCTTCACCCCCCAGATAACCACCAGGCTTGACTCTTTTAAATGGAAGGCAGTGGCAGGGAGTAGGAATGCAAGGGAAAATCTGTTTTTGTGTAGTGCTTACAGAAACAGTATGGGAGACAGAAAGGAAAGGGGAACATTCGTTTTGCAAAGCACAATAGTAAAAAGGGTTTTTAAATGATTTATCACAACTGCTATGGGAAAGAATAGAAAGGCAGGGAATTCATTTTTTGCAAACTTACAAGGACACACTAGGCTTGAGGATTATGGTCAGAACAGAACTGGAACATTTTTTTTTTTAAATTAACAGGCACAGTTGCAATGGGAAAGCATAGAAAGAAATGGGGAATTTGTTTTTGTTACACCAAAAGGACACACAGGGCTTTGGGGTATATTGTCCAGCACACAATGGGAAAATTGGTTTTGGGTTGGGATGACAGATGCAATGTGAGAAAGAAAATGCAAAATGGAAATTCGTTTTTTAGCGCACAATGGCACACAGGGACAATTCTGTTTTTATCCCCTGTGCATGCATGTGGAAGCAGGGCTTGAGGTTTAATTCTTTTGGTAAATCTTTATGACTATACAAGCTTACAACACACTGGGAAAAGATGGTTGGTTTTGAATTCCAACAATAGAGACCCTGTGAATTTCAATGGGGAATTAAATGATTTACTCTGAGAAATATGCTAATGATCTACACAGGCAATGGGGGATTTTTCAAGGGAACAATAACTAAAATACACAGGCAAGCAGGGTATTCCTCAATGGGGAAATACCTAAAACAATGCTGAAAGAATACAGGACATACACAGCCTATGACTTTTGGGGTTTATTTCTACTTACAGGAGAGGTCTG
The DNA here is from genome assembly GCF_040938575.1 of Ambystoma mexicanum. Taxonomy (NCBI): domain Eukaryota; kingdom Metazoa; phylum Chordata; class Amphibia; order Caudata; family Ambystomatidae; genus Ambystoma; species Ambystoma mexicanum. The sequence continues at coordinate 789,418,247 of NC_090936.1, read as the reverse complement.
GACTGAACATCAGGGAGCGTCTGGGCACTGCTCGGACAGGAAAAGGGGGTCAGTCATGGTCTCTGCTGAGTCCTCTAAGGGGTCCCAAGTCAGCTTTTAAATCTCCTGGCTCCTGCTGGGATGTTTCTCCAGAGTTCGACAGCAGATCACCTCATGGGATTAGCGGGAAAGGTCCTTCTCTGAGGCAAGTTGGCTAAGTTATAGGGCAGATGACATCACTATTGTTTCATGATTCCCGCAGAAGGGATTCATTGAGTGTCACTAATCCACTCCCATCTGTGTGCTGATAGGACCAGGGAATGTGAGAGTGCTTTGGACTGGCTAGGGGAGGAGAGATCTTCATCATCTCACTTTGACATGTGGGCTCGGTCATATTATTGCACTTAAAAGCTCACTACCTTGCAAGTACACTAAACTTCCAAAACGTTACATGTATGAATACATTTTTGACACCTATATTTTACTGCGAGTCAAATGACCCTAATCAGAAGTCTGTATTTCATTCCTGTGCATAGCTACAGTTTTTCTTCATTTACTCCAGATCTATATCAGTGAAAAATACACCCTTTTACGGGCATCATAGGAATTACGATTGGCATGCTTTATCAATTTTTCACATAGTTGGTAAACACAAGGAGGCCCAAATCACATTTTCATGAATAACTTCAGTTGTGTTTCTCCCACCAAAATTGTTTTTTGGATGATCAGAAGGGGTTTACTGTCATTTTTTTAAAACATCCTGCAATGACTGTGGTGCGATGAATATTGCTAATTTTACACAATAAAATACATTTCTCCCATCACAGTCAATGTGCAATCTCACTCCTCATCTGGCTAGGCCCCCACCCTCCTGGTGCACATGACGTCAGCAGAGAGGTATGTGTTTAGATAACTCAGCCCTTCACAAGCTAATGACCAGCTAATGCATTTTTTTATTGAGGCTTGTGACCTGAATGTCATCAGTGCTGCCAGACCAGCCCCAATCCTATCTGGTCCCCCATGTTTCTGATCTCCAAAGTAATTATTTTCTTGTATTATTAAAGGAGGCACTGACAATTAAGACAGCCAAACCTCCCTCTCCCAGGCAACAGTGAAGGGAGCTGGGTTTCACAATTTGCAGAAATCAACATCCCGACCCTTGCCACAAACAGCCTGTAACTCGTGCCTAAGCATTTAAAATGACATTTTGTAAAATACACAGTTTTAACATAACATGCATGTTGCTTTGAAATTGTCCATGTAATTGAGCTGGTCATAGGCAGAAACCATGTTCATACTTTGAAAACTTGGCAAGCATTTTTCTGAGCATATTTTTAGTTTAGAAGGAAAAATGACATTACATGCATTTGTTTTAATGTTCATAAAAGAAAGTGCTCAGTTTCCCCACAGCTGTTTGAACATACAATCTTGGCATTTTTCATTTAAGATTCTGTGCACCCTGTTTCATGGAAATATTGGTACAGCTCTCCATAGATTTGTTTACAAGTTATGTCCACGCGTGTTTTGCTTCCTTCATGAAAGGCAGTGCTTGTCTTTTGGCATCTTGAAGTTCTTAGGTTCACTTTGTTTCCTGTTTACATGGGCTCCATAGGCCTTGTGTCCCACATAATTTCAGTGCAGGCCTTTTATTTAGGGGCATACCCACCAATGGCTCGGGCCTTTTGATTCATGGCATCCAGAGGCTATTTCAA